>NW_026138059.1:28105000-29305000 GCF_025592945.1 Manacus candei | reverse complement strand
TTATTACTTTGGACAGAGGTGAATTTCACCTGGAAAGTTACATAATTCGTTCAGTTTAACAATGGCTTTTTTTTACCCTTTTTTTTTAATAAGTCATCAGTAATTTCTGAGTCCAGTGCATAAGTGGGAAAAGTCATAGATCATGACATTAACCAAAACAACTAAATGAGAATCCTGTTTGGTTCTAAAGAAAAAATGACTACTAATGGGACTAGAGTGAGAAGGGGGAGATTTATGCTTATCTTTTCTTTGAGAAATTCTAGAAAAATATAAGTGTTTTCCCTTAGTGAAGTTTTTAGCTGATTCACTGTATTAAAAGAAAAAACCAATCACCAATCACCAATCACCAAAAACAATCAAAAATCTCCACCAAAAACCAAACACCAGACCAACACCTCTAGTTAAAAAAATTTAAAAAAAACCCAAGGGAGACATTATGTAAGTATTTGTTGTTGTTGTTTTCTCCAGTCTCACTTTTAGGAATGAAGCTCCTATATTAGGGTTATTGCTGAAATAAGCTAGATTTTTAAAGACAGAGCAGAAGTCCTTTGATACAACTCTAGCACCTAACATTAAGCATGTCTGCTTCTCCCCCATGGCCCTCTGAAGTAAAAACAATGCTTTAGAGATGGAAGAAAACAAATCTTCTCAATTCCTTTGGCATGTTCTTCCCCTTTACCTTTTCAAGTTTAGAATTATCATAGTTGATTTTTTTGTGCTGTATATTAATCCCTCAGAGAATGCTTCTGTGTCAACTTTTACTTGGTCTCCAATCGCCTTCCTTCCAGTGACTTCCATGGCTTGTTTTCTTTGGTGTTTTCTTCTTTTTCTTTTTTTAACTAAGAACAATAGCCCTGACACATTGTCATGAGCCTCAGCTGTTCCTCAATTCAGATTATACTCTTTAATGAAATCAAAGAAAAGTAGATGAGAGATACAGAGAATAAAAAATTTAACTCAATAGCTACTAGAAAAAGAAATTAAATGGAAGAGGGACTTATAAGGTGAGAAAATTCAATTCAGAGCTGGTTAGAGAATTATCTTTTTCAAGTAGGAACTCAGAGATTAGTAGAAAGTTTGACAAAGAAGTAAAAGAACATTTCATTCAAGACAGTGGGAAGACTGTGAAGAAACTGGAGATGTCTTGGGTTATGAATATACAGGAAAAACGTTAAATAATCTTAAGGAAAGAGGTGAAGCACAAAGATATTTGAAAGTCTAGGCCAAAGAAAGTCACTGAAACTTCTGAGCACCTTGTAATTTGAATACTTTAGCCTATGAAAAGCAACAAAATGATACTCTCTTCTGTACATTGTGACCAGAAACAGTTCTGGCCAGAATTAACTAGATAAACATCTCAGAAAAATGATCCTCATCAGTCCTTTAAATGTTCATCAGACATCTTCAATATATATTAAAAATAAATTTGTTTCATTTATTTAATTGCTATGTCTATCCAGCTTGCAGTTTTTGTACTTATACTATCAGCTGTCCATAGTGAAAGTTTTCATTCATGGTAACAAAGCAGTGTTGGTACCATTATTCTTCCAAGAGTTCCAGATACGTTCTTGCAGATAATCAGTCTTTCATTAGTCAGTTAAAATATTCATATATTAATTCTTTTTATATATATATTAAAAATAGTCTGATTTTCATACTCAGAAAATCAAACACAATTCCCAGTGTCGTGTGTCCACTTTTTCTTTTAATTTTTCAATACATTATGAATGCGAACCTATAGAAGCCTCTTCTTTTTTTTCTAGTCTTCCCACTTTTATTTCCTGCAGTGTGATGTCTACATTCTGATCTAGATTATATAATAATAGTAAAAAAATAAAGTCCACTCCTTTGGTGTGATTCTCACACCGTCCTCTGAGACATCTGGTGCTAGCCACTGTCTGAGGTAGGAGTCTGTAACTGTGGCTACAGGATTGCAATGGGTCTGTACATGCATGTATATATAGCACCTACAATTATGAAATCCAGTCTGCAGGGACTGTAGCATGCAAAATTTTACCTTCAAGTTTGGGATTTTTGTGCATATGTTATTTTATGCATATTAAGATAAGACATCTCCAGTAACATAGAGGTATCTATGAAGATAGAGTTTTAAAGAATTATTTCACACTCTAAAATTTTAAATTAAAATAAAATTACATTTAAAATTTTTATTCTGTAATGCTGCTGACTTTGTACCAATACATAGGACCTATGAAATTTTGATGGGGTATATAAACATTAATATAAAGTGGTGTTTTATTCATGTTTGTAATACTGTCTCAATTAAATTGCCTGTTTCTTTGCTCTTGTATTATGGAATATCATGAGAGTGATCATTTCTCATGTGCTTCTAATAAATAGAATTCATTGAGGTTTTCAAAGCTCTACAGGCTCAGAGTGTTGAGGGGTGGTGATTTTCCTGTATCTAAATTTCTCTGTACCTCTCTACGTGTTCGACATACTTGCATCCCTGCAACCTCGGGTTTGCTTTCTGTCAGGACAAGGTGAAAATTAAATAAAATCCCTTGTTGCATTATATTTAAATTCCAAAACACAATTTCCTGGATAGATACAGGCTATCCGGAGGCATGACGCTTGCTGTGTCAGTACAGCCACTCTTTTAAGCATATGAGCTTTAATTCTAGCCACTGTGGAGTCAAATAACATATTTCTGTTCTCTGATGAGAATTTCCAGTTCTCATCACATATCAAGTCCCTTGAGACTGCTCATTGTCTATGTCCACATTTAAACATGGAAGAGATCGAAAAGATATGAAATGTTTTAAAATAAAAAAGATATTAGGGAGAAAAAAAATTAATAAGGCTTGAAAAAATATGGCACTAGCCAATGAGGTAACCATGGTATTCGGAAGCTCTCAGTGACTGTCACAGAGAATCAGACCTACATGGTCCTGGCTCCATGGGGAAGGAGAGGAGAATATGACTTGCATGCGCTTTCCCTGAATGCTTCTGGTAGTCACAATTGTTTTGGCAGCCATATCAATTCTGGCAGCTGAATCATGATGGAAACAAAACAAGTTACTGTTTGCAAGTGTTTTAACTTCCCACCAGTAGGAACTTTCATAGAACAATTCATCCTTTCTATTTTAGATAGCAAACTGAGGGTGGGATGAATCATCCTCTGGGGGAGCTTTAATGACTAAATGGTGACTAGGTATGACTACATGGTCAGATGACCCTTTTAGGCCAGATATCTAAGTTTTAGGTGGTTTAAGGCAGTTGGGATGAGTCCAACACATTAATACACAGCTGAATAATGTAAAATGGGTAGGCATTCACATAGTCTAATAGTAATGAAGCTGGCATAAAAGCTTGAATGTCATAGAATTAAAAGAGAACATTAAATTTGAGTTCAGTTGAAGTCTATTAAATTGTATTTATCCTACATTTTAACAAATGTTTCCTAAGATAGATGATTATTTCTCTTACAAAAGGCAGCACATATGCAGCATTTGATAGCTATACATGAAGTGCCAGTTTCCTATAAATATAGGTTTTGGAAAATTATCCTTATTATCCTTAGCACCAATAGTATATGAGGTAAATAATTAATAGGAATGCTAATTTTTCATTAAATTTAGGAAAATGCTAGGAAAATATAAAGTATGCTGTGCCTTTTGTTAATCCTTTCTGTTCTCTCCACTTTGCCTGGGTCTTCTTTTAAATCCTGTGGTTTTATTAATTGCAGAAGCCAAAAGGCAGAGCAAATGTAATTTGGTAATGGAGAAAATACCTCTTGAAATGTTTTTTTGAATACTAAATGAGAAATAATTAAAAGTCTGTTGGCCAGAAACAATGAGTATTAAGTTAGTACATTTTGAACTAACAGATGAGACTCATTTTCTGAAAAGATGAGATTTTGATATGAGGAGAATATTATTATATTAGTTTTAGGGATGTTATCAGGAAAATAGAAATTATTGGAATGCGTTAAATCTAGTCAAAGGTTATACACATTTTTAGGAAGGTCTTTAAATTACTTGCTGGTGTGATATCTGCTATTACATAATTTTAAAAATCAGGTGATGCGTGTCTAGGGGACAAAAGAACAAAAAACCTGTAGGGCAATGTACACAGTAGAGACTAAGCATTATATTCACAATAAGATCTAAGTGCTGCAAGGCTGACAGTGGTATAAAGCAGAGAAACAATTATGCCTTCCTGCAAGACAACAAAATCCACAATGCTCTTCATTGATGCATCAATGTTACTGAGTAGAAGACATAGTACTATATCTTAAATATTGCCCATTCCTTTCTTTCCTCTGATATCTCCTTTCCTATTGCGATAGGTGGTTGGTTGCTAATTCTACTGTAGATGTAGATTTATTTCCTGAGCCTCACTAAAAAAATGAATGAGAAGCACTGCTTTTTGTCCAAATTGCAGCCCACCGAACAAGCTGTGCAAGCCTTGGGCTTACAGGGACACTCTGAAAAATGTCAAGCCAGAACATCGTGTGCATGAGAATGAACTTTAACCAACTCAGCTGGGTTAGGTAGCAGTAGGTTTGTTATTATAAACACAGTTAAGTACCAAGAGTATTGGATAGTTGCTTTAAAGTTGGAATTTTTATTTTTTTTTTAATTGTCAGTCAGGTGCAACAAAATAGTTGTGCTTTGTGCACAGGAATCTTTACTGATGATCTTTCCTTTATTTCTTTCTTCTAGATTATATGAATCTGTAAAATGGGGCTAGCAACATCTGTACTGGTGGAAAAAAAATAAAATTAATCTCTTTAGAAGTATTATGGTTGAAGTCAGTAGGGATGCTTCCATTAAAGCTATCTGACCTTGTTTTCAGTCATTTTTAATCTTGTTTTTCTAAACCTTATTGAACAGAATTTGTGACAGTTCTCTGTGGAAGTTCAGATGGATTTTTGATTGCTATTCTTCTAATAACAAAATCAGACAAAACATTCCTCTATAAAATGGAGAACGTATTAACTTTCACAACATAAATTCTGGAAATCTTTTGATCTAGTACTTGATTCAATAAGTAAGGTGGAATTTGTACCAGAAATGTGCTTTCTCTCTCCGCTAAAATTCATTTAAATTTTGTCATGTAAAGAAGCTTCAGAAAAAAACCAGAGGTTTCACAGGAGAGCTAAGACTTCTGAGATTTCAGTGACTAAGATACCAAGACTGTGCTACACTGGTGTTAGTCTGAGGTAAAGGACTTTCTCTGCCACTCCATGCTTGGGGATACCACCCTCTCTCTTCTCTGCTCAGATTCCACCCTCACAGCAAGGGGAGAAGAAGAGGCTTTAGCCAAAAACAGAGGTCCAAACGGTAGACACCGAAAAAAAAAAGAATGGAATTGAAGGCTGCCACAGTGTGATGTTAGTGTAGACTGAGCAAGGAGCCTTAGTCAGAAACTAGGAGTCTGAAGACAAGAACAAACAAGGAATATGAGACTGAGATGAATAGCCAAAAGTTCAAGACTGAATGGAAGTTCAGAACAGAGCCTTTATTGGAATACATGTGGTATGATAACTATGTCAAACTTACTGCAATGAGATAATGGCAAGCTTTCAGAGTCAATCACTACCAGGGAATGAAAGAGTGTCATTTGTATCAGCCTTTTTTCCTGCAAAATTAGCAATTGTGTACTGAATAAGTCGTCAGAGGATGGTTAAGAGTAATAAATAGTGCCTTAATGAATTAACCCTGTTCCTACCTCTGCTACAAAACATCTGTGGCAGTATTTTAAGGCATAGAAAGAGGAAGTTTTAAAAGACTGCATATTAATTATGTCTCCATCATTTTCTGTAGGCTTAACTTGGGGAAAGTTATCTTCAGAACTGCTGAGTGCTCACAGCTGCAGTTTTCATCTGTAAGAACTGCTCTGGAAATAGAAAATGCATTAATGTTAACTGTGTTAATAAGTTTGATTTCAAATTGTGCTGCTTTGTAATTCCCCTCAGTTTTATTTAACAAGATTGCCACCCCTTCCTCTTACTAAAATGCTATGAAGAGTCACATTAATATTTATGAAACATTCAGATACTGTAGTGATCACTGCCACAGAAAAGCTAAAGAGATATTTAATCCTTTTTTTCTTTTTCTGAATAGTGTGAGTTGTGTTAGACAGAGAGCCACTATATGAGGAAGAGGGGTGAAATAATACTTGAGTTAGTTTAGTCCACAGTGCGCTGAAAGAGGCAGTGGACCATGGAAAAATGGTATTTCTTTGTCCAAAAAAGGGCAAAGAAAAACACTAGCAAGTTGATATTTGGTATCTCCTAATTTTTCTAATATTTGACCTTATAGCTTTAAGGTTATGCTAAGAATTCTTTTGTGTATAATATTATAGTGGATCCTATTATTGTTATCAAATGTGACTGGATATAATCCATATTTGTGTTAAAGGAGGGAACAATTGAATGCTGGTTTGTTTAGTGTCATCACAAAATGATGTCCAGAGCACTGATCAGATTGGTGGGGCCTCAGCAGTTGACCTACTAAGGCAGTGTCTAGGACACAGTGTTTAGAGAAAGAAAAACTGGTATGTAATTTGAATGCATTAATGTCAGAGGAAAAACAAAAGCAAGTCTTTCCCTCAGAAAAAAAGAAAATTAAACAAACAAAAAAAAGAAAATAAGAAAAAAAAGAAAAAAAGAAAAGGCAGAAATGGTGATGACTCCTATGAGACCCCAGTGGCTCACGAAATTGATGGCAAGTCAAATTGGAAGTGTTTTTTTTTAACAAAAGTTCAAGGAAATGAGCTATTCTTCTCCAACCCCTTTAAGAAATGTGAATAAAACCAAGAATAAAATACTTTAAAACTATCAACAATTTGTGGTTTATTTTCCTTTCAGAAAAACAGCCTTTTAAGATCTCAAAGACTAGCTGATTACTTCTGAACTCAGGTATTTTAGTTATAGGGAGGTGTCAAGCATATAGAAAAAATGATTTAATGTTCAGTCCATGGGATTGCAGTAGAAAAGAACCAATGTTTTTTTATAATGGAGAACATAAGCTTATATAAACAACTGTAGGATGGGTAAGGGATCATGATAATGTCAGAGACGAAAACACATGAATCCGTGGGTGTCCCTCACAGAAGAGGGGTTAACAGAGTCAACTCTGTTTGTTGGTTGTGTTGAGATGTGATATGCAGGATAATATATTAATCTAAAGCTTTCTGGTTTTGGTTAGACAGCTACTAAGTCCCAGAATACCTTATTCTCCTTTTCTTCACTTTGTAGCATGGGATGATAAAATAGCATAAAGCGCCAGAGATTGGTTACAACTACATAAGGTGTTAGACGTGTTCCTATAGACAATAAAACTTCTTTTCAGACAGGGCATGATCCTTACATCATTAGTGCCGAAGTTGTCATCAAGAAGGTATTTCCTTTAGGTCAAATCTTGGAATTTCTTTCATCGCCCTGTGCTAGATTTGGTTAGGTTAGAGTTAATTTTCATCACAGTGGCTGGTATGGTGCTGTGTTTTGGATTTGTGTGGAACACAGGGTTGATAATGTAGAGATGGTTTTGTTATTGCTCAGCAGGGCTTATACAGACCCAAGGCCTTTTCTGCTTCTTGTACTGCCATGCTGGTGAGGAGGTTGTGGGTACATGGGAGACTGGGAGGAGGCACAGCTGGGACAGATGACCCAAACTGACCAAAGCAATATTCAGTACCATAGGACATCCTGCTCAGTATATAAAGCGGGGGGAAAAAGGAGGAAGATGGGGGTGTTTGGAGTGATGGCATTTGTCTTTCCACGTCACCATTATGTGTGATGGGGCCCTGCTCTTCTGGAGACAGCTGAACATCTGCTTGACATGGGAAGCAGTGAACTAATTCTATGTTTTGTTTTGCTTGCATGTGTGACTTTTGTTTTTCCCACTAAAATGTCTTTATCTCAGCCCATGAGTTTTCTACCTTTTACCCTTCTAATTCTCTCCCCTGTCATGGTGGTGGGGGAGTGACTGAGCGCTTGCTCTTGGTTGCTGGCTGGAGTTAACACTGTCTTTTTTGGATAAATGCAGTCCAATTTCTAGAATTATTTAGGAATATTTTAGTTACCATACTCTCTGAATTTATACGTGTCTAAGCACTGACACTATCTTTCTCTGGACGTGGCTACTTGTTTCTTTCCTTTTTTTTTTTTGTCCTTTTTTTTAAACTTAAAATCCTAGTTTGCATGATGTGTGTTTTTTTTCCTCTGTGCATGGGCTGAGGGCCATAAGGAGAAGGTTCCTCTTAAGATTCTGATGGGTTAGGTAGTTGCCTGGACTTGTGCAATCCAGGTCTTTCATGACCTCAAATATTCTTATGCTGTAGAAATATATGAATATTCATATTATGACCCTAATTAACATTTTTTAGAATCAGTGTCATTTCTCTATCGTTGCTGGACATGACTATAATTTCATACCAGTGACTGTATTGTCTGTCATCACAGAGAGGAATGCATGGGACAATGTCCTGCAGCTCGTGTTCAATTTGCAAACACTAAGAGAGTTTGTCAAATTCAAATGTTTACAGTATGCTAGTTTATCACCATCTTGCAGGTTAAAAAGCCACCATACCAACCGCTGCATTTTTCCCAGTAGAAAACAGGTGTATGTTGATTACTTCGTCAGCAGGGAGACAATGAGTGAGGCTTCCAATTATGGTGTCGTTACACTGTAAACCAGCTATTGAAAAATGATGAGAAGCTGATGTGTAGAGAACTAAAAATAAAGTTTCCAGGTGTCTACCCAGTTCACAGTATGAGCTGGTGAAACTTTTACATTCCTCCATAGAATTTAACACTATATCACAATTAAGATTATTTTGGTTTCCCAAATAACAAGGTGAGGAAAAAAGCCAAAAGAGACAGAACAAGTCTGGCATCTCTTAGCAATTTAAGTCTTGATCGAGACAAGAGGAAACAAAACGTGTTTAATTTTTTTGTTTATGTCTTTAAGAACATTGCTTCTGTGCTTATAATTAACCACGTGTTTATGGGCTGACCTGGATCAGAGCCGAAGTCTTCAGTTTACTTTCTGAAAAGAAACCTCCTGCCTAAAGCTGATAAATCATATAAACATTCCTCAAGCTTTGTTTAACCATAAACATTTCATACTCTGATAAAAGCAAAGGAGTTATGATAGCATCAAAGGGAAACATATTATTGATTAAATAGTTTTTTATATTTCTTCCTAACATGGAAAGGTTCTTCAAAAATAATTAAATAATATTGAAAAAACCATGGACCAACATAAAACAGTACTGTGAGAGCATGATTTATTGATTTTGCTATACTGTTGTGCTTATAAGCAGTAATGCAATGTTATTTGGGCTGCTGTAGGCAATTAACTTTGATTCTAGTTGTGGTTTTTTTCTGGTTTATTATTTTATTTTAGATTCACTAAAACCAGGTGGTAGAGTATAAAGTAGAGCAGTAAAGTTTTGAAAATTATTTAAATATATTTTGCATTTTTTAAAGAAATAATATTATTTTGAGGCCATATATGATGAAGACTGCAACAAATTATACAAAAAAAGAAATGTGATTATTTTAAAATATGAATAAACTTTCTAGTAATCCAAGGGAAAATAAAATAATAAAAATAAATATCTTCTTATCACATCAGACTAAATCTACCAAAAACAAATATCATGTATATGCATCCATGCTGTATATGGTTGACATCTGGCATTTTTAGGTTTTGCTTTTGTGTGTACAAGAAAAACAAAGTCAATATGTGAGGCAGGCAAAGAAAGGGGATGCAATATATTCCAAGGCACATCTCAGTTTGCATAGTAATATGTCATTGGCCCGGAAAAATATAGAAGCCACCACCATAGCCTGTTCCTTTTCTTGGTATCTGCCTGTATCACCTAAGCATGATGGTAATGACACCAGGTCCATAAAAGCAGTAAGAAATGTAAATCCTGTGGGTTCTTGGCAAATTATCAAACCATACTTTTGCGGGAAAAACAGAAACAGAATAATTCCCAGTCTTCCTCCGGAGTTACTTTTACCACTTCTTATGTTTGCTGTTAATTACAAGTGCCACTTAAAGAACTCTTACTTGATTTTTGCCAAAAGTTAACATGAGCAATGGTCTTCTCTGAAGAAAACTCTGATCAAGACTGAATGCATGTGTTATCGTTGCTATAATATAGCATGGATATGACTCTCTATATATGATATAAGATTCTAGGGAATACACTGGGTTTTATGCTAGTTGTCATTGCATGATGATGCAAACTGTAATGGAAGATTTAGTAACAGAGACATTTCAAATGGGAAAACAGTGTTTTGTTGCCAAGATTTTTCCAATAATTTCATTTCAACTTTTTTTAAAATGAGTTTTGTAAGCCTGAAACTACCATGAAAAACATCCAGCAGAGTTGGAATTCTAGGTCTGCAAACACATTTTCATATAATTTAGATTCTTGTTTAATTAATTTGTAACCAGATATAAAAGCCACAGGGGTAATTTTATACTAGTAAGCTGGATCTAAAACTTTACCATTTATCACCCACGGTTTTACTGCATTAGTTTAGCTAGAAAAAGTGTTCAGTGGCCTGCTAGATATTTAACTAGCTAAAAGTAGACTTGGACTATTTGAATGTTTCAGCAGGAGGCCTGTCTCTTGCCACTTAGCCGTATACGGTCTTACATTGTCTAGGAACAATTAATGTAAAAATGATGGATGAACAGCTCATAGGCAAAAACTTACAGTTGTATGTTCATCTATTAAAAATCACAAGATTCTAAAGTGGCCTAAACAGATTAATGAAAGAGACATATGGACTGCTTTTACACTGGAGAATTGAACGGTGCCAGGCAAGATTCCCACACAGTAGTATTTCACTTGCCACACCATTAAATTTTTAACATAGTACCAAACATAATTTTGATTTATACCAAGCAGAGCTATCTGAACAACTCCTGAGTGAAGCTGGGGAATTAACATGGACCATTCTCTACAAACAATTTCAATGCTACTTCTTCATTTTGGAGAGTAAAAAAATTTTGTAGTCTGTATGCATGATATCATAATGTACAAACAAACCTCAGTGTCAGAGAACACCCCAGACATATTCAACTGATTAATACTGGCACTTAAATGGATCAAATCTGATCTAAGTTTGGCTATGTGAAAGTCTAAGCAGTCTGCCTAGGATTCCTCTACTACCATGAGAGAGAGCTGGGTCACCTCCAGAAGCTGAATCCTACAAGGTACTGTAGACGGGTATGAAATATCTTTCTTGGGAATAGTGAGTTTGGCTCACAGAGCTTTTATTAGTCACCCAACTTTAGATGGCATGGGTAAAGTGAGGCACAATCTGGGAACTGGGAAGTTTCTGATTGTCATGTTGTGTCCATCCTTTCCAGTTAGTCACCAGTCTTGCCTGCTCTTGTCCCCCAATTTTCTTTAACAGAAAGATTAATCCATTACCTGCTGTGAGCTTTTAAAGAATGCTGGTAAGGCATTTTTACTATCCAAAAGGAAGCAAATTTACTGATGCTGCATTTTCACTTATACCCACAGTTTTTTGGGTATTGGATGCATTGTCTCAATGAGAGAACTAACCATCCTCAAGCTCATGTTTTCCTCTCCAGGAGTTTCAAGCTGCAAATGTAGCACTATAAGCAGAATTTGTATTTCTGGCTACATTAATAGCATAATTTTTATTCACCTCTGTTACTACAAGGCCCTGAGATGTGTCCTGGTGCCCCACTGTGCTAATGCTTTTATTTCTTTTATATTGCCTTCTAAAACTTAACTCTACACTTTATGGCCAGAGAGAATATATCACTGTGAGCAACCACTCACTAAATAGTTCTACCTCAGCTTTATAGAATTTTGTAATTTTTTGTAAAATTTTGTCATTGTCTGTGCAACTCTTCAGCTGTGATGCACTTCTTCAACTAGTTTTAGCTTTATTTTTGATGTGATAGGTTTCACAATTGTAGTAATAATAATAAATATATTGCTTTGAAATTTCTGATGCAGATTAGAGGGTAAGAAGGAACCCCCCCAATTATTCTCCCTCCTGGTTCAAAAACACTTTAAATCCTTCTAGTTTACAAACTTAGGGCAGTTGAAATGCATATATTTAGACTCACTAATGCCCAAATCAACTTTTCCACACTAAGAACATTATATTTAATGGCAATGCTATTGACTAGAAGAGCAGAAATTTGAAAGCATATAAAATCAAGTGGCCTACAGAGGACGAAGAGGAAGAAAATGCATGACATATTGAAAGAGAAGTGCACAGGTGCCACAGGAAGCCAGTGGGATGGTGCATTGGTGTATTGTGCCTATGAAGGGGTTACTGCTCTGGAAGCACTTTGCTTTGAGAAGTGTAGATGGGAAGAAAGAATAAGGTTATCAATAAGATATGGCTCATAAAGCAGCTTTGGAAAGAAGTTCTCTTTAGAGATCCTTCGTTTCCTTTCAATTTCCAAGTTATGCATCTGACAATCAAAATAACCAAAGAACATACAGTGGTGGTCATCTTCTGTGTTCCTCATCTAAAATGGGAAGAATTGCCCCAGCTCTGTCTACCACTGGCACCTGTTACATCCCACTTCACCTTAACTATCTGCAGTCCCTGCACCTAGCACATTGACTTCACTATGTGCCTGTAACACTGTCTCCTTTTTATCCCTATACTTTTGCCCCATAATTGTCACTGCCTAAGTCTGAGCTTTCAAACTCTGATTACAGTTCAAATTGCGAGTGAAACACAAAGTAGGAGATGTACATGTGGAAAGATTTGGAACTCATTTTCTTCCTGCTTTCTGCTCTGGAAACCTAATCCACAAGAATATTTGTGGCTACATAAGCAATTTTATGTGCCAGGAAAGGTGTAGAGTTAATGAAAAATGTGAAATAATTAGTTCCTTGCAAATGTCAGGTGAATAAGCACCTTTCAGGAAAATAAGTAAATGTTTTCTTCAGCATTTGAGAAATTCTGTGGAAATTTCATGTATATTTTTCCTCATTCGTTTTCTATAACACTGTGCTGATGTTGTATTAAGATCCAGACTAGATAGACAAAATGTGCTAAGCCCCAAACGTACAAAGGACGTGAACTTGTTGGAATGAGTCCAAAGGAGGGCCACAAAGATGATCAAAGGGCTGGAACACCTCTTCTATGAAGACGGGCTGAGAGAGTTGGGATCACTCAGTCTGAAAAAGAGAAGGCTCTGGGGAGACTTTGTAGCAACCTTCCAGTACCTGAAGGGAGTGTACAAGAAAGCCAGAGAGGGATTTTGTAAAAAGGCATATAGTGATATGACAAGGGAGAATGGCTTTAAACTTTTAAAAGAATTTTTAAGACCTTTAAAAGAAGGTAGGTTTAGATTAGATTTTAGGAAGAAATTCTTCACTATGAGGGTGATGACACAACAGAGCAGGTTGCCCAGAGAAGCTGTGGATGCTTCATTCCTGGAAGTGTTTAAGGACAGGTCGGATGGGGTTTTGAGCAACCTGATCTAGTGGAAGGTGTTCCTGCCCATGGTAGGGGGGTTGGAACTAGATGATCTTTAAGGTCCCTGTCAAACGAAACCGTTCTATGATAAGCTGAAAAAAATCTTTGCTTCTGAACAAATTTCTAGGAAATTCTATCAGTTTTCAGCTGATTAAACTTGGAATTCTTCTCTTGTTATTTTTTCTTTAAGAAAAAGCAAACCTTAAAAGTAAAATGTTGTAACCCTGTGCAGTCAAAGCTTCTATTATGTTGAAGAAACATTTTCAACTGAATGGGGTCTCAGAAGTGGCAGATGCAGTTAGTCACAGTGGATAAGTGCCATAGCCTATTGGTTCTGCTATGACAATCAGCAGCTATTTGGTTAAGAGTGTAGGTAATTACACTGTTATATTTAACAATGCAGTAAGATAAATAGGAATTTTTCTGTTAAAAAAATGCTTTCTTCTGAACACTTCTGAACGTACTTTACACAGTGAAGCTTTTACACATGCTTTTCCTAATATTTGATGCTCTGGGAACTTTCTGTTTTCTATGAAAACTTAAATTCTGGAAGATACAGTAAAAGCTGCAGGAAGTCCATTGCTAGCCTCTAAATCCATTTGTGGCAACACATTTTCTTTACCTATAGTTTCCCATTGTCCAAGAGCAGGAGTACTAAATAGGATGAATTTGAATCAACAATGCTGGAGGAAAAGTGTGAAAACATAGCAATTACTGCAACATGGTGGGATGAATCACACAGGCAGAATGTTAATATGGATGGATATACGTTGTATAATGGGAAGAAAGTAAGAGGAGACTATTTTTGTAGTCTGTTCTCACAGAAAGAATATTTTAAAAGTAAAGCTGTAAATAAATATACTTCTTAATATTTTCTTAGAATGTTAGTTGTTAGAGAAAAGTCAAATATCAGTGACAGAAAATTCAAAGGTATATAGGTTTTATTTTAATGTTCTCTTTTTAGAACAATCATGACTCTGAACTCTTATCTTGTCATCTACAGCCCTGGAGAAACTCTCAAAAAGAGAGACCCAAGAATGGATATATAAATTTATTTTCCACACTTCTGACATCAGACTTACCTCTGCTCTAAAAAGCTGGACAGACTAAGTGATTTTTAGTTGTCTTGCCTGCCTAAATGGCTGTATGATTATAAATGTATGCACACACATACTTCAAGAATTTAAATACTTTTGAAGTCATTTGAACCATTGCATCAAATATCCTGACCTGTAAAAGGTCTCAAATCAACACTTGAATTTCTGTAGAAACTTTTTTTTTTTTTATATGAAGGAAGAATGTGTCTGCCTACAGTATTTAATGTCAATAATGTTTTTAGGTTTTAGCTATCTCTCATGTTAGGAAATTGAAGTCATTAATTAAGGAATTTCAGGAAAAGCTGTCACTTTTAAAATAATTTTTCATTTCAAAATATGCAACACCAAACTTAATAGAGAGTGAGGGGCAGTTTTTGCCTGTCTTGCTACACTTAACATCTCCTGATGCATCACCTAGGCTATGCATAGATGCACTGGGGTAATACAATGAGGAAGTAACTCACATAGTCTCCTAACTGCATCATAAAGATATTCATTGCTGTTTAAAAAGAGCTGGAGGATTGCTGGTAGCAGGCAGTGCTTTTTTAAATTTCTCAGATGCTTTCTTATGTCAAAATAAAGACCTTTTGATTTTGTCTGATACAAAGTACCCCTTTTTCAGACTCTCTCTCTGTAACTGAAATAGTATGAGCTGTAGTATGATGTATTGAAGTTACTGGTAACACTCAGATTTATATTTATATATTTTAACGTCACATCCAGTGAAATAAAAAAAAAAGATAAATTTAGTCTTGATTATTTTCTTCCAGGTTTATTTTTAGAAACTGAGGTAAGATGGATAGAGAATAATTCATTGAAGGGACAACTGAAGTCTTTATTGCCTATATTTATCAGAAAAAATAGCTGTACAAGTCATTCTTCAGAGACGTTAAAAAACCTTAACTGAAAGACTCATGTTTAAGCCTTTCAGTCACCAAATCCAAGAAATATTTTACCTTTTTTTTTATCCTGAATGAGAAACTTAGATACATTTCATTTTCTACTGCTTTTACAAGTCACCATTTCTGAAATAACTTTAAAAATCCACCCAAATAAAAAATATATATTAGTTTTTTTGAAATAATGTGGGTTGTTTTCTTCTTGTTGTATTATATTCTGTCCATCTGCTGCCAATAGCAGGAATTTTGTGTAAATACCAAAAAGTTCTACAAAACATTATCACTTTATATTTTACTTTATGAAAAATCCATTTTTCTCTTTGTATGTCAGCATTATCTCTCTGTTTCTCCACAAAATCTCCAGCTGAAGACTAAGTTATAATATTAGGGTATTTTTATCCTATTGCATTTTGATTATTTTCCTGTTAAAATACAGTTCTTACTGGATAAATTAGAATACTAAGCTGACTGTTTAAAATAACATTTTTAGATATTTTCTCTGAATTATTTTAATTTTTATACATTATATTACTGAACATTAAATCTAATTGGAAATAGGTATGTCAGTGACTTTAGTACTGTTTAAAAAAAATAATCATAAGTATGTAATCAAAGACATTTAGTCTCTAGTCTTGTTTCTATTCTCAGATTATTTAAAAGAACTGCAAAATGCTTTCTTTTCCTCAGCCCTGAGAATCAAAACAGTTGGAAACTTTCTTGTATATTTCCTAAAATAAGGCTGGAAAAATATCATGGTTGTTATTGTTTTTGTACATCAAGAATACATCAGTCTCTCCGTGTATCGGAATTCCAAATTTCCTGAAAATAAAGCAGTATAGGAGGTACAGAAGATACTGAACTGGGTTTACTGTACTTTACCCTATGATGCAGTCCAGAACACCACATTTAGATTGTATAAATTGTATATTTTAAGTAATTATTACACATAAATTAAATTAGAGAATATTATCAGATTGTTTAAGCTCATCTAGCTTCAAGGTGGCAATTAGTACCTACTTAAAATACAATAACAGGTACTGGCTCAAAACAGTTATCTGTGTCAGAATTGCCAGTTCTCTTGAAAATGGATAGGCATGCAGGTTTTAAGATGTCAAATGAAGCATTAAAAATAGCTATTTAAACTTGATATCTTAATCATTCTGATCTTCAGCTACAGTGAATCAAACATTTTACCTGGGGCAAATTTCAGCAGGAATCATAAGCTTCTAATGGCTGTGTTTTTTGCCTAACTCTGAAATATCAAGCTGAAGACTATATTTGCATATAAAAACTTACTGTGATGAAAATCGATAAAAAGAGTGAAAAATATTAGACTTATCAGCTCCTGTGAATTTTAATTGGCTTTTTAAGGCTAAAAATATGAAGAAAGTCTCTGGTAAGAGATACTATTTGAAAATGATAAATACTGAAAAGATATAGCTGACATGAGGAAGCAAGAATAGTTACTATAATTGGATACCTGGTTATGAATGAGGAAAAAGATGGAAGAGATTAAATGCCTCACACAATAAAAATGAGACCTGCAAGAAAGAAGGAGAGTCAAAACGTGAAAAAGAGATTGCATTACCGCAACCTGTCTTAGAAGGTTTAAATAGCAGAGCTGGAGAGCTGCTCCTCTCAGCCTAACATCTCTTAATAAACTCACCGGTTCCTCTCCTCCTTCCAACTCTTCTATTTTCCCCAATAAACCATCAAGAAGCAAGTGAAACCTGCACAAAATTAGAAAATAGAATAAAAATAAGTGGGAGTAGCAGTGTAAGTAAAAAGAAAAGGGCTGATGATATGCTGGAGCAATAGAATTATACTAAATGTGATACTGCTAAAACTTGCATAGGTTCATTAGAAAGCAGCAATTTTAACTGTCTTCATCACTGCTGGCTTCATCAATATTAACCACAAATATAACTACAATACATTTATTAACTATACAGGTATAAAGCCAAAGCACCTGGGTAAGGTCACTTGCATCCTTTAAGTTTAATATTTATCATGATTCTGGTACGGTTTTGGTTCAAGCTGATTGGTATCTTGGCACTCTTCTGAACAGGGCACGGGCGTCTCCCTTTAGGCAACAGGTGTGAAGTGACTGTTGTTGGGAACAGGTGAGAATTCAGCCATGTGAAACTGATTTGTGCCATGCTGTTTTCTCTCAACTCCACAAAAGAAGTTTTGGCTCATTTCACTTCAAGCCTTGGAGATGGCAGGTAACTCACACCAAGCTCTTAATCAGGCTCAGTACTATATAACTTGGATGAGAAATTTACACAGCTTCATACATTGTTATCCAGTACTTAGAAAAACTTTTGCTTTGCCAAATTATGCCATTTGTTAAATTTAATTAGAAGAAGCTTTTTTCTTTTTTTTTTCCTTTTTTTTTCTTTTTTTTTTTTAAAGAGAAGATAAAAATTACAAAGGTTATCAACTAGTTCTAATCATTCAGTGTTCCTGTTTGTTGGCTGCAAAGGTGTGTGCTGCTTCTGGATTTTACCTGCATCTGCTTAGATTAGATCTGAGACCATCTGGTCTCCCTGTTTATGCCAGGATTGGGCACATACTCTTCAAAGTAAAATCTTTTTCTTAAATAGGATTTGTGCTACCTTCCCAAGTCAAGAGTCTCTATGTCCGACAGTCACCTGATTTCAGTATGCTACCCATTGACTTTCACATCATTTCATATAAAAAACAGTTCCAAGCAACTCCTTGATAGCTGATCACTCAGTCAGTACAAATGGCATTGAGAAGTTCAGTGTAAAAATTTCCTTACTGATATCAGAATTCTTTGCCCGAAGTGTCTCTAGGATGCACCATAACAGTATTTGCATGATATGTAACAATGAGAGTACTCCTTCTATGCATCACTGAGCCTCTATGCCTGTGTCAACAGATCAAAAAACTGATTTTGGAGACTTTTTAAAATTTATTTTTCCCAGTCAGCATTTCATGTTTCTACTGAATATATCAAAAGGATGTGAGTCCATACGCCCATTGAAAAAGGTTCTACATAAAATTGTCCTTGATTTGAATGGCATTTTGAAAAGAAAAACTAAATAATTTTTAAATTTATAATTAATCATGTCAAAATCAGAAGTTGATTTTTACATATTTCTTCATAAACTACAGCAAAAAGGATTAAGCCTGAGAATTTTGAGCTGTAAATATGTATTTATGTGAAATATGTACCAGAACTCAAGAGGTGCTGATTTGAAACTTCTGGATATTTGGGAGTTGTCCTGTTGCTGAGGCAGAAGTGTATATTATGTATAAAAGGTAGAATATAGAAGCATTCTAACAAAAAGTGCACTGGTACAGCATCAGTGCTTTGGAATAAAAATACATGTTTTATATAAATGTTATGTCTTTTCTATATTGGCAGCAACTTACAGAGATGATTATAAAAGAAAGGAAAATTGACGCATCAGGAAGTGGCAGTTTTGGCTTTATTAGTAGAGGAAAACTGCTTGCTGGTGTTTTTAAGAAACATTAATACTTTGACATTTGGAAAAACAGTTGCACAGTCTGAAATGAAATAAATGTACTGTCTGCCCAACTGCATTCCTGGATAGGATATTTTGGCTACTTCTGCAGATAAGATAAATATGATACAAATATGACTGAAACGTGAAGAAAGTGAAAAGGACAGTAGTTCTTAAGGTCAGTAAAGATAAAACTAAAACTTGTTTGTATTCTGATGACAAGTTCTTTGACAATATAATCTTATTACTGACAACAATCCCTACAGCAAACTGGGAAACCCAAGTTTCTCAAAAAATTGGCTATTAACAATGTAGGTAAAGCAGAAACTTCTGTTACATTTCACAAATAATTTATGAGCCATGAGATGTAGAGAACTGCTATGAAGGACAAAAGTCAACTAAAAACTTTCAGGTGAAATATTGAACTACAAATCTGAATACGATTTGAAGTGACATGATGCATGGAAGAAAAAGTCTTTTTAGGATCGCTAAGAGGTTTGTCAAGGACCAGCTGTCCTAAAGATGGGAAAAGTCTAGCAAAATCAGTGTATATGGAAAAAGTGAAGACAGTAATGGACCTTAGTCTCCATGTCCAGCATGCCCTAGGACTCCCCACTGCCTACCCATAGTCCTGGAGCCAGTTTCATCTCAGCATAGGGATGTCAGGTCCTGTCTCAGAAATGCCACAGGAGTGCCAGTCTCCAGACACACCCGGACCTCAGTCCTGTCTTAGAGTAGTCCTGTCCTCTTCAAGCTTGATGTGTGGATGACGTCCTGGCTGGACCCCAGACCACACTCATTACCTTACCTTCTCTGGTGATCCCCTGTGGATGACTGACAGAGCTTTGGTCCCACACAAGCATGGGAGATCTCTGGCCAGCTGGTGCAGTTCCTGGTTACCTTGATTCCTGGTTCATCTGCCTTAAAGGAACAGCCAGCAGTGGCTACTCCACAAAACTGTGTCTTTTGAAAAGTCATGCCTACTCTGATTTTTATTTCAATAGCTGATAAAGGAAAAAGTAAAAGTATACTCCTTATAAGAGCATAAAAACTGTCCCTTATTTTTCAACAAGAGTCTAAAAAAACTAAAAAAAGTAAAGCAACAAATACTTGTCATTAGCAACCAGTAGTTACTGTGAGGAATTATATATGATCAAAGAAAGACACGATCTACAAAGCCCTAAAGAAGAGTAGAAATAAAGATAGTGTATACCAATAATTATCTCAGGAAGAAAAATAGGTAAAACAACCAGTAAGAATTATTTTTAACCCTTTCATTTTTAAATGAAACATATATGTAATATGATTGTACAAATTAAATTTAAAAGTTCAGCTACTTAATAACAACACATTATTTTACTTTGAAGTGGCAGACTAGTTTTCAGTAGGGCATTATTTGCTGTAAGGATTACCATGTAAAAATCATGATTGTTGGAAGAGTGTTGACAATTTTTTGATAACAGTAACTCCCACTGACTTCACTGAAGGGAAATTTCTCTCTGAAATCTTTTTTTCCTGGCACAGAATGATTAATACCGTTCCTAAGAAAAGGTGCCAAATCTATTTAACTGAAACACAATTTCATGAAGTTACAATAGCACACACAGGGTGATCTCATCCCACTTTATCTGTTTCACGCATCTTACTGCAAATCAGGCAGAGATGATAAGAGAAAAATATCCGTATCTTTAACAGGGCACATGTATATGCCAACAAATGGGGGCATATTGATCAGGAAATAAGATCTGTTTAAAATGACTTTAAAGCCCACAAAGTGGTGTTTTCAGTGCTTCAAGATTTAATTCATGTTGGAAAGAGTTTACAAGCAGTTTGAAAGCACATATTGTGTTTCACAACAGAAGTACAGCTGATCCCTTTCTCTTGGGACCACACTTGAAGATTCCCAGACCTGGGCTAAAAGGTTACGGTATAATTACAACCTCAGAATTCAGGTTGTTTGCATTTCATCTTCCCATACTTGCTTTTCATTCATGTTAATCTAATTCAACTGAACTAACAAACATATATGCAATCCCCCAACTTTTAGCCTATGCCTTTAAGGACTTACAATTCCCTCAGTTTTGGAGAAAATTATTAGACTGATATGTATTTTAATTAGGAAACAGAAGTATTAATAGCTTGATGACCTCTTCACTGTTTGTTGAATGAAGATATATGCTTAGATCTTTATATGTTTGTATCTGTATAACTTAAACCATTTCACACAGGTGTCTCTGTCAATCTGTTTGCTTAATGACTGACAGAAAGTCTGTAGCTTTTCCCGATTATGTTTCAACAGCTATGCATAATATTTAAACAACTAAATGTTGCTGATTAAATGTCACTTATGGTTTTAGATTCACTACATCTTTACATTTGACAAAAAGGTTTCATGATTCACCTTCTCTAGATGAATTTAATGCTATCTTTTTTAGATGACAAAACCTGAAAGTGAAAATACTTTGCAGTGTTTCCTGCACTCTTTGATATTCTGGAATTTCTGATATGTAAGAAACTAACTTGCTAACTTCAGAAATTCATTAATTTCAACCAGATTGTCCTTGTCACAAGAATAGACTCTCACTCAAGGTTGGGATCAGTGCCAAAACGTCTCCAGAACTGCGTTTAAGAATGGATTTTATCTATGTTAAAGGCCTCATATTCAATCTTTCTTGATGCTCTCTGAAAGTTTATTAAGAGAGTTGGTTTTAAGTCAGTCCTTTTCTTGTGCCAACTTTGAATTTCAGAATTATTATGTAAATGAGACAGGACAAGATACATTTTTAAAAATTATTTTTATTACCAATCTCTAGATGTTTAAGGACAAATAAAAGTTTGTAATAAATTCGTGTTTTATCCTAAGAATTCACTTTTCCAAATTTCGCTTCTTGATCACTACAATTCTTGAATACTAGAATTGGATGAAACATTCTTTGGAATGCAAACAAATGAAGCACTCCACTGAAAAACTGATAACTCAATAGATAGATTATTTATATTTCTCTCAGTGATACAGTCATAATACTTTTTTTCCTGCTCTTACTTTGAGGAGACTAGAAAGGGGTGGTGAAATACAGAGAAAGCTAATCTGTGAAAAACCTGAAATTGTTTTAATTGCCATAGGTTACTGAAGCTGTTTTGATACATAAAAAAGTTTTAGGAGTATACAGCTAGGTTTTCTAGGTGAAGGAACTGATTTAGTTAAATTAAACAAAAATAATCTTTCCTTGCTGGGCAAGCAACTTGGAGACTGCCTTCCTTTTTATTTTATGTTTTTTTCCTCACAGTGATCAAATCTCTCTAAAATCTGTTCTTGTAGAGTTGAGTACAAAGCACATATACTTATATTAAAAATAATGTAAAAGTACATATTCCTAAAGTTCCTACTGAGCAGGCCAACATAGGTCATAAAATACCCCTGGTTGTGCATTCCTGAGAAGCAATATTGTGCTGGGTTACACAAAGACTCTGGTATCCAATTTTTCTTTTCTCTTTTCCCCAAATATGCCTACTGATTTAGACTGTGGGAAGGGACTTGAAATAAGGGTGGTACTTTATTATCCTAGGAGAAAAATGTGTTCACAAGTGTGAAAAGACTGAAATACTGATGACTCCATGCATACCTACCTCAGGCTACAAGCTGGGTGTTGTTTCTTTGTCCTTACACAAATGACTCATCTGTGATAACTCCCGTTGGGAGGCATCAGGACAATTCACTCACATGGCCTGAAGATATTAATCTCTGCTGATGGCCATAATGGACCCACCTGTGCTGACATAATAAGCAGCCACAACATCTTAGAAGGTGTCAAAGACTCTTGAAGTGTCCCGCGATTAATTTTGAAGTGAAGAAGTCCCCTCCCCAGGGGAGGTACCAGAGGCATTGCCACCTACCCTGAACCCAGTAAAAGACCGCATTTGGACTTCGCCAGGCAGGTGGAGGGTCTCCTTCCTCACATCAGGGGACTTCTACCACCCAGGCCTCTACCACCACCTCAGTAGATCAGATGTGAATTGACACTGGATTTGCAAACTGATAGGAATACTGTAATTGACTTGGCTATGTAATTCCCAATCATTATCAGGAACTTCCTCCATTTATTTACTTTAACTGAAGATCAAAAAATAAACCTCCTGAGTAATGATATTATTTATTATTATAAGTAGACAATATTTTTATCCTTTAATACTACCATGCTTTATTTAGTTGGCTTCTGGTCATTTTGCTAACATTTTGATTCCCATTTCAAGACTTTTATAACCACCAGTAAAGGTTATCTGTACTATTATTATTGACACTAATTATTTGAGAAGAAATTAGTATTTTCTGCCACGTGTTGGTGTTTATTTATGTTGTCTTCCTTGTGCTTCTAACTAATAAGTGAGCGGTTTCCTCAAATGCTACTTTTTTTTGCTTTTACTTCTTTTTTGTTAGTTTACTCAAAGGACTCAATTGAAAGAGTGTGTACAGAAGTATCAAGTAAAATATATCATAAAAAATTACAGAGAATCTAGTGAAGTGAAAAAGTGCTGCTTGAAAAGTTAATGACCTAAACACACCTGTAAATCTGAGATCATCCAGCAGAGAATTCAGAATTCATCAAAGTGCACATGTAACTAGTGTCCCAAATAGAAAATTGAATATAACAATGATTTCTTTATAAATCTCTATAGTAAAAGGTTATCTGAAGTCATCCTTTCTGCCTCAGCCTCTCTCTTTTATACCACACTGAAACCTGCAGTTGATAGGATTTCCAATGCTTTCTATATTCTACTTTTGTTTTGTTTACTCTTGCCTTGTATTAAAAAGGACCCAAAATAAAACCCAATACAAATTTGGGCATTGATGCATGGATGTAAAATGCTATATTACCAGAGGAGCTATGATTTTAGTTTATCGTAAAATATACACTTCATAAGATGACTTACAGATGTTTAATTCTGAGTTGTCTTCTATTTCCATTTAGAAACTGCTAATCTGTAAATTAATTGTGTTGAAAATTATCTTTCATAATCATAAACTTCTAAAGCCCAGAATAACTGGAAACAGCTTTATTACAGGCTCAGAATTTCATAGTAAAATGTCAATGAATATAAAGATAAATTCCATTTTCACAAGGCCTAAGGAGAATACAAATGATTGACTTTCTATTCTTCAGTCAATAACTTATTGACAATTCTAGGTCCAAATGACAAAACAAAGAGAAGAAATCAATGGCAGTGGAGAAGAGATCAGATCAATAGCTGAATTTCTCATTAATGGAGCAAATGGCAGTTTTACTCACTTTGACAGAAAAAGACAACAGCCTCACACCCTTTCAGACTCAAAATGAAGGCTAGAGGTCAAATATGCATAACAAATGTGAATCTGCAATTTCTTTAGACCAAAAAAAGCCTTGCATCTACAAAATTAATTTTTAAATATATATGTGATTCCTGGAATAAGGTCCAACAAAAATCATTAGAAATTATGGTTAAATACTTACAGAGCTGTTGGGGTCTATAAATCTGCTTTCACACACAGTGCTACTGTGCAGTCATAGACTCCAGAGCAGAAGTATGTTCATAACTTTATCATTTGCACAAATAAAATAATTTTGTGGGTAAGTGGGTAAGATCAGCTTTATTGATCACTTAGGTAAAAAAAAGGAACATAATTTTCAAAGTTCCCCTTGTGCTTTTCAAAAAAGCATTGTGATTGAACAGTGTTTATACCACATTTATTTTCTGATCTCTAGTTAAAGTAAATAAATGGGGGAAGTTCCTGATAATTATTGGGAATTATATAGATGAATTAAAGAAATAAATTAATAACTACGAATATCTGTTGAGACATTTCAGTCTAATAATGCATATTAGTGACTGTACTAGTTTCCTGACTAGGAAATGCTTTAGGTACTTTTAATAAGAACCTGTAGTGAAAATCCAATTCAGTAACAGTGCACTGGTAAAATTTTATATAATACATGTGTTGCACCAATATTTCTCAAGTAGTTATTTCTATACTGAAAAAACCCAAAACCTAAAAACTTTTCCTTCATCAAAATAAGAATTTTCTGAAACAATGATAAAGCAGAAAGCAAGGGTCATGAATTCCCAAAGATATTTAAACTCATAAATCAGAACTCCCAAAAAACAGTAATAGTAGTCACTAAATAAACCCAGCAATTTATGACAATTAGTTTTAAATACGTGTTTGAATAATGTTTCATTTTAAAATAAATGTTATTGATGGTCACACATAAAAGATAATAAGGGGTTATATAT
Organism: Manacus candei; assembly: GCF_025592945.1. Lineage (NCBI taxonomy): Eukaryota > Metazoa > Chordata > Aves > Passeriformes > Pipridae > Manacus > Manacus candei. Next base: position 29,279,769 of record NW_026138059.1, on the reverse strand, counting down.
GACTTCGAGAGTGGTCAGCCAATTACTGTAAATTGCTATAAAGTTCAATGGATCAAGAGGTTAACTGTAAAACCTTCTATTTATGAGCTTATAACTATCTGTAATACATGGTACTTAAGTCTATCATGCTTATGATATTTATGAACCTTTTTTAATCTATTTACATACACAATGGTCTCTCAGGCATGATAATGCATCTGTGGCATGAAGATTGATCTACATCAGAGCAGAATCTGAAGAATCTAAGATATCTTGTCCTCAAATAAACTTCTCATAACACTCCAGAAAAATCGTATGGATTTCTTTTTTAAAATGCAAAAGTATGAAACTGTATAAGTAACATATTGCAGAAGTCCTAACCATCTCTTTTTATACATCATAGCTTTTTTTCTCAGACTTTTAAGTAGTAAAGAGCAATCAACTGATTATGACATAAATCTGCAAAGTATGAATAGATCAAAAAATATTAGGGCATTCTTAGTTCGAATGTATTTTATAAAAATAACATCTTAATTCAGGTTAAACTCTTTGGTTATTTTTCACTGGCTTCTGATATTTTAGGTTTCACAGAAGCTTAATGGTAGTTATAGCATCTTACGAAGTTATCAGTACTTTGGAAATTCAGATCCTAAATCGTAATTAATATCAGCTGTTTTTTAAGTATCCTACTGTCCCAAAATTTGTATGCTAATTTCATCTGATTTCCATGAGTACATTGCCTTTAGATGAAGTTACAAAACTCATTAAAATACTAAGCAATACTAACCAAACAGCCAGGCAGTAATCAGGATCAGAGAAGAAATGTTGTCATAATCAAGTCAGGCAAGTGCAAGAAGAAAAGAAGGAAAAGGGAGACATGAGAGAGAATATGTTCCCAAACGTATGCTTCCATGACACTGTAACAATGTAACATGACTGATTCTACCTAGAGAGACAAGTTTATGGACTGTTCTTCTGGTCTTATTGATGACTGTTTTTCATTGAGAAATATAATGGTAATGAAAGAACAAATGTTAATGAAAGGAAAACAACTTGAGCTTTGTCAAAGTTCCTGGATGTTCAAATTCTGTTGGAATATAATTTACCAGCTACCAATAAACAATGAATGTTTTAAAACAATGATCAAGCTGCATCCTGTGCAAACAGGACGAAGAACATTAGCAGGAAATATGAATGCTGGCTTTAAATAATAGTTGCCTCCTTCCATCCAAAAGTATTCTTCAGTAATTACAGCTGATAGTTAAAATAACAAAAACTCACCATGTATTTTATTGTATTTTAATCAGTGTTACTCCATGCTCCCTAAGATCTTGCTTTACGGTGAACTTGCCACCGGCTGCCACAAGAGAGGAGCCCCGAAGAAAAGATACAAGGACTCCCTGAAACAACATCTCAGCCTTGGTCACATTGATCAACATAACTGGTCTACTCCGGCCTCAAATCGGGAGGCCTGGAGACACACCATCTATAACGCTGCTGCTTCCTTTGAGAACGCACACAGGATCACTCTCGAGGAGAACAGGCAACGCAGAAAGAATCGTGTCCTGCTGAATATACCATCTAAGGAGTCTTTCTGCTGTGCCTTTTGCAATTGGATATGTCTATCTTGTATTGGCCTCATAAGCCACCAGCGTGCTTGTAACAAACGTGGATAGAGCCTTCCTAAATCTTCGTTTGCGAAGCCTAGCCATGAGTGAGTGAGTGAGAGTGAGTGAATCAGTGTTACCTGAATTAAGAAATACCAAGACCTGTAAAGAACCCTTAACCTCTAGTGCCATCTGAATCCAGATTTCTTGTTTTGACTTTTAGCATCTGTCTCAGCTGTTGCATTTTTATATGGAGCCTTTTAGATGACTGTGTTTTCGGGGTTTCCTACTCATTACCTTATTTTTTTGCAAATACTTTTGGTAAGTGTATTGTCTTAGTGCATTATGTAGGAAAGCCTGGACAACTTAGTCTTCTAGACGCTTAAAATTTAGGCATTGCAGTGTTCCTTGTGCCTAATTCTGGTTTTGTACCATATCATTGTTGATATGTGTGAAAAAAAGACAACATGACCTCACTTGCCAAATTATCAAACATGAGTACAGGGAATAATATATCAGATCTTTAGTTTAAGTCTACTTCTACACCTATATGCTATCAGAAATCAAATTCCTTTTAGGCTTTATTTTATCAATGAATGGGGACCATGAAATGGCAGTTTCTTTAAATTTATCTATACTTGTGTTTCCAGAACTTTCAAAATGAATAAACACTGGGCATCGATATCTATAATCTAGAGGATTTACAAAGGTAGTCACATACTCTATGATTTTACCTGCCTCACCAAGGAGATTCAGACAAAAGGCCTCTAAATCCTTAATTACCGATGTACCAGATAGACAGAGCACAGAAGGGATTTTCATATTAATAAGATAAGGACCATCTTAATTTGTTCACAGGGCTAAAAAAAAATGGTTACTTCTGAAATCCATTAGTAAAGCAAGTAATTATCTTTACATATGTTAGTTTTAAAAATTAGGATTAATACATTACTTTTCTAAACTTGTTCTTTTCAAAGTAGGAAATTACTGCATTTTAATCTAAAGTGAAGATTCCACATAAGTAACATGATGTCCCTAATGTGCTTAAAAACACCCAATCCAATCACTTTGACTTAAATTTGTATATACCAATAAATCTGTTTCACAGTCATTTGCAATAAGTGAATTCTGCTTAAGCACTTCCAGATGTTGGGACACCTACTGTATTCTGGTGAATTTTAGAAGTTACATAAAATTTCAAAAATAAGTACCAGTCTCATTCATGGACCTTAGTAAACTAATCAGTGTCTTCTGCTTGTTAATGGGAATGCTCTGAGGCTTGAGTCAGTGCAGTACATTCATGCAGCCTTGATGACCAGAGGAAAGCATAAGTGAAATAATTCCTTAGCATTAAAGCTAAAAAACCCCCTGACATTAGTAACCCAAAGACTGGGGCTTTAGATAATGAGAGGAAAAGGCCACAATTTTCACAGAATTTACTAAGGAGTTTCCCAAGCACTTAAGTCATTGGTTTTATTGTCTCATTTTTATTTTTTTCTAGGCAAAGGGGGGACATTACTTGTTGTTGCAGAATTCTATGCTAGGTGTCTGTTTAACTGTTGTTCATCAAAAATCCTGGGGGTTTACAGAAACCTTTCTATCAATATCCTTGGCCTTTGGAGCAACATATTGGTCTTGATCAAAAGTCAGTGATGTGACTGACTGTGACTGACAATTTTTCAATTGTTATCTGCAAATCTAAAAATGAATTTTTTTTAATATATCCCGATTTAAAAATATCAAGACTTCTTATAAATGTGTTATTTTGAAATTTTAAATTGTCTTCAGCCTTTTGGATACTACAGTATGGATACCTACAGCTATATGGCTTTTATAATTTGGATCTCTACTCCCTATTTTGTTTCTGATTTGTAATTCAGCAGAATAAGAGACTGCATCAAGAGATATTCCATCTCTAAAGTAGGTTAGTTTAAACACGCTTTTGTCTCAACTCCAGTAGAAAGGTGTCAGATCAGATCAGGTGAAGTGTTATACTTCATTAGTTGTCAGTGACTTCCTTTGGATTTGAATAATTCACTGCTGCCTGAATATCATCTAGTTATGATTTTTATAACTACTCAAGCCAATCAGTCATTATTGCTGGAATCTTGTAGTGTTTCCAGTGTGCTGACTCAGTGTCCAACTCCCAAGTTTCTGTGAGCAAGGCTGCTCTTCAGTCTGGAGCTGTACAACACCACAAATATTCAACTTCTGTTTATACCAACCTTCATTGATAAGAGACTGTTCTATATAATAACTGTCCTAACAGATATTCATGTTTTTCTTTTGAAGCCTTTCAGAAATAAAGAAAATATGATTTGGTGGGGTTTTTGTCTTCTAAATACTGACTACATTTAATTCAATATACAGTGTTATAGATACATAATTTCAGGACTTTTTCTACAATTGTATTTGACATCTTGTGCAGTGACGGGCCTGGAGACTTTTATCTTTTTGGTTTTTTGTTTGCTTGGCTGTTTTTATCCCTGAACTCCGATACAGTGTATGTGCTCTTCCCTTGATTTCAATATCTATCTGTTCTGTACAAAGACCCGAAATGATTAAATTAAGCTGCCTTTAATCATAATGGGAAAAGAGATTAAAGTAGATAGCATTCTCTCATAGCTTAATATCTATAAGTTGTATTGAAATCCTGAGAAAATATTGAAGTTTAAAATCTCTTGTTAACATGAAGTCTTAGAAAAAGAACAAAAGTTTAAAAAAGTGAGAGATGAAAAAGAACAAAAAAGACTACTCAAAAGTGAATTTGTTACTTTCCTTTTGCGATCCACATTGTTGTATGGAGATTTTGGCCTAAGTGTTAGGCATTATCCATAAATCCAGGAACAAAGAAACTGTGAAGGGGTGTAAGGCACTCACAGTCTCCACAGTTTTGCTTTCCTTCTGACTTTGTGAGATCAGTTGAGCTGGACAGATATGTCTCTAGTACCTTTTTATATGTCCATCTGCCTGCAGAATGATGCTAGAAGAAATGGTAGTGGCTGTCCCAATAATATTTCCCAAGTACCAAGTGAATCTTTCAGATGCGTGCAACATCCTGCATGTGCTCAGACACTTGCACATGGCAATAAAATTGAGGTCCTTATGCAGGGTTCTGAGAGATGTGTTTAAGAAGGCCCAGTTCCCTCAGCCTGTCCTCATTAGAGAGATGCTCAAGTCACTTAATCATCTCTGTAGTCCTTTGCTGGACCCAGTCCAGAAACTCCATGTCTGCCTTGTACTGAGAAGCCCAGAACTGGACACAGCAGTCCAGATGCAGCTTCGGTAGGGTATAGCAGAGGGGCAGGATCACCTCCTTTGATGTTCTGACAGTGGTCTTCCTAAAGTGCCCCAGGCTACCATCAGCCTTCTTGGCCACAAGGGCACATTGCTGGCTCATGAATAGCTTGTTGTCCACCAGGATCTCCAGGTCTGCACAGCACTCTGGGGTATCGTGCACTCCTCCCTGCTTTGTGTCATCAGTAAACTTGCTGAGGAGGCATCTACCTCTTCATTCAAGTCACTGATGAATAAATTAAACAATAATGGGTCCAGTTTTGAACAATGGGAGTTTACAGACCCTGTGCCACATAGACCCTGGAGCTGCACTTGGTTGATGCTGGAGTCTATGAAGCAAATTCCTTCATCAGCAACCAGGTTACTGACTGTCACTGCCATGCCTATCACCCCCACATGGTGACAGGACATACTTCTCTGTACAGACAATTATCCAATTCTGTGGTATGCAAACTTTTAGGCAGGGAACAGCCTGCTGAACATATTATAAAAACATAGACCTGATTTACAGAGATAGCCAAAGAAGGTTTTCTCAACACTAACTCACATATTGCACAAAAGTAGGTTGACTACTAGTTTGAGCTAAGAGAACTCTCAGCAATCACAGCATGCATAGTCAGCATGCAGTTTAAAAGGTTTGCAGCAAAACTACATTAAAAAATAGTGTTCACTTTAACAATAGAAGATTTCAAAGACTGGGAACAATATTACATTTCATACTTCTATTTCTTCAGTCACTAACATTTCATCCAGAATTATTTTTAATTTTTTTTAGTATAAAAATGTTCTTATTTATTATTTTTTAAAGTAAAATCTATTTGACTAATAGAATTAGAATCCAAACATTTAAATAACCTTGCTGTTATGAGTTCTTCAACTGTAATACAGGACTAGTCAAAGACTAATGTTTAATGTATTTTTAAATGTGTAAGGTATGTGAAGAGAAAGCTGAAAAAAAATACACAGACACAAATCAAAAAAGGTACATAATTATAAATAATTAGTAATCATGAGGAAAAAAATAAACAAAAAAGAAATAAAAACTACTTACAGTGTCTCTGAGGATTTAAGAACTGCCAATTTTAAAGTAATTTTTTCCATATTTTAGGTTCGTCTCACAAGAAAAAAAAATCTAATTGATACTGAATTTTGAAACAGGACTAATAGAGGACAAAAACTGCCAAAGTTTTAATTACCTAAAATTTTCTACTTGCAGGATCTGAATACTACAAACAATGACTGAACATCTCCAGTTTTCACTGACTGTTGCAGGAAATATTACGATCTGTAATCCTTTGGGAACCATTTCTGTCAGTGAGCCCAGTTCTCTGAAGGAAATTCTGAAGGTTGGGTAAAGAATTATAGCTGGTGTACTATGGAAGGATATACAGTACTTTACACTGAATTGCCACTAGTGCATAGCTTAAAAACAATCAAATTTGGGGACTTATGTTAGAAAGGTTGGAGAAAAGTTGTGAAGAAAAAGAAAAGCATAAATAGAAATTATAATAAGTGAGAAAGTGGTTATTCTTTTAGTCTTAAGGCAGTAGTTTGTCATGTTTGTTACCAGCTATAGTTCTATCATAGAAAATGGTTGTTCTAACATGGAAGATGGCTGAGTCACGTGGAACAGGGAAATTCTCTAAATCAGTTTACCTCAAGCAGCCATGGAATGACACAGGTGAAAGGAACCTGTGGAGATACTCTATTCCCAGTCCTCTCTCAAAGCAGAGTCAGGTAGAGCACGTTGCCTAGAGCTACCAAAAGTGTCAAACCCTTTTGATACTCCACAACCTCTCTGGGAAACCTGTTCCTATGTTCAGTCACCTTCAGAATGCAGTGTGCAGTACAATCAGTAATTACTTATTTAATTAATTATGGCATGAAATAAGGATGTAAAGTCCTACAGGGTGGAAGACAAGCAGACAGAGGTCAATGTCCTCTATTACTGATTTACCATGTGCCCAAAATGGTGTTAAGCCAAGTCATTCTTGGACTTTTAGGTTTGTCTAATATACAAAGGCTTAAAGTCACTGCCTGTCCTGAAGGCACTCGCTGACTTCAGTGGTGTTCGTTCTGGCCAACATGTCTGTTGGGTCTAGTTGCAGACATGCACCGGCTTCTATTCATTCGCAATCAGGAACACAACAATGACAAAAGAACCCCTGCATGTGCTATGTCGCATATCTACTGATATTTCTGTACTAAACTGGAGAGAGAATCTGATGTATAAAGCTTCATCAATGTCACTGTTCCCAAAGGAGGGCATTATCATCCATTGGAAGCTGGTTTTTTGTTTGTTTGTTTGTGCCTTTTTCTTTCAGAAAAGATCAGACTGGTTTACTATATCTGTCTTGCTCAATGTGCCAGATTATAGTGTAAAGAGAGGCCAGGGAATAGAGGCTTTTAATGCAGAATTCCAATTGAAAAATTGTTCCAAAGCTGCCTGCCTATTCCCTGCTGCTCGCACACCTACAAAGGTCGCAGTAATGGAAGAGGAGAAGTTTTGTACTTTCCGTGGTAGTGGGAAGAAGGAGTAGAGCAGCCTGTTGCCCTTCAAGTGTAGTAAAGGTAATGCAGTCAAGAGCCTTAGTTTTCTAGAAATATTAATCCAAGAAAACTTTTTTCCTCACAGATTTTAGAAAGAAATTAAGAGTTGATATTTCAATGAAAGTAAAATACGTTCAGTCAAGATTGTGATATGCCATGTTTTGAATAAGTTGAAATTTAATTTAGTGTTCCTACTCTGTCTGTGTAGTAATTCATTCACTAAGTGAATTTCTTCTCTAAAGATGTATCATGATCTCCTTCTTTGATGAAGAGATTTAGCATCTACATAATACAATTCATTACCAATAAAGCTTGTTATAACGGACAGTGGAAGCTGGAAGAACAAAGGAGCTAGGAGGTATTCCCACCTTTGTTTCCATAGGTTTTTTTGTTTGTTTGACTGCAATAGGTGTTTTGTAAGAGAAAGAAATTGTCTGCAGGCATGTATTGTGAGAGGAAAAAATACAATTAACAAAATAAATGAAATAATATGAAAGCTCATATTATTTTTAAAATCAATTTCGACTGAAAATGTCAACTCATTTAAATGTCATTTTAATGGACATATTATGGTATGTTTGTTCTTCTTAGTTATGTATGTGGAGTACCTGAGAAAGGCAGTAAAGCCTACTTAGCAGGCATGGTCATGGGAAAGGGGCTCTGAAGCTCTAGGAAGTAATGGTAACACTAGAGCTGCTCCAGGAAAGCTTCGTGAATGTCTGACTCCAGAGCAGGCATGTTATGTGCTTCACCTTTTCTGCCTTCCTTCAACTTTCAAAATTCTTTGAAACTCTTATGACTTGATTAAAATGAACACAAATTTTAAACATTCTCCGTTCCTCTTTTATCTGACTTTCTTAATTCCTAGGTGATTCTTATGCAGGCTGCACAAGGACAGAATAAATATTTTATACCTATACAAGGCTGTTGTAGTTTGAGACCCCCAAAAATCCGATTTCCGAGTCCAGGCCCCCTCCTACAACTCACCCCACTGTGAGAGGGGTTTTCCAGACAAAACACAAGACTCAATATGGGGGGAAGGGAGTTATATTACAATTATTACACAAATAAGTATTATAATACGTTATATACATAATCCTAACTACCTCTCTTATGATAAAGCAATATTTACATTGGATCAAACCTCTTCCTCCAATAAAAGTCCAGAAGGGAAGAAGGAAGGATCCTTTCCACTTTCAGGGCAGCAGTATCTCTCTTCTTCCGTGCAGCAGTTGTAGCTGAAGTTGTAGCTGGATCTCTTCCCATTGCACACAAGGGGGTCTCCTCTCACCCCTCTCAGCCCTTCGTATCCAAGCGAAGGTCTCTCTCCCGTGAACTGCGAAGCCGGGACAAAAGCTCGCCTCACCACGTCATATCATGGGATGTAAGACCCCCATGAAGGGTCTTACCCCTCCTTGAGAGGTTGAGTTCCCTCGAGTCAGAATGTTTAGGGTAGCTTTCAGTTCAGTCCCTGCCCTAAGTGTTCTATGAGAGCTCCTTTGCTCTGTCTCAGTCTACCAGCCTGGCAGCAACAGCGGTGGGGCAAGGCCACTTCCTCCTCATTCCATCCGGCCGTCCCAGTCCAGCTTCCAAGACATCTTGAGCTTCTCAGCTCCTCTCTCTGGTGCTGCTGCATTCTAAGACTCCCCTCAAGTAGGAGTTCACCCCCTCCTCTTAGGAGGGGTCTCAAAGGGGTTTTGGGGGAATCTGATTCAGTTCTTACCCCAAAACTGTCTTGGTTGATCTTTCTCTGCTCTGTTGCTGGGTCTCTCTCTCTCCTCGCTGGACATGTCTCTGCTTTGTTGCATGCCGTCTTTCTTGCTTCCCTCTTATCTTCTTGACTTTCAGCCATAGCCTTCCACTCAGCGCTGCCTCTGCCACCACTTTTCTGTCTTCTGCTTCCCACCCACAGCAGAGAAACTCCTCCAGCTTTCTAGCCACAGAATTTGGGCTAGTTTAACACTGTTTCCGAGTTTCTACGACCCCAGCTGGGGGCTGGGGGGGCCCTGGCACCCAACGGGGCTCCTGCCCCTTCTCTCTCTCCTCGTGGTCTCAGAACGTGACCACTTCTCCTCCAACTGCATCATCATCCTTCTCTTCCGGTCTGGTGTGATATGTTTAAATTTTGCAGGGGCACTGACTGGGTCAACACCAAGAGAGAGACCACCCCCTCGGGGGTTACCATTTTTTTAACTCCAGGGGGAAAACCACTTTTTTTTCCCCACCACTAAGGCTCAGACTAATACTCATCAGTTTAATTTTATGTAAACAATACTAATATTAAAAATCTACCTTGTGATTTTTTTTCCTAGTTGTTCCTTTAAATTGCAACTTATGTGTTGGGACTTTCCTTTTGCTGTTAAAATTTTTCACAAGCTGTGAACATTGATTGTCATAGTGCCCCTCAATTTTCAAAGAGGAAAAAAATCCACATGAGTGACAGTGTTTAAGCTTCATGGGCTTAGACATACTCAGAAATGCTATATTCTCTTTGATTAAAGATGTACAGGATGGACAGACAGAAAATATTTCATATTTTCTCTAATTTAAGTTCCTCAAAATAACAATGTAATATAACCAGATGACAGAACCTCTGCAATTCTCCCAAGTAATAGAGAGACAGTCTTTCACATTTACTCCGTGCCACAGTCATACAGAGAAGTTCTTGCATCAGGTATGTTAAAGTGAATCAACACTGACAGGAATCTTCTAGTTGTACTGTACTAAAAAACATCCACTAGGGATAAAGTTTAAGAGTTTTTTAAGTTTAAACTGGACAAGTTCTAAATAAAGTAGGCTAGTCCAGAAGTGCTCCTTGGTCTGGTAGAATTTCTAAGTAGCATAGCTATGTTAGGAAAGCCTTTAAATGTAGACCAAACTTAATGTCTTTCTCTGACTGATTGTCCTGCAGATTACAGGCTTTTTCTTTTCTTTGATATATGTGATATCTTTGGCCTGTGACATCTGAACAATGTTATTCCTGCCTTTAACTTAAGGATCCCACATGCAATTTCTTCCTCTCACCTACTTTGCCTTCAGTTAATGTAGTTACATTTCAAGAGGGTAGCAATGAAAAAAAAAATTATGTGGGAAATCTGGCTTCGATAGCTAAGCCTACATATGTGCATATTTATATGTATATATGGAAAAGGGCAAGCAAAGGACATCTTTAAGATAACTAATTGGAAACTAAACATGCTAACGAATATTTCTGATTACATGAGTATAGCTGTTGGACCTCAGTAAGTATATTTGTATAGATTTTGTTTGAGGTTTGTAATACATAGTACAAGACCCAGATTGGTAAGTGTTTAAGTTTTAGTTTAATCTTTAATGTAGACTGTGAATAACATATTTATTCACACAGTTTAGTGATATGCTGAATGTAGCAAGAGAAATCTCCCTCAGTTAAGCAGTGTTTCAAGAACTGGGAAAGTACCCTGGTCTGCTATCACCTACAGAATCTATATTTTTAGCTGAGTCTCTTGTATCTCAGAATGGAAAACTTTTCGCTTGCAATAGGCTTTCAAATACTTAGAAATCTTTATACAGCAGGAATGACAAGAATAAAAAACTTGTGTTCTACAATTAGGAGTTCTTCATTAATCACTTTTATGAGATTACACAAAGTTACACAAATGTCAAACAGTAAACATCATCACAAGTAATAAAAAGCATTACTGTGACCTTAAGTGGATTTAATTGACTGTTGAATAACAGCACAAAATTTCAAAATAGCCAAGGAGTTCATTTTTAGGGCAGCATGCACTGGAATACTTCGTACAAAATACCAAATGAGGGAGGGATTAGAAGTAAAACAATACAAAATTCAGATTGTATTAAAATGGTCTATCAAAGCATTCTTCCTAAATAATCTATAAAGTAAATTTTCGCAGTGGTAGCATAACCTGACTGGAAGGTAATGACACAATGCAGTTCTTTTCCCTTACCAGTTAGATGGGACATGTCCAGGTTAAATTAAAGTCTAGGGGTGATACCAAGACTATTTGGTATGGTATGCTCAGTAAGGAATATCAAATGTCCAAGAGTCAGGTCCTCCAGGATGTCAGGTACCATGTGTGCCCAAGTAGACCAGAAGAATAAGACAGACGGACAATGTCACAACTAAAGTAGTTTGTTTGGTTTTTAACTTTGACTACTTGCAGGTATTAAACAGCCTTTTTTGTGCATTCATCCTTCAAATGAAGTACATGTTCTACATTTTAGTGGGTTTCTGTAACGCTTACCTATGAGAGCAGAGGCATTAGGAAAAACAGATGCTAGAACTTCAGTTTTCTGAAGTCTGAATGGACTTGAGCAGAAGACAATGTCCCTCTTAGCCTACATTACTCCTATGCTAGAATACTAACCACAGAGATTATCTCTCTGTGTATTTATGCTGGAGGTGTGTGGACACCTCTAAAGAGAGTTCCTGCCTCATTAAGATGATTTAATTCCTTAAGAATATATGAAACTCTGGATCCTGACTTAGTTACTGCAACTGTATGCCTGAGGTTATGTGTCAAAACTCCAGAATTAACTGACTATACTTAAAAGAATTAGAGTGTCTCACTTTGGTTATATCTATGTCCTGTTTATGAATCTTTTGCTAGGAGTATGAAAAAATGTTACAAAAGTATTTAAACAATAGGAAGCAGTGTTGAAGCAATTGCACCAATGGTCACAGGGTCACAGGGTTGTGTGGGCCAGACTATGAAGATGGAAAGACACATAAGCAGCTTTTAATTAGATTTCATTTAATTTTGGCTTGCTTTATTTTATTTTATTTTCTGTGTTTTGTCTTGTTTCGATTGCAACACTAAGAAGTTAGAAAAACCTTGAGCTGTGGTTGTATAGGATATTTTATTTATTCTTGATTCTGAAATAAAATGTGCTTCTGTATTGAATTTGGCTGCAAATTTTAGGTTCTTTGCTTGAGTTTTATGCAGAAGTTGGCAAGTATATAGAGTCTAGGCAGGAATTTGGAGGATGGTCATGTCATTTAGTTTACTGAATGTTATCCTGGGGGTTGGATTTTGTGTTATTCATGCAGTGTTGAAGCCTGCTTAATTCATGTAGCATTTCTGCAATTTGATTGAATTGTAAATTTCTAAGCCATATCATAATAAATAATAACAAATAAGCATTAATAAAGAACAGAAATGATGGTTTTGTTCTCTCTTTTGTGACTGGTCTTGTACAAGACTGGTATGTTCACTAATCCAAAGACATTAACCCCTCAATACAAGGATAACCAATCTGAGGGGTCTTTTTCAAATCCAACATTCAAACCACTCCTAGCCATACTCCAGCTCCTGTTCCTGTATGTGTTTGCTCATAATTAAATTCGTTTTGTAGTATTAACTTCTACAGAGACCAGAATTTTGGATCAATAATTTTTAATTAAAACCATAAAGGGGTTTTGCCAATAATTTTTAGATAGTGAATGCATTCAGACAGATCATTGGTTGAAATCTGAGGGTTTTTTTCCAAATATTCTTTCAAATTTTATGAGTCAGTTAAGGAAACAACCAGGTTGAAGGGTTTCAAAGAAAGGCATGACATATACCATCTACTATGATTTAGATATCATTTATAGCATTCAAACTTCTATGAAATTTATCATTAAACTATCATGTACAGAATATAATAGAACCTTATTGAAATAAATAACAACATTTGGACTAACAACCTTAAAATTAAGCTTGTATTAATGCAGTTTTCTGGCTCAGGGACCCGACTTGTTGAAGAATTTTTGGAAAATAAATATTCTGACTGTAAAAAAAAGGAAATGACCTTTAAGATTAAAAAAAAATATACACACTGAAGTAATACATTAGTCTATTTTTAAGTCTTTTGGAAATATTGAATCCATTATTTTATTCATTAAGCATAGTCTGAGAAAACAGTTGGAAACTGTCAGAAATGTCTGTTAAGTCTTAGATATATTTTCCAACTTCTAGAATATGAATTATAGGAAAATAGAAAGTGTAATTAGTACAAGACTCCTTCACAGACATTTTGAATTCACTTGTTTCAAATGAACTGCCATACAAAGCTGGCATACAGTGTGCCCCTATCTATTAAATTTAGTAAAATGGATTTCTTGCTGTGATAAGTGATGCAATTGTAAATTTCAACAGAAAAGTGATTCTGATAAACAGTGGGTAGCATTTTTATTTAAGTAACAATGATGTTATTCAACAACTATTATAAGTGGTCTGAAATATGACGCAATAGTCAAAAACAACTGTGGAAAGTTATAATCTTTTAGCAAAGGAATTTTTGTTCTTGGGAAGAAGTCCTGGGACCTGAATTCAAGTATGAACAAACTAAGAGTATCAATGAAACAACACTTCAACGTAAAAAAGATGTCAGCCTTTTTTGTAATACTGTCAAGATTAAAGCAGTCATTGAAATCACCTAAAATTAAAGGAATACTACAGGCTGTATTTCTTAATTCATATTAAAAGCAGCTGGGTACATTAAATTAAGAGAAAAGAGCTCATATACCCAGAGAAATTTATGTTGTCCCGTACAAGTTCTGACTCTTATCATATCTGTCCAACAGGTATGAAACAAATAACAGAGATCTCTAGTTTTAAAAAGATGAATAAATACTCTGAAGTAAATTACCTGTCAACATTTCTTTGCCAAGTTCATGATGAGAGGGTGAAGCAGTTCACTGAAATAATGACAAACTTTGATGATTGTCAACAAACATCCAGTTTCTTTCATAACTTTCATACTCTGTCCCTGACTTGTGCCTTCATGTGGAAAGCAACAAGTTACCCACTATGTGTAAATATAGTGAGTGAAAAAATATTGGGGACTCATGTTCCTGACATGAGTCTGAAGTTTGAACTTTCAAGCCTCCTGGTTTGAAGTTCTAATACTTTAGGATAACTAATACTTCCTGATAGTGTTTCATGCACTGATACTGGAGACATCTGCTACAAACTTTGGATCTAGATTAACTTTATTTATTTGTCTGAGAACACCAATATAGACTTGAGAAAACCTGAAAGAGTTCAAATTGTGAATTTTATTTGTGATGATTCTAGGTCTCTAAAACGTCAGATTTCTCTACGTTTTCCTCTGCAACTTTGATTATGAGTAAACTGAAGAAAAGCGTGAGACTGAAACAGGTCCTATACCATGATGGAAAACAGCAAAGTTCTTCAAAATGAAGAGGAAAATATTATAGAAAAAAACCTATTCTGCTTTTTCTGGGGTAGAATTAATTTTCTTCTTAGTAGATTGTGTTGTGCTATGTTTTGGAGCTGTGACTGAGACAGTATTGATAAGGCACCTGTGTTTTAGCTATTGCTAAATAGTGCTCATACAGCATCAAAGCCTCTTCCTCTTCACGCTGCTGTCCCAGAAATAGGATAGAGATGGTCGAGAAATTGAGAGGGGACACAACCATGACAGCTGACCCCAACTGACTAAGGGGTTATCCCATACCATATGTCAGGTTCAGAAAGTAATGCTAGGGAGGGAAGTTTGCCACAGCTGGCCAGTGCTTAGGGACTGGGTGGACATGAGGTTTTTTTCTTTTTGTTCTAGTTTTTGGTGGTGGTGGTGGTTTCGTGTTTTGGCTGAGTGGTTCTTTTTCCTAAAAAAAACTATCTTTAGATCAACTCACTAGTTTTCTAGTTTTGTACTTCCAATTCTGTTCTGTATCCCACTGAGCAAGTAAATATGTTGTTCTTATCTACCTACCAGGATTAAACCACAATAAACTTTTATTTTTAAAATAAAATAGCAGATAACTGAGATGATAACAGATTAAACATGAGTATATTACTGCAAAGCAGAATAATTATTTTGCAGATCTACTTTTAGAAATTAATGTTTTACAGTTTTTCTTTAATATTTAAATATTCTAAAATATAAACTGCTTTTCTAATTGCAATTGATTGTAGGAAATAAAAAAAAAAAAGAAAATCTATTCTCCCAACAGAAACAATTTTCATATCATTCTATCCCAGAATAACTCTACTAACATACAGGTGAAAAAGCATATAATATATTTTCCCTCATTCTTTTAATAATAAAGAACACCCCATCTAATTTGGTCAGTCATTGTGTGATAGCTAGACAATTTCCCTATTGTAGGCAACTATCTAACAGAACAATTTGAATTAAGGTATAAAAATGTGAAATCCAGGGCACTGTAACACAGTATAAATACAGAATTTTATACTGACACAAAGTATTAGTTATATAATCCTGGCAGAAATACAATAAAACAAATCCAAAAAGAATAATAAAAAAAAAAGCCCTCACAATCCAGTAAGCGAATATTTATTAAAACATTTCAGTTTCAGTGTTTAAAATGTACAAGTGTGGTGTAAGGGCAATATAATTTAGTCAATTATTATTTGATAGATTGCATATTCTGGAAAGTTGTTAACTGCAGATAAATCTTGTGTTGGAGATTTTACACAATTCTTTGATTCTGTACTGGAAAAGTCCTTGTAGAAAAATTCATTATTACTGTTACAGTGGAAAAAATGCTTATAAGTCATCTCTAAAACCACTTTTAAATGGAATCTTTCCATTTTATTTTAAAATTATTCCCACAAGGAAGTGGATGCCATAGGGAGCATAGAACAGTTTAAATAGTTTGAATAATGGTTGTTTACAACATTCTTATGAAAGATGCTTATGTGACACAAATAACAGAGGCTGATATCAATCATAAACAACAAAAGTAAGAATATACTTGAAGGAATAATCTAAAAATGTTAATCGTTCTTCCTCAGATATGCAACAGAGATATGGTGAGTCAAAAATGAAGATGGGTTGTTCATCATGAAAATGGAGATGCTTGTTGGACATTTAATGTCCATGCTGATGAAGCCTAATGAAAGTTAATCTTATCAAAAACAAATTAAGCAAGCTAAATATCTTGTAATAAATATGTCTAAGTAAGACCCAAAGAAAATATCATTTAATGACACTGGAAGGTAGCTATCCATTGTGAAAGAATAAAAAAGAAATTCAAAACATCAGGTATGTGACAAACTATCAAATATTACTATGTCTGACATAGAGGTATATAACTCACCAGTTCCAAATAAAGAATATAAACAAAAAAAGATGTGAAACCAAGTTCTTAATATCTCATATAGTTAAATTAAGTTGATATTTTAAATTACAACATCTTGTTCACAGGTATATAACTGCATTACCTCTTAAAATAACTAAGCTTAAGCAAGTCAGATTGAGAAAAACTCAGTTCAAGCATAATCGATAAAGCAGTGTTAACATTTATTTAATAGCTAAAAACTCTGAAGATTTCTTCTTTGCTAAGAATATTACACCTCAGGATATGCAAGCTCTGCACAGGACTTACAGTTACTTTTTCTTATGTTGCTACAATATACAGCACAAAAAAAGAACAGAAAACTATCCATCTTTCATATGTGTTTATTGCTTCTCTCCTAGTCCTCAGAAAAAAAGCAAGAACTGCCCATCTCAGTCACCAGTGGGGTTGGGAGTAGGATTGAAGAGAAATGACTGCAGTATGGAAACCTAAAGGAGGAAAACTTATCTTGAGGCTGGAAATTTGGAATTAAATGCTGGAATTGCCTATGTACTAGATCTCAAATATGCTGAAAAAATGGATGAAAATTGGAATGTGAGGAATAGCATGAAATGTGTGAAATGGTGTAGAGTGTGGGTAAATCAAATCAGGATTCCTCTAAGAAGTGATTGAAATCATTTGTCATAGGAGGTCTCCATTAGTATTCACAATAAAATTATCCAAAGATATTTGTATGTACCGAATGTACTAATAAATTTGTATGCATTTGAATGTACTGCTAAACACATTTAAAGAAAAAAAGAAATAAGAAAAAAGCTAGCCACAGTGGGGTGGAAAAAGATAGGGCTTGTTCTATTTGTCTTAGATCTGTATAGTGTTTTTCTGTATGTCTATTTGTGTTAATCTTTTGCTATCTACATGTGCATATTTAATATGAGAAGCTGGTACCCCTTAATAAAAGTGATAAAAGCTGGTGAGAGGATTTTCTTTGTTAACATTAGTAAGTTCTGAAATATATTACATGCTGTTTCTCCCACCTACTCCAGAATCCTAAATAAAAGCATGATGATTCTTCAGAATTATTCCTTCCAGGACTACTCCTAACATATCATTTATGTGACTTTTTGTTCAACTGTCTCCAAAAGCTACTTATAAAAGCACAGTCCCCCTCAACAGATTTTCTTGCACACAGTTTATTGAGTCTCCTTTCTTACTTTCATTGAATTAATGTATTAAGCCAACATCAGTCATTCCTCTGTTGTACATACTTTGACTTTTTAGAACTATAGTTGCTGTTCTCCTTAGTTGCTGCTTTAACAGGCTTTTATATATAGACACCTGACTGTGGTAAAATGAAGGTTTTCAGGAAAAGACAACATTTTCACGCAAGTCAAATGTCATTCTGTGGTATTTTTTCATGTCAGGGAATATGCCATTTTAGGTGGTCTGGCTTCTTTTTACCTCCTTGAATCATAAAATCATAGAATGATTTGGGTTGGAAGGTACCTTAAAAATCATTTATTTCCAACTCCCCTACCATGGTCAGGGACACCTTCAACTAGACCAAAGTGCTCAAGGATACATGCAGCCTGACCTTGAACACTCACAGGGATGGGGCATAAATAATTTGCTTTAGCACACTGATTATTTCTTTCTTTGTTTGTTTGTTTATGTATTTCGTACAGCTCACTGAACTCCTACCAATTTGTCAGTATCTTTATGGAAATTTGATGCCCAGAGCTAAATGCACTGCTGTGGGGGAAACCATGCCAATGCCTTAGAAAGAGAAGTTCTAGTAGACTTTTGCTTTGTAAGGTAATACATAAGCAGCCCAAATTTGTATTAGCTTTTCTATTTTATTGCAACAATATTTCACATTGTTAAAGTAATATCTACCATGTTGATAAGTATTGCTTTCCAGGTTGTTGCCTCCCTTTCAATCTTTGTATGATTTGGTGCATTTCTGTACAAATTCTTGAACTTGCATATTTTCAAGCTGAATATCTGATTTTTCTGCCCATGCTGTCAATTTCTGAGCCCTCATTGGTGCTTGCCACTCTTCTAAATCTATCAGTGGCGAATTTCCTTAGCAATTTCCTTGTTTGCTATTTCCTGTTAAATACTAATAAAATTATATATTATTTATCTGATTTCTGGGTCTTCAGTTTCATTCTCAAGTTGATATATGGAAATTTGCAAACAACACTTGAAATGTATTCTTCAGTCAGGCTTTGATTTACTATTTTTTTAAAGTAACTGCAAATGCAAAATTTTTGAAAGATGTAAAATAAAGAACTTTCCTTATTCAAGTGCTTGAGTTGAAATCCAGGTTCAAAATTGCTACTGATTCAACAGTAAAAGTAGCATCATTACATACTTTATCACTGCATGAAGAGATCTCTTTGCAGGAGATTTTTTTTCTTCACAGAATCACAGAATATGCTGAGTTGGAAGGGACCTACAAAGATCATAGAATCCAACCCTTAGCCTTGCACAGGACTATCCCTAAAAGTCACACCAAATGCCTGAGAGTATGCTTCTTGAACTCTGTCAAACTTGGTGCTGTGAGCAGTGCCCTGGAGAGCCTGTTCCAGTACCTAACCACTTCCTGGGTGAAGAACCTTTTTTCTAATATCCAACCTAAACCTCCCCTGACACAACTTCAGGCCATTCCCTTGAGTCCTCCCGCTGGTCACCACAGAGAAGAGATCAATGCCTGCCCCTCCTCTTCCCCTCATAAGGAAGTTGTAGACTGCAATGAGGTCTCCTACCAGCCTCCTCCAGGCTGAACATGTCAAGTGACCTCAGCTGCTCCTCATATGGCTTCCCCTCAAGACCCTTCTCCATCTTCGTTGCCCTCATTTGGACACTCTCTAATAGCTTAATATCTTTCTTATTTTGCAGTGCCCAAAACTCCACACAATATTCAAGGTGCAGAGCAGAGAGGGACAATCATCTCCCTTGACCAGTTGATGTTCCCCAGGACACAGTTGGCCCTTCTGTCTGCCAGGGTACTGCTGACTCATATTCAACTTGGTGTCGATCAGGACTCCCGGGTATTTTTCTGCAGCATGGCTTTTCAGCATCTCATTCCCCAGTCTGTATATACAATCAGAATCACTCAGGTCAGAAAAGACCTCTAAGGTCATGTAGTCTAACTTTTCACCAATCAACACCTTGTCAACTAAACCATGGCACTAAGTGCCACATCCAGTTGTTTCTTGAACATCTCAAGGGATGGTGACTACACCACCTCCCTGGTGTAGGAGGTGGTGCTTAACAACGCTTAACAATTAACATGCTTAAACATGAAGAAATTCTTCCTGATGTCCAACCTGAACCTCCCCTGGAGCAGTCTGAGTCTATGTCTTCTTGTCCTGTCACTTGTTGCCTGGGAGAAGAGTCTGACCTACAACCTCCTTTCAGGTAGTGGTAAAGAGAGATAAGGTCTCCCCTGAACCTCCTTTTCTTCTGGCTAAACAACCCAACTCCCTCAGCCACTCCTCATCAGACTTACTCTCTTGAGCTCTGTTGCCCTTCTCTGGACTCTTTTCAGTACCTCAATGCCTTTCTTGAAGTGAGGGGCCCAGAACTGGACACAGGACTACAGGTGCAGCCTCATCAGTGCCAAGAACAGAGAAACTATCACTTCCCTGGTCCTACTGGCCACACCATTCTTGATACAAGTCAGGATACCATTGGCTTCCTTGGCTTTTCTGCTGGGCAGCTTTCCAGTCACTCTTACCTCAGCCTGTAGATCTGCACGGGTTTTTGTGACCAATATGTGGGACCTGACACTTGGCCTTTTTGAACTTCATGCCACTGGCCTCAGCCCGTCAATTCAGCCTATCCAGATCCTACTGCAGAGCCTTCCTACCCTCCAACAGATCAACACTCCCACCAAATTCAGTGTCATCTGCAGACTTACCGAGAATGCATTCTATCCCTTCATCCAAATCAATAAAGGTTTTAAACACGACTGATAAAGGTATTAAACAGGACTTATTTGTTTTGGTTTTAGCATATGTACATTTTAATAGTGGGATTATTAATTTCATGGTACAGAAAACGAATATTTACCAGCATTTTCTTTTACAAAGATATGCACCCACACACCCTCACAGAGGCAGAATACAGTACTTTATTGGTTTGCTGAGCTAGCTTTCTGTGACTTGCTCTACTTGGCTAGATGTTCTTGATAACAGATATCTTCAGTCTCAAGGGCTGTTACTCTGTCACCTTTAATGAACATAATAGATATGTTCCTTGGCAAACATAAAATAGTTTTACCAAAATTAACAGACTCATGACTGTTTATAGAAGCTGAATCTTACTTATGCCTATGTGTAAATGCATTTTGTTTCACATTTCTGTGCAACAGAATTCTGGAGATGATGCTCTCTGCGGTATTAAATTTAACATACTGTCATCTTACTTTAAAATGAACGTCACATAAGCATATGTTAAGAATAAAGCATTTTTCTTCTCCACTGGGAAGTGGTATCCAAAATTATCATTACATGTAAGACACTGCAAAACCTGTATGTCTACATCTCTAAATATCAGAATTATTCAAAATTGTTACATTGGGAATACAGAAATTTCAGTACTATCTTACGCTTGATCTATAGACATACCACTGTATGTGTGCATGTGAGTGATGTATTCTTATAGCATTAATAATTTTCATCTTTTATTGTATGAATAATGCATGAACTTTATTTTCTTTGTGCTTTTCCATTCAGAAAACTGCATCAAAAAGTCACACCTCCAGATTCATTCTCATTTGGACTGAACACATTGAATATTATTAGTTCAGAAATATGACAGCTATGAAAACATGTGGAACCCATGGATATCCCTGAGAAGTAAAAGGAGATTTTGAGCAACATTACTTAATAAGCATGTTCATTAGGACTCTTATTTTTCCAGGAGTCAGAAAAATACAGAATTACAACATCTAAACCGCTTTATTTTTAAAACCAATTTTCATTAAATAATACGTACAAGGACTATGTAGTGAATTTATTTCTTCTTGATTTAGAAAAAAAATCTTTTACGTGAATGTTGTGATTTCACCATTATTCATGGGAGGTAAGAGGGGCTCTAAGAAGACTCCCAGGAGAGGAAAAAAAGGTTGAGATTTGAGTATTTAGTAGTAGAATTATAGGAAACTTTAAATGCAAAATATTTCACCAGAGTGTAAATTTATAAGTTTCTGTGCTCATCTTGAAGGGGATATTTTCTCTAGAAGACTGTTTTATTCCCAGTGAGAGTAGGAGCATTCAGAATTGGCCCTGTGTCATGTAGCCTAGTGGTGTCTTAAAGGTCAAATATACCTTGCAGAATGGTACAAGTTTTTTTGAAATGTGAACATATTACCCTTATTAGCAGATTAACAGCACAACATATATGTGAATGAAGAACATAAATATATTTTTCACTTTCATCATGAAGGACCTCAAATCACTTTATTGGGAACATTTATGTCTCCAAAGGTTACAGCATTCTGAAGTTCTGCCCTGAATCTGTGATGCAGGTCAGTGACCTGGGCTCTTAGCACCCAGATGACATACAAGCAGCTCAAATGCAATTACAGTGCCAAAATTAGAGCAGGGCTCTTGCACAAAGCTCTCTGAGAGCCTCTTAGAGAGGCTGGAAACTACTTGTAGGTATGAATTATTTGTGGAGGTAGTGAACAACACAGAAACCTGCCAAGGCCTCTATAGCCAGTGTCAGAGTCCATACTTGACATGACCATGATACAGTTGGCTGCCTCCTACCTTTTAGCCTTCCTTGGAGGTCATGATCCTCAGCATATGTGTCTGATGGTCCATAGTGTAGAGATAGGTACAGCTTCGAAAGAATTTGTGACAGAAAGCTAGAACTCGATTTTGCTTAGAAAGACTGTAGAATGCCTTTTCAAATGGGTTAGATTCTTCCTTCTGCAGTTCAGAGAAAGTCATAGGGAGAAGCTGTGAGCAAACTATCTCTTTCCCTGATCCCTTTCCCTGGTGGTGCAGAGAGATAAGATGTTTGCAGACATGTACAAGGCCTTGTTAGTTGGGGAAGGAGAGAGAGAAGATACAAAAAGCCTTGGAGAAGGCAAGGCATTACCTTTTTCTCCTGGGGGCCTGATGTGTGCATCATCATTAAGAAGTGGTTCTTGCATCTGAAATAAACCTTTTTTAATCCTTCCACTGCCTTGGCATTCTTGGGAAGAATACCTGAGTATGTTTTACCTTATGATAGATACAGCTCCTAGGACATGGAAGGTCACTGTCCTTGTTTATAACCTTCACTTTGAAATGAAAGACATGGAAATAAATTATCTTTAGAGTGTGATACTTCCACAAACAAGTTTTTTGTGTTGTTTAAGTAAAAACTGGTGAAATCAGTTACAACTAAATTGCTCTTCAGCTGCTTATTCGTTTGTGAAGTTGTCAGTTTTTACAAGTAATTTCAGAAACTTGATTTCAAACTTTAGTAGCTGATTTTTTTTATTTTTTTTAAGTAGCATGGCAGAAACCACTGTTTAATGAGCAGGAGCCTTCTAGAATTAAAATCTGAGAACAGATTAAACAGAACTTTCTAATATTGCTGCACTCACAATTGTTGCTTTATGCAGAAATACCCCCAATATGCAAACCAAAATACCTGAACAACTTGAGTCACTGAATAAAGACTAGACTGCCTGGAAACAAGAAATAGTGGACAGCTGTTCCACATGGTTGTGTTTTGAAGTGTTTACTACAAGTCAAAAGCAATGTGTTTTGGAATGGCAAGCTGAAATTGCCAAGACAAGTAATAGAGAAGTTAATAACATGTAGGTGGAAAAATGACAAAGGTCAGATGCAGAGTCAGAAGAATTCCCTTATTTTTCTTTTTCTTTTTCTTTTTCTTTTTCTTTTTCTTTTTCTTTTTCTTTTTCTTTTTCTTTTTCTTTTTCTTTTTCTTTTTCTTTTTCTTTTTCTTTTTCTTTTTCTTTTTCTTTTTCTTTTTCTTTTTCTTTTTCTTTTTCTTTTTCTTTTTCTTTTTCTTTTTCTTTTTCTTTTTCTTTTTCTTTTTCTTTTTCTTTTTCTTTTTCTTTTTCTTTTTCTTTTTCTTTTTCTTTTTCTTTTTCTTTTTCTTTTTCTTTTTCTTTTTCTTTTTCTTTTTCTTTTTCTTTTTCTTTTTCTTTTTCTTTTTCTTTTTCTTTTTCTTTCTCTTTCTCTTTTTCTTTTTCTTTTTCTTTTTTTCTTATTCTTCTAATTTTTCTGATTCTTCTGTCTTCTTCTTTTTCTCTTTCTCACTTTCTCTCTCCCTTGTAGAGTGCAAGATCCTTAGCTAGGAATGATTTTGAAACAGTGTTTTCCTTTTCTTAACAAAACCGTAGACCTCTCCAATGATTATCTGCCATCTGTTGATTCCAGTACTTCAATTGCTTCAGAACTCTCCGAAAAACAACTCTTTCTCCATAGAGGGTTGAATGTACATTCAAAGGTAGCTTCAGCTGAGCAAGTGTCCAGCTAATCCCCTTAGCACACAGGGACAAGGCTGCCACCAGCTCTAATTGATTCTGAAATGAATCTGTATAGAAAATTAGAAGGTTTGGATTCCCATGTGAGCTTCAATAAAGAGCCAGGATGTAAGCCTGACAGCTGAATGGATTCAGAAATGAAAATCTGATAAGCGGCTTAAAAGTGTACTTAAGTCCAGAAATGATTTGAATGCTCTTGTTAAATGGCACATTGTATATTGTCATCTAGTTAATTATCTCTGAAGATGAGTTCTTGCAGAGGAGAAGATATGCCAGCCTTTAACAGCCTTTTCTCATCACATATTTATTAAATTCCACCCTCCTCGCCAGTAGCTGGAAGGCAGAATGAAAGGATTAGGCGACTGCAGTTCCTCTGTGGCTGTCAGTTCACTGTGCCAAACTTCAAATATGAACTGTCGCATGTACTGTCAGAGACATTTCCTTTATATCTTAATTTGCAAATGAGGAGATGACATTTGTTATGCCTTGTATTTGCACACATGAAAAGCAAATACTGTCACTGCTGGCTATTTTGTTTATCCCTTTGGAGATAGTGTATGGCCTATTTATAAATTTTCTTCAGATTTCTTTTTTCTTACTAACTGAGATAGTCATGGAGCTACACGTCTTCATATTTTATTCAGGAAGCCTATCTGCAGTTTATGAAGCGTGCCCTGCATGCGACAGCTATTTAAAACAGTATCTTTAAATCGATTTTCACTTTGCTGTTTTGCAACTTTTAGATAGATGTTCCTATTCTGTACATGTTTCATACAGAGGGGTTGATGGGTTTTTGTGTGCATACAGGTACATCTGCCTTCTTCATGGTTCATATGTCTTTATCTGCCTATCTGCATTCGTATTAATAGTGGAGAGCTAGAAAAATTGTGCTGGAGGCAAAGACTGTTCTGTCCATCACATTCTTATAATTTATCATCAGATACAAACTGGATAGGAAATGAAGATGGAAGAAGAAGAAATTAAATGGAGGGTTCATTAGAGGAAGTTATCACTGGGCAAAATAAATGATCAGAGTCAACACTACCGATATACAGAATCATCATCTCAAATACACAAGAAAATATTATTGAGGAGTAAAATCTGTAAGTTTTCCACTTTTTCTGTTAATTAGAAACTTCAGTATATTTATCTGCAAAATTAACCTTCTCTTTCAGTACTAAGATTGAGGACACTTTCTAAAAGCAGCAGTCTATGCTGTCTGTCCTCAGCATAGAGAACTTCTTGAGGAATCATCAAATCCTTTCTTCCTCCACTTCTTACTCATACTTTGGAAAAAATTCTTTTTAATTTATCTGAATAGTTACTGCAGTGAAGTGTAGAGCTAGGATACCCAAGTTTAATTTGCTGTGAAAACACACACATCTTATCTGACCTCGAATAAGATGGTTTTCTTTCCAGTACTCAAATGTGCATAAGAATTGACACTACACATGTAGACACTTGAAAAAGAAACAGCATCCTGAGAAGGATCGTTGTCTTCTTGTGTCACATGTTAATTGAAGTCTATGTTGAGGTATATATATTTAGACATTTAAATCAACCTCAGAGGCCCTACAGGTCTTTTCCTGGGTTTTCCTGGAATCATAGGTCCTTTGATTATATATCTGAGTACTGTTACAGTAAATGCTACTTGTTTACTATTTCCAAACATTCCAGTTCACATTGCAAAGTTGAGTAGATTTTGAAATTCCTGGACGGAAAGCAAAACCAGCAGGAATCATTCTGGCCACTACTTTACAATCAGTGCAGAAACACTGGCATATGGCTGAGATTTCATCTCTCTTATAAAGCCATTTCCCTCCTCCTCCTCTTTCTTTGCCTTTTTCAGCAAGGACTGAGTTAGGAAATTAGGAGCTAGAGCAACAGCAGCAGCTGCCAACTGCAGTAGGAACTGCATCCTCTTCATTTGGAGGGTAAGTAGGACAGTGTTGGTGATTGACAAGTTCCTGGCTAGCAAATTAAAAAGTGGCACACACAGGCATCTTCCAAATTGGTTGAATATAGCTGAAATGTTCATTTAGAATTAAACACTATTCATTGAGCTTGGTTCAAAGCCCAAGAAAGTCAATGGAAACATTATTTTTTACTTTAATGAGCTTTGGATTTGAACCTAAGAAAAACTGATGTGTACAGAAAAATTTCTCACTTAAATGAATTCCACTTCAGCTTGTAAAGTGCCTTGGAATCCTTGAAATCAGAAAGAACTCATATGAGAATTCTTATCAAACTGTCACCAGAGGAAACTGTTAGCATGTACGAATGACTTTTGTACTGTCTTAACATAGCATTTACATTATCTAAAATGTTTCAACACTCAGTGAGGTATGATAGCATTATTTTACATCTGTATTTTATTGTATATAAAAGTTGCCAAAAATGTCTCTTAAAAGGCTCAAAAAAGTCCCTTACATATATGTCAGAAGCATAAAACACATGAAGGGAAATAAAATCTCTGTATGCTTAGATGTGCATACACACATATATTTAATTCTTTAAATGAATATCAGTACACTCCTATAGAACACATATTATTGTATATCAGTTTTAATGTAGTGTGTTTCACGTTAAATCATATTTATTTATAAACAAGTTCTGAAAAGAATTACTAACTTCATATGTACTTCATATGTGTCATGTAACATTTAAACACAGAAGGTACTGAATGAGTGTTCTGCTTGTGGAAGGCTGAATCCTTCAACAGTCTGAAACACTGAAATTTAGTTTTGTTTTAAAATCCCAGTGTTCTGAGCTTATGTCACTGCCTCTGATCTGTAGAAATACATCTCAATTAATTGACATAGCCTGGAACTATCCTAGTCACTTTTACTCCTTTATAAAAATTTGGAAGAACAGACAGCAATATCCTGTTCTATATGCAAATTCAAGGGCTAAAGTGTTTTTCAAAACTTGAAAACTGGAAGCTGACACCCTCCATAGCTCAATCTCTGTGTGGTTCCAACAAAAGCCTCCTTCTTTTTAAGGAAACTGTGTGACCATTGCCAAATGCAAATAAACAAATCAAAGTAATTCCTTGAAATGGGTGCATGGTGGTAGGGTGGAGATATGGACAGAAAAAGAAATGGGTCTGTATATATTTTATATTGCTAGGATTAGATTCTGAACAAAAATTTGTTGTCTGTCTCTATCTGTCTATTAATCTATGACAGAAATACATCTATAAAAATTATGCTCTCAGGGCTGAAAATAAGAGTATCTAAGCAAGAAGGTAATTACAGAGATAGTCTGTGCTGTCAAGATGGTAGCAGTTTTAGATATGCCCAAGAGCAGAATGTTAAGTCACCTACAGACCTTCGCTATTGGAGAGTTAAGCATGTACAGGCTCAAGATAGTTAGGAGCTAAGTAGGGATTGCAGTCATGGACTTCAGTACATCAATTCCATTTTATGTATAAAAGTCTTGTTTTGGAGCTAAACTGCTGATTCTTCAAAGAAAAATTTTTTGAGCTACGTGCCTCAGTGGGGATACAGGAATTCTTTCTTCACAAACTCCTTTGTAGGACTGTAAGTCACCATCTAAGTACTGCAGGATTTAACTCTCTTATTGTAACTATTACAAAAGAAGAATCTGTCATAAGAAGATATCAAAAGATACTTAGAAAGCATTTTTTAACTGTCACTCTTTTTTTCCTTATTTTTACAACTCTTTCTGTATGTCTAAGTAGGGAGAAAAAAAAAAAAACCAGACAAAAATATATTTATTTGAGGCAATTATTTTTAAATCCTTAGTACTGGGTAGAGCCATAACCCATTTTTTTCAGGATAAATGCCAATCCCATCTGTTTGGCAAAAATATTTTCTTTTTTTTCTTTTTTTTTTTTTCCTCTCTCCCTCTCTCTGTTTTCTTCTGTTTTGACAGATAGCCTCCAGGTTTTGTGTCAAGTAGAAGCTTCTGAAAGTCTTTCAAAAGACTATTTGTATCAAACGCAATCCTTGCAAAGGCAAAGAAGGGAGTTTTTGGGTTTTAGATAGTGTCAAATCTGTGTCCAAACAGATGCTAAAGAAAGTCTGTGCATTGCGTTAAGGAACACTGTTCATCATGTCTTCTATTCATCTTTAGAGTTTGACAAACGTACAAAACATTTAGTTTTATATGCAAAATGCTTAAAGGTATCAATGGTGAAAGGATCTCTTCATGTTCTCCTGAGGCTGACATTTTTTAACCCCTGATATTTAATTGAATATAGGATAATATAATGTGATATCTATCCATCTATCTATCTATCTATCTATCTATCCATCTATCTATCCATCTACCTACTTACCTACCTACCTACCTTTTTGTAAAATAAATCAACATTAAGTTTCTGAATAACTAAACTCAATATCTTAATTTTCTTAGGATCTTTCAATCTTAACTTCTAAAGCAAATGTTAGGTGAGGGAGCTGGCGACAAAAAGGAAATAATAGTTTTTCTTATATATTTTTGTTGTTGATTTTTTTTAACCAGTATATGATTTGTATTTTTCTCATCTTATTATGTGAAGAATTTGATTATATTAAAGGCTTCTATGAGGAATTTCAATGCATTTATTGTAGTAAAACTATGTGAACATTGATGAAAAAAAAGGAAGGTAATAAAGAAGCTGAGTATGGTCACTGATAAAAGTGGTAAAAGGGATTTTACCAGCATCGTGTCTCAGTGATAATGAGTTTACCTAATCTTACAATTATCATGCGGATAAGATTGGCCATATTTCTATCTACCTTTACAAAGCTGGATCCTACAACGCAAGCAGAGTTTTCTTAACAGTATAGCATAAAATTAAACTAGGAAAAGTGACAAAGATTGCCGTGAGATTCTATGGTACAAAAAAGAAATTACAAAGAATAAAGAATTTTTGTCTTTTCTATCACTGGAAATGTAGATTTCAATTTCATATTTCAATTCTGAAATTAATTTTCCTGTGGTGAGTTTTTTAACTATTAGTACCTTACTGGAAGGTACAGAATCCCAAATCCATCCCATAAGAACTACAGTCTTTAATAAGGCCGAAATTTTTTTATGTGATCAGAGGTTGCTGAACTTAGATGATGGTTTTTTGGTTTGGGGTTTTTTTTTTGAGAATATATACACTGAATTTTTTTATAAATAGCAAGGAAAGTTGCAACTAAATCAATTCTCATGTTTTCAGACCACAGGTAACTTTAAAGTCACTTTTAGTCCAAAGGACCAACTGACTTTCATGAGACTTTTCTGTTTGAACTATCTGGCTGGTCATTTCTTTCCTCTTATAAACATCCTTTTCTTTTACAACTTCTTTCGTTGAAAAATACTAGCTTTATATAAGAAATAGTTAACTGTATAGGAACATTTCTAGATGTAAGTAAAACTGTTTATAACAGGTTATTTAATGGTCACCTACATAATTTTTTATGCTTTCTGTAGAGATAGGAAAAAACTTGAAGTGATAAGTTTGATTTTGTAAGAAATTTAGATTTCTTATAAATAGGTGTAGGCAAAAGCCTTGGGGAGTTTGTTTTGCTGCTGCAATTTCTGCTTTTCAATAGAGTATGCCAGAGGTACTACCACTAAATGGAAGAGGAAAAAAAGGAAACTGGAGTAAACATACTTTGATTTGCAAAAAAAAATATAGAAACAGCTTCACTCAAATAAAGAGGATGAAGACCCACATGAATCATCAGGGAATGGGGAAATGTAAGAAATAACAGAGTCAGAGAGAGAATCTTGAGTAAGGATAAAATGGAAAGTAGCTGAAGAAAAGAGTCATGTGAAGGAGGAACTGCTGAGACAGTGGGAATTGACAGAACAGCACAGAGATAGAGAATGTGAAAAATGGCCAAAGAATTAAATAAAATGAATGGAAGAATAAAATATGGAACAGAAAGAGAATTAATTTACTTCATTCAAAGTACACTAGAGTCAGACTTTCAGCTCTATTTCCACCCCATTTTCCTCAGCAACACAAGGTGATTCTAAGTTTGCTAGGAGTTACCAAGTACTAAGCCATCCTGTGACAATCTTCCACTGCCATCTATTTCATGTGTGAGAGGGAGATGTTTCCACTCTGTAGTGGAATGAATTAGGATCCAGACACCTGCAGAGTTGAGAATATGTTCTTGTCTCTATGATATTGCCATTCCTTCTCCTGAATAAAACAGGTAATCTGACACAGGAGAAGCTCTGAATGATTTTACTTGTATTTCACAGTAATTTTCCATTTGGGAGAACACGTAAGTAAATCTAGATTTTTATCAGTAATTGAAAAAACTGAAGAGAGGAAAAAAAAAGGAAAGAATACAATCAAGATGGTAAAACAACTGAAAAGCTTTGGAGAGCTGTACTTGCTCCCAGAAGAGGACTAGGAGTGAAGACCAAGTCTTCAGAAGACTTCTCCATCCCAGCAGGAGCTACTGTTCAAACATCCTCCCCTATCTTAGGCTAAAAAGCCTGCCTAACATTCCAAGATTACCTCATAAACAAAGCAGACAGCACACACAGGGACTGTTCTGCTGCTCCATGAATTCTGGTGCTTCATCATAACCCCTAATGGAGCAAACAATCTATGGGAAGCCCTACCACAACATGGAAGGAGCTGCTTGCAGGAGGTGCCTGGTTTTCTGTTCTGATTATAAAGGAAATTTGGACAGCTAAATCATTAAGAAAAGCTTTCTTTTTTGACCCTTAAGAGAGGTGAAAGGACTCTTAGGGCAGTACTACATCTTTCTAAGTTACAATGAAACTTCATGAAAAGCACAATAACTCTGCTTATGGGAAGACACAGTTTTTTACTGTAGCCCATTTTGAAACTGAGCTTTGTTCAATCCTGACTGTTCATGAAGCCTCAAAATTTGTGAAACAATAAAGAAATGGATTTTATCAAAGGAATTGACTTAAAAGCAGAACAAAATTTGAAGCCCTTCCTGCTCTTAAATAAACTCAAATGTATCTATTATTTGGAAGTGAGCAACCATGGAGGAAGATCAATGCATACAGCAGTCTTGCGATGACAGCATATTTTAGTAAGGTCAGGATTTTTCAAGTCTGCCTGCAGTACACACTACTCCACAAGACAGAGACTATTCCTTGGAAGCTAGTGTGTAGAAGAAAAAAGTTGAGCTTGTCCATGTCATACTGAGGGGGATTTGAAAGGGTTATGTGCAGGTTTTACAGTTAGGGTTGTTCCTAGAACTTGTAGATCAGAGGATAGTTTGAATCATTTCCCTCATTCAGCTTAAAAGTTTTACTCTCACTTGATGGAGTGAGTGGCGAAAAAGAGGTTGATACAGATTTCATTACATGTACCTGCATAAATTAAGATCATAACACTTCCAGAAATTGGTGCCATTTTTTTTTACCTAGGCTCTAAGAAATAGTTTATAGCTTCCTTTCCCTTCCAAACAAATCCATTTACATCACTTGTGTATATGCATAAATTATATTCCTTAAAATGACTCACTGGTGTCCATAATGGAAATTGGAAATCAATCACATTTTTGAAATTCTGAGATTAATCAAAACAAAAAAGGAATAAATAAAAACTAGACTCTATAATTTGACCAAATTAGAAAAGAGGCACTACAAAATGAACAAAAACCTATTTCTGTTTTCTTCTTCTCTCATTGAAATGGTATTTTTTTCCATTCTTTCTGGTCTTTCACTGTTAACATCTCCCACAGCTTTTACAAAGAAATGGTAGAAAGACTGGGATTAAGATCCCACTTCTTGAAAGAGCAAGAGTGCCTTCACTAAGGATATTTGAAATTGAGGGCACACAGCACATTGGAAATTAGGGGGCTTCAATCGTTCTCCTGCACTTCTGAAGAGCTTATCTTTGCTGCACCTTTTTTCACCACATACTTCCAGATAACACGGGAATTTTGTCCCTTGGGCACAACAAAGACAAAATTCTTAGGTTTTGGTTAATTTATGTGAAGTGGTTGTAAGACTGAAGTGCACCATAGAAATAGGACACCAACACGTGTTTGTAATGATATATTTTTTAAATGTGCCACTTAAGATGTTTGCAATAGATGAAGTTATTTTTAAAACAAGTGAAGATGTATTCATATTTAAATTAGTCATATTGATGGAAATGTCTTAAATTCTTGGCTAGGTAAATTAGCAGAACTAAATAAATCAGTACTGTTATAATAGCCACTAAGTTCCTTGAACTTTTGTATCCAAAATTGAAAGGATATCTTTGGTTATTAAGAATTTTAAATTTACAGTGCCTGCCTGAGTTATTCTTATAATACTCTTATTTTACAAGTAGGAAAAAAAAGATTGCTCGGCATTATTAAGATTTTCTACAACAGAAACGACAGTCAGGAATCTAAGTCTCATTTAAAGTGAGCAAGAGGTAGGAAGCCAAACTTTTCTTTCACATTGAAAATTTCTTACAGGGAATCATGTGGGAAGTTGTGAAAGGATCTGCTGAGAAACTATTTGTCTTTCCTCACACTCCTCACCTCAGTCACAAGAAAATCCTTTATATATGTTTGCAATAGACTGGGATATTGTCTCAGAAGCTCTATGTAGGTTTATTTAAGTTCAGTACAATGTTGATTGTAAACTATTATTGACCAGAGAAGAGCAATAACAACTTTTGTTATGCAAAGATGCATCAGATAGATCATAAATTTAAGTATTGAAGGCTAGGGTTTCACTCCTTCTTTTGTCTGGTTATATGAAAAATTCATTTTGCCATTATATTGTCAAAGAACAAAATATATTATTGTATTTTTTTATATTTGATAAATATATTACTACAACCCTGACTTCTCCTTTTACAACAATTATTTTTTAACATCCTTACCTGTGCATCAAGAAGATGTGGATATCTTGGCTATAACCTCTCCACCTTTTAGCTTAGCATTTTTTCACAAAATAATCTTTTGAAAGATGAAATGTTTGACATCTCTCAAAGGAAATGCTGCACTTATTTTGACAGTGCTATATCTAGCATGTCTTCTTTACTAGGCAAACTGTCTGGAAGGGAAAATGAAAATAACAGCACATTGGCTTTTGTGTTTGTTGCTATGGCTAAACTGCATAGCAACAAGGCTTAGGACACTTGCTTATATTCAGGGAAAAAAGTGAAAATTTAGCCTTCCACATAAAGTGCATAATGCACACACACAGAGAAAAACCTCATATCAAAATAATGACCTCACAGCTATTCCATACTTTTAAAAAAGTGAGATAGATGGATCTTAATTTTCCAGGAGGTTAATTAAACAAAAGGAAAATTAAGTATGACTTGTCACTGTGCAATGCTTCTTTGTACGAATTAAGCAACTATTTTAATAAGGATCAAGAGTCAACAAGAGATATAAGAGACACTGGTGGTGTGATATAAAAACAGGACATGAGCCTTTCCAGAGTTTCACTGCATATAGTAACGATTAGGATGTATGTTACTGTTCAGTCTATTTGTTTCTCTATTCCATATTAATTCATATGGTTTACTTTCTAATTGTTTTGGGGGTAAGAAGGGGGAGGTGGTTGGTTTTTGTTTGTTTGGGGGAGTTTGTGCATTTTTTTCCTCTAAATCTTTTTGTGAAATCTTTTCCGAAATTTACTGTTCTACATTCTGAACAAAAACTTTCTACAACACGTTTAGTTAGAACAGCTATAGAACTAGTGATTGGAAGTAAGGCAGCAAAGATTAAAGTGATTTTCAATTCTTTTCCTTTACTACTTTGAAAGAAATGCACAGCAAAGCTAGTTCAGAAAAAAAAAAAAAAAGGATCAACTTTCGTTGTCATTCATATCCCCAATTTAAAATGTTAATATCTCAAGTTTTCATAAGACAACTTTTTGTTGCAGGTCCAATCTTAAGGTATCTGGACAGCAGACAATAAATAAACAGTGCTTTAGCATTTTGCTACTATATTTGAGCTATTCCGTGACATATCGCTTCACCTCAGTGGTGTATTTTTACTCTCAGATGGTCCCAATCATCGTAAAAAAGTGAGATTTTGGGTATCAAGGTTGATTTTGCACTTTAAGGTTATCTCCACCTCCTCCTTGATTATATACTCAGCTACTTTTGCTTGACTAAAACTGTTACATAGAATATAATCTATTGTATTTGTGGACACATGTAAATGGAAACAAGGAGTGAAAAAAATAACCCATGCTGAGGGACATGTACATTTCCAAAAGACCGAGCAGGAGGTATGTAGACAAATCCTATTATTGAGTAATGAGATTTGTGCGCGTACCCGGACACTATTATGAAAATGTAGCTCTTTTTCAAAACAAAGTGAAAGAAGGGGGCAATCTTTTCAGCTGAGGTCAAATTCTGCTTCCAGTAAGGATGTAATAAATTCCAATAAAATCAACCTTATTAGTGTCCAAAAGTAGCTGAAAGAAAGAAGCGGCCTTTCAATTCACAGAAATTTCAGATGACTTTGAGCCTGATCATGCTCACACTGAAAGTAACAGGAATTTTGCTACTGGGATGTAGCATCAAGCTTAATAATTACTAATCTGCTAAAGCTCTTCCAGTGTCAAGAAGTTTGCATTCCTTACAATAGTCTTCTATAAAATCAGGAACGTTATGAATAAAAGATTCAACCATTACATCATAGGTGGACTTGGAAGAAAATTCTGCCATGCATTTTAAAATCATAAATCAAGATCTTAATAATGACTTAAAATTATGAGTTTTAATATAGAATAAATACTGTATATCTACTTCATGTCTTCTACTATTGGACAATATAGTTATGTTCCCAAAGGTTTTTTATAATCACACTGACTAAGAATATGCTTTCCCATAAAGGAAAACTGTGACTCTTTGGTAATGAAGGTAGCTTTAGATAGTGCTGGTAGCATTTGTGATTTACCATCTTATATTCTGAAAAATATTTTATAAATAAAATATATCTGTGTTTTGTTTAATCTTTCTGATAATGCAGAACTATTTAAGAGTAGTAAGGAAAATAGATAATTCATGAAAATTAAGTAATAATCTACTCTTTGTAATTTTACAAATAGGCAGCTGTTAAGTATTTTGTACATGAGAGAGTAAGGTCTCCATACATCTTTCCCTTTTTACAC
Source organism: Manacus candei (assembly GCF_025592945.1). NCBI lineage: Eukaryota > Metazoa > Chordata > Aves > Passeriformes > Pipridae > Manacus > Manacus candei. The sequence continues at coordinate 29,244,692 of NW_026138059.1, read as the reverse complement.
TGCAGGATCCTTTTTTAGTAGGGAAATTCCTAGGTAAGATGACCACTCACTCTTTGGCAGCTTGATGAATTTGAGCATCAGAAGCTTCAATGAGTGCAATGCTTAACGTGGGGGTAGGGTTTTTGCTATCATGTCCAAAGTTAAGTCATTCAGTAGAAAGTCTTCATGTTCTGAGACCACACTATTATTTGTAAACACAGTGTGTACCTGTTATATGCTGTCTCCAAGACGTGTGTTAAAACAGTAATTGTTCAAAATCATTGAATGATCAGTTTTAAGGAATATTTCTAATCCACATAATTGTCTTATTTATAGATCCTTTCTGCTGAACATATTTTTGGATAGCTGTTAAAAATTGGATGGATGGTAAAAAAATACTTGGTGGTACAAACGGAACAAATAAGCAGATTAGTGCATATACATTTGTAACTACATAAGCTAATACCTCCAGTCTTTAAGCTGATCATGAATGCATGTTCTGACTAGATGCCACTTCCTTTTACAACAACCATGTGATAGATTTGAAAAGAAATTCATAAAACAAAATGACAGAGGAATAATTTGGATGTTTGATAATGCAGCATCTCTCTCTCACCAACTGGATTTTCGAGCAAATGCTTATGTGTGTAAATTGTGCAAGAAAGGGAATGTGACTAAATCTTCTTCCAGCAGCTAGGGTTTTCTCTCACCGGCTCAGGAGGAGAGAGGCCTTGTCCTAAAAGGTATGGTTCTACCCATACTTTGCAGGAGTGTGTTATAGGATGTCTACTACTTTCCTTTTTCCCTTTCCATGGAAACTGCCTTTCAGGTGAGGTGATTTAATTTTTCTCAATGTGTATTTATGGGATATATGCATATATTATGAAGGAGTATGAGTCTGTACGTGAAGGAATACAGCTGGAAGAGCTGTGAAATAAGTTTTGAGTGATGAGAACTCTGTCATTATGTCTGTTTCAGCATGACCTTATTCCTGATCAGGTTTTCATTGCTGTGAGTCAAACTGAACTTTTTTTCCTATGTGAGGGTGACACTCTTGTAAAACTAATGGAGACAAGTTCAGAATGAGACTTAATCTCTCTAGGAAAAATAGGTATAACACAAAATAATGTTTAAAAAAAGAAGTCATTGGTGAAACATTACTTCCATGTAGACAGGAATTTTATGCTAAGAATGTGTGACAGAAGCCCACTGTTGTCATGGAGACTGAAAAATAATTGTTAACAACTCCTAAAAGCAAAACACAAAAGTGTTTGGAATCTCTCTCATCATTCTGCTTGCAAGTACTAATGTACAGTTCTGTGACGCTTGTTTTAGACCTTGATAAAATAAACATTAAATTGCGAATTTTGTCATAAATGTATGCTTTTGTTTTACCAGAACCAAATTTAACTATAAATAATTGAAACAAAAACCTGTGTATGTTTGTAAACGCATACACAGCCAGTAGGCAGGAAGCTAGCATCGGAAAATCATGCAGAAGCTACAGAGCTCAGCAGCTACCTTACACAAGGGAATCCAGAAGTAAGAATCTGGCCCAATCATCCTTACACACAGCTTGAGGGGATTTTGAGGGACTTGCAAAGAATTTCGCAGCAGACATTTTGCTGTATGAGGGTGATACTCAAACTACACAATACAAAAATTCTTCCTTCCAATTCGTTTTGAAAATGCCAACTTCTCAGCTGCAGCCATTTTGAGTCATAGCATGGAACTGTCATCACCTGCTATGTGAGGCCTCATGCTTCAGCAGAGGTCACTCTTTTCTTTCAAGTCACAGCTAGTGAAGACAGTTTCTATTCCCCTTTCTCTCACATGTAAAGAGATTAGTGAGTATTCACCTAGGAAAAAATGCTCAACTTATTTCATAAAATATGTAAATGATATCAAGGTCAACTAGAGGAAGAATGTGTATTTGCAAGTTTAGGGTGAAAACGAGGTGATGGGGGAGGCCAGGTTTTACTCTTTCTACCAAGACATGTTAACCAATAACACTACATGTTGCTATACTTTTTGCTGAGCTTTGCTGTTATGCTATCAGGGATCTGAAGTAAAATGAACTTTCATAAATCTCCCTTATTCTTGCCCAGAAACAAAGTTATATTTCTGTTCTTCTCCAACAGAATTCCCTAGCAATATTTAGAAGTCTTATGGGTAGTAAGTCATCACCTACTGTGAAAAAAGCTGTTCTCAGAGTCCATGTAAACTCAGGAGAAAATTCCCTTAATAAAGTATTTATGAATAAATGCAGATGTGTTAGTGATTAAAAACCATTTTGATGAGCTGATACTAATGCAGAATAAGACTATAACTTGCTACAATGTGTGTTCATTGTCAGGACTGAAGCTCTTGAAGATGATTGTAAGGCCTTTGGATTTCTGTATTTCGTATACTGAAAAAAAACATAAATACACTATGAATTTCATTTCTATTGTAAAAGAAATCTTAAATGAAAGAGAAGGGAAAATACAAACCAGAGTTTTTAACAACTGTTTGAAATCAAACCAAAGCCAAGACTTTGAATGATTGTATTGGCTGCTTGCAATTACTTAAAATTCAGAAGAACATCAAAATAAGATCAAAATTGTTGATTCAGCAGAATTTTTGATGTATCAACTGGTATATTATTGCTAGTTAGTGGTTTAAACTAAACTTAAATTGTTATTTATAGTGTTTCAGAGCTGAGACTTTTATTTCCTTTAGGGAAAGCTGTTTTTTAAGTTTACAGGTATTGTTATCACAGCAGAAGGTCACTTGAAATCTATTCTTTGGTCTAAATGATGCTCAAAATCAATAGCAGTTCCTGAATAGTTTCCCACCCTTCTTGGCTCAGTGGATAAACAGAGGCCTCATTCAAAACAACGCAGAATTTTCAGGCTCAAAGTCACCTTTCAAAAAGAGGGAGACATAGGAATTTTTTTCTGTTAATTTCATTTTGCACTATGTTGTGATTTATTTATATCACTTCGACAACTGCTGCTGGAAAGATGCCCCAGGACAAGAGAACATATTCTTACTGCTCGCAGCTGATCTCTTTAGAAAGAAGGCTAACACTTAGCTCTGTATAGATATATGCTGTTATGCAAATATCTGGGTGCAATGAATCATTAAATAAAGAGACAAAGTCACAGTTAGTGTAAGAAGGTAGCACTTGTGAAATGAGTGGAGCCAGGCTTGCCTTTTTCAGTAAAATATTTTGCCTGAGGCTTTTTAGCATCCAAAGCATAAAGAGCCAGCAGGCTACCACTCTGCCTGAACTCTACAGTTTTGCTATGAAACAAGAGATCTTTTTCATTAGCAACAAGCCCATTGAAAAGAGAAGCAAGGGATCTTTTTAGCTATTAATGGAAAAAGCATTAACATAACATTAAGCACCCAACTGGAGAGATCCCCAAACTAAAATTCCTCACTTGATGTTGGTTCAGCCACACTTTGTATAATTTGAATCATACTCTAAAGCACTGGGGTCCAATTTTCCCAAATTCATATGTATACAAATTCAAGTGATTAATTTCAACCTAATGTGTATGTATGTTTTCAGTAATTGTACAAACAAATCACGTGTTTGCCTGTAAATGGCCACCTATTCCTTTAGAGATGGTGAAAAATTGATTTAATTAGAACTGAAATATTGCCTTAAGGTAGCATTTAACTTGTTGGTAAACCCAAGTACAGCATCTGTGTGATGATGCAGATAAACTTCTGCATCCGGTCTTGCAAGAAGATATTTAAAGAGTTCTTGAATTTTATTGGGTCAAATGCATGCTTAAATTTTTTTTGGACAAGGGATATTTATCTGTATTTGAACTCACATAGATAACTGCAGACTTATTTCATGTGCCAATTATTTTGTTATTTAGAACCCACAGTGCAATAGCAGGGAACTTACAATTAGAGAAAGGAGATTACTGAAAATGAACCATGCCTTGTCTTTAAATGTAGTCCTGCTGATCCAATTGAAATGGATAACATTTATGAAACTAGCACTCTAGAGCATAAGGTCTTATGATTTAGCAAAAAAAAAAAACATATAAACAAAAATTTCTATTAGTCAGTATATCTGTGGACAAGACTCTACTACAGGCCACTTGACCTGTAGTAGACCATTATTAGAAAAAAGGTATTCATTCATTTCTATGGAAGCTGGACAAGGTCCAGAAAAAAATACCTTTGACACATTTTAAGGAAAGCTAGAAGAACAGAAAATGAGAGAAGTTAAACAGATTTCAAATCAGTTTCTGCTCTCTCACACTGATAGCAGATTTTAGAAGGAAAAGACAAAATCTCCTGCCATTTACATCTGTGTAACATTGACTTCAATGGCATATCACAGAGAACAGAACACAGAATTAGGTCCAACATGTCACTTCTCACTAAACACATCCCAACACCTTTGCCTTTCAGGACTTAAACATCCTGTTTGCAAAAAAGGGTGAAATAGAGCCATACGATGTTTCTATTACCTTTTGCAATGGCGTAAAGGAGTCAAGTAAAGCAGATGGAATCATAGAATCATAGAATCAACCGGGTTGGAAAAAGACCTCTGAGACCATCAAGTCCAATCCTTCATCCAACACCGCTGTGGTTACTAGACCATGGCATTAAGTGGCACATCCAGTCTCATCTTAAAAACCTCCAGGGACGGTGACTCCACCACGTCCCTGGGCAGCCCATTCCAATGTCTGATTACTCTCTCTATAAAAAATTTCTTTCTAAATCCTTTAGGAAAAATCCTTTAGCAACAGCAGGAGTGTTTGTTGCCAATGAAAGCTATAATTCACAGGGATGCTATAATCCCAAGTCTCCCCTGAAAACAAATCCTCTGCCTTACCTATCACATTTACCTTCCTCTCTTCCCTCTGTTTTTTATTTCATTTTGTAATTATTTTGCCTATCTCCTTGAGAATGTTTAGGGATCAGTTTGTTTGAAAGATGTTATGTACAACACATTTGCATCTTATTGTGCTATCTATACCTGTGAATCTATTTCCTGTAACTATGAAAGCTGGTAAACACAGCTGTAATAAAAGCTGTAACAGGTAAAAGCTGTCAGACACAGAAGCTGTCTTGACTGTTAGTTTATTCCATTTTCTTCATTGCTATATGAAATTGGTTTATCTTTTCCTCCAAAATAGGTAAAAGTTTTTCATCTTTTATCCTGACTCCTCGACTTACTCCAGCAATTCAGTCAAATTTTTTCTTTGCTGCTCCTCAATAAAGTCAAAAGATTTTTTAAAGGTATAGAAGGATCAGAATTTGCTCCATTTGTTCCAAAATACTGATGTGTTTACATAAAGCAGAAGTCTGAAAACACAGTAAATCAACCCCATGCTGCTTCAGTGTCAAAAGAAAGAATTACTGAAAATGTCATTAAATTATTGTAAAAATGGTAAATTAAATCTAAACTATAAATGATCAACAAATTATAAGGGTTTTGAGTACAGCTGGCAATGTTTGTTTTATGTAAATTGTCTCTGTAAATGTCAAAATTTAGACATAAATCCTGCAAGTCTAAACTAAATTTAGATTTACTGGAGGTTTTTTACAAGTAAATATGTTTTCTTCCTTTCTCAGGTTAGAATGCAGTCAATGTAGTTTTTTTAGCAAGGCATTCAGACATTCAGAGTGTTTCATTACCATTTGATAGCTCTGAAACTTTAGAGTTTGAGGATGATGGGTGAGTCAAAGTGGAGAAAATCATATTTTTCATATTACACCTTTAATCGAATAAAGAAAATATTATTTTCTACAAAGCCATTAGTCTATTACTTTTAACACTAAATAGCACATTGTTGTAGACTTGTGCATTGTATCTGGGGAAAAAATACATAAAGAAGAAGTATACAATCTTCTGGCTGTAGGATAGGAAGATTACTAAATTCCTACATTATTTTTTAATTTGCACGTTGCATAGAAATTGATTGACTTCAATAAGCAGATTGCTCACTTGACTTTTCCAACAGCAAGTCCAAAAGGCTAACTAACTGACTGTAAACTTTACAGGAATAGGTTTCATTTCCTATGAAGAAATATGAGTATGTAATATTCTGAAAAGCTTTTAAAATTCCTCCAAAGATGTGACCTTTTATATATTATGCCACAAGTCACACACAAACGTTAATGATGCCGAAGATATTTAAAACTGTTTTTTAAAGATTCATGCAGATGTTCATTACTTACAGGAGCTAAATCTTTTTTTAACTGAATTGCACTTTCAATTAAATTTTACAGTGTAAGGTCTATAGAAAAACACAATGAACAACTGAGAATTTTAATGCTAAATTCCCAAAGGAAATATCAATATTGCCATAATCTAGGCTGAAATATTAAGGAACCTGAGGTAGTCGTTATGTCCAGAAGACTTTGAAGACCTGTCTTGTGATGGGTCAGTCCTCTAAATCTAGGCTAGAATGAAAGCGATCAGCATGGAATTCACAGAATTTGATCATATTTCAGAAGAGGACACCTAACCTATGACAGTATTCCTGAAAATCTAATGAAGGATCAGTACTGGGTTTATATCTAATATCCCATTAGCCTACAGAAAAACCGGTCTATCTCTCCTTTACATTCTATGCTTTTTTTAAAGGAGGTAGTTATATCTACCACACCAAGTGCATCATGACTAATGCACTGTACGGTATTTTGGAGGACACTATCCTCCCTCCTTTCTGCTCCCTCTTTTTAACTTTTTTTTTTTAAGTAAGAAAGATAAAATTACTCCAGTATGAGTATTTTTACGCTCCAGAGAGACCTAGACATGATGAGAGTGATACAGACCCAGAATCATATGGTATGCTTTAATGACACAGAATCAGGGAATCATTTAGTTTGGAAAAGATCTCTGAGCTTATTGAGTGCAATCTTTGACCTATCACCACCTTATCAAGTAGACCATAGCACTAAGTGCTGTGTCCAGTCATTTCTTGAATATCTCAAGGGATGCTGACTACACCACCTCCCTGGGCAGTCTGTTCCATTGCTTAACAACCCCTTCTGTGAAGAAATTCTTCCTCATGTCCAACCTGAACCTTCCCTGGCTGAGTTTGAGGTTATGTCATCATGTCCTGCCACTTGTTGCCTCGGAGAAGAGACTGACCCCTACCTGACTACAACATCTTTCACACAGTTGTAGAGTAGTAAGGTCACCCCTGAACCTCCTTTTCTCCAGACTGAATAACTCCAGTTCCCTCAGCAACTCCTCAAAAGATTTGTGCTCCAGACACTTCCCCAGCTCTGTTGCCCTTCTCTGGACACACTCCAGCACCTCAATGTGTGTCTCATAGTGAGGGGCCCAGAACTGGACACAGGACTCGAGGTGCAGCCTCACCAGTGCTGAGTACCGGGGGGAAATCACACTTCCCTGGTCCTGCTGGACACACTATTTGTGACACAAGCCAGGATGCCATTGGCCTTCTTGGCTACCTGGGTCTAGTGCTGGCTTATGTTCAGCCGGCTGTCAACCAGCACCCCCAGGTCCTTAGCAGCCAGGCAGCTTTCCAGCCACTCTTTCCCAACCCTTAGTGCTGCACAGGGTTGTTGTGAATAGAATAGAATGATGAAAATGAAGGTAGGTAATACATGAATTCTTACATACTCAGACAAAAAACTACACAAAGCATGAGAATAAAAAATACATGAGAAGGGAAATTACCACAATACCACCTCTTGATGTTCTCAAACTATGTTCAGTTCAGGAACTACTGCTACAAACCATATGTGTCTTCTCTCTATTTGATAATCCTTTATGGACAGTGGCCCATAAATGTTCCCAGGTGCTAGATATTGATGCCTTAAGCCCCTAATGGTTTTTTATTTTTCTAATATTTGTAAGCCTTGTAAGTTTTATTAGTATATTTTAAAAACAGCAAGCCACACATCCCTTTCCCTGTAGCACCCTTAGTTTACACATTCCTTAACCCTCTTACCCCATTCTATGCTCCCCGTATCAAACCTACCCCTGAATTCAGTGGCAATGTTTAGTCTCTTGTCAAGGCAAGGCCTAGACTGTTTGGGGAACAGCACATCAGGGCCTGAATAACAAAACGGAGTCAAGAATTAGATGAATATGTACCCTTTGTGCTCTGAAGAAGATGAAGATAGATGAAGAGAGGGTCTCAAAAAAGCCCCCAGCCCCATTTCTCAGGGGGTGGACCCAGGGCGGTCCAGGACAAAAGTAACAGGGTGGACACACTTGGGATTGGATAGATGGTATTATAAAATGTAACATCTTGGGCACAGTGAGTGCCCGCCCTGTAACATCTTTTACCTTGGCACAATAAACCCTTTCCTTATCTCACCCCTAATTAACTGCTCCGGAGATTTTTTTAGCATCAACATCTCCGCGGCATCAATATTTATTATATGAATCACTAAAGAGTTTGAATGGTCAGTGGAATGGTTTTGACCGAAGCTACTAGTTTCTCAAGCATTCCCTGGACATAAACAAAGAGTCTGGAGATCAATGAAACTCTTCCCAATAGGTAACCTGAAAACAGATTTTAAAATTGTGAATGTGTCTATCAGTCTCTTCCTCAAAGAACAAACCTAAGCACGTCCAGTACACTGAGTATCACTAGGGACTGTTAGTATCTCTAGCAGAAATGCCTCTATTAGTGAGTTTGCAGATGCTTCATAGAAAACAATGCTTGACTTGTCAGTGAATGCAAATTATTTAATTAATTTTCAGCATCTTATGAACATGCAATGGAAATACTGATGAAGTGGATAATGTGGATTGAAAAAATTATAGGAATGTTCACATGAAAATGTCAATATAAAAAAAAAGAGAAGAGGGGAAAATGTTTTCTGGAAACAGTATGTTGCTGTTTCTATATTCAATTAACAGCTTCTGACAGTGAATTGTCATCTCCCTTGGGTGCCTAATGGACAGCTCAGTTTAGAATGTACTGTCTTTGGACACATTTTAAAGATTTTTCTCAGCTGGAGTGTGTTTGTGCTATTGATCCTCTGTCTACGAATATTCAAGAAGAGAGCAAAAAAAACAAGGTTTGTGTTTCTACTAGCATTGAAAAACCCCAAACTTTCCTTTCTAAACTGCAGAGTAGCAGGTATTTCTACTGAATAGGTATAGTTTATACTGACAATTTTGAACTCCCTCTGATAAGCCCAGAAAATGTTTAGACTTTGCAGTATCCTGTGGGAAAACACTAAGTGCTGTTAGCTATGGCAAAATGACCTGTGGGTAAGTGCTGACTTGATATAACAAGAAATGTCCTAAGAATTGCTTGACAAAAGCAGATGGTCTGGCAGTGACTTTCCCACTACAGCTCAGTAAGGTGTAAAGTGAGACACAGGAGCAGTTCCACTGTGCACAGCAAGATACAAAAGAATAGGACAAAGAAAAGAATAGAATCTTACTCTAACAAACACTGAAGAAGAAATGCACACAAGGTGGAGGTTAGTTACCTGAACTGAGACCTGGAATTGTCTGTGCCCTTACTCTAAAAAGCAATATAAGGTTTCAAATGCCAACAAATAAAAAATAGATAATAAATATATAAATTTTATTGCTATGGCTGAGATCTTGATGAATGGTTTAGCAAAAGGAAATAAATATCAAATACATGATTAGCCTTGTCTCAGCCTCTCAACAACCAATATTACCTTCAGAGGCTTTTTAAGTTGTGATATTCACAAAGTGATATGAAGACCACGAATAACAGTTTCTTTTTACTCAGAAAGTACTATTTTCTGTGATTAGTTTAATTCATAATTTGTTTTAAAGTAACTAATGTTTACTGAGTTTTCTTTGCTGACGAAACAAGAGTAACTTCCAAGAAATCAATAGAAGTCAACCTGACTTCATAAAGAGAGAGAGAATGTTAAAAACTTTTTGCCTGATAAAATAATAGGCCTAGATTCTTAGACTCCTTTTTGAGCACTTTATAAAACAAATAAATCACAATACAGTGATTACTTTTCCATGTGCTATCACCAAATTAGTTTCACTGCATGCACCCTGTGTTGAATGCTAAGCATTACAGTTTTCATCTTGGGAAAGAATACCACATGGAATGTTGGAGTGCCCTAACTGCATACGTGAGGAGTTACAGCTGAGCATTTTACATCTAAAAAAACCCACCGAAACCAAGCAACAACAACAACAACAACAAAACCTCAACTAACCAAAAACAAAAATAAACAAAAAACACTGTGGAAATTAGTTAGTGCAAAGGTTTAATTTTCCACACAGAATCTAATTCATGGATGTGAGTTTAAACAACATTTGAAAACATTAATTGTCAATCATGTGTATCTCCATAGACTTAGGAACAGCTTCAGTCTGGATAATATCCAAGTGGTCAGTTTTTCTTTCTTTCCTTGCCCAAAACAGGAAGTATCCTTGCAGCTAATCAGCACAGAACCTGATCCTATTTCCAATGAAATTGAAGGCATGCCAATAACTTGAATGGTATTGAGATTACACATAAAGACACTTAGGACGTGTTCTTTTCTCTCTGTAGAACTCATAAACCTATTAAAGTATGTATATATATCAGGTTTCAGTTGATATCTTCTTTACTTATGTAGGTGTGGGTCTTGACATATTTTCTCAGTTCACTAATAATTCTACAAATTTACTCAGAGCAGTAGAAAGTCACTTCTTTCCCCTCTGAGATCCTGAAATGTGATAGCAATACCATAGTATTTGAATAACTATGCATACACTGTGGATTTAATATAAACTGGTGGTTAATTGAAAGAAGGATGTGCAAGATAGAGCATATATACATAAAAGACCAGTAGTTTGAGTTCAAAACATACTCTGAAGAGCAAACGGAAATAAGACAAACTTTATTTACTTCCTAACACATTCATCACTGTAGTCACCTTGGAAGTACTGATATATCTATCTAAAAGACCATCAACTTAGTATATGTAGACCATGTGCAGATGCTGTGGTCTAGATTCACCTGATGCAATTTTAGATGTCCAGGTCAGTTGCAAAAGCTGAATAACTAACTTCGAGGTTTCTTCTGTAGTTAATGGGGAGAGAGAAAGTGAGTTTTTCAAAACATAGTTCAGCCAAACTGAGTTCTAAATTATAAGATGAGAATTAAAGGCCTATTTCACTCTGTCAGCTCTATAGGATTATCTCCATCAGCTATCAGTGGAACCTACAACATCAAAGGCAGATACCTGGAATGCCTCAAGTAAAGTGAGGTGAATCTCTGTCCCAAAACAATTTATTGTGTGGAATAATTTGAACAGAGAAAAATGAGACACTAGAAGACTGTATTACTCTTTTTGAATTCACATGTAGAATGTATGTGTGACAGAAAACTAACAACAAAAAGCAGTTGTCTACCTTGCCTGGTATTCCTCCCTGGGATTACATTCATAGATGTTGAGCTGTCCACTGAGGTCACAGAGGGTGAGTAAAGAACATGTACCAGACTTAAAAGTTGCAAAAAAGTACTTATACAGAATCAATTGATGAGCCTATTTAGATGTTGATAAGGACACCAGAAGCAGTTTGAGATGTTCTAGAACTGCTTTGCTTGTTTCTACCATGCTACAACCAGGATCTCTTCCTTGCTGTTCTCCATTGATGAAGGCTGAGACAGAGGACAGCAGTGAGCTGTCCATACAGTCTTGCAGTTGTTCCTTTGTGTGTCTGTGTCAGCACAAGAAACACTGCAGAAACAGCCAGTCTCTGTCCTAGTTCTTCTTGTTCTGCTTGGATCCTAGAATGAAATATATTTGACTTGGTTGATATCAGAAAATGGATATTTGTAAGTAATTAAATGTCTTGTCAAAACTTTTATTCCTCGCTTTAAGCTATCTTTACATGCAGTAGAGGGTAAGTGATTTTTACAGTGTTGTGGCTTGTCTTGTACTTGATTTTGTCATGTTGACGGCATGGTGCTCTTTCTGAAGCAAACAGACAATGAGCTGTGTCGTTATATATGTCTGATGTTAAAAAGCAAAGTCAAAGTACACCCCTTTGAATTGGCATTGATGCTGAGCTGCTAGAGAGTACTGACAAGTCTACCTTGTCTGAAAGTTTTGCAGGACAGTATGTATCAATAAGGGAGGAGGATATAAACACCTACAACTTTGCTACCAGGAGAGGTTCACAAGAGATACAAATCAGCATAAATTTACTTAGACAGAAGAATCTTTCAGTTACAATATGACATTCAAAAACATCAATGCAAATGTAATGCTTAAAAATGTACATGTATCTGCGTTTAATACCGAAGAGATGTCTGGATAGTTCAAAAGTAAAATCATGCCTTTTATATGTCTTTAATCAGAGGCATTTTGAAGAAAAAAATTTTATAGCATAGGAATGGTAATCTTGTCTTCTGTTTTTGCCCTATAGCTCCTAGGAGCATGGAATATGATAATCAAAGAGTCTATATGAAATGTCATTCATGCACAATGGTTCAATTGTTATTTAAATTCTCTTTTCAGAGCTACTACCCTGCTTCTGCCTATCAAGAGAACCATGGGGAAGAAAGTTTTCTATCATAGCTCTGAATTTCGCCCACATATATGAGTTTGATTGTAAAAGCTAAACCTGGATGTGTTATTGTGCAAGAAGAATATTTTTAATTTAGGTGTAGAAGTAATATTAATTTTAAAAATACGAAAAAAAATCAAATATAAACCTTGTGAATTTTGAACTAATAATATTTTGTTCCACAAGACTTCTTGTCTCACCTTTTAGACTGACATTATAAAAGCTGTTTATTGGCCTTAATTTTTATTATGTTTGATCACAAGTGTGGTAATTCTTGAATTTTCTCCTTTCTGAAGCATTATCAAAGCCCTTGGGAATTCTAAATTTTTTGCTTATCTCTGACAGCAATTCATCTACCAAATAAACTTCAAAACAAATTTACTCCTCTTTGAAGTACAAAACTGCAGTGTTGAGGTCATTTGCATTTACCCATTAGGCTACAGTGTTTCTTTTTTTTTTTTTAATCAAAATGACAACCATTAATGACAAAAAACCTATTGAGTCTCTCTTTCTCTTTTTGCCTAGCGTGAAAGTTATAGAATGATAATAAGGAATCACCTCAGACAAGCACGGATGAAAATGAGTTCTGGCCACTACTGTATCTGAGCAGCTAAACATTTCCAAACTGCTTTGATGGCTCTTACTTTCTAAAAAGCTTTATCTGAGCTTCCATATTCTCAACCACATTGAACTGTGTGTTATTAAAAAGTAGTTAAAGTTCTCTTTCTAAAGTGATTAATCTCACCCCAGCTAATCTCCTCATCCACACTCTACTTCTAAGGCATAACCGAAACTATTTTTCATTGGAGTTCAGCTGATTAGATAGTCTGATTTAAGGCTAGTAAAACTGTGTTTCAATTGTGGTGGGGAGATTACCTCTGAGTGCTAAAATCCCATTGTATCTTCTGGGGGTGTGGGGCCATGAGGTTTTCCTTTTTTTTTTTTCCCCCCATTGAGCTAAAGAAGAGACTGGTCCCAGCTGGATGCAAGAGCACATCCTTAGAAATCTTTTCCCTTGGGCTAATGCATTTACTTACTTGCTTTCTTTTCTCCTTCTAGCTTTTCATGACATTCACAAATAAAGCTGTTCTGCTATTTGGGGAAAAGTTCTCTCTCTCCCCTCTCCTCCCCCCTACTTTTTGCTTTGATTATAAGTTCAGAGCCAAAAATGTCAGGAACAGAAAACCTACACAAATAATTAACATTTGTCAACAAGAACCATTATGCTGCGGGGTGCAAAGCAAAATTGCATTTGCTGCTGAAGAAATCAAGTATGTCCTGAGGAAGGGTGAAATTAATGATGTTTCAAAAGTGACTGAAATACTGAATCCTTTTTTTTAGTGAATAAATAAATAATACTAATAAGATAACTGTATAAACAGGTGATATGAATATCATGTTGAAATATTTTCTGTTCTGATGAGAGGCATGTTAGGGAATAATGGGGGAAAATGAGGGTCTATCATTCAGAAAATCTGAATATTTTGCATCTTACTGTGTTAACGCACGTTACTTCAGAAATGTATTGTATCACTGCTTCAAATATCAGTAAGAATGAAAGGGGCTTTGAGAGGTTAGTGTGAAACTATTTTTAAATACAAAAGGAAATATGAGACAATTATTACATGATCCTTTTACATATTCAGCACAGCAGCCTTGGGCTGGTAGATACTACTTTCAGGTATGTAAGTATTTCTATTGACTCTAGTGAGATTATGTCTGCACTAAAGATGGCCATGTGTTTCACTGCTTTGCTGCTTTGGGGCCATCCTGCTCACTGTCTTGTTCTGCTTTGTCCTTATTCTCTCTCAAATAGTAAAGCTCATACCAAGAGAAAACACCATGGATATCTATAGGCTAACGCACCCAGCAGCAAGAGGCAGAATAGATGCAGAAAGAACAAAGGAATTGAAGATAAATCTGATTTTTTTTTAATGAGAACTGTAAAGAAAAATAGGGACATGAAAAACAATAGCTGCAATATATTTGGTTTGCAATACATGTTAAAATCTTTGTCAACATTAATTAAAATTGGCTTTGATAGAAACACTGTCTTCTTGAAAGATTGAAAGAGGATGAAAGAGCATAAACAAAAGATAATGTCAGCAATATATCCAGATGGGAAGAGGTGTGTAGCATGGTGCTGCAGGGATCTGTATTAAGTAAGGGATTAATATCTTCACTAACCCAGGAGAGAAGTAAATAGCATTAATTACATTCACATATAATACTAAAGAGATGCTTGGAGGACAGGGAAGTAGTACAAGGAGACTTAATTATTTTAGAACCAGAATCAGAAAATACTTGTATGCTCACACAATGCCTGACAGAGCAAGTCACTGATCCTGACTGAAGCCCCTTAGAAGAAATATAATAAAAAAGTGAATCATTATAAAAATGACAAAGGGAAAAAAATAATTTTTTTATTATTTTTAAATGTAAGGGTAGCAGGCAATGGTGACTAGTTCCTTTCCAGCACAGGAGGCATACCTCCTGTGTGACTGCCCCTCCTTCCCAGGTGCCCTGTCATAATGGGTGTGAGGCTCTGCAAATGAAACTGAACAATAATGGGGATGATGGTCCAGCTAGCATGAAAGTGTCATCGAGGTTGTTAGTCCATGCCCTGTGTCAAAACTGCTTCTGTAAAGAGAAAAGATCAGTCACTGTCATAGAAGACTCCCTTCTGATGGGAACAGAAGGCCCTGTATGCAGACTTCCTAGACAAGTCTGCTACCTCCCTGGGGCCCAGGTTAAAGATGTGATGAGAAATCTTCCTGTCCTGGTAGAGCCCTCAGGTTACCATCCATTAGTGATTTTTCAGATGGGCAGCAATGAAGTTTCAAGAAGTCCAAGAAATCAAGAGAGACTTCTGGGCCTTGTGATGATTTAGGGGTCAGGGGCACAAATTTTCTCCCCTAACCTTCCAGTTGCAAGGAATGATGTCGGAAGAAACAGGAAGAACCAGCAGATCAATACCTGGCTTCAAGTCTGGTGTTACCAACAGAATTTTGGTTTTTTTGATCATAGGTCAGATTACAAGACCAGAGCCTGCTGGAGACAGACAGGGTAAAAAGGAAGAAAACGATTTTTGCACAAGAGCTAGAAGGATTCATTGAAAGAGCCTTAAAGTAGATATGAAGGGGTACAGGACTAAACAAGGCTTGCTAGAGATAAGCCTGGGGGCAGCATGCCAATGTCTGAGGGGTGATGGGCTAGAGAGGTCCTTTGGTCTGCTGAAGCAGGACACCCCAGAGAACTACAAGAAGTCATGAGGTTATGCAGGGAGCAGATTAGAGGGTCCAAAGCCCAAATAGAATTTAATCTGGCTACTGCCTTAAAAGACAGTAAGAAATACATCATCAGTGAAAGGATGGCTAAGGAAAATCTCTAAACTACTGGTTGTGGGGAAAACAAAGTGACAAAGGATGAGGAAAGATAGAGGTTCTTAATGCCTTCTTTTCCTTGGCCTTTAACAATAAGACCAATTGATGTCTAGGTAACCAGTCCCCTGAGCGTGGAGACAGAGACAAAGAGCAGAATGAAACCACCGTAATCCTAGGATAAACTGTCAGCAATCTCCTACACCACTTAGATGCAAGCACAAGTCTATATTAACAGCCCAAGTGTACTGAGGAAGTTGGCAGAAGTGCTCACTGAGCCATTTTCCAACATGTACAAAGAGTCTTGTCTCACCAGGCAGGTCACAGTTGAGTATAAGTTAGCAAATGTGATGCCTATCTACAAGAAAGGACAGGAGGATCCTGGGAGCTATAGGTCCATCAGCCTGATCTCCATGCTGGGTAAGATCGGGGAACAGATCATTTGAGAGACATCACATGACATGTGCAGAACAACCAGGGCTTCAGGCCCAGACAGCATTTAGTAAACCCAGACAGGGTTTAGTAAAGGCAGATCCTGCTTGACCAACCTGATCTTCTGTGACAGGGCGATGCACTTAGTATATGAAGGAAAGGTTGTGAATGTTGTCTACCTAGACTTCAGTAAAACCTTTGACACCATTTCCCACAGCATTTTCCTGGAGAAAGTGTTTGTTCATGGGTTGGATGGATGTACTGTTTCCTGGGTAAAACCTGGCTGGATTACCAGGCCCAGACCGTGGTGGTAAATGGAATTACATCCCAATGATGATCAGTCTCCAAAGGTGTTTGGCAAGGCTCAATACCAGGACCAGTCCCATTTAATATCTTTGTTGACAGCCTAGACAAGTGGGTTTGAGTGCACCCTCAGTAAGTTTGCAGACAACACCAGGTTGAGTGGGACTGTCAATCTGCTGGAGGACAGGAAGGCTCTGGAGAGGAATCTGGAGAGATTGAATCAATGGTCTAAGGCCAGTTGTATGAGTTTCTACAAGGCGAAGGGCCAGATCCTGAACCTGGGTTACGACAACCCCATGCAGTGCTACAGTCTTGGGGGAAAGTGGCTGGAAAGCCACCCAGTGGAAAAGGACCTGCAGGATGCTGATCAACAAAACATGAGCCAGTAGTATGCCCAGGTGGCCAATGGCATCCTGGTTTGTATCAAGAATTCTGTTGCCAGCAAGACCAAGGAAGTGTGATTTTCCCCCTGCACTTGGTACTAGTGAGGCCACACCTCAAGTCCTATTCTGGGCCCCTCATTACAAGATACACACTGAGGTGCTGGATTGTGTCCAGAGAAGGGCAACAGAGCTGGGGAAGTGTGTGGAGCACAAGTCTTATGAGGAGTGGCTGAGGGAGTTGGGGTTATTCAGTTTGGAGAAAACAAGGTTCAGGGGAAAACTTATTGTTTTCACTTTCTACAGCTATGTGAAAGGAGGTTGTAATCAGATGGAGGTCAGTCTGTTCTCCCAGGTAACAAACGATAGATCAGGAAAAAATGTCCTCAACTTGTTCCTGGGGAGAGTTAGATTGGATATTAGGAAAAAATTTTGTCATGAGAAGGGTTGTCAAGCACTGGAACAGGCTACCCAGAGAAGTGCTTGTTCACCACACCTGGAGATATTTAAAATGTGTGTAGATGTGGTTTAGCGGTAGATTAGGCAGTGCTGGATTAACAGCTGGAATCAATGGTCTTAGAAGTCTTTCCAAAGTAAACAATTCTACCATTCCATAATTCTGAAAGACAGAGAAGTATCATGGGCATTCTACAGAAACAGCAAATTGGACAGCAGTGGTTCTAAAAATGTCTGTAGGTGCAAGAGAGTAATTTAGACATGTTTTCCATACAATGTGATAGGAAGAAATCAATTAATTTTTGAGGCATGCATTCCAAAAAGTGTTAGGTCTTGTGGCAGGAAGATAAAAGCACTGTGATATATGATGGAAATGTGACTGTCTTTAGATAATTACATAGAATTCTGAGCAAAACATTGCAGAGAAGATATTAAGAGACAGATAGAAAAGTGGTCGAAGAAAAGATAAAATCCTTTTAATGTGCCTGGATTTGTAATTATGCCTTTATGGTAATTTTTCTAGAATTAAATAGTTTATTCATATTGTTTTTATGCATTTATATAGTCACTTTGCATTATAAGATAGAACAAATATATGAAAACATACATATATAAAATTCTCAACCATTTAAGATAGAATATAGAAAGGTACAATAAAAAGCATATTTAGGCAACATTATTTTGACTTAGAGTTTTTATATTCAGACAAGAAAACTATAAAAATATTGTTATAAAAAGACTCCTTCCTTTTGTACAATTTTATTTGGATTAATTAAGGTGATTCATTTGGTTTATATTACACATACATTATTTTTATATACAATTATATTTCACGTTATATATCGTCAGAGGGGCAGGTTTTACTTTATGTCAGATTCCTTATTCATTTCTTGCGGTGTTTGAAAAATGAATTATATTTATTATGGCAACCTTCTAAGGGTTTAAAAATATTTAAAAAGACCAACTTGGACTGTTTCATCATGTAGATGTATAGGGGCAGTACAACAATGATAAAAGTTAAGCAAGGTTTAACAACTGAGGGGGGAAAAAAAACCCAGACTTCCTAGCAGTTCAATAGATGACTGTGTTAAATGGAATTCAGATGAACATTTCTGCATCTTGAAACACTCAAGCTAAAAATTAATAGTGCGCTACAAATATTCCAATGTGATAAGTCACAAATTGCCAGGGAGATAGGCAGCATGATTCAATAGGTTTTTCATGTCTAATTTGTAAGACCGATGTTATTATCAATATACTCTGAGCAAGTGGGGTTAGGGTATGTTTGAACCATATGTGATCTATCACCTCACTCCCCTACATACTTGTGAAGTGCTTTTCTGAACCAGGTCTTAATGCTTGCAGCCTTGTTAACCTTCAGGGTAAGAGCCCTGGGAGGATCAAGACCACTTTTGAACTCAGACAACAGCTGAATTTTTAATAAAGTGACTGCTAGTGAGAGGAATTTGAGATCTGGATTTGTTTCATCAATATTGTAGCTGACAATAATTATTCCTAAGTTACCATTCTACAGTACAGATTTCTCTGATGAACTACTTTTAATAATTCTGTCAGTATGACACCCTCTTCACTAATTTTTTTATAAGAAAGAAGAACATGATAAAGGAAGACTGAAGTTGAGCTTTTTCTGAGCTGTGTGAAAAAGCACATTATTTTTCATTAAATACTATAATTCAGAGTTCATTTATTATGATTAGATTTAAAAGTATAATTTCTCTATTTTTATTTTTTCTTAGAAGAATCCTCAAATAAAAGTTTGATAAATAGCTTAAATCTTGCTATTTTAAATTTGCAGCCAAGAAACAGGTCAAAATAAAAGTACAATTAAACTGGCAACCTTTCTTCATAAAAGACAGCACTGATGGCACCCACCTGACTCAACATCTATGATCATTGTTTGTGGGAGATTACCCACTTCTGGGAACACAATGACAACAAAACTGTTTTGCAGTTTTATAGTTCACCATATTTTCAGAGTAGTGTGAAGATGTTAAATAAAGATGTCCAACAATTTTTTTTGCAGTAGATTGTTGTATATACACAAAGATCAGATGAATTGCCCAAGACGTAAATAATGGTAGAGGCAGAGGAAGGATTAGAAGACTGAAACCCAGTAAGCATGGGCTTAGCCAAGCAGAACTCTCTCCTTTCTTAATACTTGCTTACCAAACCTTTACTGTTATTCCTAAACCCCAATGAGTATTTTAAGAACAAAACTGAAGTTAAAGCTATTCGTATGTGTTCTACTTAATATAGGGAGAGATATTAAAAGTCCCAATAATCATATGTTTCTACATCTAATTCCAATAGCAGTGTATAATTCAACAGAATCACTTTATGTGGTATTCAGTATCCAACAACTTCAGCCTCTGTATGGAACATTTCCAAGCAAATGCAGCAATATTTTATCAAAATGTGCTTTCATTTATGTTGTGCAAAACACAGAACCAGCTTGTCTTTGTAGAAGTGTAATTTATTATATGAGTTACAAACATGACAAGAAATCTATTTCTATTAGATTAAATATCTATGGAAGATCTAGGTCATAGAAAGTAATTATTAATTCAAGTCACTAATATGTCAACAGTCATTAAGGAGGAAAGGAGGTTCACTCTGTGTTTTAAATTACCTCAAGTTTTAGAGATATGCACTTTTCACACATTTTTTTTAAAGCTATAACTTGGTCTTTTTATTCACAGTCATTTCTGAGTTGATACCAAATTAGACATAGAGAGAGACGGCAACACTCTGCACAGTTTGGAATTGAATTATCTTGACGTCATATGAGCTTTGCTTTAGCACAAAGGAAACATTTTGGGGAGAGTAGAACAAAGCTTCAAAGAGTTCTTAGAATCCCCAGTAAAATTATTTGTACTGGGTTCTCAAACAACTGTGCTTTGCAAATTCTTCTGTAGATGGTTGGCCTGCTTCCTCATCACCGATACAGATAAAGCCTTGCTTGTCTCTGTAGATTGCTTGTTTTCAAATGTCTTCTTTCAATAGCACTAAAATAAATTGCCAGTATGACATTTATACCTCTCCTACTGATTTAATCTTCCTGTTACTCTCTTTGAATGGAACAGGGAAGGGGGAAGGTGCTCTCAAATTAATTTGGTTTTCAATGCTCCTTTTTATAATGTTTATTTGGCCATAAACTTTGTATTAAGAATGATTTTTTTTCTACTTGATGATAATTGCAAAGTATTTTTTACCTTTTGGCCTAATTTTTGCAGTGAATTTACTGCTCATGAAAATTCCTGAGTTAATCGCTCAGAGACTGAATTACACTAATTCACTCACAGGCTCTGGCAAACAGTAGTGTAGAACAAAATATTCAAACCATTAGGAACCCCCTGTCCCCTTTTCCATCCTCTGTAATTAAGTGATTCTTCTCAAAAGATAATACAGATTGAGGTTATCCAGTGTTTTTGCAACAGTTGCAACTGTGGAAACCATTCACAGCGAGAGCTGTCTGGAAGGTTAAACTCCAACGGGACAAGGCTGTGAGGGAACCAGGAAAGAAGGTGATACACATTACAGTCTTGCCACTGAAAATTACTTTACACATAGCCCTGGACTGTTCTGTACCCCCTAGTATCTATCAATTTCCTCCATGGAAATGAAGGGATAAGAGAGAGAGAAGAAAGAGTAAAAGAACGGTAAATGAACTGAGTGAGCAGTGGATTTCTAGGAAGCTTAGGAAGGCCTCACACTGATAGGCGACTGAGCATCAACATCTACTGTGATATATTAAATATCTCTCCCACAGGCTTTGCTCTCAGCAGTGTTGCAGCTGTGAAAGGTGGCCAATAATTTAAAGTAGACGGTCCCTTCTGCTTGCAGAGATTGTGCTTGTCTGATGCTGCACCAGCCCCTGAAGATGCAGTGTGATGTTCACTAGGGGGAAGGAAAAAGATCGTCACATGGGGGGGTATGAGCCTTGCCCCATTACACCTGCTATGCCCAGGCCATTTTGTACCTCTATAGTCCTCACCAAAGGCAAATCCTTTGAGATGTTTTTTTTGCAGCTGTACGATTTTGTTATCCTTTCCTCTGCATTAGGGAAAAGGAAGGATGAAGAAGCAATTCCAGTGCTATTTTACTTCAGTGTTTGCAAGCACTTTGACTGGTAGAAGAAACAAAACAAAAAATTATTCAATTGTTAGTGGAGAACTGTTAATGAATAATAAATCAAGGTCTATATTTATTCATATAACCAGAGTATGATTTAGTTTATGAGAATATCTTTCCATGAAACTGTTTTTTAATGAGAAAAGACTCTCAAAGTTTTAATGTACTTCCACACAGAAAAATAAGGTAGACATTGTATTTTACAGTTATAACATGATAGTTATTATAGGTGCAACATGATAGTTATTATAGGTGCATATTTTAACCTATATTTTAATTTTTCATATACTTAGCCCCATCAAAATATAGATGTCAAAATATGATTAAGAGAGGCATTTTTTCCCCAAACATCTTCATGCTGAGCACAGCAGTTCAAGTAATTGCTTCTCTCTCTGAGAAGAAACACGTGGGTTCTTAAATTCTAAAGTAATAGACACCTTCTTTAGACTGAAATAATATGGCTTTCCTCAGGAGGGAAAATTGCTGTGCCATGGAGAAGGTTAATCTCCTCTGAAAGCTGTTCCAGTTTGGAATTCTGGCAGTTTTCATGGATAAAATTCTCCTTGAGAATCAATATAGGACAAGGAGGAGAGGACAGTGTGCAGAATAATGACCCTCACCTTTCAGAAATTGCCCGGGCAGCAATTTTGCTGTGGTTTGCAGTTTTCCTATGCAGGTCACTGAGTATGCAAACATTCAAACTCATTTATACAAATGTTGATGGTGAATGCTTGAGATGCATATAAGGGTCTGAGTACCCATCTCAGATGAGGTTTTGACTTGCTAAGTTGCCTCTGTGACAAGATATCACGTGTAGCTCATGAGATGGGTTTCCAGTGTCAGTTGGAAACAGCTGTATTACATTAAAATCTGGAGGGAGGAAGTTTGGCATGAGTTCAAGGTAATTGCACAGTGTAGGCATTCTACTAACCCTGTGCACAATTCTCCAAAGTTATTAAAAAGTAGAACATAGGGTTAACCTAAATTAGACCATATTCCAGGCACCTTAAATGAGGCTGTAGGCAGAAACATGATCTTACTTGGAACCTTCAGCACCAACCCTTCGTCAGGAAACACATCTATGTATTTTTTTTAGCCAGCAACCAAACAGGGAACAATGTCTTATTTGGAAATGTTGCTGAAATAAATAAATATTAAGTGATAGTCCTATTTTACTTGGTAATTAGAAAATTTGCAGGTGTACCTTTCTCCTTTGCCTGAGACTATGCTAAAACACATCTACTCTAAGGAGGAGCATATTCATGAGGCTCTAAGATACCCTGGATACTCTCAGACTCTTTTTTTTTTTTGAAAGATGTACCACTGCTTAAGATGAAATTCTACGTCTGCTGGATCAAAATAGTAAGGATCACATAGGTAAGACTGAGACAGAATACAGCCATTTTTATAATACTTACTATAAGGTCTTTGGTTCTGATCTTTTTTTCCAGGCTTGCTTCACTACCTTATTTAAACCACAGGCTTGCTTCAGTGCTTTATTAAACCATAGGAAGAAGTGAATACCATTATCACTGGATAAAAGAGGAAATCTAGGGCAGCTGAGAGATGAAGAGTACCCCATTTACTTCCACCGAGTAATCAACTCAGTGTTGGATACTCCATTTTGGGAGTATCCAAAGAGGGTTTACATTGCCACAAAGCGAATGACACTGAGCTCAATCTCTGCTTTTTTTTGCACAGTCTCTCATTCCTGCACTATTACATACCAATCATGCAGCATCAGCATCTCTTAAATAATTTGGAGGAATGCAGACTTCCCTGAAAAAAACCCAAACATGAGAATGTATAGTACAATTGTGACAATTGTAATGAATGACAATAAAGTAATATATATACTGTAGAATTTAAATGGAAAACCAAATGGACACTAATTTCAGTGATAGCTACGTGGCAGCCATATTTAGCTAAAAGTCTTTTTCCTAGAGAACCTAACAAAGTAAATGATAGTGGCTGGGTTGTGCCTGTGAAATAATTACTGCAGGAAAGTAGAGAAGTGGGAAGGTAAGATGTTTAAAAAACCCAGGATTGAAGTGTAATTATTTATTTATTTGTGGTTTGAGGAAACTTGTTTATACTTGATTAACTGTTTGCATCGTTAGGCAGACACTGCTTTGTTTCCTGGTTTGATAGGTTTGTGTTCTATTTTTTATGTAAAATTGAGAACATTGTAACATTTTTAGTTACTTTAGAGTTCAGTAAATTAAGTGCTGTTTAATATGGGAATGCTGCTTGTACATTTATTGGGGTTTAAAAAATGGAGAGCAATTTGTGTCACATGCTTGTATCCCTATAAAAGAGTTGAGTAAAACAAGATTAATGCAAATTAGCCACTATTGTGCTTAGAGACATCTATTACTAACAATGTTCAGTGTAATGAAGGGTGAATGTTGTGCATGATTAAACTAGTCATATACAAACAATACCTCAAAGAAACAAAGTATAATTATAGAATGTGATTTTCTTCTCCCACACCCTCCAATTCCCTACAGTAAATACAAGAAGAACATGGGGAAAGGAAGAGAAGAGCAGGTAGAAACAGAACCAAGAATCTGTACTTCACTACCGAAAGCAAAGCTGTTCAAGGGGAAAATGGGCCCAGAAGCGATCCAGTGATAGATTCAGTAATCAAAAATGGGCTTCTATGAAGTTTACAGGCAACTTGGAGCTGGTGTACCAATTCAGCCTAACAGCCATTAAGCAAACATTAAGCATATAGGTCTGAGGTATTATTCTTAGGGTTTGTTTTTTGTTGATGTTGTTGTTTTGTATGTGTGTAAGCCAAAGTTCGTTTATACTTCCTTTACAGTAAGCAGAGTAGAATAGCACTTCCAGAAGGAAGTTCATGTTAATGACCTTAGACACTCCCTGAAAGTGCCTCTTTATCTCTATTGACTATAGAAAGAGCATTTGAGGACTACCTCAGACTGGAACCACTAATATCTTGTAGTTTGAATGACATGAGATTAATCCCTTGGGTTCTAATATCAAGTGAAATCTGATATACAAATGACTAAACAGATAATGTCTGGCCTTGTAATGACCTCAGTATATGCTCATTCTTCTGTCAATAAGGAATTGATCAGATTGGATGCATAAGGAGTAGGGCCAAGAAAGAATCTCAGTATCAATCTCAAATTTCTGGATTATTCAGTCATAGGGATTTAAATCCCAAAGCTTCCAACTGGTTGGTTTATATACCAACTAGTGTGTGCTAAAGCAATTTCTCTGTTCAGACATCCTTGTAAGATTATATCTAGAAGCTAAAACTATATATGAACTCCAATGGCATCGGTTCCATTCAAAAATTGCACTTCAGTAGTCTTCTGAACAAAGTTTACAAAGTTACTAAATTAGGATTTATTTGGATTAGGTGTAAAAAATTCTATTTTGCTTTTATGAATAGAAAAATTAAGGATTTCTTGATTTTTCATTTGTTTCCAGAAACAAACAGTTGTTTAATTATGCTTAGGAAATTTTATGTAGAGCAACATTAATGTTAATGATTTGTTTCTTCTGCAATTGCAGAAAAAAATATTTTTCTGATTTCCTGCAACAACACAGATCCTCTTTATTCAATAAGCTTTTCTCTTATTCACTGAATATGAAAAGCTCTGATGCTTTCTTTTGCTCCAAATCTGGGAGTGGGAGCCCTACCTTGAAGTCCTTGTCTGATTTCACCAAAGAAATTCAAGCAATCTGGACATCTTAAAGATAAAATGAACCAAGTCTAACAGAATTCTCTTTATGGTGGAGCTCTATTTATTGTATGGGTCGTTTATATTAATACCTTAGTTGGTTTTAGAAGTTAATCTGAGAAACAAATCTCCCAGTTGTTCTTATTTTTTTCTGTACTTGTGCTCTCATTATAGAGAGGTACTGGAGTGCATGAATTGGATGCCTTTCTGATGAAACTAAATCAAAAGACACACGCCAGGAGCACATACAGAATCCTACAGCTGTTAATGGGCATTCAGACTAGAGCTAATCCTCAGTACTCAGTTCTTCTCCTCCCTCTCCCCACCCTGAAACATGTATAGAATGCATGTTGGGTCCTCAGCATTATTTCCCTACGGGGTTTCACTACAGGTCTTCTCTGTGTACAGTACAGCCTGCTTAGGCAGACATAGTTTCAATCACTTGATGGTACAAATAGTACAAATGAATTTTGAAGGATGTTTTTCTTTGACAAAACTATTTAGCTCTTTATTGCTAATGTTACACATTGGGTTTTATGTTCCCTCCTCTCCAAACATTATTTTTTTCATTTTCTTATTCACCTATTCATAATAAAATTCAAAGAAAATAACATGATTCTCTGTGGCTATAATGGCAATTGTTTCAATAAAAATATTCTCTATCCTCTCTTCCTTTTAATACGTGGCTACTTTTGAACAACATCCCACTTTACACTGCCTTTAGATAGTTACACATGAATAAATTATGTAAAAAAAGCACTGATAGCATGACTTGAACTCCTCAAATCCCAAACCAGTTCAAGAATCTAAATCTGTATTTCATATGAATCATGGCATATGACCTATTTTGACCTATATTATTATTGTTCTAATTCTGAGGTATACACAAAATCCTATGTGAAATACTGTTTTTTTAGATTTTCTGTCTGAGAAAAATAAAATTCTTTCTGCTTTGTACTTACTAATTATTTACCTTATTATCACACAAAATTTTACAAATATTTGCTTAAAAGTAGAATTGGTTTTCTTCATTCATACACCGATCTATTATTTGATTGCCATCAGCATTCAAGGACTGAATGTATTTTCACTCATAGAAAAGCTTATTTTATATTCAGAGACTAGATGTACTGTTCTAAAAAGCCCACAAAGAAGTTTTCCAAGCACTTGACTGACTTTCATGTAGGATGTGTACAGAGGACTCTTAATTTTCAGTCAATCAAACGTATAATAGTCTGATTCTGATTCCATCTCTAAAGCAGATATTTGTTTCAAAAAAATGCTATCCAACTGACTTACTGCTTTTCCCTGGGAAACATGGAGCTCCAGTTGTATTTTGAGTACTGTCCATGCTATCTTTCACTCAGATTAAGCTCAAGGAGAAAAATCTGGGAACAACTAGAAGACTGGCTCTTAAGGGAAAGAAAGCAAATTATGTAGGAAGACCTGCAAAATAAGGAAGTGAATAGAGATTTGAAGAATGACATATACATTCAATCACAAACTTTGAGGTGTAAATGGAACAACATTATAATTTATTATGTCTCTGTTGGATAGGTGGAGTGAAAATTTTAGTGGCTTTTTGGAAACCGGGTTGTGTCACCTGAGTATTAACAACCTGTACACTCTGGGACTGTCAGATGTAGTCAGGCTCTGTGTTGAGTGTTATGAGCACAGTGCTCTAGTTCAGTCAATATGTATATTTGTATTAATTAACTCTACAGGGGATTAAGGATTAACCATATCAGCGTTAGAAACTGTGGAGATCCTTGATAAGAGTATTTTAGTTATTTCTTTAGAGAACAAAAAAATAATTTGTTTACAGCTAATAACTAAGTGACCTCTATAATTGAAATATCCCTAGAAATAATATGGAAATATAATGGTCGTAACAGTACTAGCAGGAATGAACTGTATTAATTTGGATTGAAATAAAGAATCTAAATAGATTTCTGCATTAAGCATGATGATTTCTCCTCAGAATATATGAAATTCTGAAGATAAAGAAAAAAAGTAATAGACCTCTTACAGCACTTTAAGCAAGACAATACAATGAAAATTTTCAGCATCAGAATCTATATACAGAAGTCCCAAGGGCAGAATACATGGGGAGTTATTGACCTTTGAAAAATCTGATACAGCAAATGTTTTCCATGCAATAGTGTACCCAGGAGACACAGAGTAAACATGTTGAAATATGAACAATGATTTCAAGTTTAGTACTACAAAAGAAAGGAAAAACTTTAGGCTAAGTGCTCCCTTGACAGAAGAAGTTTGAGTTCTATTCATTCAGTATAATTGAGCTCAGTTCTGCTGGTTTCTAAAAGTTTTTGGAATTCTATTTGAATTCCAACCATATGACTATCTTCACTAAATGTGATTGTGGCCTGTTTTATATTCAATACTTTTTAAGACAAGCAGAAGGCCAGGAAGATGTCCATGTCTTCCTTTCAGATAAAGCCAGAGGATTTCCCTATGCCATTATTTCTCTGAAAATTTTTATTTCTCTGTTGTTTGAAGCTAGATGTCTCACAATTATTATTATTGGTTTTCTTTCCTAATGTCTGGCAATGTTAGCTAAAATTTAGCTAGGTGATGATGGCAGAATTGAAAACACATTTTGGAGAACTTTCTTCCTTTGCTTACTATTTATGATTCGCACTTTCAAGTTGCTTGAAGCTTAGCATTTTGTCTGAAGATCTTGGGCTTGTTTGCCTGCTTAGTTAGCTATAGCAGACAGGAAAACAACAAAAAATAATTCTTTCTTTAACTAGCCAAAAGAAGTGTTAGAGATTCATGTATTTATAACCTCAGTGCTCAATTGCGTATTTTTTCTCCTAGGCCCATCAACCTAAAATTTCCTGTGCTGTCAGAATTACAAAGAGCAGTCAACTTCACCCTCTTACTGCAACTGTCCTACTCAAGCCCTATCGTGAATTTGATGCATCAGATTATTTACTATAAGATAAAGAGATCGTAAGAGAGTTGATGTGTATGCTAAGTTGTTCGGAGTGAGGGAAAACGCTACATGTAGAGAAAAACAAAACAAAACCCAACTTTTGCTCAGTTTTTCTTAAGATCAGATAAATCTTACTTTTAGTGGAAATATTGAGTATTGAATAAATGCCCCTACCTCTGATCAATGTTTTTACCCCCTACATTTTATACTTTATATTTTCTTTATTTTTTTGAGACCAAAAGAGTTTAAAAAAATGTGGGCTTATTTTATTCTGTACAATACATGATTTTTCAATACTTTTGTTTACAGTATTTTTCTGCTGTTTGTACTTTTGAATGTTAGGGTTTACTAAATTCCCAGGTTTTTCAAGATGCTGTGGTAGAATCACGAAATTTGACGTGAACAAAAGAAATGGTTTTGTCTTTATCAGGAAGTTGTAGTGCTTTAAAACAGCATTAGTGAGAGGGAATTGTATGAGCATACTTAATATTAATACAGTAACTTCTACACTAAAACCTTTATTGTCATGAAGTCTTACCCTAAACAGAATAATTGCACCATTTCTGTATTTAACTGGACGCTCTGCAAAGCCTCCTTCTACAAAAACAGTTCTCTTTTAATGAAGAAATTTTAGATGCTTGATATACTTGAAACACTTCCCTGAAGTTATTAAACCTGATAATTGCATTAAATCACTTTATCAGATCAGGAAATAGATTATTTCTGCATTAACAGTGCTTTCTGGGCCAGGGTAGGAATAGTAATACGGTACAGCATCCATTATGTGCCTGAAGATAAACAGCAAGCATCCAAGGTAAAAGCATAACAAGCCTACACACAAAAGAAAGAGTTGAAATTTTGCTTGTGTAGCTAAGTCCATGCTTAAAGGGAAGAGAGAGAATGATACTAAAAACATATAAAGTTAAGCTCACTTCTGGTTGGTAGAAATCACTCAACAGGTGTAACTGAAATTTGGCATAAACCCCTGCTTGTTCTAAGCTTAATTAGACTTACTTTCAACCATGGCGTGCAGCACTTTCTTAATTCTAATGCTAGAATTAGACTTATCAAAGAAAATCAAAGCACTGGATTTCGTATGCTTAAAACACTGTACATAAAGTGTTAGAGTGGTTTCTTTAATGCTTTTCTGATCACCTAAAGACATGGAATCTATTTTCTCACATTGTTTTCTAAAGTGATATAAATTAAAATATGGTATATATATTAAAATATGGTATATAAATTAAAACATAAATTTCTACTGCAGCTGGTGCTCTGTTTTTCTGCTGTGGAAGGAAACATTTTTGCATATGTAGCTGAACAGTGTGTGCTGTTATTTTTTCATGAGTATGTGCCTGTATGCATACCCACAGATACAGAACTGAAAAAAAAAAAAAAGAAAAAAAGAATAAACAAGCTTATGGGTACTCTTTCGTGTGAGAAGATATTGAACAGACTGGGACTTTCCAGCTTTGAAAAGAAATTACATAAAGGGGAATACACGAGGGATCTATAGCACAATGGATTCAGTAGAGCAGGTTGTTTTGAGTTTGCATGATGAAGTTTTGTTAGTGGACTGGCTGCAGAGGTGGATTCTGTGAGAATCTGCCAGAAGCTTCCCCTGTGTCCGACAGAGCCCATGCCAGACAACTCCAAGAGGGACCCACCGCTAGCCAAGACCAAGCCCATCAGTGGTGGTATAGCACCTCTGGGATAGCAGATTTAGGAAAGGGGGAAAAAAGTCTGCACAGCTGTAGCTGGAGAGAAGAGCAAGAATGTGAGAGAAACAGATCTGCAGACACTGAAGTCAGTGAAGAAAGAGGGGGTGGAAGTGTTCCAGGTGCCAGAGCTGAGACTCCCCTGCAGCCAGTGGTGAAGACTATGTGTGATGGTGCATTCCCCTACCCCACATGCTGCATGGTAATCTGACTGTCATGGTGAGGCAGACTGTCCCCCTGCAGCCCTTGGAGGTCCACAGTGGAACAGAGGTCTACTAGCAGTCCACGGAGGACGACATGCTGGAGCCTGAAGGAAACTGTGACCCCATCGGAAGCCCATGCTGGAGTAGGCTCCTGGCAAGACCTGTGGACCCACAGAGAGAAGCCCACGCTGGAGCAGGTTTGCTGACAGGACTTTTGACCCTGTGGGGGCCCCACACTGGAGCAGCCTGTTCCTGAAGGAGTGCACCCCATGGGAGGGACTCACTCTGGAGCAGTTCATGATAAAGCTCGAGGGAAGAACACACTGGAGAAGTTGTTGGAGGACTGTCACCCATGGGAGCGATCCCATGCTGGAGCAGGGAAAGAATGTGAGGAGGAAGGAGTAGCAGAGAGAACGTGTGATGCGTAATCCACATTCCACATACCCCTGCACTGATGAGTTGGAGGAGGTAGAGGATTCAGGAGTGAGGTTGAACCTGGGAAAGAGGAAGGACTGAGGTGTTCAAGATTTTAGTTTGATTTCTTATTATCCTAATGGGGTTTGATTGGTAATATATTAAACTAATTTTCCCAAGCCAAGTCTGTTTTGTCCATGATGGCAACTAGTGAGTAATCTCTCCCTGTCCTTATGTCAACCCTTTCGTTGTATTTTTCCCTATCTGTCCAGCTGCAGAGGGATGTGATAGATTGGCTTTGGTGAACACCTGGCATCCAGGCAGGGTCAACCCATCATACAGGTGAATAGGGATAGAGCAATCAGTGTTTGGCAAAAAAACCAAAGTTGAACACAATGAAATTGCAATAGACCACTAGGACAAATTAGACATACAGTACACACACATTGCAGAATGAACAGGACACTGCAGCATATGTTCAAGAAGGAATTGTGCAGCTTCATGAAACACAAAATGTACGGATGCAATCGCTTGCTTCAGAAGTCATATTTCAGGTTTCAAACATCTGAGAACATATACCTAGGAAACAATGTCTTGCCCTGTCTCCTTAAGCATTGACTGCTACCAGGGTTAGAAATAACCTACTGACACAGGTAGACCTTTGTTATAACAAAAACAAACAAACAAACAAACAAACAAACAAAGTTATGAACAATTTAGGGAAGATACATAGACTATATCTAGCCTAATAGATTAAACAGTCCCTGGGACCAATTTCATATGTTTTTTGCCAATCAGCACAAAGGAACATAAGTTTTATTATATTAACCTCTTACCCTTAAAAGAGAGTGGCCAAATCCAAACTATTTATTCAGAAATATTCCTGACCAGTGATAAATCCCAATGTCCAGGAATTTCTTTACAGAGTACAAGTTAGCCCAGGCCAAGGTTTATATTGTTCAAACAATTTAATGGCAGGAATACTTGCGTGCCATTGTTTAATGGAATTGTTTAATATCCTACTTTAGATAGAAACTTATTATACTGCACATACACCACTAAAAAGACAGCAGTGATAAATATAGAAGGAAGGTGAATCCTATTCTTCATTACTGTACAACAGATGATTTATATTCTGTGGTATAATCCTACTACAGAGAAGAAAACTACCAATAGAAATAAAAAATAATTGCTGAATATTTTATATCTTTTCTAAATATTCCTTTCCCATGCTTTCTTATGTTTAGCGTCAAGTTTCATTAAGACCAGTGAAGTAATAGGAAGAAAAGCAAGATCTTTAATAAGAATGCTTTGAATTTGCTTGCATTTTCTCATGAAGTTGGCAACAACAGTGCATCAGAACTTGTGTTGCACAAAAGCATAAATGCTAAAATTATATTAGTAAAGAACAATATATTTTATTCCATGATAAGCAAAATATTTGAGCTATTATATAAATAGCACAAATACTGTGCTCCAAAACTGAATCTTGGGACAGTAACATTATCTCAGATAAACTGTGGACAGGGCAAATCATAGCATGAGCATCACCCTCAGGGCACCTCATATTTATCATGCCCACTGAAATATGGAATAATAAAATAAAACCTAACCCAATTACATGATAATGAAATAAAGTTTCAGTTTAAAAAAATGCTTTGGCCTTCTCTTTGTATCCTTATCAATCTGCTAATCTAAGAATGGCTAGTTCTACACGGACCAAATAACTCTAATTGCATAATTACAGTATTAAGACTATTCCATTTACCCAGTAAATTGATTGGCTAAACATACCTAAGTACTTTATTATAATATAGAATTTCATAAGAAACTAAAAACAATGTTGATGTTCAGGACTGTTGAGAAGAAAATGCTGGACCAGGGTTTTAGCTAATGTAGATTGGTAAGGATCCACTAACTAAAAATTGGCTTTACTGATTTACACTGGCTGAAGCACACAGATATACTTACCAGTATATTTTGCCTACTCCTTCTGTGGTATAATCATACTTCAGCTGATCATGAAGTTTGTTTTACTATGTCTAAGATGGACTAAATTCTAGAGGCATACTGCTTACAGAGAAGGCTGTCAATTTGCACAATCCTATTAAAATTACAACTAAATTCCTCCAGTAAGCAAACTCTTAAAGATTTAGTTGCTTTGTAATGAAGGTAACTAGAATCAATTAAAATTCAAACGCCAAATTTGTGTAACATTTAAATGTTCAAACTAAAACATCAGTGCAGGATAAACTTAATCTTTGAAGTACAGGAATGGTATTTTAATAGTATTCATCTTTCAAGAATCAATAATTGTTGCAGAACAATATTAAGCAATGTGTTTTGCAGTCAGACCATTAAGACATTTATTCTGTGTTTTTGAGAGGAGAAGTAGAACCATATTAGTTCATATTTCTTTTGTGTCTCAGACTGTAAATTAAACCTCTGTTCATTAGGGGTGATATTTTTTACTACAAGAACTAAGAGTATAAAGGCTAATGTTGCTTAAGTAGGGAAAATAAAATTTATTTTGTCCATTGTGGCATAGTGAAGCAAAATTTAGGAAGACTAATGTGAAGTCTCTTTTGCAAAATCATTGCAATATTGGTTGATATTTTGGCAGTTATTGCTGCAAGATTTTGATAATCTTCATAAATAATTATATAATAGGAAATTCAGTTATCTAAAGCAGTTAGGTAGTTTTTAGATGTCTTAGAGTACTGTGTCTGGCCTCTAACTGTCCCTCTTGAAAGGCATCTGTCTTCCGCAGGTTTATCTCAAAAGACAATAAATGTTTATGGTGAACTGAATTACATCTTAGATGTTTACATTCAGCTGAGCTGAATTACTCTGCTGATGTTATCAGCTAGGTTTTCTTTAAGTACAGACAAGCAGAATAATGTTCTGTTGCTAAAACTTATCTAATACTGTTTTAATGATCTTGTGCATCATCATATGTATTTTTTGAGCAATTAAACAGGGCTGGTAGTTACACCACAATAACTGCAGGAGATCCATACCTTCTGGAACAAGAACCAGAAGCCAGGTGGGTTACATTAGGATGTTTCAATCATTGGATGCCTCTGTTTAAGCAACTAAATCCTACATGCACATCTGTAGATACACAAGCCTAGGTGTTTCTGACTGAAAGCCATTCTGTTCCTGTGTTGAATACTGATCTTCTTAACAAAAGTGCAACAGCATCAAAAAAGGGTAAAACTGTTTATGGTTGATAAAGTAATAGTTGCTACTACCTGTGTACTTGTTAACAGACTTTTATAAAGGCAAAGGAAATTACTTTTGAAAAACAGTTATTGACCAAACCCTGAAATCTGTGACACAAGGGTCTCATTTAAGCAAGGGATGTACAAAATGTCTTAACTGAGTTAAGACTGCTTTTTCTAATTTCTGCTTTCATGCTTAAGTCATGAACTGTTGTAGCTTGAGTTTACAGAATGATTGTACAGGACTATTCAGAGAAAGTTATAACTTAAGAAATTATTTACATAATCAAGATCATAATTTTAATACTTATAAAAGATAACTGTACCAAAAGTTTAATATACACTTAGTATATAATATGAGCCTTTTCCTGTTTGTCTATGCTTCTTAAGTTTTTAAGGTAGTTCTTGTTTTAGGCACCTGAAGAGTGATCAAGTGCACATTAATGCAAGCATTGTAAATGAAATTCAGTTACTTACAAGGAACATATATACTTCATATAAATTTTACAAGCAGTCTCTGATAAAGGATTTTAGACAAAAGATTTCAGGAAAGAGATCATGATTTTGAGGGCATAAGTTTCACTAATTCCTAGAGCTGTCTTTTGAGATGTAACCATCTTCCAGCCTTATCACAGATATATAGAGAAATCATTTTCTGTTGACCTATGCCAGTTTATGGCATAACACCTTGAGTTTCTTGATCACTGTGACATGGAGTTGCAAAGACGTTACTGTTCATTTGTTCTCTTCTATAATCTAGTTTGGATATAGATATTTTCTCTTTGCATCTCATAAGCACCAACGATATAGGTATATGGTGGTAGACATTGTCCAGTCCAAGTCCCATCTAGGTTTTCATAGGAGATTAAATAAGAGGTTCAGCTGCACAGCAACAACAGCAGAGAACTCAGGGGCCTGAGTCTTATTCCTTCTCAGCATAACAACTTTTTAACAGCTTCAACAGCTTCATA
Source organism: Manacus candei (assembly GCF_025592945.1). NCBI lineage: Eukaryota > Metazoa > Chordata > Aves > Passeriformes > Pipridae > Manacus > Manacus candei. The sequence continues at coordinate 29,209,894 of NW_026138059.1, read as the reverse complement.
GAGAGCAATGCACTAATAAGATTTGAAGGATAAGGCTGATGACTAGAAAGACAAGTCCAATGAATAATTAGAGATGGTAATAAACACTAATATTCAAAGTTATATTTCTACATATTAACACACTAAAGATTGGGAAAATTAAAATATTTAATATGATATATCATAAATATAGAGACAACTACTAATTTGGGATTCTGTTATGTTCAATTGTGTAATTTTTTAAAAATAATATATTTCTATAAAATGCATTATTCAATATATTATTCTGTATATGATAATACTCTCAGTATATTCAATTCTCACATGTGTTTTATTTAAAACAATAAAATTTGGATTACTTATTGCTTTTTGGAAATCATATTCAAGTAAATATTTTATATTAAAAGAAAACCTCATCTTATGAAGGAAAAATATTAAGCATCAATTTATCTTCTCTGGTTAATTATTTTTCCTGATTTATTTTATATTTTTAATGAATGATTATATTTAATTCACAAGGTTCAATATATTGAAGTTTATTAAAAATGCCTTTTCCTTAATTCAATGTTTACATTAATTTTTCTTACTTTAAATCAAGGAGAGGTGAGAAGTGCTAATTCCTAAATTAGACTATTGATGGAGAAGCCTGAAGTTTAGGCTTTTTTTATCCTACTTTCTCCACGGGTCTTACAGGAAGCAAACATGCAGTAAATTATTTAAAATGACAGATTTTAATCAAAATGAGAAATCTAGAATCTTTCAGGTTTCTTGTGTCTGTTTTTCTCCCCCCCCCTTACACTGTACAGATACCTACTGTAGAAGCATACAGACCTGAAATTATTAATTTGATGTTCTCTTAAAAGAATTTTAAAAAATTATGAAATGAATAGGTCTCTTCCTTCTCTTACATTTCATTTCCTAAAGAATTTCCTTGCAAATTAAACAATGAATGGACTGCTGATCAGGCAGTATAATAACTGGATTTTAGTGAATAACAGAAGGAAATATTCTATAAAAATACTTTTGCACTCAAATGACAGTTTTCTGCAATAGAGTGAGAAACCATTTTAAAATTTGCCATCAACCATCTTTGATGCTTCTCTTTGATCCATTAAGTCATCCATATTTCTATTACCTGAAAGCTATACAACTGTTTTTTCTTACATTGAGAAACAGTTCAATAATGCAGAACTCAGCTGCTTCACCTTTTGTGGAATAAAAAGGGCAGTAAGTAAGGGAAATTCATAGTTTGTTAAAGATTAGTCATCCTCTGTAAGAATTGCTCCATCTCCACTGGCTGCAAAACATATCTAGTAAAGAAATTTTTGTTAGAAGTTTGAATTACAAATTAACCCCATCTTCCAATATTACAATATTGAAGTTTCTTGTTTCTTTCCATATAAATATGTTTATATTTGACTTAGAAATTTATCCTTAAGTATCAAAACCCAAGCAAAATTAATTCTTTAAATACAGACATTATTAGAACATGATTTTACCATTAAGTTTCAAATTACACAGGACAGCCTTCCTTGCATCATTGCCTGATTATACTATTTAAAGAACTGTAGTTAAAAATGCAGTCAAAATATAAAAGAATTGAATCCCTCAGCTTTGAGAATGAGTAGCCTATTTCATTTGAAACTGTATAGGTCTGCTGGCATGAGAAACATTCTGACTGCATAGTCAGTCAGTTACGGTACATGGTAAAGACATGACTATTTAGAGACATTTATGTTTATAAATATCTGTTGGTCTATTCCAAAGCAGTTGTGCTATCTTGTTTGAAGTTTGTTATCCCCTTTTCGACGTCCATTGCAGAATCTCTCAGAGTGCCCAGAACTACTGATGGTTACCTTTGTATATAGGCAAATTTAATGAAAACAAACTACATGTAAAACAAACAAACAAAAAACAAATAAACCAACAAAACAAACACATCCTCAAAATATCAATTCTGATCTTCAATGCTCTGATTTTCATCAAAGCCAAATTTCATCTGTGAAATGAATAAGCACATAATTGAACTGTGAGGTACAGCTGGCTGGGGAAGTTTGTCAGTTTAGTTCTTCCTCATTACTGTCTTCAACAGGGATCCAGAATGCAGTGCTGGAAAAGTTTCATGCAATATACTATTCAATAGATAATGCTGAGAAAGCTCTTTTATGCTTTATCATGTATTTTATAAGGATTTCTTTCCTTACCTAGTCCAGCTCAGCACACAGGAATATATTTAACTATAAACGTAAAAGTCCCTTTGAATCCACTGAAAACACTGAGATATTTTCTTGCTGTAGATTGTTTTGATCTATGTTCATATTTACATCTGTGTCTCACAGGGGTTGTGTGAAGAAAATTTCTGGACTAAGAAAGATAAGAAAATATTTTTACTCTGACAAAACCACCAAAATCTGCTTGCTGCTTCCCTTTCCAGAAATAAATCCTAGCAGGCTACTATCTATTTACTTCCAAATTAGTTCATGGAGCTATACAAAAGTATTTTCCCATTTCTATTCTATGTAGTCTTCACCTTTCTTCTAATAATCCATTTAATTTAAACTCCAGAACTTTATTTTTATACTTATTCGCAGATTCCATAATGGGTGGACTTCTATGCAGTTTCTTACTTGCTAAGTTTGATAAAATAAAAGACAATTGTTATAATAAATTATTTTTCCCTATTTTATATTATGTATCTACTGGTACATAACAGGAAAAAATATTGTATAGTTAAAGATGTATTGTAATAAAAATGTCATTCTTGCATGGTCTCTTCTTTGAATTTCAAATTTCTATTTCAGTAAATTAACACCACTACATTTTTAGTTCCCCAATATAAATTTCAGGATACCACAAAGGTCATATTGTCTCAACCATTAGGACTAACTTGAGACCTGAAATTACATCTTCTTCTATGCCTGAATAGAACAAAAAAGCAAAATATGATACTCTGAAGAAAAAGTTTGAAAAATTTTCTCTATCACCAAACAAATTCAGGAAAGGCATAGTTCTCTTCTGTGCAACAGGAACATGTAGATCTGATTTAAATTCTTTAAAATATTGTTGTTGAGACTTTCATGTAAAATCTACATTAACCCATTGTAACTTCCCAAAACAGAAATCTGATTAAGAAATCTAAGGAATAACCTGGTTCACTCTTATGCTGATGATATGTCAAAAATGCTATGGTTTTAATATTGCAAATACCAAAATTATTATGAATGGGGTACATCTAGGATACAGTTTACTTACTCTTGATGTAAACTTCTATGACTAGGGAAGATTATTCTTATCCTTGAAGTTTTAAAAAAGTCTAAATTCTGCTCCACAGCAGAGCAGCAAAGAGAAACATACTGTAGGAACTAGCAGAGAGTCAATTCGGAAACATCAGTCATAGAAAAATTAGTTTCAAGAAAGCATGAAAAAAGTTAAAAGCCAAATCTCTGTGAAAAATCTGTCTTTCACACACTAAAAAATATTACCTTATTTTTTTCTTTTTCCTTTTTTTTTTTTTTTTGAAAAAGAAAAGACTTTAAATAACAGATTTGTAACCTCAACAAAAGGAGAGGCAAAGGAGTGAAATGACTCTGACTTATCAAGCTGACAGGAATGGACCAAGACGGATTACTGATGCTGTAATCAGTACAGTTTACCCACAGCTCAGCCTCAGAAACTCCTGAAAACAAAGAAAAATATATGAAAAAATGATATGAACTTATCAGAAGTTACATAGATTTACATCTAGTTCATACCAGGAGGACACATCTGAAAGTTACCTGCAAGTTTTAAGGCAGCACAAAAGACACCTCAGAAATTCATAATCACTTTATTAAACTTGATTTGTGAGATAAAATATAATTCATTTTGTAAGAAGCTGGATTTGGTTTCGGGACTCTGAGCATGACAAAAACTTGGTCCTCCATTTAGTTTAGGACAGTTTGCAGAATCGTATTATTGGACTGTGACGAAATTTTATTTCAAAGTCCAGCTGTAGGGAAGACATAGCTGTACATTTCTGCAACCAGAAATAGAACTGGAAGTACAAAGATATAAAAAATAACTGTTCTTTGAGATCTATTTGATAAGGAAAACAGCATTTTTAACACAATCAAGCATCGGAACAGTTTGGAGAAGTTGTGGAGTCCTTGGAGATATTCAAAATGAACTGGATAAAGTCTTAGGCAACATGCACTAGCTTTATCCCACTTGAGCATAGGATATTGGAATTAGATAATCTCAACCATTCTGAGCTTCTGTCATGTGTTTTTCAATGATTCTTTTTTCCCCACTACAGTCCATTTAGTGGAGACCATAGGCGTACCCAAATTCTCTTTCGAGGAAAAGATTGCTTACTTTACTCAGGTGTGTTGAGAAAATGACAACAGAGTTAGGCAAAGATATTAGTCATGTTACCTAAGAAAATTATAACCTTTGTCACAGTCTCTAGCCCTTTCAAACCTGGAAGAAAAGAGACTAAGCTGAACTGCCACAGTTACAGGACAAGATGTCTCAAACCTTTCTTTTTAAGTAATTGATTACCAAAAGCTAAGTCACACTGAATTAATGTACCGGACTAGTGAAAGCAAATACATTTCATGGGCAATTCAAAGCCTCAGTACTGAACCATATCTTGAATCTTTTGCAAGATGAACATGAAAGTATAGAAGTGGTGGTAATGTAGATACAGTCACCGTAGATAGTATATTTTAAATTGTTTAAGTAATATTGCAGATGTTTGGAGTATTATTATATATTGACATTATCAATGGAAAAATAAGCAATTTAAGGAGCAATTCTGAGAAGATATACAGGATTTAAGATTATCCTGTGAAGTCTCTAAATATTTTTCCCCTTTGGGATTACAACTAAAATGAGTAGGTAACTGATAATCTTCATTTTTCCATTGCTTTAGATATATAGATTATGGCTCCAAAAACACACAGAAAAGCTTCAGGGGGAAGGATAAATAAGAAGGAAGTTGGAAGATTCAGTCTGGAGTATGTTGTAACCACAGCTTTAATATATACTGCAGGAACAAATATCAGAACTGGATCATGCAAGTCCAGAACTCCAGGCAAGTCAGATGTGAATATTTGCACATAGGATTTCCACCTTCTAATTAGATATAGGGTACTGGAATTATGGTCTCCAGGGGTACGTGTGTGTGTGTTATGGAATCACAGAATGGTTGAGTAGCAAGGAACATCCTGAAATCATGCAGCCCAACTATCTTTCTCAATTAGAAGCCTGGGACAATTTCACATTGGGTTTTGAAAATCTCTGAGGTTGGAAACTCCACAAGCTCTTTGGGAAACCTGTGACAGTTTTGGACTATCTTCAAAGTAAAAGGTTATTTCTTGGATTTGGATGGAATTTCCTGGGATTTAACCCTTGGTCTTCTCCAAGATGATCTAGCTCTCTCAGCCTCTCCTCATCTGAAATGTTCTCCAGTTGGAAGACTCAGGCCATATTGTGACTACTGAAAACAATCTCTGAATCTAGTCCAAGTTGTGTAGAAAATTACTCTAGAAGTCACATTGGATTTAGGTATCAAACCATTTACATATCTCAGAATTTGGTGGATGTGTAGTGGAATAAGGTAACTTCAGAATTCATCAGCACACAAAATTTTTAAAGCCTTAAATTTTGGATTTACCTTCCTGAAATAGTGCATCCTCTATGTCTCCTTGTAATCACAGGCCAGAAATAATATCTGTTGTTTGAAAAATGAATTCAATATCTTTAATCTACCTGCTAAATATATACAGACCTTCAGTATCATACTGTAGAACTAATCTCTCTAAAATACATATGCATAATTTGCCACAATATTGCACACCTCTAAATATAACACATAGTTTCTTTTTAAGTCATCAGCAATTTTTTACAAAGAGAAAAAAAAGTTTGAATTAAAAATGACATCAGTAGATATCAGAAAATAAAAGGAAATACCAGTCCATTTCTGATCAGCATGAAACTTCCTGATCATCATGGCTAGGCTTCGCAAACAAAGATTTAGGAAGGCTCTATCCATATTTCTGATCAGCATGAAACTTCCTGATAACACCATGCAAAATGTAGCATTCATTTCACAAATGTGGGTAATGAAGATGTAAGTGGCAAAGCGTGTGGCAAAAGTATGTAAATGAATTGATGTTTAATCTACCTTTACCTAAGAAAAGCAATCACCTCCTGCAGAAGGATTGCTTTTATTTTAGTAATGTTATCTGATGAAATCCCAGCACTCTAACAAGGGTTTATAATTTGATAAAAATTACTGGTGACTGGATCTGCATTTTCTTCAAACTGCTGCCCTGCTTCTTGCTAAGTGCACTGCTGACATGTTTGATATTGAACTTGAACTTAAAAATTACTATCCCAGTAGATGTTTATTAGATTTAGCGGCTGAAGTAAACCTAGACATGGTGCCTGCAGTATGGTCTAAAAACAGACCTTATTTATGTGTGCTGGGAAATGTTGCACATTTCTTCCAGGAAAAAGAGAAAATCAGAAATAACAAGAACAAAACCACCCACAAAGCAAGGTATTATCCATGCTATTAGAGGAGCATAGAAAATTGACCCGTGTTAGACTAATGTAATGTCATCTTTGAAAACATTACAATACTGTGTAATACAATTTATTTTTATATAATCATTTTAATACACATTATTGGGAAAAAGCTTGACAGAAAAAAGCAGTTATAAATTCAATACATTCATACATGAGCTGAAGCAGAAGAATCTCAGTATGGAGATCTAATTTTTCATGTAAAAATATTACACATTTTTTAGTAGGAAATCAATGCATATGGTTCATTTGAAATTTTTTTAAAAAATAACTATAAAGTTAGCAGAAGTGGTAATTTATGAAGCAAGATACTCTCAGAAATATTTAAACTCTAATAATATATGCTTATCCCTAGAAAATCAATATAATTTTTGAAATGGAATAGAATATTCTGACAAATTCTGCAAAACCTTTTTTCTGCATACACATGTCTGCAGTGCTATAACCCTAATAGCCTTGTAACTATCGGCTTGTTTGCTAAGACTTCTTTTCAATCAGACATGTAATTATGTGCCTATACCTACTAAAGTCAACTGGAGAAATATACGCTATGGTGACCTGTGTTCGCTGGTGTTGAATGTCTCACATCTGTAGGAATCTTTCTGCTGGGGTTCTGCATGATTTCTGTCATCTCATCATCTCCTTTTGTTTTACAGTTCTTTGCTGTTGCTGATCAATACCACTGAGCTAGTATGAACAGAGCACATCTCAGAAGTATTCAGTGTTGAATTTCAAGTGAAGTTTGACAGAGTTATATATCATTTAATGTCAACTGTTGTACAAATGTCACAAGATTTGTCTGGATGAAGGAGAAGGAATGATAAATACAGAAAAGAAAAGAGGTAAAGAGGCATTAAAAGGCAAAGAAAAGAGTGAGGAAAGGAAGAATGTGTATCTAAAGGAAACAGAAGCAGTCCCAGATGAATTATCGTGAATATGGAAAAAAAGAGGAGAATGCAGAGCATGTCACAGCAAACACAAGACTTAAAAGAAATCAATCCAGGGAAAATTGTAGTATGGGCATAGAAGAAATACTTACGTGTTACATGTATGTCAGTGATTTATCTCTAAAATGCTTTGATGAGACAATATAAGGGGATTTTAAAAACCTGAACAGCAACATTGGTGACTATTGGCTGACTGACCTGGCTGGCTAGGTAGGAGTATGGGCAAAAGTGTCCAAAATAGGAGGAATCTTTCCTAAAGGATTCACATCTCTAAAACATTTCACTACATTTAATGATTATCCTGAAAACTTTTGATTAGCTACTGCTCAATTTTCAAGAAACTATGATTCTCATGGTATTCCAGTTTCAGTATGAAAACTGCCTGGACACCACAAGTTTCTCTGTATACTCAGAGAATATTTTTGTGTGGATAATTGTGCTGGTTTTAGCCAAGGAAAAGTTAATTTTCTTCATAGTAATGTCAGTTTAAATCCTATTTTATACCCAGTCTTGACTGAGACCCTAAAAGTACACATTACCAAATAAGTTCACCATCCTGGAACTTCAGAACAATCAGAGATTGTAGTCAAAACACAGCTCTTAGGGTAGTATCCATTCAAAAAGCAGCGACAACAAACTTTTCGTTTCCTGGTGCAATATTCCTACACTTAGAATACTCATGGAGGAGAAAGTTCATATTAAAATTTCTCCTTTCACTAAGTACTTAATTTCCTACCCTAACAAATAGGTTAAACATCACATTTTGAGGAAGGATTCAGAGTTGTCAATATAAGGTGGAGTGTTCAGCAAGCACTGAAAACTGTTTCAAGAAACATCTGTCCACAGAATTTCCAACAGGTCTTCACAGCCATCCTAAGCTGTACCTCACTCAACCTACTGACTTCTGGAATTTCTTTTCCTAGATACTTGATTTTGTCCCATGCCAGCATTGCTGCAAAAGCTGAATACAGGGTGCTGCTTCTCGCTTCAGACACCATCTCAGTATTACTCTTGTTATTAATTTTGAATGGATTAAGTTCCTTTCCAAATTTATGTTTCAGTTACAGATGGAAAAGTAATTTAAATCACATTTTTTTTATTTTATATACTGAAACTTTAAATTACCACTGATTATGAAGCGTCAAAACATGTCCTTTATAGTGCAATATTGGTCAGTATTGTAAATGTTGACTTCTATGTTTTTAAAAATTGTTACCTGCATTTTTCATTGTTTCTTATGAAAGAAACATAACTTTACACTTTTGAAAAATATGATTTATTTTCTCCTCATTATCAACTTCATTACATTATCTGATGTGCTCTAGGAGGGTTTCTTGGTATTTCCTAACTAAGAACTAAGATCTCAGTGAATGTGATTATTTATTTGACAGAGGTTTCATTTGCTTTCTAGGTTGTTTTTTGTTTGTTTGTTTGTTTTGTTTTGTTGAGTGGTGGGGCTTTTTCTTTATCTGTTTTTAATTTAACTTCCAAAATTTTTATGATGATTGTTCAAGACAAAGGAATGTGCATGTTTCAAAGTTTTATTTTACTCCTTATTGCTTATTTCTAATTTTTTTCATATGAAATGCATGAAACCCACTATCTGTAGTTTTCAGCAAGCTGCCTTAATTAGATTTAAAGACATTTCAATATGTTATTGAAAACAAAGCTGCTACTCCATCACTGTCAATTTGACAAAAGTATTCAAGAGTAAATCAACAATATGGTAATTTTGCAAAGCTCTGAATGTTTTAATTTGTTGAAAACCTCCCAGGAAAGATAGGAGGGTTGTGTATTTTGTGTTAAAAATCAGGACCTTAAGAGTTTTGTGATTTTCTCACAAATTTTAGGGAGATTGGACTAGGCTCTGGGCAATTGCTATTTACAGTATCACAGAATTAATCAGATTGGAAGGACCACAGTGCATAATCTGGTCCAATCTCTCTGCTCATCTTAGAGCACATGGCACAGGATTGCATCAAGATAGTTCTTGGATGTCTCCAGTGATGCAGACTCCACACTCTCAGGACAATCTTGCACAGTAGTCACTTGCACAGGAAAGTTCTTCCTCATGTTCTAGTGGAACTTCTTGTGCATCGATTTCTGTTCATTGCCTCTTGTCCTATTGCTTGGCACCACTGAGAAGAACCTGGATCCATTTCTTGGCACCTGCCCTTCAGATACTTATAGACATTTTTAAGATCCCCTCTCAGTTGTCTCTTCTCCAGGATGAACAGGCCCAGCTCCCTCAGGCTTTTGCATAAGAGAGATGATCAAGTCCCCTCATCATCTTTGTTGCCCTCCGCTGGACTCATTCCAGGATCTCCATGCCTCTCTTGTACTGAGGAGCCCAGAACTGGACACAGCCCTCCAGATATGGCCTCCACAGGGCAGAGTAGAGGGACAGAATCACCTCCCTTGACCTTCTGGCAATAGTCTTCCTAATGCAGCCCGGGATACCATTGGCCTCCTCAGCCACAATGGCATACTGTTAGCTTTGATAATTTATTTTATTAATAAATAAATTTAATAAATTATAAATAAATTAATAATAATACAATTTGTAAATTACCTTATTAGATAATAAAGGACATCTTAGATGTGTAACTCAATAAAACAATTGCATTACAAACTAAAGGAAAAAGTGAAAATTTTATATTTACTGATTTACTGATGCAACTTCTTTAACCAAATTCTTCTTAAAATCTCTGAGTTTAGGGGAAGAAGAAGCATACATTAAAAAAACCGGAAAAGTACCTAAAATAAATTATGGTACAAATGCTTATATTTGCAGAAGATGACTGTAATTCTAAATACTGCTATTGGTAATTCAGAGTGGAAGATGATCTTCTGTTCTTAGTATTTCGTACATTTAGTTGCATAACATGAAATTCACGCTTGGGTAAAAAAAACCTTTTGTGAGCTTTGTATCTTTAATCCTTTTATTGTGGAGCTAAAAGAGACCAAGCTGGAGTCTAGATCTTGTGTTTGTTGCTTCTTGCAAAATGAGAAAAGAAATCGTCATGGTTCATGTTAAATACATTTTAAAAGTATAAAATGTAGGGCAGGATATTGATTTAAAAAAAAAAAAGAATGACAGCCAATATGATTGTTCCAACCACATTTCCATCACTTTTCCAATTGATGTTTAGTTGCTGCGGAACAGATCACTACTATTGTCGTCTTTTTTCCTCGCTACAGTCCATTTAGTGGAGAGCATAGGCATATCCAAATTCTGTTTCTAGGAAGAGATTGCTTACTTTACTCAGGTATGTGGAGAAAATGACAACAAATTAAGAAGAGTTAGGAAAAGATATTCATCATGTTACCCAAGAAAATTATAACCTCATATTGACATAAAAAAATCATGGTTTCATATGTGTACGATTGCCAGTGCTTCCAATGGTATATTGATTCATCTAAACATATAGAAGAGATGAGAATATCTTGCAGGATTTGCAGATCCTAAGCTGAAAAATCACTACAGTGACATTTCCTTATCCAGTGAAATCTTTCTTTGCTTTATATTTGATTGAGTGCTCACCAGTAGAAAGTGTGTTCTGTTTGCCTGCATGCGAACAGGGGAAAGTGCAATGTCCTCTGTATAAAGAAGGGAACTATATCCTAGGCAGTACCTCATATCACTGAGAAATGCTCTTGGTTTCTGATATTATTGAGGCATTCTACTTCTCATCTCTTCCCTACACAGATAGCAACTGTATATGATGCTGAATTGATGTCAGTTTTTGTCATTCCACTGTAAAGGACCTCAGAATAAAGAAAATTGGGTTTTTTGCCTAGTTTATTCGCTCACTTAGAAGTAATTATATGAGAAAGCCTCTTGAAAATAAAAATATCTAAAGCCAACAGTGATCAGAATTGTAAGGATAATAATAGCAAGAATAAAAACTTTGTATACACTGTTAAAATTCCAATTTTCTTATGACAATTCTGCTATTATAAACACAGCCTCAAAAGATCTAGAGAGGGCATATGGTTTAAAGAGTTTTAAGTTGAACACAAAGGTTTAAAATCAAGTTATATCATGAATTTTTGCTGAAGCTATCTGTCTGTCCTTCTCAGGTCAGATCTTCATCAGATTTAGGAGTCTGAGGTGGCAGGGACAAAGGCTAAATCCCTCCATTTTCTGCTGTTGATCTCAGAAGGAGAAGCTTTGTTATATTGCCTGATGGAATACCTGGGGTACTCTGATTTGAACAACAGGGTGTTTCTGCGGCAGGTCTGCACTGAGCATGGGCATCCATATGTTGGATTTAATATAAACACTGAGTCTTCAACAATATTATATACTACTCAAATAACAAGCAAAAGACCCCATCACTATCTTTTTTTAGTGTGTCAAAATCACATATTTGGAATGAAAGCATAGTTATTGTTTTATGCCTCCCCAACTTGTGTTTTTTAAAATACATCTCAGATTATTTTAAACATATAATGAAGTGCCCTCCAAGAAATATATATATATATATATATATATAAAAAACCTCTATAAAAATACAATTGAAAAATGTATGTTATAAGAAACAGAAAATTCTTTTCATTTATGTTGCTTATATACTTTATTGCAAAGTTTGGTGAATACTGTGCCAGGTAATGTAGGTAATGTGGCAAGAAAATGGCTTAATCAGTGCCATATAAAAAGTAATTCTACCACACCTTCTAAGAACAAAATTTTTTGACCCTTTTTTTGGTTAGTAATATTTAGAAATAAAAAAAATGGGCAGAAGCAAAAGAATCTGTCTATAACCTTTCATCTAGTTTACTTCATGCCAAAAATGTCAAACGCTGTCATTTTCCAAGATTAATCCACAGAACAAATATTGATAAAGCGAAAACTTGGTGTATTGAAAACAATATATCAACTTTTTCTAGTTTGAAACAAAACAACAAAGTTAATTTGCTGAAAACTCTATATTTTTCCCTGTATCTAGCAGAAATACAGTAAAGTTTGTGATCATTGTTCTGTGATGCACACTTGAAAGGAGGGTAATCCACAGTTTCCCTGATTACCTTCAGGACATTGATGAAACTGAATTGGGAGTATATGAAGAAAGAAAAATTATAGTACAATCAACTTGTTTGAACTTTGACAACATATCATTTGCAACCAGTACCCTTAAAATTAATTTTGGAGAACATCCCTATGACTACAGAGTTAATGGGAAATGAAAATGAGTATTTGCTTGAAGTTAATTGCTTGCCTCATATATTGCATAATGCAGTAAATTACACTACAGACAATTTGGGGGGGGGGTAAAATCTGTGTAACAAAAGTTTTCATTTACTTTATGTTCATCCACCAAAGCAGTTTCAGACCTATGAAAAATATTTCACTTTATCAGTGTTCAATATGCTGAAAAACTAAGGCACATTTACAAAGTGATCATAATCCTACAGACTGAAAGTATCCTACCTATTCTATGTGAATTTGTTTTTGTACACTCAGAGATTGTATTTTGAACTTTTTTTAAGTAGGGCGAAAATCTCTCCATTGCCAAGTTTATCAGATTTTAAAAACACTATCTTTTGATTAATTTTGACAGGTATCTTCTTACTAATGGATCTGTTAAGACCAAGTTTCAAATGAATTTCCTATGTACACAAACTGATTTTTTAAAAATGTTGGAATACAGTAAAACTGAAAAATACCTTTTAAAATAATAAATAGAAGTATAAAATAGTATAATGATGCATGTAAGAACAACAATAGTAAATAGGTGAACAAAAATGTATGTAATATGCTAAAATGTTTTTTTCAACCCTGAAAAGACAACCATTTTCCCTGTATTTTCTGTAACATACAAGGAACATTAGTGAAACCTAGACCTATTTATTTCAGAGAGGCTATGCAGTTCTCTAAGCTTTCAGTTTCTCATGTATATACTTTCCAAATACTATTTTTCTGCATTTTATTTATTCTAAAATTATATTTTAAAATTAAACTTAATGGAGAATATTGAAGTAAACTAGTGTGAGCAAGGAAAAATAACATTTTAACTTAAATTAAAATTTATGTGGATCAAAATAAGTTTTACTTCATCATGATTCAGGAACACAAAATAATCAACAGCTACAAAAGCCTTAATAGAAAATAAGTTATGTCACTGTAAAACATAAAGATAAGAAAGGAAATGAGCTCCAATAGGTAGAATAGTATTGTATCAGGTATCAAAATTAAACACAAAGACCACTCTTATAGTTTCAATTAAATTCAGTATGATACCTTAATAGTTACCATCAGAACTTTGCACTTAAATTTCATTGTGAATTTGCAGTAAAAAGTATCATTCCTAAGTAATTCCTGACATTATAGACAGATATTGATGGCTCTGAAGAAGATAAATACATACATGCGTTTTATCAGGAATTCCCTCGACTTTCTCCTAAGTTCATTGAAAGCTTTAGACAATCCCAAGTAAAATGTTAAAATTAATGACAACTGCAGCAACTGTGATAAATTGGAGATTTACTAGGGAGATTAAAAGGGCTTTTTGCCATTCCATTGACAATGTCCAACACAGCAGGCACTCCCACAGCAGGTAATATTATCCAGGATCACATAATTTCCATTCACCACTCCTTTTATTTTGGACTTAGTTCTGTATTGGGTGCAGTCTTAAACTGATATAAATGTTGACCTGTATCGAGTAATTTTAGATTGAATCTTATGTAGAGAAAGCTTAACCACCTTCTTTATCCAGATAATCATTTTGGGAGCAGAGGAAGAGAGGTTTCTCTAACATTAAATATTGGATGAAAAATACATTAAATATGTGTGTATGTGTTAATAACAAAGTATTTGATGATTTTCAGAAATCATTAAAATGACTCTACATGGAACAAATATGAGCAAGCAGCAGAATAGATATTTCATTAGTTTCGACTGACTTTCATGTTAGGCAAAGCCCAGCTCTTCTAGTGTCAGGGCTGCTTAAAGTGAAACATTTCCACTGCATAAAGGATCTCACATAATGGTGAGGAGAAGGGGATATGATATAAAAGTACAAAAAAGGAGAGAGTTCAATACAGAAACTGACTGGTACTATAGACATACCATACTGAGAGCTGAATCCATGGACTGTTTACAGTACATTAAATGATGCTCACTTCAGGCAAGGTCTCCATCAAAATCTTTGTGTGCTCTCTGATCTCAGTAGCAAAAATTATTTCCAGTGATGCTTTTAATCATGACAGTGAATTAATTTCTGTTGTGTAAATTTGGTGACTTATGAGTAAGCCCTACTCCATGTATAAGACACTTTGACTTGAAACACTGAGACATTTTCTGGACATGCTCGAAAAATGCTTGCAAATGTGACAGAACTATGACAGCATAAAATATGACAATCACATATTTTTTCATATATATGCAATGTATATATATATAAACACATACATATGTATGTGTCTATATATACATAGATAGAGGTGTCTCATGTGTACCTTCCCTTCCTTTGTCTTTGCTTGGATGCTAAGTCATTTTATTGCATATGGCTTTATGCTTGCAATTTACTTCTCCCTTTATTTCCATCCTGTCATTTTCAAGTGTAAGTTCAGTGTCTTTTTGTAAAATGCACTCTGTCTTGCAATGCTCCATGAATGTTAAACTGCTCATTTAACTGACACCCATTTTTCTTTACTATTATCGTAATGGCTTCTGATATATCATACCTTTAAGAACTGTGTTATCTATTTCCCCTAGTACTGAAGGAAAAACATAAGTTTTTCTTTCTTTTCTTTTTTTTTTTTTTTGAGAATGCAACACAATGAGGAAGTGATGCTGACATTCTTTGATCAAACTCAAACTGGATGTATGAGGTATCCTGAGTATATGATATGCATCAGAGGTATGAGGACTATTGTTAAAGAAAAGTGGAGTTAAGTTCTATTAAAAAAAAAAAAAAAAAAAAAGTGTGTGGAGCTTTTCTTTAATATTTTTTTAAACTATGAAATCATCTACAGGTTTCATACATCTACAGGTTTTTTAACATATTCAGAAACTAGACTTAATCCTATAATCCATTTATATTTCAGGTGGTACAAGTGGTATTAACCAGAACAGACCATGACCTCTGGCTGGTTAATCCTAATTAAAGCTGAGCAAGAGATTTCTTTACAAAGTTTTCT
Organism: Manacus candei; assembly: GCF_025592945.1. Classification (NCBI taxonomy): domain Eukaryota; kingdom Metazoa; phylum Chordata; class Aves; order Passeriformes; family Pipridae; genus Manacus; species Manacus candei. The sequence continues at coordinate 29,194,250 of NW_026138059.1, read as the reverse complement.
GATGAATTCAGTACCAGGTTGAACTATAACTCTTCTGGGGTGTGCTATTCCCACTACATGAACAAAGAAGGGTATGGGGTCACCCATGTTTTGGATCAATTTGAAGAGTTTCAGTAGTACCTCTGCAATGAACTGAGCTGAACTGGGAACAGCATGGCAGGGCAAAGTAAGGTTTCCAGGGGAAAAGAGTAAGCACAAGATGATATCATTAACTTCGACTTGATAGGGTATTAAAATTCCTGTCCCTCCACTACTCATAAAAGTATCTTAAACCAACCCTTCAGACATTTTAAACCTCCTGCATGACAAGGATAAATCAAAAAGACCTCGGAAGTAGAAAAGGTTAGGTTGAATTTCCAATTCTAGCTTGTGTCGCTCCTGAGATGGACAGAAGTCCAAAGGGTAGTTTAAATGTAATATGTGGTTTATGGGTTCTTTACTCATTTAGAGCAGGACAGACAAACTGAAAGGAATGCTACAGCTCAACCCAATGACAGTGAAATGCCTACAACATTTTTCTTTATTCTCTCCATGTGATTGTGTAGGTGGCAGTTGGTGGGGCCACATAATGGTAGATTTATCTGCCAAGTCACTGCTTCCTGCTAACTGTTCTCCAGATGCCATCAACCTACCAGGATAAATTCCTACCACATTGTATTATTCAGGTGAGGTTCTGACATCAGTCCCAAAAGTGCTCTCAGCCCAACCTCAAACCTACTGACAAGACTACTCGGTAATCAACCAACAAAACAAAGAAATAAAAACTTAAATAAATGAACAAACACCCTCCCCTCCCCCCTCCCAAACCAAACAAAAACCCCAACAAACAAACAAACAAACAAAACAAAACAAAAAGCACCCACCAAACAGATAAACAAAAAAATCAAAGAATAAGGCTCTGGACTTACTTTAGTGTTCCTTCAAAGAGAAGTTTCCAGAGTTTTAAACTTTCAATTATAGGCTATCCTTTAGATTTACTTTTACGAATTAGCAAAATGAGATGTTTAAGTATTTTCCTCTAGTGGACAAGAAATGTCACAATAAGAAGAATATGAATTCTGTTCAACGTCAGTTATTTTTGGTTGACAAATGGTTCTGGATCCTCACTACGAGTATTATGCAATTATACAAATATCTAAAAATTTAATTTGATGGCCATAAATTTCTTCCTCCCCTCAAAAAAGAGGATTGATATGAGAAATACTGCTCCTCTTGCATTGGTAAAAATTGTTTATAATTTGAGACAATAGAGTTGTTTCTCAGAACAGGTTTATAAATCAGTCTTTGGAGGAAAAAAATCTTGTCAGTAAAACTTGAATGTTTCTATTGAAAGATCAAAATCCCAAAAATCATTTCCATAAGCAATTTTAAAATTAAATAAATAATTATGCAAATGGAAATAGAATTGTTTTTCTTTAATGTAACTTTCTTATGTTTAGGTTTCCAAAAGAAGTTTTCCACTTCCTTATTATTGTTTCCTAATTATGCTTTTATAGGAGAGATTCTTTCCCCTTTAGGTAGGTGGTAAAAGGTGACAGAAAACCTACCTGCTTATTGACCTGTTTTTTGGCCATGAGGTCAGCCAGAGTGGTCTGTCTCTGTGTGGCTGTTAAACTCTCTTTGAGATGGTCAGATCTAAACTGACTTTTTGGAAGGAGCTTCTGGGCTAAAGCAGCTAAATTCCTGAGAGGGTGCTAGCTGACCTTGACCACAAGTGTCCCTGGTATCCTTTTGGTAGCATGAAAGAGATATGGTGGAGTACTATAAGTCTTGGGCCTGTGCCTGGACATACCAGCCAGTACTGAGAATGAGATCCATGACTTGTTAGAATGTTTTTCCATCTCAATCCGAACAATCTTATTACAATGATCCTAACGTACACAGATTTGAAATAGAAGTAGTATATTAAAAGCTATATTTGGAGACCATTGTCTGTTCTAACTACATTAAAAGAAATCTGATGTCAGTTTGTTATCACAGAAGTAACTTTAATATTATGGAAACTGGAATTTGGAACATTATGTTTGGATACACAATATATGTGGATTTGGTGGAACATACTGGGGCACCAAGAAAGTGGCCAATTATGGCCAAGAAGGCCAAAAGAATTTAGGAATGCATTAGGAAAAGCATTGCCAGAAGATCAAGGGAGATGATCCTGTCCCTCTACTCTGTCCTGATGAGGACGCATCTGGAGTGCTGTAGCCAGTTCTGGGCTCCTCAATACATGAGAGACTTGGAGCTCCTGGAGGAGGTCCAACAGAGAGCAACAAAGATGATTAGGGGACTGGAGTATCTCTCTTATGAGGAAAGGCTGAGGGAGTTGGGCCTGTTCATCCTGGAGAAGAGACAACTGAGAGGGAACCTCATTAATGTGCATATATGTCTAAAGTGGTGTGCCAAGAAGATGGAGCCAGGCTCTTCTCAGTGGTGCAAACCATTAGGAGGAGAAGCAACAGGCAGAAACTGATGCACAGGAAGCTCCACCAGAACATGAGGAAGAACTTTATTGTGCGAGTGACAGTGCAGTGGAATAGATTGCCCAGAGGGCTTGTGGAGTCTCCCTTACTGGAGATATTCAAGAACTGTCTGGACACAGTCCTGTACCATGTGCTCTAGAATGACCCTGCTTGAGCTCAGAGGTTGGACCAGATGACCCACTGTGGTCCCTTCCAACTTGACCAATTCGAAATCTAATTCTTCACTGAACAAAAACGGACTTAGTTCCACCCTTTAATATGACAGTAAAGGTAATATGAACTTCTAAATTTGGAATACATAAATAGATGTTTAGCTCTGTAGGAATTAGATGAGTACTTGACATTTCAGTCACTATGTCAGATCATGCTGTGACCTTTGGAGTGATCTGGTCAACATCTTAGATGTCCATATTGTGTGACTGCAGATGGCCATTGAGTGAAAAACTTCTATATCCCAGTACTTTACCTTGATTTTCATGCAGTCTCTTTTCCCCATTTCGGTTTAATCTGTAACACCTACAGCAATAATTACTCATACACAGCTTTACCAGGGGAATGAAAGAAAGAGCGCTGAGTCCTCTGAAATGCTCATTGGAGAGCATTATGCAGATTCTTCTCCATAGGCATAGTAGCTAGTTATAGTCTTTTGATCCTTTGAGTTGAACTGAAATCAGTTATTTATATGTTTTGTTCCAGTTTCTTTAGACTTCTGTGGTGGCTTGACCCTTGCTGGACACCAGGTGCCCACCAAAGCTGATCATTACTCTCCTCTGCAGCTGAACAGGGGACAGAAAACATAACAAAAGGCTTGCAGGTCAAGGGAAGGGAGAGATCACTCACCAATTACCATCACAGGCAAAACAGACATGACTTGGGGAAAATTAATTTAATTTATTACCTAACAAATCAGAGTAGGTTAATGAGAAATAAAACCAAATCTTAAAAACAACATCCCCTCGTCCTTCCTTTCTTCCTGGGCTCAACTCCAGAATGTCAGGAGAATTCACTCCTGAATTTTCTACCTTGTTGCCTGCAGTATCACAGGGGGATATAGAATGGGGGTTGTAGTCAGTTCATCAGAAGTTCACTCTACCACTCCTTTTTCCTCGGTGGGAGGAATCCTCATTCTTCCCCTGCTCCAGCATGTGCTCCCCTCACAAGGATATAGCTCTCCACAAACTTCTCCAACATGAATCCTTCCCACAGGCTGCAGTTCATCATGAGCTACTCCAGTATGGGTCCTCTGTGGGGTCACAAGTCCTGCCATGCCCCTGCTCCAACACGGGCTTCCCACAGTGCTGCAGCCTCCTTCAAACATCCACCTGCTCTTGTGTAGGGTCCTCCATGGACTGCAGGTGAATCTCTTCTCCACTGTGGACATCAATGGGTTTCAGGGGCACAGCTGTCTCACCACAGTCTGCACCACAGGATGCAGGGGAATCTCTGCTCTGGTACCTGGAACACCTCCTCCCCCTCCTTCATCATCGACCTGGATGTCTGCAGGGCTGTTTCTCTCACATCTTCTCACAGAAGCCACCCTTATAGCACCCTCCACTACCAAAGCCTTGCCACGAGAACCCAATACACCTTCTAACTTTAAAGAAAATATTAAAATATTTATTTAATGGCAGAACGTTAGGTCCAGACCTTTTGCAACATGTACTCATGCTGAACTTAACTTCAAGAGATATTTTTAGTTCAGCTTTGCAAGCATTAAAAGAACACAACTGCAGCAACTACCAGTTAAGAAGTAGAATCTGAGCCAAATAAAAATCACCTGATATATTCCTTCATCCAGCAAATATAAGACCAAGCAAATTATCTGAGTATGTTGATCCAAAATACATACAGGGAAAGGGACACAAGAGAGGGGAAGAGGCAAGGAGATAGAGTTTTTCAGTATTTATTTTCTTTCTTAAATGTTTAACTTGTAAAAAATACAGGGTATATCCCCTAACCTGCAATTTCATGTGAATATCTTCAATTTACATTTCTGTTACTTCATTTCTTCATTCAAACAGAAATGAAAAACATAATCCCTTGCAAAGTTTGTTGTGGAAAACCACGTAGCAATAAAAAACAATCGTATTTTAAGTCAAAGATAAAGTTTTTAAAGGTTGGGTTGGACCCCTGTGTTTCTCTTATATAGGTATTTGAGAATGAAAATGATGTCTCCCAGCTTGCGTTACAAGAAACTTAATCCATTTACTCACTACTATGACGTCCTGCTAGGAGGAAGCAAGCACGCACTAATTAAATGCTTCAATTCTTTATTTAAATGCTTACATTGCATCTCCAAAGAGAAGGGTGTCCACTGCAAATTGTTCTTGGGGAAATTACTTAGATTTTTAAGCTTCGATTGTAACAGATGTGTAGCTGTTGTTAGCAAATTAGTAGTTATGGTTACAGTAAATGGAAAACAGAGAAGCAATTATGGTAACAAATTATTTCAAAAGTATTAGAAAAACAAGATGAGCTGCTATGTTTCTAAAGGCAACAGGATGAAACTAGAGCTGTAAACCTATAAAACAAGACTAAAAAGTGAACAATTTGGCATCAAAGGAAGACATTTTACAGGAAGATGTAATGTTTCCAGGTGCCAGCTGGAGTTCATACTCTGTGAACACCAGTTGGGTTTATACTCCATGAAAACTGCTTGCCATGATTTGTGTTTTACATATTTGTAATCCTTAAGTTTTAATTGCATTACGTAGTTGTGACATGGAAGATTACTTTTGTTTCATACCAGCGTGCCCAAGTGAGATCGGTAAGCTCCAAGAAGAGTGTGAATGAAGAAAGAATATGTTGGTTTAGTTTGATTTATTTTTTTTTTAGGAAATAATTTCCCCTCAGCCCTTGAACTAATTGATTTTTAGAAATAATTAATTTGCAGAATTTACTTTGATCATACATTGGGTTTTTTTGCTTGCACTTTCTAAATAGCTGTTTGGTTTACTTCACTATTTGTCTTATACCAACAGATTCATAAAGCTTGAGGCAGGTTCCTTCAGTCAGAGAAAATGACAGACTCCTGTAATGAGGGGTGCCTGACACTGGAGATAAAGAAAAGAAGAATGTACCAGTCCTGCAGCAGAAAGTGCATCAACTGAAAATATTTACTGTTCCTATTAAAAATGAATTAACAAAAACAGGTGGCCTTTTAATTGAAGCTTTTATCACTCTTTGCTCAATTTCATTTAAATGCAAATTTGAAATCCTTTCTCCAAGCCAATAGAAAGTTGTAACTGAACATGAACATTGTTTTACTAATGATGTAATTACGTGGCAAACTATTAGACTTATTATGGGACACCACATATACCAGAAGTATTGAGACAACCATCAAGGGTCCTCTTCTTCAAGTATAAATTTGTGAACTGTTAAACTCATCACCAATACAACATACTTTACTTGGGTTTGGTAGGATATTTATTTCAATTCAGTGTTAAACATGATACACTGTATTTCTTCTGAGCTGTCTTCTTCCTTTTCCCATAGTAGAGGAACTTTACACACAGAAGAGAGAGCCAAATCTTGTCATAGCTGTAAAAAATTGATTCATTTATACTCAGGTCTGATATTCCAGACTCTGCTGAATTTCCTCTCCTCTCCTCTTCTCTCCTCTCCTCTCCGAACCTCTTCTCTCCAAACCTCTCCTCTCCGAACCTCTCCTCTCCGAACCTCTCTCTCCTCTCCAAACCTCTCCGAACTTCTCCTCTCCGAACCTCTCCCTCTCCCTCTCCTTCTCCCTCTTCCTCTCCCTCTCCCTCTCCCTCTTCCTCTCCCTCTCCCTCTCCCTCTCCCTCTTCCTCTCCCTCTTCCTCTCCCTCTCCCTCTCTCTCTTCCTCTCCTTCTCGTCTTCTTTCTTTCATGGAAAGTTGGTCATTTTAATCTACTTGTAAAAATATTTTGTTACCACATCCTAGCAACATTAACCTTAATCTGCCTTGATCTACGAAACAGATTTCATAATTGGTTTGGATTTTTCTTTAAAATGTTTGTAGTCTATACTAGGGTGAAACCTTTTCCTAAAAAGGCTGTCACAAAATAGCTGAGAGGAAGTCGAGCTCATCCTGGCTGCTACACATTGGTCTTCATCTGGGATAAAGAACAAAACTTCTCTTCCTCTGAATATAATCTGAGTAGTTTATTAGAATTTAACGGTCATCAAACAAACAAACAAAACAAAACCCCATAGAAATACCCAAAACTAATATCATAATGAAAAAACAAAATACTACTCCGTTGTCACAGGAATCTCTAATAACATTAACTGGCTTCTAGAGAAGAAGAATTAGCCTCTTGGAGCTGATAGCACTCCCTAGAGTCTGCATGATGTGCTCACTGCTTAATTATGTCCCTTTATTTGGGTGTTTGTTTTTTCCATCTTGGTTGTATTAAATATATATAAATTAAATAAGTATATTAAAAAGACAAAACAAAAAGCAGCAAAGAAAGAAAAAAACCATCATAACATGAAGATACCAATATAAAAGAGGCAAAAAATAAGTCACAGCTAGAGAAATAAAATGATTTTTACCTTAGAGTGAATGACAAAGAAACAGTAAGAGAGAGAGAAATTTTTGCTCTGAAAAGTTTATCCCTCCTAGAATATTAGGGAATATTTCTATTGAGTTTGCCACTTCTAGGCTGCACCTTCATACTAAAAGGAATTAGAACAAACATTTTAGAAAGGGGTCATATATACCTTCTGTGATTCAGTTATCACAGGTTAGTGTGGTAATTTCTGACCATGAACAGGGATGTTTTTCATCTGTCGGGAAAAAAAAAACGGTAGTAGGCCATATCAAAACCCTCATAACTATATAAAAAGCAAATTTTACAGCTTCTGTGTTCAAAAGTTCACATCAGAGGTGTGGTTGCATGCAATTTATTTTGCATATGAAAGAAATAGTCTTGTGACTTTCCATAATAATGGTCCTCATTCATTATAATATTAAGTACACTGGGAAGGATGATACATCACCCAGGATAATATAAGTTGACATATACAAAGGAAGCGTAAGAAAGCTTAGCTCCTGATACTGCTATTTTGCTTCTGGGTATCTCTGAAATGCTGAATACATTTTTCATTTGATCTTAGCTTAATGCAGGCATCAGCTGTTTGCAGAGGGAAAGGAGAATTAAAAACATCCAGCCATCATTCCACCAAACATTTAACTCAAAGTGTTTTTCCAGTAATTGGTGAACTATTGAGATTCCTCTGACATCTACACAAACTATTGTGGAGAAAATGGGTAACTTGAGGCATACAGTTAACAGCTGTCTCCATAGAAGCCCTATTAATTTATTACTAACCTGTTTTTCCCATAACCAAGTCAAGGGCACAGTATTTGGATTTTTACTCTCTGCTTTCCTTGGTATCAGGAGGGGTCATTTCCAGGCTGCAGAGGCAGGCAAGGCAGCAGGCAATCTGCAACGGCTGATTCAGCTTCTTCTCCCTGAATAAGGAACTAATCCACTTGACACATGGTGAAGTAAACATATAGTGACATATTTGTAGACAAACTGTCACACTCTCAATTATTCCCCCCCAAAAATTGTTTCTGAATTGCAGGCGTGGAATTTTAAGTCTGCCAGCCTCAGCAGCGGGTACATTTCTGTGAGATCAACCATTAGAGGGAAAAGTTAATTTCAGTATCATGTAGTATATTTCCTTTCATTTCCTAGTAAATCTTTCTTGCACACTGCACTGAAGAAATGCGCAAATGTTCGTTTCACACTATACAGATTGTAGTATGGCTTGTGTTTTACAAATTATAAATATATGTTTTGATTTTGTCTCCTGTTGCATGTTTGAATAACGCTTTGAAAAGTGAGTTAAATTTGTCCTGTCTTAAAATGTCTTTTCTTAGTGCAAAACATACGCAGAAGACATTTGAAAATACTTATCTTTGCCTGGCATGTACTAACTTTTGGATTTTCAAAAGAAAAATTGGTTTAATATTTTTCCAACTGAACACTGAACTTACGCAGTGCAATGAAATTGGGACTCCACCTGCTTTGCAAGGAGCCTCTTAACTACAGTGTTATTGTTGTAGGGGCTGGCTGTCCACCCCTTTGAGCCTTTTACGTCAAAGAAAAAATAAACAGAGTGATGTACTTATCTGTCAAACTGTATCACATATCCTTCTAGTGTGAACACCTCCTTTCTGAACAGAAGCAAAGAAGAGTGTTATCATGCCCTGCCATTATATATTTGTAAGGGATAAAGAATGAGTTCTACTAGTACATTTACTGAAGATTTCCTTAGACTGAAAATACTTTTAGCTACAGTGTTGTTAAAAGCAGGGCCAAGCAAATAGTTGATGTGTCCAAGTTCATTAGCCCAGCTTCAGGATTTGGAATGAAGAAGAATTTCCCTCAGCACTGTAGAAATAAAACATCCAAAGGTGCTCACATGGCATGATGAATACTTCTTAGGCAAGTACCTAGGGCGTCCCTCTTCTCTGTTTTCTTGGGTTTATGTGAAATTCCTTGTGGAAGGTTTTTGAACTTGTGATTTATGAGTCAGATCATCAAACATATTTAGTTACTGCAGTAATTCATGCCTAGTCTTCAGTTAAGTCTAGATAAGATTTATGTGTCTGAGGAAAGAACAAAATAAACAAAAATCTGAAGAGTGAGGGAATTAGTTAGTAGCTTGGCAGGTTACCCACTAGTGTTGAATGAAACTTAAATCCTTATGTGGACCCTGAGAAGTGATATAGAAATCAAGAACATCTCCATTACAAGACTGTCCTGAGTAAGATAACAGGTGAATTTTTTGATCCTGAGTATTTTGTATTTGACTGTCTTTGCTGTGGCCTGTTATCTACTGTGGTACAAATCTGACTTTCTGATTTTCTTTTGGAATTACTACATCATATGCAAATAAGTTTTACTTGTTGGAAGAGAGAGAGAAATATGCAGTATTGTCTGGTGACCACTCCCGTAATGTGTATGTCCAGGTCTGTACTGCTATATAACTGTCAGGCTGTTGTTGTTTTGCTGGGATTTTTTCTGGGCATGATATGTAGCTAAAGGATCATATTCTTGTAATAAGAAAGCTTTTCTCCAGGCAGAGTTTCAAACTTTCAGGAATTTTAACTTGAACAGGGGTTTCAAGTAACTAATTAATCCTGTCTCCTGTCAGGATTCAGCTTCAGCACCTTGTGTATGCAGGGACATATGGTCTAGGCAGCAGAGAGTGGATTTTAAGGATGTCACTAGTGGCTAAATAGGAACAGAAGAGGAGAATAAAGATGGACAGTTTTCCAGAATAAGTATTGAGATGAAGAGTGGAAAGTCTGGAGAATTTTTTTTAGGAAAAAAATACACAGAATTTAAATGAAAGATAACTAAAATATATTTAGTTCTGAACACTTAAACATTCTCTACTAGAAGTTACCAGCTCAAGTTCAGTTTGATGAAGCCATTGAATAATCACGTTGGAACCTGTCTGGCAAAAACACCCTTGTGCTCTATCAGAGTACTTAATACTTTCAGTTACCTGATAAAATTGTTCTTTCAAAAGAGTATTTGAAGACTGAAACAGATGGCATCTATGCTTATTATTACAGAGAATGTTCTTCTGCTTCAGAATTTTATTTTTTAAAAGGTATGCTAACATTTACTGTTCCATTGAAAGGGCTTTTGCTTAGCTAAGCAATGTGCTATGACACTGAGTCTCTGACATAGTTTTTTTTTTCTTCCCTTGTTAATTAGCTCAGTCATCAAGAATACTGGAATTTTCTTCATGATTAATTTTCAAAACTTTGTCTCTCATTTGTTTTACTCATTCCTTGATTCTTTGCAGCATTGGTTGGAGACAGTATTTCAAAGTGTGATGTAAAAGATCTTGGAGCCTCTAATTTCTGCTTTACATTAGGTTTAATAAAACCTGAAACAAAAAAGAACAGTGAAGTCTCTTGCAGATAGCCTGGAATAAGTCTTCTTTATGGTTTCAGAACCCAGAATGGCAGCAGTCAGTAGGCTTGTAGCAATACATAGGCTCAAAAAAGTGTTATAAACTAAACCCCACAAAGCTTAGGTGAAGAATGTTATTCACATACAGTGGCTAGTTCCATGAAACACTTCATATTATCTAACCTGACTTTGCTTTTGTCTTCCCTCACATAGGGTTATTTCCATCTAAAAATATTGCCACAGCAATTTTTACCCACTCTTCTTTTGCGTTATAGAAAAGTAAGTGACTGTATAAGTTGTAAAGAAGAAAGGAATCAAGTTGCAGATGTGCATGCCCACATGTGCACAGGCACACAGGAGAACTGCCAAGACCCCATCCTCATGCCACACTGCCATGACAGGAACATGATGACAGCTCAGCATCACATTCTGCCCCCATACAGGGGTCATAGGAAATAAATTCTTTATCCAGCTGCAAGTAGATTTGGGAGCGCATTAAACAGAGATAGAACATAGTTAGGACTCAGCTGTTAACACCTCTCACAGAAAGAGACATGCACCAGAACTTTAAAGGCAGAAGATGAGCTTAATTTTTCACCACAGTGATGTCTTTACCAGAAATGTGTTCCCACAGTTATAATCACTGGCAGCCTGGGAATCCTTCTTAGGGTGAAATCGGCAGCTGAAGTGCTGTAGCTGCAGATTTCGTCTCTAAATATCATTGTCTCTGCTGATAGGGAGTATGAAGGGCTTGTTGAAGGTCATAGAGAGGCTTGGAGAGGAGGAACAGAGAGAAGTACTAAGGCTCTTCAGCTTAGTCCTAGATACTTACGCTTTTGAGATGCACATGCATTGTGAGGTATAACATCCTTATATTCATAACCATAAAAAAACCCTTTAAATTTCATTTGACCTTATTTTATTTTCCTCTGGTAATATTTAAATGCCAATATTTCTGGTATTTCTGTTTTTCTTTACATATTTAACACCAGCAGAAAATAAACTTTATGTCTCTGTTGTTTTTTCTCACTTTTAGAATACACGTCCATCTTATAAAGCAAAGAAATACTATTTTTCACCATATAAATTACCTACCAAAAAAAAATCAACTAAATCTTTTCCTCTTTCTTTCTTTTTTCTTTTTCTTTCTTTCTTTCGTTCTTTCTTTCTTTCTCTCTCTCTTTCTTTCTCTCTTTGTGGTGGGGGAAAAAACAGTTTTCCCACTAGAGTTATAAAATGGTAACCTCCCAGGGGGTGGTGTCCCTTAGGGTTGAGCCAATGAGTGCTTCTGCAAAAATAGAAACATATCACCCAAACCAGAAAAGAAGGTAGTTGTAGTTGTTGTTGGAGAGGTGGCCATATTGTGAGGTCAGGAGGAGAAGGGGCCTGGAGCCCCACTGGGGACTGGGGGGCTACAGGGACTTGGAACAGTGTTAGACTGGGCTAAGTATCTGTAGCTAGAAAGCTGAAGCAGTTTTCTCCACAGTGAGTGGACAGAAGGAGCAGTGGCAGAAACAGCACTGATCAGAGAACAGTGGCAAAGAGCCAAGAGATAAGAGAACGAGCAGCAAAGACAAGCATGCAGCAACACACAAAGAACTCCTGCAAGGACAGAAAAGGAGCTGGCACAGAGCAGAACTAATCTCTATGTACAGAGTTGTGGGTAAGAACCGAAAACCAAAACCCCCAAACTCCTTTTGAGATCCCTCCTAAAGTGGAGGGGGTGGACTCCTACTGGATGGAAGTCCTAAAATGCAGCATGCACTGCAGAGAGAGGAGTTGAGAAGCTCAAGTATCCTGGAGCTGGACCGGGATGGCCAGAATGGAATGAGGAGGAGGGCTTCGCCTCCCCCCCCCTCCCCCGTTGCTGCTAAGCTAGCAGCCTGAGATCAGAGCACAGGAGCTCTGCAAGGGAGTTTGAATCCCCTGAGGATAAGGACCATCACAAAGGCTTCTGCACTTCGTTGATATGACGTGGTGAAGTGACCTTTGTCCTGGTGAATGCAGCCCACGGAAGAGAAAGACCCTCGCCTGGAGTCGAAGGGCCGAGAGGCGTTTGGAGGTTTCCCTCATGTGTAATGACAAAAGTGATCCAGCTACAACTGCTGTATAGAAGAGAGAGAGAGAGAGCCTGCTGCCCTAGAGAGATTGCTGCTCTGAGAGTGGAAAGGATCTCTTCCTTCTTCCCTCCTGGACTTTTATTTGGAGGGAGAAGAGATTTGATCCATTGTAAATACTGCTTTATCATAGAAAAGATAGTTATGATTGTATATGATGTATTAGAATATTTATTTGTACAGTCATTGTAATACAATCCCTTCCCCCCATATTGTGTTGTCTGGAAAACCCATCTCACACTGGACTGAGAAGCGGGAGGGGGGCTTGGACTCGAGAATTGGATTTTGGGGCTCTCAAACCATTACATTCTTTCTCCCTTCCTCCCTTTCATTCCTTCTTTTTCTTTCTTTTCTTTTTTTCTTTCCCTTCTTTCTTTCCTTCTGTTGGGGATAATGCATGAAACAGAGGGAAGATACAGGAGTGACAGAAACACCTTGGTTTCTCCTGAAAACCAATAGTTTAAATTACTGAAATTCTGAGAATAGCAAAAGAAAGTGCAAATGCCAGTTAGCTGCAGAACAAGACTAATCTCTTTGTTTGTTTGTGATTTTTGTGGTTTGTTTTGGTTTCCCCCAAATTGTTGCTGTTACTTTTCTATTTTGTTTTAAGAGCAACAATTAACACTTATTTCTGCTTTGGTTCAATGTTTCTATAGTACACTTACTCTTTGTGAAATGTACCAACTTGGAAACCCTGGAGACAAAAAAGAACACTTCCAAACCAACTCCCCAGCACAGCTGAAAGTCAGTGGATCTTTTTTTTTCTCCCCACTCAGAAAGCTTTGATGACTCAGAAAAGAAATAAATAGATAAACAAATAACGCCCTCACAGACTTCTAAGAATGGTGGTTTCAAGTATTGACTCACCAAGTACTTAATTTCTATGAAGTTCTGGAAGATAATTTATGACAGATTGTATTAATTGGGTGATAAATAACTTTCAAATAATCCTTTATAGCTATGTTCGAGCCTTAAATCTACCCACCACTAGTATGTAAAACTTAAACTTGAAATGTAAGAAAAATGGAAAAATAAAAATAAACTCTTATAGTAAATATGGGAAAGGAAAAAATAAAAGTGGGGACAAAAGACAGAGAAAGGAGGCAGAAGGAGAACACTGTGTAAGGAAATAGATAATCAAATTTCCAGAAGAAATAACTTATGAAAGTAAAGCAGAAAAGAAGAAATTATTACACTAAACAAAGGTTCTAATGATTTAATTTGTGAATTTTCTAAAAGTTTAGTGAAAGACACCTTTTGAGGCTCTCTCATGTATTTCAACACCTTTTTGCAAAACATTTCTTGCTGACTACAAAATGAAAGAATGTGAAGGTTGATATTTAATAGCCTGGAGCAACTACAATCCACAGAGTTGCAAAGGTATAAGGCTGACACTGTACAGAAATATGTTTCTGATGAAGATTCTTGATATATATTCCAGGAAAACAACTGAATATTTATCCAGTCCATCAATTATTTTTATGTCAGACAACAAGAGTGTAATGCTATATTTCTTGATCAAGAATGGAGTAAATTGACTAAATTTCCAAGTCAAGGTTATTTTCATTATCCATCACAAACTGTATGGGTAACATACCATTAAAAAAAAAATGTCTTAGACCTTTTGCTTAATACAAGCTTGTTTTCCTCGCTTATGACAGCCAGCAATCAGGGCAGAACACACGTCTAACCTCCATACTAGCCTGGTCCATCCCCCTGAAATACTATGATTAATACCTCAAAGAAACCTAAGAATTCTATGGTTTTGAACTTTGAGGAAGTTTGTAATTGAAATCACTGGAACATTTTTTTGCAATGTAAATATCTCTTCCTTCCTCCTCAACTTTTCCTGAAGTACTATCTTCTAAACAGGTTTTACATCTGCTCTCTTTGTATTTTTATTCTTTTAAGTGCTATCTTTTCCATAGCTAGAAAATTATAATAAGATATCTAAATGATGTGAAGACAGACTAACAGATGTGATTAGCAACCAGTTTCCACAAATATCTGGAAAACAAACTGTGTCAGCATATGCCGGCATGTACATTTACACACATACACATACTCAAACACCACTCTTATGTACCTAATACATTAAATAAACATCTATGGAAGATAGCAAAAAGAAAATCACTACTACAAAAACACTGTTAGTGTAGTCATTCCTACTAACTAGCTATGGCTTTCTAAATTTTTGGAATGCATTTAAAAAATAAAATCAAACCATCAAGATTTAGTTCTAGAAACTGCAAGCAATTTCCACAGAAAATAATGTGTACAATATCACTATACAGTAAATTGGGAGCAGCTGCTGATACTGACATTACAGATGGTTACAAAGTGTATAATTTATGTTTTCTGTAACAGTAAGTGGAAAAGCCGCTTAAACATGGATTCATAATTTCATTTTTTTCCACATCTTATTATTGTGGGCATACACACTCAAAGTCTGTGTTTTGACTTTAGCTCACTTTTATTACAAATTTGTTAGCATAGTATTTGCCTCTTGTATTTTTTATGGTTTCTCTAGGAAGGTGATTGTCTCAGGAGATAGTCTACTTTTCAACTTAATAGAAATGTGGAAACAGTCAAGCACTCTGTAGTGCAGATGCAGCCTGTCTAAAGCTGAGGAAATGCATAGTAAAAGATGAGAAATTTATTGTATTTAACATTAAGATCATAGAATCATAGAATTGTAAGTGTTGGATGAGACCCTCAAGATCATCAAGTCCAACCATCAACCCAGCACTACCACTGTAACCCCTAAACCACTAAACCATAAGACCAAGCACCAGATCCAGATGCCTCTTAAACACCTCCAGGGATGGTGACTCTATCACCTCCCTGGGCAACATATGGCAATGCCTGAATACCCCAATAGTGAAAAATTATTTTTGAATATCTAATCTGAATCTCCCCTATCTCAGATTAAGGGTATTTCCTTTGGTAATCCCACTTTGGGCACAGTAGAAGACACCAGCCTCCACCTCACTGCAGCCTCCTCTCCGATAGTTGCAGAGAGCCATGAAAACCCTGAGCCTCCTCTTCTTTATACTAGACAAACACATTTCCCTCAGCAGTTCCTCATAAGACTTGCTTTCTAGACCTTTAATGAACCTTGTTGCCCTTTCCTGGACCCAGACCAGCACTCAATATCCGTTTTGAAGTGGAGGGCCCAGAACTGAACACAGTACTTGAGGTGCAGCCTCACCAGTGCTGAATACAGAGGGATGATCACAGAGGGATGGTCCTGCTGGCCACACTATTCTTGATACAGGCCAAGATGCCATTGGCCTTCTTGGCCACCTGGGCACACTGCCAGCTCCTATTGAGCTGGCTGTCAACCAGCACCCCTAAATCCCTTTCTGCTGAACAGTTCTCAAGCCATTTCACTCCAAGCCTTTAGCACTGCATGGGGTTCTTGTAACTCAAGTTCAGAACCCAGCACTTCACCTTTTTGATCAACTCTGTCCAGGTCTTTCTGTAAAGCCTTCCTACCCTGAGCAAACCCACACTGCCACTCAGTTTAGTGTCAGAGTCCACTCATCCAAGCTACAAGCAACTGTTTTTTGTAGGAGGATGCTGTGGGAGGCGGTCTTAAATGTTTTACAGAAATCTGGACACTATATCCACACTTTGTCTCATCTACTAAGCAGGTTTCTTTCTCATAGAAAGAGGTCAGGCAGGTCAAGCAGGATCTGCCTCTTGTATTTTCGTATTGGCTGGGTTTGATTGCCTGGTTATCCTGCATGTGCCACGTAAAGGCACTTAGGATGATCTCTTCCATAACCGTGCCTGGAACTGAGGTTAGGCTGACAGGACTGTAGTTGCCCCAATCATCCTTCTTATCCTGTTTGTAGATGGGTACTACATTTGTAAATTTCCAGTCAGCTGAAACTTCTTAACCAGCTCATAGAAGAAGGTACAGTTGAGCATTTATCTACTGTCAATAAATCAAAGTTATTCTTGTTCATAAAACACAGTGAATGGAGTGACAAAAAGTTATCAAAATGTATTTACTTACATTTCCTAGGGAAAAAAAAAAAACAAAATACCTGCAAACCAAACAACTACTATAATCTCATTCCCCATCCTCCTACCAACAACAAACAAAACACTCTCCCAAAAAACATTAACAAAAAATGGAGTCTATGTAGAGACCTATCTTTACAGAGAGACTGCAGGGATGCTGGACAGGCTGAGTGGGTTTCATCTCATCCACCCTTAAGCCACAAGAAGGCCCTAACCCACATAAGCTCAGCGCACCATCTAAACTGCTTCTGTGATTTAGTGGAAAGAGAGAAGACTCTCCAGAGGGTGATTTATCTAACTCACACAGTTGTCTGGAGGTGAAGTAGATGAATTACTCTCTAAAGGACCCCTTCTCTCCACTGACTACTGAGCATGTCTGTTTGAAAAGCTGTGAGTGGGCCCTTGATGCTTGTGGACCAAAGCTAGGCAACATTATCATTAGACTGCACAGCACTGATGGCTGTGTAAAAGCTGGAGAAGAACAAAATGTTTGTTTAGTGACTGTGTGAATTCCTTCTTTAGGTTTGTGTTAAGAAATAAAACAGCATTTTCACCCTTTGGGAGAGTTCTGCATATTGAACACTAAAGACTAAGGAAAAAATTATTATTCAAGTTGTTGTCATCAATCTAAACCTATAGTTGCAGTTTCTGCACAATAGAGTCTTGCCGAAATGCCACAAGTCAAGAGGGTCCTTAAAGATCTCGGTGTTCATCACATACTCACCTTTCTGTGCTAGATTTGCAAAAATACAACATAATCTCTGTAAGTTCTGAATATCCTAGCACCATAAATATCTCAAGGATGAAGCAAACACTTTAATTGCTGCCGTGAATATTGACAGAATGTTTTTGACAGTGCAGTGACAGCTGACGTTTGACTCAAATGCCAACATCATCAGAGCTGGAAAAAAAATTAAGAATTTTGGTATCTCTTACACCTCTAGGGCCTGTGCATAATTGGGAAAAGAAAGTACCTTTTATTACTAAGTATAGTGGTTAGACCATCATCCTTCTTTACTGGGTTTGATTTGTGGGCGCCTGTAGCCTTAAGCATGCTGTGCTCTTACGAGCCTTTGTCACTGTCTCCTGCTTGTGTTACTTTTCCTGATACACATATTCATCAGAAATGTATTTCAGCTATCTATGACTTAATCAGTTGGTAAGGAAATCTTTTTTTTCCCCCCTAAATGAATAGTGTGATTTTTTTTTTATTCGAAGTGCAACAGATTTAACCAAGACTGACTCTATTAGGGTACTTTATCATTAAGTTTAGAGGCTTGGAGAGTTCATCTGTCCTACCTCTGGCAAACAAAAACTTCATTTATAGCACTGAAATACTCACCCTAGGCTCACTATAGTGAAATAGACACATCCAGAGATACCTCCTAGAATAGCTGTCTGGGATAATCAGCAGAAGCCCCCATGCCCTTACCACTAACTACAAAGGGAAACTAGATAGATTAATTCAGATTTAAATGTCTTACTTTCAAATATCTAATTAGGCTACGTGAAACTCACACTGGGACTCAACCCTAGCATGTCAGTAGAGGGATTTGGACTTCAGTCCTTTGTAGAATAGAAGAAAGTTCTTGAACCAGAAAGCTTTGTTTGAGAAGACCCCTCCCTCTTCTCCAATTTAAACTGCCTGTGGAATCTAACTCTGGGAGAAACCTTGATCCTCTTTACTCCAGATGGAGAGAAGTGCCCATTAATCTAGAGTCAAACATTATGTCTTTGTTGATCTCTAGCCATATAATGCTTTTTAATGTATTTACCTGAAAAAAATAAAGCAATTTCTTATCAGTTGAGTGGCTGATGTGAAGGACCCCTCCAGAAATTTAATGCTGGTCAGTGTCTTAAGTAACAGGTGGAAAAAACTATTGATTCAGTGGTGGTTAGTCTTAAATTTGTGTAATGGGAAAAAAAATGGGATCTAATTCAGCTTATATTAAACCAGGGACCTGGCAGCAAAGTACAGTGTTAACTGTGACCTTTATGATACAAGCTCATCTTTTATGCTGAATCAGTGATCCTAAGACAGTGTTTGAAAGGAAACCTTTCTTACAGAGTTCATTGCTAAGCATTAATCTTTCTCAAAACACACTAAGGATCTATCAACACTGACCTTCACTGCTCTATATTACAATGGAGTGAGAGTTTGATGACTGAAGGGAATATTGCAACAGATTTGCTTCCAACTAAGAATAAACAATTAATATAGGAACATCTGGATTGCGTTCATTTTCAACACTGCTGATTTCTACTGCTGCATGGTACATGTATATTTGAATGCATTTATTCACAGATATATATGTGCATGTGCACATACAGACGGAACAAGGGTTCAGATTGCTATACCCACTAAAACCACTGAGGCAAATAACTAACTTGCTAGGTGAATGGAAGTCAGCAATGTAATTTTTTTTTTTTCATTCCCATGAAAGGAAAGGTGTTCGTAGTCCTTTTCCTTTTTCCAATGAAGGCCAGATATTTTTATATTTTCCTACTGACTGTAATGGAAAGAGAAATAGAAGTAAAGTTCTCTCTATAGGGAAATTCACTTCTATATACAAGGCCTTGCATTGTCATTCTCCTCACTTCATGTCTATAGCTCACTCAAACTCCACCCACCCTTATTTTCTCTAAAACCTTCATTACAAACTCATTCATGAATGTCCTTATTGCCCTTTCTTTATTCCATTCCCTGCAAATGATATCATAAATCCCCAAGTCTCCTCATGATTATCCTAAATTTCCTCAGATTTCACATAGAAAACTGGAGTATTATCTACATGTATATTTTTATTTAAAAAAAAAAATGCAAACAGAGTACTCATCTACTTTGTAGTTTTAAGAGTAAGATATGTATGTATGTGTGAATGTTGAGGGGGGAAAACAGGACAGCATTTCAATAAGAAATTTTTATAAAATATCTCCTTAAATATTGGTAAATAACTCACAAATTTAAAATAATCTGAAATTTCATATTGTCTATTACCCTTACAAATTAAAATGTGAAACCGATTTAATCTTGCCTCAAGTATCCCTCTCACTGTACCCATAACAATACTGTCACAATTTTCTGTTTCTTCCTCAATTGCATGCACCACACACAGACAATCTACATCTATTGTCATTTTTGAATTTAAAATTAATCTTCACTGATTAAGCTTCAGGGAAAAACTCAAAAAAAAAAAGACTCTCAGAAAGTCACGTTCACATTAAACAGAAATCTGCCTATTGCCAAACTACTGATATTTTCATTTATTTCCTGACATTTAAAATCCCATCATCCTAGTACTGGGTGTATGATAATAACTCATTGCATATATCACACCACAGGAAAAGAAACGTCTGTTTCCACAGCTGAGCAGACTGATTCTTACAAAATTGAACCAGTAGTGTATTATCGTTTCAAACGAGGACGAGTTGTTGAGATATTTTTTCCTGAGAAGCAAGCATACATTAACTCAGGGCTTCTAACAGAATAGTGACAAAAGAGGCACAATGCTCTTTCTGATTCCCTGCTTCCTCCTCCTGAGACTCATGCTCATTTGGAGCGTTGATGCTTTCCAGGCTACAAAAACAGCATCTGTTTTTGAGAGAGAAATCTTCATTTGCAACAACAGTAACAACAAAATCAATTAAACAAGAACTTGAAAAGAGGACTGAAAAGTGTTCCACATTTTGCAGTCTATGACACACACACATATATATATATATATATGTATATTCTAGTTTTAAACACACTTAAAAAATCCCTGAAGAACAACAACCCTTTCTAGAGCTACAACATCTCAGGGGGAATTAGCTCAAAACTTGAAAGCAGATTAGCTACTTTTCGTTGGCTTTGACAGAAATCTTTTGTCTGTCTGCACAGCCGTGGCTTTTACTAATAGTACAGGAATTGAAGTAATTTCTAGTATGCTTAGCTTTTAGCTCCCAAACAAAACTTTTCATAGGACTGTATCTCTGGGAAGGCAAAGATTAGTAGTTGATGTTTGAATTTCTTTCAGCCTTTTCAAAACCTGTGCAAAGTATTAAGAGGGAAGAGAGTCAACCTATTGAGCTGAAAGTTTAAAAGGGGGAAAATGTGGGGCTTATTCTCCATTTTGCTCCTACTTCTGTGTTATCATTAAAAAAATAAAAACAGGGCTCAAAATCATAGAGTAATTTGGAAGACTTTTTGTGAGTGTTTATTTTGTTGAGCATCTATTTTGAGATCCATGCTTTTATGGAGATACATGACTTCTTTCTGATATAGAAACTTCACTCTTGTCCAAGTATATATTTAGCATTTGCACAGTAATTTCTACTCCAAAGAAGTAGACTTTGAAAATAATTATAATTTAGTCAAGATACAGAGATTTTATTTACATTTACATATTCTGTGAATTTACTTATTCCCTTTCAAAAACGTCTGAAGTTCTCAGATAAATCATTGAGTTTTATTCATATTGGTGCAGTGTATAGAAAGCAGAGTACCATCCTACTATGAACACAAAAGATATTTTCTACATCTTTATAGAAAATGTACATATTTTCTATATTTTCTTACCCTGAGTAATAATCTCAGAAGAGTATGTTGTAACATTGAGTTTTTGTTTGAGTTTGGGTGGGTATTGAGAAAAATGCAAATTGTGGGTCCAGAAAGGCAAAGATTTCAAGCTTTAAAGCTAGAATGCTGAAATCATGTCCTCTACACAATTAAAATGAAAGAAACACAAATGTCACAGTATAAACTGAAGTTGAAATAATGTACAGAGGAAAAATAATATGGCCTAGGCTTTTGCAAAACAAACCAAAGAAGTCCTAAGAAATATCTTCTCCGTAAATATTGGCTTTCACAGCAAACTTTCCTTGCATTTCGCAGAGAATATACATATATATACATATATATATATGCATGCTCATAAATCTGTATATACTCGCAATTTAACACACATAATAATATTTAGTAAAAATTTCAGTTCCACATTTCAATGAAAAATGTATGTGTTCTGATGGAAAACTTTACCTTGTCATACCAAGAAAATTGGAGGTCAAATAAAGCATTCATCATCTTCTGCGGTCAAAAACCCCATTATTTCTCCACCTATTTCAAGGTGGTAAATCCCCAGAGAAAGGAAGAAACTGAGTTTTACAGAGTCATTTGACACAAGCATAGGTACTGGATGCTTATTTCTTATCTATAGTAACTTCTAATTTGACTGTCCTTCGTCCAAGGAGCTCGTAGGAAGATTACATTAATCATTACATTTTTCTTATGAAGAAAGAAGCTGGTTGCTTTCTCAATGTACTTGTTCCACTCTGAAGCTGAAGTTCTGAAACACGATATGCCAGCCTCTCCAAATAGCAGTGTACAAAGCATTTCCATGCGAGACTCAGAAGGATGAACACATCTCTTTGTAGCTAGGCCTGAATGAAGCTCTTTGGTTTTGGTTTGTCAGATTTCAGACAATATCTTGAAACTTGACTTTAATCTCACACTGATATAAATCAGCTGTTATCTCTTGATTGCAGTGAAGTCAGTGGGAGTTACGATGTTAGCAGTGCCAGGATTCTCATCACACAAGTAATTGTTTTGAGACTAATGGTGTTACACTTCCAAAGAGTTATCATTTAAAGACAGAAAATCCTATTTATTTTCAATTTCTATATTATCAAAAATCCATGAGAATTGTTTTCTTTAAATAACTTTTTTTTCCCCTAAAATTAATACCTCTTTTTGTAATTTACTGCAACCCAATAGTTATATGAAAAACTATTTACGCTGAATGAGAGTGAAGAGGAAGTCTTCCTTTGTTTAAGTGGGCTGCTTACCTGCTCAGTTACACAAAAAAATCATGTTTTGAAAAAAATCTCTTTGTAAATATTGATGACACCAAACTTAGTGGTGTGGTTCACACTCCTGAAGGTTGGGATGCCAACCAGAGAGACCCGAACAATCTTGAGGAGTGGGCCCATGGGAATCTCATGAGGTTTAACAAGATCAAGTGCAATGTGCTGCAGTTGAGTTGGGGCAACCCCTGGGATCAATAAAAATTGCAGGATGAACAGACTGAGAGTAGCCCTGCTGAGATGGAGCTGGGGGTGCTGGTGAATGAGAGGCTGCCCATGAGCTATCGATGTGAGCTTGCAGCCCAGAAAGCCGATCATATCCTTGGCTGCATCAAAAGCAGCATGGCCACCAGGTCAAGGGAGGGTATTCTGTCACTTTATTCCACTCTGGTGAGACCCCATCTGAAGTCCTGTGTCCAGCTCTGGGGTCCCCAGCACAGGAAGGATATCGACCTGTTGGAGTGAGTCCAGAGGAGGCCACAAAGATGATTAGGGGGCTGGAGCATCTCTCCTATGAGGAAAGGCTGAGACAACTGGGATTGTTCAGTCTGGAGAAGAGAAAGCTTTGGAGTGACCTAATTGTGGCCTTCCAGTGCCCAAAGGGAGCCTACAAGAAAGATGCAGACAGATTTTTTACAAGGGTGTATAGAGATAGGACAAGGGGGAATGGCTTAAAAATGAAAGAGAATAGGTTTAGATTAGATGTCGGAAAGAAATTCTTTACTGTTAGGGTGGTGAGGGACTGGAACAGAGAAGTTGTGGATGCCCCATCCTTAGCAATGTTCAAGGCCAAGCTGGATGGGCCTTTGAGAAACCTGGTCTAGTGGAAGGTGTCTCTGCCCATGGCAGGGAAGTTGGTACTAGATGGTCTTTAAGGTCCCTTCAAATCCAAGCCATTCTATGATTCTGTGAATATAATTCTGCTTCCTTTCTTCCTTAAACAGACTACTGAAAACAGAGTAATTCTTAATTAAGACATTTTGCTATGATATACCATAAAGACTATGAAATAGACTAAACCCAGAAAAATTGTATAGCTATATTTTAACTTGACTTTAATTGTTGACATCTTTTATAAACAGAAAATGTATATGCATTTCATAACCACTGTATTTTTATATGTTATGGGTTTTTTTGAGGAAAATTATTGAAAACATGCTGTTGTTACAGACTTGAGACTATTTTATTCTTGAAACATAGATTCACACAGAAATAGTCATGTAATCTATGACACAAATAATACTGCTTTAGCAAAATGGAGGATAGATTTGACATGTACATAAAAATATTACTATTACTTAGAAATATAATGACCAAAGCTTTTTAAAACATGATTTTCAGTGTCAGATTCAATGTTTAAATTGTGGGTTTTTTCCCTCTCTATTTTTTCTAAAAGTAGGAATGGGATATCATTTGAAGTGCAGGAAAATTCACACATAGGATTCAAAATGCTTAGAATAGGTATACCACATTTTGATATTTGCCTTCTTAGTGTAATCTATGCCTACGTTCAAGACAGAATGTGCTTTGAAACCATTGCCAACATCTGTATCTGCAAGGCACCTCTTATCTAAAATGCCAGATGTGCTCAGTTACATTGTGCTGTATCACGATAGGATGACTAATCATGTCATGAAAGTTAAATGAAATCTTCTAGCCAGGATGAAAAATGCATTTAAAGAGTTCAATATTTCAAGTAAATTATCTGTTCATTCATAGTGACTAATGTTTGAAAGACTTTTTTTTCTTGATTCTGCTTGATTCTGCTTGATTCTGCTCCACTAAATTCAATGAAAATACTGCTGTTTACCTTTCTGAGTGCAGGATAGGAGACTTTTGTTAGGAAGACACTGACATATGTGAATGTGCTTTGGAAAAAAGCTCAATCTACTTTTTTTGGTTTTCTTTTACCTCTGACATACTATGTTACTTCCAAAGCCTTCAGTAACAGAAGCATATACTCTTCAATGCAGTAAAGAGAATAAAAAAATTATGACATGTTGGGTGTGTACTGTTGCATAGATGAAGTAGCATGATAGCTTATTTCTTTTATTCACTGACCAGTTTGTACTTATGTAAATATTAAGCTTTTCTTTAAATAAAACACTGAAACTCTAACAAATTTAGAAATGACAGAAGTTTGAGAATACAATTAATTGTAGTTGTAGCCTATATGTTATGCAATTTAATTTTTTTTTGTTGTTTTTCTTAAGCTCCTCCTATAACTTTTCACCAGGAATTAACTAAAGGAATGTTCAAGAAGTCCTGTGGAAAAATGTCATGTGTGATTAGGCAAGCTGACTGGGCAGAATGGACAGTGTCCAAAACACCAATCTGTAAAAATGAAAAAAGCCAGGATGCTCCAGATCTTATCTTAGGAGAATTATTGACTCAGAGGCACCATGTGTGGTGGTTGTCTACAGTAAACATGGTCAAGATTATCTTTAGGCATGCCACACATCCAACACTAATTCCAGTGTCAGGAATTCAGTTCTAAAGCAGCTCTGTTGCAGTCAGTTTTTGGCATGACTTCAAAGCTAATATTCAAAGTCAGAAAGTTTAAAACTGTGCAAGCTTATTTAGATTCTTTAAATGTCCTGGTTTAGTAGATTTGTGGGCATTTGAGACTTTGTAAATTGTTGAAGACTGAAAAGTAAAAAATAAAATGTGAATCTTTTTTTCAGTTAGAGTTTTCAATGATGTGACATTGGATTAATTTCAAATAATTTTCTTACTACCTATCCATCCACCCACTGTCCCTTATTCTCAGGAGTACTGGAGCTATGTATATTGTAACTTTTTTGATTGTATAATTGTTTCCTTGGTTCGGTGCATTATGAAATTGCACAAGAGCTTTGGAAAACAAAAAGCTAACAAAAAAACATTAACCTCTTCACTTGAAATCTCACATTAAGAAGTGACTGCTTTCTTATCTGCTATGAGAAATTGTTGGACTTGGGTCATCACTTTTTAAAGACACTAACTTGTGACTTGATGGCTGTCATGAAAGAATGTGTTGCTACGTCTGTCACTTAGATTTTTAAACAGCTTTTGCAATAAGAACAGCTGAAAACTCTACTTATACAAATGTCAGTTCACTCCTATTACATGCATAACTTTATGCATTTAAGTGCAGTATCCAGAACATGAGAGCAGCATACAGAACAACAGAAACATAGTACCTCCACTTGTCATCACATCCTGATGTAATGTTACAACTTCCTCAGAGCTTCAAAAATAGCTTGCAAATACTCTACCAAAGGAACTTTTCCCCTCATAATAGAGAAATTTTCCTACAAAATTACCTCAATCCAAGAATATAAGGGTATGATTTGGTCTACGGTCATTCAGAGATTTTCTGTACTAAAACAAGTGCTGGCTTGAAAACATATTAGCACATTTTTATGGGGCAGCACTAAGACCTATATATTAGAAGATATCAGAAATTAAAATTTTGATTTTGGACATCTACTATGATATCAGGAAACATTTTGATATTAAATGTTATATTTGTGAAATTATGCATAAAATGATGTTCTTACTTGTGTTTCATATTTACTAATTTCAATGATTTTCTTCTGAGTCATACTATCATTTGAGTCTTAGTGTTTCTGATGAATCCTTAGCTAGCTGAACCCTTAAATTGAAACTACTCATCTTTTCTTTAAAATAGGTCAACCAAATTACATTGGAATTCTCCATTTTCAGAAAGCCGGTAATGTCTAGAATTTAAACAGGGAAAGAGCAGATTCTTTGACTGAGGCTGCTTACAAAATAAAATTACAATTCAAAATAAACCTGTTGTGAGAGGCTGGAGTGTTAAGGGCTAATGATTCAAACAATTGGCCATTTGCAAAGCAGCAGGGTCCTTTGCTGAGGCCAGGTTTGCACCCCTCAGCCAAGGGGGAGGAGGAGAGTTTTTGGGTGTGGGGTAGTGAAGGTTCTGATCTGCATAAGAACAGCCCGGGTGCAGAGGGGATGTGCATCCACCACCAGAGGATGGTCATGACCTTTGTTTAGCAACAGTCTGGGTTTTGAGCCAGATAAGGGAAAAGGTCAATAACAAGCAGATGCTGTGATGACATCATGCCAAAGTCCTCCTTTACACAACTGGCTTAGGTGTAAAACTCCCCTCTGAGGGATGTAGGAGGACATTCACATGTACGCCTGAAGGTGTTCGTCGCTTCTGATGGAGTATCACTCGTTGAACTACACTGATGTGAGAAACAGTGGCCATGTCTTAGAAGGTGTCATAAACTATCAAAGACCGCCAGGTGCCCCCAGACTCATTTCTGGGGCCTTCCACCAGAGGACTGCCCATGATCCTCAGTGTTGTCACAGACAGTGTAAAACTACCCAGGGGAGATACCTGAACATTCTCACCTGAACCTGAAAGTATATTAATCAGTTGAATTCTGTGTTTTGTGGGTTCCCCTACCTCCAACAGATCAAGACTGTGACCATGACTTCGACAAGCAGACATCAAAATTGCAACAACCAAGTCTCATCGCTAGATCCACGGGTGATGGTATCTTTCCTCTCCACTATCTGCTCTTATCCTTTCTCTTTATTTTTTTTCCTTATATATTGTGTTAGTTTGGACAAACCAGTGGGAGAAATAGAACCCAAAAGTCATCACTCCCCTTTTGTCCCAGGCAACTAGAAGTAGGACAAGAGGGAACAGTTTAGGTTTAGGTTGGACATTAGGAAGAAGTTCTTTACAGAGTGAGTGACTGGGCATTGGAATGAGCTGCACAGGGAGGTAGTAGAGTAACCGTCCCTGAAGGTATTTAAGAAGAGACTGAATGTGGCACTTAGTGCCATGGTCTACTAGACAAGGTGGTGTTAGGTCAAAGGTTGGACTCGATGATCTCAGAGATCTTTTCCAACCTAGTTGATTCTGTGATTCTGTGTTTTAATCTCTCCCTGTCCCCTCGAATAATGAAAGGACAATACAAAGAGATATAAGTAAAACATAAAAATTTACTAAAGGAAACATCAGTAACTACAGAGATACAAATAAATCAGTCTCTTCATTCTCATGACCAGTGACAGGACTCGAGGAAACGGCCTGAAGCTGAGTTGGGGGAAGTTTAAGTTGGATATCAGGAAGAGGTTTTTCACTCAGAGGGCTGTTGAGCACTGGAACAGGTTCTCCAGGGAAGTGGTCACAGCACCAAGCCTTTCTGAGTTCGAGAAGCCTTTGGACAATGCTGCCAGGCACATGGTGTGATTCTTGGGGATGGTTCTGTGCAGGGCCAGGAGTTGGACTCAATGATCCTGATGGACCCCTTCCAACTCAGCATATTCTATGATTCTAGGTTTCTATGATTTTTTTTTTGATAGTTTAGTTTTATTAACTGCTTTATCTATTACAGAGATAACCAAAATGGATTTCTGCATAAAACATAATCTGAACTGAAATCTTGAAATTCATAATCTTCATTGAAAATGACGTTAAAAGCTCATCAGTGCTTTACTTCTGCTCTCTGTATCAGTTTTTATTTGTAATTGATAAAGGTAAAACATGTTGCAATGTTTTATAACAAAAGCCTTGTTCTCATGTGTTCCCATCAAGCCAACCCACACAGAAGTAAAATGTCACTAATTTATCTGTAAGTATCATTTGACCAGAATAGCCGAAACAAATATATAATCTGAATGAACTGTATCCTACCATTGCTATAAGGAAGTGGATGTTTTATTAATTTAAAATTGGAATTTTCAAAAACTTAACTGTGAATCCCAAAATTGATCCTATAGTCATTACTAGATTCAAAGTTGAAACTATCAAAAATGAAGAAACAGTTTATAAACTGTTCCCTGTGAAGGCTGGTTACTCAATACTTGCAAGAGCAGAAATTATCTTTTAACATTTCATCCATTCAGCAACTGACATTTGCAAGTTTTCTTTTTCATTTTTAAGTCCTTTTATGAGAGCAAGGATTTTTTTTTTTCTTTTTGTGCGAGGAGAAAGGAGGATATTTGACAGGAAAGTTCAAATTAATTGTTTGAAGAACATGCAGTAAGAGTAATCAGTTCAATTCCTTTCCTTTTAGTCACATTTCATCATGTTTTCTTCATGTTTTCAGCACAGTCATATGGTAGGAAAAATGTGTTTGTTGTTTTTTTAATTATTAACAATAAAAAGTGAACATATTCTATTAGAAACGAAACCAAATGAAAAGTCGATCCTTTGTTTCCAAAGAAAAAGGAATGGCAAAATAAAAATTTACATTAACATTTCAAAATCAAACTAAGAACCTTTTTTCTTTTGCTAAACAAAATAAACACAAGCAATTGACAGCAACAACAGTTGGCTGTCTTTAGACCTGCAGAGGAAGGAAGTGGGAAGTGTGGGACTGAATCTTTCTGCTAGAAGGGGGGGATACTACTTAACCACTCTGATCTGGAGGAGGTGAAGGAAAGGAGAAGGAAGAGCAGCAACCGTCAGAGCTAGCTGTGCTCCTGTCAGCAGCAGCCTCTCAACACCTACCCTCTCTGGCCCATCTACCATGACCTTCCTCACTGCTGCTGAGTGAAGACTTGTCTGGAAACAAAGAATGCAAAATAGTGATTATACCTCTCCAAAAGCTTCCAGGCCTTTGGAGGGTGTGTAAAAGAGTGGCAGACACAGGTATCACACATTCATGTTGAGTTCATGAGTACTTAAAGAGCACACTGCAGGCCCAGTGCATCTAACGAGAGGAGCAGTTAATTGTTGGAACAAGGTAGATGCCACACTGCTGCTAGTGAAATGGTAAAAGAAACTTTGCTGACACTGCTAGGTAAAGAAGAGACTCTGGAGTGGATGTAAAGACATGGTTCCTCTTCACCCATATCTTTGGCTAAAGGCCAGCTCCAGTGTACTGGAGTCTAGATTAATTTCACTCAACTTTAGCATGCATTGTAAACTGCCTAAATTGAGTTTAATTGTTCTAGATCTTTTTTCCATAGCTTCTAGAGAGAAAGACATCCCCAAAGAAAGGGTCAATCCACATAAGAAATACACAATTGACTTCTTTTGGGGGTATGTTTTTCCCGGGGTTATAAATGCAGTGTACTGTGAAGGAAGTAATCTTTAATCAGGAAGATAAAACTAAGGTTCAAAATGCAAAATCAGCTCAGCTGCACGTACACATTTGGATAGGCTTTAGTCAAACCTTTAAAATTCTGATAGGATTCATTTCAGACTAATTTATATATCTAAAATTAACCATCTGACTCTAAACCAGTCAACTTGGGTTCTCTTTTCAATCAGCAGAAGTGGCATTGCCAGAAGGCAATTATCCTCATCCTAAAATAGCTGTCTAAAACATGAGACGTACTTTTCCTAAAAATCTGGGTTTCTTAACTCTTTATAAAGACGGACTAGCATAACTCACCTGTCATTAACCAGACTCTTAGACATCTAAACTTAAGTTAAATAAATCCCACACCCAGTTTACACTCATAGAATCACTCAAGAATTTATTTTGCCACAGAAAATAATTACATAAATAAATAACTGTATTCGTGTACAGTCAGAAATTTTGTGAACTGTGGTTGCTTTGTAAAAACTGATTACATTTTTCCTCTTCTATAATTAACAGTAGGTTGAGGTTTCATTCTGCTTCCTGATAAACAAAACAGTCAACCACATAGGTCAATGGAGCAAGTCTTGGAAATCTCACTAACAGATGAAAATATCAGAAAAGTAGTTTTCAATGGTTGCCTTATTACATTATATTTGCATGACATTATGGCAGTGACAACTTTTCAAGTCAGGATCCTGCTGTTGAGCAAATTCACATTGTTTACTTCGTTTCACATACTTTTATTCTTTATTCCCTTTACAATAGTCACACTGTTTACATTCATAGAACATATGTGCAATACTACTTTCAGTCACAATAAAAATCAAGCATCTTCCTCAACAAGCCATCAAATAATAAGGAAATACCATTCAGAATTTTATTACAATGGGGAGACAAACCATACATTTCCTTCAAAACTGAAGAAATGCCTAGGGAATGTTGTCATCTCTGTTAAACTTGTCAGTCACTTCTGAGAACTGCCACAGGACAGAAATGGGCAAAAGTAAGCATCCAATATGGGCTGAGGGAGAGGTCAGATTAAGGAGATGCCTTGTCTAAGTTACTGTCCTCTCTGGCAACATATACCAGCTGTGTCAGAAGAACTTTTGTCTTGATCTTCACACCAGGATAGACAAATCACAATAAAACTTTGAATGTTTGTGTGTGTACACCAACAAACACACAATTTGATTCTAATATTTTTTCTAGTGCAACCTCTTATTATAACTAAGTAATAAAAAAGAAAAACAGTAACAATAAATATTTGAATGGTTAGGACATTTTAAGATCATGAAAACAAATTAGCCAACAT
The DNA here is from genome assembly GCF_025592945.1 of Manacus candei. Classification (NCBI taxonomy): domain Eukaryota; kingdom Metazoa; phylum Chordata; class Aves; order Passeriformes; family Pipridae; genus Manacus; species Manacus candei. The sequence goes on along the minus strand of NW_026138059.1, from coordinate 29,163,463 downwards.
TTCTTCTGTCAAATGACTTAAGTTTAATCCATAGATCAGAGACAACAGTGAATTTCTAACCAGTCTGATGGATGCTAAGGAAAAGCCTAAAATTCTTTCAGTATTCAAGTGCTAAGTTAGTGTGAATTTAAAGAAAATGCAAGAAATTTTGTGACTGAAAAATAATTAATTTCCTCTATGAAAAATACAGCAAAATTACCCAAAGTATTATTTTAAACTATTTTTTATATCTAGTTACATGGTTTTATATTAGTAATGTATTTTAATAGGGTTGTAGATCACATCTGTTATTTTTTATCATAGAATCACAGAATATGCTGAGTTGGAAGGAATCTACAAGGATAATCATTGAGTCCAACCCTTAGCCCTGCACAGAACCATCCCCAAGAGTCACACCAGGTGCATGAGAGCATTGTCCAAATGCTTCTTGAACTCAGACAGGCTTGGTGCTGTGACCACTTCCCTGGGAAGCCTGTTCCAGTGCCCAACCAACACTCTGGGTGAAGACTCTCTTTCTAATATCCAACCTTAACTTTCCCTGACACAACTTCAGGCCATTCCCTTGGGTCCTGTCACTGGTCACCACAGAGAAGAGATCAGTGCCTGTCCCTCCTCTTCTCCTCATGTAGAACTTGTAGACTGCAATGGCGTCTCCCCTCAGTCTCGTCTTCTCCAGGCTGAACAGACTAAGTGCCCTCAGCTGCTCCTCATATGGCTTCCCCTCAAAGCCCTTCACCACCTTTGTTGCCCTTCTTTGAACACTCTCTAATAGCTTAATATCTTTCTTGTATTATGGTGCCCAAAACTACACACAATATTCAAGGTAAGGCCACACCAGTGCAGAGCAGAGCAGGACAATCCCCTCCCTTGACCGGCTGTCAATGCTTTGCCTGATGCCCCCCAGCACACGGTTGGCCCTCCTGGCTGCCAGGGCACTTCTGACTCATATTCAACTTGCCAATGACCAGGAGCCCAGATCCCTTTCCATGGCACTGCTTTCCAGCATCTCATTCCCCAGTCTGTGTGAACATTCAGGGTTATCCCATCCCAGGTGCAGAATCCAGCACTTTCCCTTGTTGAACTTCATTTGGTTGGTGTCTGCCCAGTCCTCTAATTTGTTGAGGTTTCTCTGCAGGGCCTCCCTGCGTTCGAGGAAGTCAACAGTCCTCCCAGTTTTGTGTCATCTGCAAACTTGCTTAGTATCCCTTCCAGTCCTGCATCCAAGTAATTTATGAAGATGTTGAAGAGCAAGGGGCCCAAAATGGAACCCTGTGGAACCCCACTAGTGACAGGTCACCAGTCTGATGTTACCCCATTCACTATTACCCTCTTTGCTTGACCCGTAATCCAATTCCTCACCCACCACATGATGTGTTTATCCAGCTGTGTGCTGGACATTTTGTCCAGAAGGATCCTGTGAGAGACAGTATTGAAAGCTTTACTGAAATCCAGAAAGATGACATCAACTGGCTTCCCTTGATCAACTAGATGGGTTGATTTGTCATAGAAGGAAATCAGGCTGGATAAGTAGAACTTTCCTCTCATGAAGCTGTGCTGGCTATGACCAATTACAGTGTTGTCTTTCAAGTGTTTTTCAATACTTCCCAGAATAATCTTCTCCATGACTTTACCAGGCACTGAAGTAAGACTAACAGGCCTGTGGTTTCAAGAGTCCTCCTTCTTGCCCATCTTGAAAACTGGGAAAACATTTGCCACTTCCAGTCAGCTGGGACATTTCTGGATTCCCCAGACTGTTCAAAAATCATCAAGAGAGGTTTTGCCTACTGAGTCCATGCTGCAGCATATTAAAGTGAGTTCAGTAACCTCAGCATATTAAAATAAGTGAGTACAGTAATGTATCTGCAGTAATATTTAATAGATAGAAAGGACCTGCAAACTAGATAAATAAGCCTGTACACTGGAAAAATAAGTCCCATTCCCAGGACCAAAACCACACAAGTAGTAAAGGAAAGATGTTTGTCATGTCATGAAGCAAAATAAAAATTTCAATTTATTTATTTATTTTATATCAGCAGTGAGATTGTGAGGAATTGAAAACCAAACAGTAAGTATCATTTATGTGGTGGATTGAAGAAATTGTAGCAGCTCTTTTTCCAGGGAAATGACGAGATGAACGTTAAAATTGAGCTGTTTAATAGAGACAAGATTTAGGAGTTAAAGATTTTGCCTTATTATGATTAAAGTTTCTTGGTGTTATAAGAGTGACAATTGAAACTCTGGACAATAAACTAAAGAATTAGAATTCTAAATATGAGACCAAATATGTCAGGAGATTAAATACTTTTTAGATAAACAAAAGAAAGAGACAACTATGCAATGACTTAACATAGAATTTTAAAGTCCGTCATTGCGGTCATTTCTTGCTAAATACCCAGTTTCTCATTGTTTTGTTGTGAAATAGAAAATTGAAGGAAAAAAAAGAAAGAAAAAGAAAAAGGAAAAAAGAGAAAGTTTTGCTAGATAAAACATAGAAGACTATCTTCTACATACAAGTGAGAAAAATCTGTGATTAATAAATAAAAGTTTGATCAAGAATTATGAAAAAGATATGAGAAAATTATATTTTACTAGTTCATGCAAATATACTTCATACACAGGTAAAACCTAGATAAATGACTTTGTGTTGAGCATGTAGTTCTCTGTGCCTCTAACATACCTCAGAAAAGCATCTAGCATTATTCTAAAACAGTATAGTGCAGAAGGATTTCTTCCCCTGTGAAAGACTCAAAAAAACATTCCCAGAGTGTATTGTATAATCATATTACTTGTCATTCTTTTTTATATATGTGCATCTAGGTATTTACAGTGAAATTGGTGATATAGCCCCTATCATAGACTTCCTTTACACTTGTCATAAACATGAATAACCTAAGTTCAAGTAAGGAAAACTAAACACTGCAAGAAAGACATGTACAGCTCCTGAAGACAAAACGTAGGGTTTGCATAAGTTGCTAACTAAAAACCTCTATTCAGTTACCAATGCCAGTATCTTCGTGTTTTGACTGTTTGACACAATGATGGATTATTTATTTACTGAACAGCACTGGTGGCCAGAAAATTTGATTTTCATGCATGAAATCCATGAAACCTCAGCCACTGAACAGCTTCTTTTACACGTGGCAAAGGTCACCTATCAAGGGATTTTCTCACGTTTTGTGTGATTGGTCACGCCTCATTTCCTTCAAGAAAATATGATTTCCCGAAAGTGTGTGCATTTTAAGAGACTCTCAAAGGCTGAGAAAGTTATTTCCTTTTTGTTTGTGATAAGCACAAAATATAGAGACTAACCTACAGGGAACGACAAGCAACTGTTTGTAGCTGGAAACTATATTTAATCCTATCATTAAGGAAAACCTCAGAGTACACTAGGAACAAAAAGAATTCAAAACTAGACACTTAACCTTGTCACTTAACCTTTCAGACGTGCAAGTATTTAAAGAAAATATTCTGTATATTTGATAAGTGATTTCCCTCTATCATGAAACTACTACCTGTTCATGCAAAGAACTTCTATTCCTTTAAGCAAAATGAAGTCAAACAAAATGAGATAGTGTTGGAATTTTACAGAGGTTTCGCTACTCTAAAGTACTAGAGTAAACAATTTCATTTCAAACTTTTAATCCTTTGGATGAGCTGAAAGAACATTACAGCTTATATTACCCACAGCTACCGCAATACTTTTAGAAGGTGGCATTGCAACATATCTTCATATTGAGTTTCATTCAGAACTAGGACTAGCTCTTATTGTTGTGTGCAGGTATAAAGTGCCTGTCACAATGGAGCTCTGCTGACAGTCGGGGTCCTAAGATACCAGTGGTGACAAATGACTGTATGAAAATATGAAAAATGTAGAAGAATTCCCTAAAGTGTTGCCCCTTATTTTTTTTATACTCATAAAGGCCATAGGCCTGTCTTTTGAGAGGCTGAGTTTTAGGATGGTGATGGTAGAGTAATAAATGGAGAAATTTCTGCAAGATCTTTCAGATTTTTTGTGGTTTCTGGGAAGTCTACACATCTGCTTGCGACAATCTATGCATTTCATCTGAGTGCTTCCCCATTTTCTGATTTCTTCATTCCTTTTTTATTTTAAAACCATTGAAATCAATAACTTGCTGCACTGCTGATACATTTTATTATGTCGTATAGTAAGTCATCATGAAAAAACTTTCTTACTACCCTTTCAACAAGCAAATATCTGACTATAGTGCAATAGTGGCTACGATGACTCATGTGAAGAATGCACAGCAAAAGGACATCATGTCAAAAGCAAAACATTCTCATTTCAACTGAAAAAGTGTGATCTGTTCAAAGAGAAATCCCATGACATTTAACTTGTGCTATCAAAATATAATTCTCTGCACATCAGAGAAGATAAAAACCAGAAAAACACAAAAAGAAAAATGAAAAGGTTTATGGTTAATGAAGGTTCTATGATCTTTTAATGATATGGTAATATTTAAATACTGGAGTAATGTTATGTTTTAATGCGTCAATGGCAATATGCATTGTTCATTTAACTGCATTATTTACAAAGATTTATAATTCCCCTCATATCTTTGGCTTGCAGTGTTCATTGAGTCTTTTGGTATTTTTTTGCCAGTAGGGTAGTGATGAATTATTGTGACCCTTCAAAAAAATATCAGAGATAATTGGGGGATAGAAAAGCTTAAAATACAGTGGTAGGAAAAGAAATAGCAACAATGAGCAGAAGGTGATAATGCAACAATGTTTAAAGTAGATGAGACAAAAAATGTATTAAAAATAAAAATTGACTCACAAAACTAAATGAAAAAGATCAGCATAGAAATTCCTCTGTGCTAGCTGAAACAGGGAAAAAGCTGCTAGCAGCATAAGTCTGTCATCAGTACAAAAGGGAAAGGATGAATAATTACTATTGAAATTCAAAAAAAGGAAAGATTTAAGGTTCATGTCTGAAGAGAAAATGGAAGGGCATAAAATCTTAATAGTGTTTGGTATTGGAATATGGAATGTGTTTGCATGGCAAGCCTTGAAAATTACAAAGCTTGAGACATTTAAAACAAGAATGGACAATAGATAATTTAAACATACTGAAGAGAACTTTCATAGTTGAGTATAGAGATGGAGTCAAACACCTCATAGCTGTCTTCTGCATCTAACTGCTATCCCTTTTCAATAATAAAAAATAATCTGTAGTACTTCATTCCAAAGATCATAACAAGCAAATTATAATGTTTACCAAGGAATTATGTATTTGCCCCTTTTTCTTCTGGGGCAGAACTTTATATCAATATTAATGACATATCATCTTCCAGTTTGTCTACAGTAATGCCACTCTCATGATAAATATGATCAGGTACTGTGCACAGTGCTACCAATATTGATGCTATTAATGGGGTGTGAGCCTCTCTGTTATGTTAATTTTGCCAGCTCCAACTTGGCTGCTGCTCCAGCTGCCACTGCTATTTATGGAAAGCAAGTTTGTGTTAATAAACCTCTCGTGTCGTTACAAATTGCCTGGAATAAGTACAACTGTTACTGTTCTGATTTGTCTTGGGGAGCTGGAAGAAATTTTACATGCAGATTGTCAGAATAAATCAAAACAGTGTAAAGATTGTTTTATTTGTTCATTACTCTCTAGATAATATTCTTCCTCTAAGCACACAATATAATGGGATAAGGCTTGTATAAAATATCTAGGAAAGTTTACTGAGGAGTATTAGATTTTGTACAGAAATCCTACTTCTACTTCCTGACTGCATGTAAATAGGTTATTTACAGGATGGTCCTGCCTCTTGGTTTCTTTTCTTCATCCTTAAATAAGGAAATAAAATCCTGAATTCACACTTCAGTTTCTATTAAAGGTTTCCAGCATTTCAGAATTCCCATAGAAAAAGTTAACAAAAGTACCTCTCCCACACCTCCATATTGTACAGATAAGCTCTGTTTTCCTGCAAGACAAACAACGTTCAGTCAAAATAGATGAACTTTTAGCTTTGTAATTTTTTTTTATTTTTTTTTTAATTTGTTTGTCAGGTTGGTTGTTTGGGTTTTTTTGTTTTTGTTTGTTTGGTTGGTTTGTGTTGCTTGTTTGTTTCTGTTGTTGTTGTTTTATTTTTGTTTTAAGAATACACAATTTTCCATTTAATGAAAACATAATATTTAATGATTAATGTAACATTTAGTTCAGATATAGATAACAGTTACAACAGTGTTTACCAATCAAAATAATGAAAATATGGCTACTTTATTTTCACTGACAAACAGAAATTTACCACAGTTGTAAAGCAGTTCCATTTAAGGCCTAGTGAACATTTATTTCTCAATTTTGTCATCACTAAAAGAAAGATTAGCAATTGTTTCAGTGACAAAACTAATTCAGTACTAGAGAAAATGGTGAAGGAAAAAAACCAACCCACAATTGCCATAAAATCAATTCTTTTAGGAATTTGGAAAATAACAAGTAATCATTGCTTATTATAGTTTTTGACAGCTTAAGTATAAAAAAATCAATTACCATGAAACTACTATCCAGATTAATGTTGAAAATAAACCTACTTCTTAGGTACCTGATAACATAGCATTGATTTTTATTGTTTGAGGGAGACTGGCTATATTTAATTTCTTCTATTGATTTTTTTTCCTTAAGTCCTATATTCAATGCTTGTGAGATACAATGCAATTTCTTACAGCAAAGTAATGCCAGGAACTGAGCCTGTGAATTAATTTTACATGAGTGAAAGCAGTGCTTAGTAATTTGCTGAGTATTTGAGAGCAAAACTAGTAATTTTCCTCTTTATTATTTATAAATATCAAAAGGTCTAGAAGCGTGCATGGTGGTGTGGGCTCAAATGAGAAGACCTTGCAGCAATTTCTAATATCTTGACACTGCAGCACCTCATGTCCTATGCCTCATGTACTTTGAATGCCAGTAGTGATTGAAGGGTTTTGGAAACTGGAGGGAAAATATAATCAGCAAGATTTCTGGTTGGCTTATAAGACCATGAGCTCCAACTCTGAACACAATTTTAAATAGGATTGAATGCATGATTTAAAGCCCCACACAAATGTGGCAACTAAAAAAAACCAAAATCATACTGTTTGGAGTTTAAAGAGGTTCTAGTCTTTCTTCCAACCAACTAATAACTAAAAGCAAATAGCATCCATGAGCTTATAGGAGTAGAATGTTAAGTATTTCTGCATTAGCAAAGTGAAAGTAATGTCATTTTGATGAAAGAAATGCAAAAGTTTCTTTCAAATAAATGCGAAGTATGTAAACACAATGATTCGCAAAAGTAGAATGGAATGTTTGGAGCAGTAAGTATTTCAGTTTCACTGAAATGTTGCTCCTTGTGTCACGTATTATACCTTTACAGCAGCAGCTTTCCTTGTCTAAATATGCTAGATAAGGTGGGTACTCATCAGAGAGGTTGTCTCTTATTTGGAGACAACTCAGGGGAAGAGTTTCTCTGCAGCAAAGCACTACTATATTTAGCCGTAGATGAAGATGGTGACATCTGAAAGTGAGTAAGCAAAACCTGACATACAAAGACACTGTAATGGCAGCGCCAAGGGAAACCCATCTGGGCGGCGGAGATGTGGCAGGACATCGCTGGCCGGGTAGAGAAGCTGAGTGTGAAGGTCCGTCACGTAGACGCTCATGTAGGCAAGAAACGGGCTAATGAGGAGCATCATAACAACGAGCAGGCGGACCGAGCTGCCAGGATTAAAGTCTCTCAGGTAGATCTGGATTGGCAGCACAAAGGAGAATTATTTCTGGCTCGATGGGCCCATGACGCCTCCGGTCACCAGGGGAGAGATGCAACATACAGATGGGCTCGTGACCGAGGGGTGGACTTAACCAAGGACATTGTCTCACAGGTCATCCATGACTGTGAGACATGTGCTGCCATCAAGCAGGCCAAGCGGGTGAAGCCTCTATGGTATGGTGGACGGTGGTCAAAGTACAGGTATGGGGAAGCCTGGCAAGTTGACTACATCACGCTTCCCAAAACCCGCCAAGGCAAGCACTACGTACTGACCATGGTAGAAGGAAGCACTGGATGGTTGGAGACATACCCCGTGCCTCATGCCACTGCCCGGAATACCATCCTGGGCCTTGAAAAACAAGTCCTGTGGCGACACGGCACCCCGGAGAGAATTGAGTCTGATAATGGGACCCATTTCAAGAATGGCCTTATAGACACCTGGGCCAAAGAGCACGGCATTGAGTGGGTGTATCATATCCCCTACCATGCACCAGCTGCTGGAAAAGTTGAGCGGTGCAACGGACTGCTGAAAACCACTCTGAAGGCACTGTGTGGGGAGACTCTCAAACACTGGGAGCTGCATTTAGCAAAGGCCACCTGGTTGGTCAACACCCGAGGTTCCATCAATCGAGCTGGCCCTGCCCAATCAGAACTTTTGCATACTGTAGATGGAGATAAAGTCCCTGTGGTACATATGAGAGGAATGTTAGGGAAGACTGTTTGGATTAGTCCCACCTCAAGCAAAGGCAAACCCATCCGAGGGATTGTTTTTGCTCAGGGACCTGGTTCCACCTGGTGGGTAATGCAAAAAGATGGGGAGACACGTTGTGTACCACAAGGGGACCTAATTTTGAGTGAGAATGGTCTGTAATGTTTCATTGTATATAGATAGATAGATAGATAGATAGATAGATGTATATAGTTTTAAAGGGATATAGTTTTTAAAGGGGGTTAATTTGGGCATGACATGGATGGCATAGAATAAGGGGTGGATAATGTCCTAGTTAGAACAGCTGAGATCAGTTCATCATGGTGGGTGTAACCCAAAACTGTATTCTATAGCCTTCCATGTCATTTCCCAGAAACTAGACTATTGTTGTCAATAGACTATTCGCACCCTCTGCCCATAGAGCATGGTGGGTGTAACCCAAAACTGTATTCTATAGCCTTCCATGTCATTTCCCAGAAACTAGACTATTGTTGTCAATAGACTATTCGCACCCTCTGCCCATAGAGCCTGACTCCTCAGGCTATAAACTAGGTGTTAAGAGGCCTGTGAGATAGAAGGATGTTTCTGTCCTCACACCCTTTGTGAACTCCCCGCCCTGAGGAGAGTACCAAGCATTCCTGCCTGAACTGGAGGATATATAATCTTGGAGTTGGTGCGAATAGTCTATTGACAACAATAGCCTAGTTTCTGGGAAATGACATGGAAGGCTATAGAATACAGTTTTGGGTTACACCCACCATGATGAACTGATCTCAGCTGTTCTAACTAGGACACTGCAGCAGGTGAAGATCATATGCCATCTGATTCAAAACAAAGTAAGTAAAGCCTGATCAACTTACCCTGAGGAGGTTTCAAAGCTTAATAAAGATGTTATGGCTGTACTTGGAAAGACTTGATTACTCCAGAACATTTAGCTACCCTCTTGACTTTACCTGTGGGAAGTGTGACAGTGGGTGGCAGTGTTATGCTGCTGCTTCCTATGCAGAGAAGCTATTTGGATAAGGGGAATGAGAAGGAATGTATCTAAATTAAGTTTGAGAAGGTCCTCTTTTACTGATCATTTGATCAGAGATGTCATAATGAAACCATTCGATTTCTCCTGGTATCTCTTCTTTCATTACTACAGTTTGAGTGGCACACTGCAGTGTTTTATTGAAAAAAAATTAGTGAGAATATGATTTAAAAGGAGTGGGGGTTTTTTGTTTGTTTTTTGGTGATTTTGTGCGGTGGTTTTTTTTTGTGTGTGTGTGTTTTTGTTGTTGTTGGGTTTTTTGTTGGTTTTGTTTGTTTTTTGTTTGGCTTTAATTGGTGCACATATTTAATAGTTATGTTTAATTATCATTGCTTTCTATGGTGATTATACTTACCAAGTTTCCATCAGGAAGTAAGAATAGTTATGTCGGTGCTGTTCAAATGTAACTACTTTTTATCTTTATAGAGTACCTTTAAATTTCTGTTGAACAAGTGGTTCTAGAACAGATTTTTGGTAGATTTGGTCAGACAGCATTAAGAGAAAATAGCATAATGTTAATGAGAAATTATGTCTGTGTGGGAAAAGGTTGAGATGAAAGATGATATCTAGGCTATTTAGGCATCTGGGTGGCTAAGTCGTGAGGCTGATTTCCTTGACTATGTCTAAAACTGAATTAGTTCCTGCAGAGGACAGTTAGAGATGGAACCAACTCTCCACCTCCGAAGGAGCTTGTTACTTTCGCTTGCTCTCTCAAGGTATATGAACAGGTCAGCTTCCTAACATCAGCAGCAAAAATTGAAGAGCTAAATAAGGAGATGCAAAAAGACCTGTTATGGGTAGATTTTGTGCAGCAAATCTGTAATAAAAACAATATTTTGTATGTGTTGATAAAACTGCTGCAAATTTATGGCTGAGATCATTAAGCCTGACATGCATTGCCAGAGTTCATTCACTGTCCAGCATGCACAGTAAGCCTGCAAGTCTGGCAGTTTGACTTCTTACATTGAAAAGTTGATCTGGTTACCACTAAGACACCCCAGTTTTTTTCCAAAAATGTGTCACTTTACTGCCATTTTTCACATGCAGTTCTTCTCTAGATACTAAGATAATCTGTTTTCTTCTGTAGCTAGGTGGGAGTGTGTAAAATATATCAAACTTACTTTACTGAGTAAAAACCCACTCCACATTCATTTTATTCAACACCTCTCAAGATATTGAAAAGATGAAATGTTTTTGACTCTAAAATATAATATTGTTACCCTCACAGTGTTTCAAGGAAGACTGGATGAGTCCATCAAAACAACATGCTTTCAAAGTCTCCTCAAGGAGGATTAGTAAGTTGTTTAGTCCTCTATATTTGCTGTCCAAGTGCAAATATACCTCATAGGAAAGAGTAATTTTAGAAAAGCAGAACTGACTTAGTCAGTTAGAGGTTTTTTTCTCCTCCTATCTGAATAGCTGTTTGTCAAGACAAAATGTAAAACAAACTGGTGAGTTCAGACAAAAAGGTTCATAGTACAGATGTCTCACAATAAGTATTTGTTCATAATAAAGATATTATATTTCCTGCTCAGACAATGATTGTATTACATCCAAATTGCAATGTAAGGGTGTGCTTCTGCTCTCTGGCATTCAGGCAGAGCCCTGCGCTCCATAGGGACAGACATGATCATATCCTTTACTCCATCCTCTGGTCCTTATGCATGAGAAAAATGCACGTGTACACATTGACCATAAAGGCATTCACAGCACTAGATCCCAACATCTGGTTAGTCAGGACCTGCAGTGTACATTAGAATACCTCTGTTTCAGGTGAAGGAGTAAGAATTCACTCAGTGTTTCTCTTGCATTCTGGAAGTACAATACATATTTGCAGTGTTCTTACATTTTTTTTTATTATTTTTTTTACATAGAATTACTTAGGTTGGAAGGGACCATAAAGATCATCTAGTTCCAATCTCCTTGTCGTGGGCAGTAGCACCTTCCACTAGACCAAGCTGCTCAAAGCCTCATCCAACCTTGCCTTGAACACTTCCAGAAATGGGGCATCCACAACTGCCCAGGCAACCCATTCCAGTGCCTCACCACTTTTACAGTGAAGAGGTTTCTTACTTATGTACAGCTACCCTATTTCACTTTAAAGCAATTCCCTCTTGTCCTATGACTACATGCCCTGGTAAAAATATCCTTCTCCGGTGGTCTTGTAGGGCCCCTGTAGGTACTGGAAGGCTACTATAGGGTGTCTCTGGAGCCTTCTTTTCTCCAGACTGAACAACTCCAACTCAATCAGACTGTCTTTATAGAAGGGGTGCTCCAGCTCCGATTGGAGGCAAGTTTGGCTTGGTCAAGTAAAGGCATCCATAAAGTTCTTAAATTATAATCTAAAAAATGGGTTATGTCATTTTTTAAATGCAAATTTCTGACTAATATGATTTTTTGTTTATCAGTTATCTTTTCTGTGATAAGATTTTTTGTATTAGTTTAGAATTATTATTATTTTTCTTATTCTTTAGGCACTTCTCAAGAGACCCTGGTCAAAACCTGGAGCCCCATTATTTTATGCAAAATTTATCCATACAATGAAAAAAACCAACTTCCATGCTGTGGTGGTTTGGGCTAGGCCTTCCTTGGTGACTAGTTTGTAACCAAGGAAGGGTCCAGATTTACCCAGTATTCCCTACGATTTTTACGTAAGCCAGATTATAAGAAGAAAGGAGGAGAGGCCTTCGCTCTCTTTCCTTCCGGCGGCTTGGAGGTGCAGGTTCCCTGCTGTTGAGTCTGCCGTGTTGGGGAGCGAGGCCTGGTTGGGCCTTGTCGACCTTGGGAGACAGAGGTTGCCGGCGATAGTTCCGGAGCGACCCTCGGTTGTCCCAGGAGAGTAGTGAGCTATTTCTTTGCTAACTCTTTTAGTGGATAGATCTTGGGCCGCTAATTGGGATATTTATATACATAATATTTTGGTTTTGTTCCTTTTTCCCTTCCCCCTTCCCTTTCCCTTATTTTTAATTGTATATAAGTGCAAATATATTTATATATCTCATCTTTGGTTGTCTCTCTCTCGTTTCGGGTTTTCTTTCGTTTTTTTTCTCCCTCTTTTCCCTAAGGTTTGGGGGGGGGGGGGGAACTCTGGTGGTAAGGTTTGGAGACTTGGCAGGGAGCCAGCTTCAAACCATATCACATGCTAAAGCTCTGATGAGCCTTATCCATGATAAGACAGAACTGGTTAATACTACCAACAGAGAAAGAAGGAAAAAATTAAAACAAACCAATTATATTTATGGTAAATATTTATTACACAAATATTGTTGCTAGCATGTTGCTAAATTATATTCTAGATGAAAGCAAATGGGCAATCATATGCAAAATGTCCTTAAATCTGTCACTGTTACAAATAGCTTGCTTATAGATTGTTTTGTAAGAAACCAGCATACCAGTAATTTTCGTACAGCCTTAGAAAGCAGTAAAAGAAAATAAGAAAATGTTTACTGAAAATCCACCTACTTTAAGCTACAGTCTGTGATTTCTGTGTGTGTAGTTGCAAAATCTGACATTGGTGGATCTTATGTTTCTGGAAAATTATTGGAATTATTAATTGGAATTATTTTGTACTAACACTTTCTGCTTTTGTCCAAGGGAAATACAGAATGATAGGTATGGTGTGGAAGATTCTTTAGCTTAGCTTCAACTTAACACAGAATTATGGGGGAAATTCCTGTTCCACTGTAGTTATCCTCTAAACTCTCATTTGAGTTAATTAAATCACTTTTTCACCCACAATGATAAAAATAATATAAAAGTAAATGCTACCCACTGAAGCACAACAAAGGCTATCTACAGTAGGGCCACTTAACAAGAAAATGTGCTAGGCTGTGTAGAGACAAGTGCATCCTTTTTCACATTAAACAGGCAAAATTGACCTCAGTTAAGGTTCAGATGGTTATAAAATAAAGCTCATTTACCCAGTTACTTACCAGCTAGAGTTTCCACAGTCCTTGAAGATCCACCTGATTTTCTTACATTTCTCCTCAAACCTCATCACCCAAACTATTTCCCATATCAGTTGCTCCCCCACAATCAGGAGGCAGGAGCAGCCAGTGTCCCAAGGAAAGCAAATGTTTGACTTTAAACTCACCCACGGAAAACTTCACCACCCGGTTACCAGGACAACACACTTGAACAGCATTCCTGGAAACTACCAAGCCAGGTACAAGTGCTCTGTGCTCCAGGAGTGCACCAAAAGGCCTTAGTCACCCTCACCACCCTCACCTGGGATTTCTGCCCATGTCCACTCTGCTCCTGATTCTTTTCCCCTTGTGGAGTAGCAGAGTTTTGGTTTTGGTCTTTTTGTTTTGTTTTATTTTGTTTCTTGGGGGTTTTTTTCCCCCTGTGCCCTGAGAGTGTTTTTTCAATAATTATGAACCAAATTCTTAGAACTGTTTTTCAAGTATTTTGAAGAGAATCCTTAGAGGATAACAGCTCTAATATTTCCTAGTGGACAGCAACAGCAGTTATTATTGTGATTTTTGTTTTTGCTTGTTTTTTTTTTTAATAAAAATGTGTGTAAAATATAATATTCAGCATATTTATCAAAAATTAGATGGAAATGTTTCAGCAAAGATAACAGAAAACATGGTTGTCACTCATAAGACTTCATTCACAGGTTTATAAAGAAAGAAAGAAATCCTCCACACACCCTTTTTTTGCTGTCTTGGACATTTTTGACTAAGAAAGAAAGTTTATTTGAAAGCTCCACACATTGTGAATATATTGACATAGTTTCTCAGTATAAAATTTCTTTAGACTTTTACTTACATACATCTAGTAGGGGTATGGTTTGTGTACTTCATTTTGGTTTTCTTTTTTTTTGTTTGTTTTTTTGTTGATTTTTGTTGTTGTTGTTGTTGTTTTTTAATAGAAAATGCCAGCTCCAACTTTTTTCTTGAATGGCCTATCCTCACAAATTTGTCTTATTTTCACTTGAGCAAGGAACTTGGGCTTTTTAGGCTTGGAAATTGAGCTGAAAAAGCCAGCTGGCATAGCTTTGGAGACAAGCAGCTGAAACGTGATTTCCTGTCATAGGAAGTATTAGGCCAGATTCTACATGGAAATAAATTATCATGGTTGCATAGAATTGAAGGAATAGGTCCATAATAACTTTTTCAACTGAGAACATAATTAAAACACAGAATTGAAAGATTCATTTTTAACAGGGCTAATACTTAAATGAGGGAAAAGATGAGATCCTTACGTAGAAACATTAATCAGAATTGCTTTATGCTTTACTCAGATCTGTAGAGCAACTCTGATTTTAAACAGCTGAAGTTCTCATAAAAAAATGGAGTTATCCCAAATTCAGTGAGTACAAATTGTTTATATTTTATATATTGATTATTTTCTTCCAACTTATTTATTTATTTGTATAACTGTTCAAAAATATTTGGCCAACGTCTACTTAGGGAAAAGATGGAATAATTTAGTGCTTTAATCAGAATGGAAGGTCTGTGAATTTCTCTGCTTCAGATTTCTTGTGTGGTCTCAGGTAAATCACACCAGTTGTACTACAGTGCAGGCAAAGGTAATTTCATTTTAGAGAAAAAGGTGATTTTTATAGAATGAGGGGAATGAAAGTTCATCCATATTAGACTAGAAACATGAATTTCTCTGTGAAAACGAATGGAATCTAGTCTGCAGGAAAATTTGCAGTTTATTTTGAGAAATATTGCAAGGTTTCTGTAGACCTAAAACAGTTTTGATCAACATACTCTAAACTGTCCTGTCCTGCTCCAAATCAGCTCATGTTATTACTCTAGGACTTAATTTCAGCTGTGTACATTGTAACTAAAAGGCTTATATAAAAATAAATAAATAAAGTGGACTATAAATCATGAGTTTCCCACTGATTACTGGGGAGGGGGGTAAGGGGGGTAGGGTGGGAAGGGGTGTATGGGATAGTATTCTAGTGTGGTTGTTTACAAAACTCTTTATACAACAGTGCAAAAGAGGAAAATTCCCACTCCAATCTATTTTGGCATAACTTCAGATTAAATAAAAATTTTATTTGAGGTAATGTTTCCTTTCTCTTGGATTTTACCATTCACAAAAAAAACCTCAGCAAACAACCACAACCCCCTCAAATCCCTCACAACTTTAAGAGTTGTACAATTTATTATTCTGTTACAAAGAAGCAAATTTTTCCTAAATTCTGAAGAAAAACTATTGAGTTTATTTGCTTGGAATTTTTTCTACTCTAGAAATTTATTTTTTTTTCCAATCAGGAACTGCTAGTAAATCATGTCACAAACAAATTTATTAAAACAGTCTGATACGAATGCTGTCTTTTCAAAGTGTTGACATTCTTAGATATAAAATACATATAATGTCTTCTCTACTTCAGTCTAGTGTAGTATGTTAGAAAACAAAACCAAAAGAAATCACAAAAACCCAAACCCCCAAAACAGAAAGCATAGATCTATATCTGTATTGTTATTATTATTTATTTTTTTATTTTAATTTAACCTCACTAGGAACATGTGTCGCCTGGCACAGTTTTTATTTTGATTACTTTTGCCAGTTAAGTAAATTTGGGCAGGGTGTATCACAAATCTAACTTCTTTTAGGCTCAAAGGATTCTTTTTTTTCTCAATATTGTGGTTTTCATTGTATTTTCTTGGTAAGAAAAATAGAGCCATGACTCTTAACTGCTTAGCTCAAGAATTTAGTGGAAGACAAATAAGAAGTTGGTTTCAGATATTTGTATAATTAATTCAAGGTGCCTCTTTTTTGAGATTACAAGGTATCTGAGTGTAGTCTAGATTTCCATCACATCAGTAAAGGTAAGAAACAGAATTGCACTAATTATGTCCTTGGATATACAATTTTAACATCTGTAGAATTCTGAGATTTGTGAACCTTCATAATATTACATGTATGCCAGTGGACTACATAGTCCACTGTAGTTGTTATTAGGACATATTTAGATATGAAGGACTATTGCCTCTAAAAGTCTTTTTTTTTTCCTCACAATCTTTACCTTCCCAAGATTGTGGAGGCAAAGGGCACTCACAGGAGGCACAGAGTATACACTAGGATCTCCCATCTTTTCTTCTGAAGGCTTTGATCAGCATAGAAATAGTTCTTGACACTAAAAATTGTATTTTATTAGTATTAATATTCAACAGTGTGATAAATGAAAATAAATTTGCATTCATTTCATGCTTCAGACCAAATGAGACATTGCTGATAAAACTAAATACATTCACTTCACTGTTTGAAGGTTATTTTGCAACTATAAAGGTTGTAGGTTGTGTTTGTTTTTTGGAAGATCAGGTAGTACAGTATGAGACAATAGACATGCTGGGAAAATCTCGTGACTCAGAATTGGGGTAAAACCCAATAAACATAGCCTGTTATTTAAAAAAAAAAAAAAAAAAGTCAGTCAGGAAAACATATATTTATCTCATTTATTGGAATTTATTTATGGTTTGACAACATTTCCTAAGTGGCACTGTAATAAGACCTTTCAAAACAGAATTAATTGACAGAATAACTAATAGTAAGATCATGGCATTCAAATTTTAGATAATGAGGTTTACAGGTCTGCACACTATGGGTCATCATAGACATGAATTCAGGGTTTTTTTTAAATCTGAAGTGAGTTTCCTGGCCATGAGACAAATAGTAATTGGAGAGAACCTTTCTCTCTTTCTCATTTTTGATCTAAACCTTTAATGAAATCTAAAGAAAACTTTCCAAGAAAAAAAATGGGTCACTGAAATCCATGTATTTTTATGCCAGGTTTATTTTTAACAAATCAACATTTTTCCTTGATATGTTTTTTGTCTGAATACTCCTGAATAGCATTAAGTCTGAGGTTCCTTTCCTCTAGTCACATAGAGGGTTCAAGGATACTGTTTAGCCATCTGTCCTTCCTTTTTTCACCTGAAACACATTTCTACTGCCTGCAATGCCTTGTATTTGATGGGAAGAGGGAATTGCCACTTTACATTCTGACAGGCAAAAACTGTTGCAATTCAAGAAATGATGTTATATCTTACAAACAAAATCATCAGAAAATAACAACAAAAAAAAGAAAACAATGAGCTTCTAGCTGTATGGATAAGCAGAAGGAAGAAAAAAATCTTGTTTTAACTGTGACTACTGAAAGCTTTGTATTGTGCTGTTATCAACAGCTGACATCTGTGCAGAAGTGTCCTGTATGACACCGGTGTTCCACATCTCACATACAAGTAGCTTTTAAGCAGGGATGAAATGGGATCTGGGTCAGAAATCCCCTAGAGGCAGTCTATAGGAAGAAAAATCTCTGTAGCCAGATTTCCAAATCATTGCTGTAGGCAATCCAATTCCAAACAGAAAGATGAGAACCAAAACAAAACAGTAGAAACAAAAGGTATAGTTTTCTGACTTCAGAAGTATTTCCAACCTGGTCTCCCTTTAAGTCTGTGTGTAACCGGTTGGAAATCCATAGTTGCCTTCAAAATAATTATAAACACAGAAATTTTTCATGTCAAGGCAATTACACACATTGAATCATGATGATTAAATATAAGTTACCTCTATAAGATTTGCTGTTTTCTTTCTGAACAAATAACCATAGGTAAAATGGAAAGAGGAAATTAGGAGACAATGTGGATGAAGACTCAGACCATTATTCACAGGAAATAATTCTTGGTATCAGTGACCTGAAATGCTCCATTATTTTGGGGAACAGAAGAACCACCTTCACCCAACACTTTATTTAGGGGTTCTACTCTTTTATTTGTCTCAGGTGCTTTGCCTAAGATTGCACATAAAACTCAGTCACAGAAAATGTTGCTTTGTTACTGGAGTAATTCCCTGACTGATGTTTCTGAGCCCCAAATTTACCTCATGAGCCTTAGCAGAAGCTAAGGAGCTAAGTAGAAAAGGGGAAGAGATGTAGCTGTTGTTCCATGTGCCACTGAAGGAAGATCAGCTTGGCAGAGAGTATATGATCTGGCTCCCTGGCTGAGTGCTAACAAAGCCATACTGGGGCAACTATTAAGATCCTACAGAAAGGGGGACCTATAACTCTGGGACTTGAAATTCTGGGATATGGCCCTTAGCACTGCAGTTTATGTGAAGACACAAATACCTACACTTAATGCAGAAAAAGAGCTATGTCTTTTGAACTGTACATTTCTCTTTATTAAGACATCACATTTTCAATCTCCCACTCAATGTAAATAGGCTTGAAATCATTTTATCCTACTAAGCCTAGCGTTCTACTCAATTATCATCATAAAAAGGAATAGCTTTTGTTCTGCAGTTCACTGCAATTGGTTTCCAATAATTACCTCTGTGTCTTTTTACCTATCCAGTTTACAGAAAAGATCATAGTGTATGTAAAGTTTACATTAAAAAAAGTTCAATAACTTATTATCTGGAGATAACAATTTAGCCTTATGTTCTCTGCGTATATTGTGGCTTTTGTGGTTTCTTTTCTCTTTGAATGACACGGTCAATGGTTCATCACATTTGCACCTCAGAGGCAATTGTTACCCACTCATGTGTGAAAATAGTAGAGTCTATTTAGATTAAATTGCTCAAGATCCTCATGTATTGGTAAAGGACAAATCACAACATTAACATTTTGCTTGAAAGAAGATTGCAGTTGCCTTCTACCTCATGCATTCAGAGAAAAATTTTAAGTGCTATACAAAAACATTTTCATGAGCACAGAGAGAATTCGAAATTCATTCCATTCCTTCTGCTCAAGGAAGACAATGTACTTGAGAAAAAAGGAAGAACTGACAACAAAATATGTTAGTTACTTGTGTCATCATTTAAGATCTCCTGCACAATAGGAAAAGTGCAAGAATACAGGAAAACCTCTAGGGGGAAATTATGTATCAAGAAAAAATGTGGAACTTCTGTTACAAATACATGTGCAATAAACATAGAAACATATATTAAACATTTTAAAATCACCTTGTCCCTTGAAAACTACATGTAAAAAGTAGGACATTATATTTAAAAATATCTGGTTTTAAAATATTGCATAAGTAAAGGAATAAAATTGAACAGTTTAAGTCATTTTCTGTACAAGTTGATTTCAATTTTCAAATTGCAGTACAGCGTACCTGTGTTTACTTTGATTCATTATTTCGATTGGCTTGCAATTAACTGAGATGATAGTGAAAGTGAAGGTGGTCTGTACTAAACCAGAATATAACTATAGATGTAAATATTATAAGTATAAATACTATAAACAATATAAATAATAAAAAATAAAATAAAATAAAATAAAATAAATAAAATAAAATAAAATTATATTTCTTTAATACATTCCCATCTTGGACATAGGAAACATATTTCTTTGGACAAATCTATCTTTGAAGATAGTCCATTCTTTGCTGTTTGAAATTACACTAGACTTATTAAAGTAAGATTTAAATGAGGTACTGCTAAAAGTACTGTGTGATTAATTTTGTATAACAGCAAATCTTGTGAACTAACATGAAAACAAGGAACTCTTAATTGCGAAACTATTGAGGAATGCATGAAAGGTAAGTTCTGAATATTTGAGGTGATCACTAAAAGTGCGTTCACCTAAAATAAGGTCAAAATTTATGTTCAACATAGAGTAAAAGAAATTACAGTAAAGTGATCATAACAAAAGAATAAAATCTTTTCAGTTTAACTGCGCATTTTAAAGCTAGAGGCAAAACCCTGGAGAAGTGAAATTGGTGCCCCTTTTCTTCCTCTTGGAGTATGATTTGAACTTCTTTCTAACCACACAGAAGTAGGATGAATACCAGTACTGTCAAATCTCCTTGATCGCAGGTTTGTTTGGTTAATTGTTTCAAAAGACAAACAAAATACCACACTTCCTTCATTATTATCTTGTCATAAGACTCTTGTATTGAAAAAGGTTCACTTTAATGATAGTTCTATTTTGGCATGTCTTGTTAGTATATGTGTACAAGTAGGCACATAACTGACAGACAAGCATTAAAGGAAGGTACGGATCTGCTTTTGCACACTTGGGAGCACACATGCAAAAACCCATGATGCAGCTGATGTTTTTGCAGAGATAGAGGTGGGCTGGAAGTGCTGTGTTTGAGGTTGCAAGCTCAGTGGCAAGTTGGACCTAAATTTTCTACAGGATTTTGAGGGCACACCAGCTCAGCACTCTTAATAAAGCTTCAAAGCTTTAATAGAGCTACTGCATGTTATATGCTGGGTAACATTGAGGACTTTGTACAATACACACAGACAAGCTTTCTCAGTTACAGCTCCACAGCTGTGAGCTGGTTCCTGGGGATGCTGCACCCTGCTTAGGGGCATGCCCTCTTCCAAGCCTGTCTCACTGCCATCAACATCCTTCGTCCTCTGCCTTTGACCTCTGGAAGCACAGCAATCCAGTCCTATTTTCTGCAGGGAGGAACTTCAGGACAGAAGGGGATTCCCTGTAGTTCTGCATCTCTAAAGTATTCCCGCAGAAAGCAGACACGGTTTGACTATTCTTTTCCATGATATAAAAAAAAAAAAAAGCTGTATAAATGCGTAGAGGTTTCTTTATCTTGTGGAGTGTAACTTTATCCCATCTGAGGAACAGAAAAGGCTTTCAGAAGAGATGGAATGAGGAAAATTACTAAGCAGTCTGTGGACAGCCAGACATTCTTTGGTGTTCAGAATATTTTTTTTCTGAATATCTCAGTTATTACTTTTGGGGTATATTCAAAGGAAATCTTCACTTGACTCTGTATAGGAATTTGTGTCACCTAAAGATCACAACCAGAGTTCCTTTTAACAATAGAGGGAACTTTGTCTTTCAGGTATAGATAGAAAAGAATAATAATTAATTTACAAAAATAAGTGTTACCAAAAGATTTACATAACTGTTGAAATTATTGTTTAAAAATGTGTTGCTGACCAAGATATATTCATCTTAAGAACCTTAAAAGCAAATATACAAAAGAGAATCATTGTTTATTTTGTTCTAGAATTTTGCATTTACAACTTAACAAATTTTTAAAGACAAGAAAACAAATAAAAGAAACCAACAAACCTTTCTCTTTTCCTTCAAATAGTTACAGGAGTGTGGCAGTGACGCATTTCAAGCATTTTATTCCAGATTTACAGCTGTGCTTTCAAGTCCCTGGCCTTATTTGTGCCAAAGTCCACACCCTGAGACGACCAAGCTGTAGACAAGCAAGGTAGTTGCTCTCCAGCTTGGAATGTCAAAAGTGTTTGAATACAATACTGTTTTCTTACTGCCTACTGATTTCAGAAATGATGATGCTTTATGCCTCTTAGCCAGTGGACCACCTAGTCTAGAGACGTGCCTTTGATTCCCATCTTAACTAACAGCTGGGATAACATAAGGATGTATTAGGAAACAAAGCTAAACACAGCTAGATGGTGAAGATTCAAAATAACTAAAGTTTGATGTTCTCAACAGAGTACAGATTATAAAAATTTATTTGGCTGTAGTTTACTCAATATGATCCCTAATTTCTAATTATATTGAAAATTCTAATCTTAACTTATTCCGCAGTAGAATTTTTAATATACAGTCAGTGTTCATAAAAACAGAAAAAAAAAAAAAAAGAGAAGAAAAAAAACCAACCAACCAAACAACAAAATCCAAACAGTGGGATTCTATTTACTTTCTACAGTTTGTAATTAGAATAATCAATGTATTCAGAAAAAAAAAAGATGTTCTCATCATTAGCATTCCTTGGTAAATCTTTTTGGTTGAATGAGTGTTTAAATATCTAATTAGTATTGGGTTTGAGACTCATGAGATTTTATCTTTTCAAATGAAAACTGATCAAGGCTGAAAATCAAAGGAAATATGGAAAAATACTTTTAAAATTTTTCATGAAAAGATGTGTATATTACTAATTGAACTAGAATCGAGTTTCTTCTATTACTGAGATGATACAAAATCTGAAAAACTGCTGAATAAGTATTACTACTGTGTTTACACAAATAGAACTTTTAATTTTTAATTTTTACAAAAACTTTATTTAAATACTATCTAAAGGAAGAATTATGAGTTCTATTTGTCTGTGCTCTGAGATGTTAAGTAAATACTCATCTTTCAAGAAAAATGTAACAATAAATAACATTATGCCAAATTCCACTTCTCTGAAACTGTTACTCATTGTTTCATCAATTGTTTACTTACTGTATGCTCCATTTTTCATTTTAATCTCAGCTCTATCTGAAAGTCCACAGAGGTGGAGTCTTCTGATGGAGATAATCAGACAGTGTTACATTACATGGATAAATTTAGTATGTTGCGCTCAGTTTTAAAACCATGTCACAGTTATGGTTTTGAAATTTGTATACTTTTAGGTTAAAAATAAAAAAGTAGTGAATAACCTAAGAAAAAGTAGGTAAAAAATTACTTAAATTATTTGAGTCATGTTGTTGTCAATGAAGTACAACTTCCTCATGTCAATATGAGCAGTCAAGTTCTGATATCACTACAAAGGCATACAGGACAATTTTCTGCCTTTTGAATTTACCTCTTCTACTGAAAATTCTCACTGACTTTTGATATCTGTGTCTGGGTCATTGGTGTATTCTGTGTCTTCCTCTGTGATGGGCAGAGAGAAAAGTCAAATTCTTGGTTATCTGTAATTGTACTGGTTTGTCCTCTCAAGTAGAGAATGGGCAATATTTTATATGTATATACTCAGAAGTTGAAATTTTTAACAAACTACTTCAAATACTGCACATTTTCTTTTTTTCTTTCCTTTTTTTTTTTTTAAATTCTACATATGTATATGGATGATGATTAGTAATTTGGCATAGAGTCAGACTAAGTGTATATTCCTATTCCAGTGCTCAAGACTGAATCTAGAAAACACTCTTGTGTAATTTAATTCATTGCTGGCATAACTGTAGTATTCAGGCCAATGCCCTATTACTGTTTCTGGTGTATTTATAGTACAGTATATGTAAGCATATTTTTAATATATTATGCAAACTCAATCTGGGTGTATAATTTTAGAGTTGAAATTTGGTACTACTACAAGCACAATAACTACAAAAACTTAAGTATATAAATCTACTATCTGCACATTACAAAGTAATCTGTGACATCTCCTTACTGATATACTAGATAACTACATTAGCTTTAGAGATTTTCAAAATTTGCATTATTCTCCTTTGAAAAAGCTCATCTTTGTACCTTCAGTCATTTCCTCCCCATCTCGGACAGAAAATCCCTGTCTAAAAGCAAAAATGTTGACTAATCAAGGTTGCCTATGCACAGACGAAGTTCAGTAAATTGTTCTAGTTTTTATCTTCAGCCATAAGACTGGCATTTAGGCCTGTGCTCTTGTGGACACTAGTATTAGGCACTGTTTGAAAAGGAAAAAGCAGTTCCCATACCTTCCAGAAGATGTTCAGCACCAGTTTTAAACAGAGACTGGAAAAGAATTTTTTTGTTTGCAAGTAATATCATAGATTAGTCTGACACAGTGAAAATAAAGACATTATTTTAGTTGCCTTTATTTAGTTGTACACTGGTTGTCATCTCATTTCTGACACTGTGCTACAAAAGCACAGTGGAGAACATTAACTACAGAATCCCAGGCTAAACTAAATCAATCTTAATCTTGTCTGACACAATTTTTGAGTCTGAATGTACCTTTACCTGTTTCTGCTTGAGAGCTATGGAAGTGTCTACAAAGCAGCAAGGACCTTCAATGATCAGCACAGTACTGCCAAAAACATATTTACAATTCAGCTTTGCTTATACAATATCTGTTTATGCTGTCTTTGAGATATAAGCCTAGAAGATAGTCAAGTTCTGATGTCATGTGTGGGCATTGTTGTCACAGTTGGTGACACTTTTTTCAAGATGACAGAGGAACTTTTCCTGTAAGTTAAATGAGTATGAGATTCTATCAGTTTTTGACCAACATCTTCTTTTTTTGGATCTAAGATGGAGAAAAGGAAATAAAAAACCCTGCAGACATGTATGTAAGTTTGTACATACATAAGACAATTAGCAATCTATTTATTTTATTATTTGGCACACTGAATAACCTATTTCTTAAGACTTTATATATGTCGCTAAAAATGCAGATAGGGAAATCTACCAACCTTTGATTGAATCTGGATCAGCATTCAGAAAGAGTCGTTACAGGGTCGGAGAAGTGGAGAAATTTTGCATGAAAGCTCTGTGGGTTTAAGTCTACCCTAAAAACATATTTAATATCACTGGAAAGGATGATGTGCAGCTGCAAACAGGAAACGGTGAAGTTGGTAACAATGGTATCTGTTAAACTGTGGCATTGAGGTGACGCTACATGGCATTGCATGACATGTAGCACTTCAAGAAAGTATTGCTGGAAAAGTGCAAATGACATGGTTGTCTCCTGTGAGTCAGATAAGAAAGATTGTTTCCTGAGGGAGTTCCCGGACAGATGGCATTTGCAAATGAAATGGCAGTGATGACAGAATTTACCCAAGCAGATGTAAGTTTTTTCCAGGGAAATAAGGAGTTGTTGAATGAAGCAGGATCAACATCAACACCTGTTAGAACGGCCCATCTGAGGAGATGCTCAGATAGCTATTACGTTACACAGACAGCTAAAAGACGACAGTGTTGTTAGTTTCTGGATTGGAAATCAGGTTTTTTCCAAGGACAGCAGTCAGTGAAGAAGGAATGGAAGAAACATATGCAGAAGAAAGTGAAATGGTAGATACAAAACTTCAACTGCTGCATGCAATGGGGGAATCCAGACCCTATGAACTTCAGGGTTTTTATTACTGCTGCTTTGTTTCTGTGAGGCTTTAGCCACTTTTGCTCTGGGTGCACAGAAGAAACTGGAATCTGATGGTGTATTTAGGCACAGTAGTGACACTTCAGCTATGCCTATGAACAACAGAGATTAACAACTTCAAACTACTGGAATTCAAAATTTTTTTGATTAAAAGCTGCTCTAAATTCATATTGCATAACTGAGTCACTATTAAATAATTTCAATAAACATAAAACATTGCAATAGATATTTTAGATAAAAAAGCAAGTTCGGCTGTAGATGTCTAAGGGGAATTAAGCAGTTTTCACAGCCTTTAAGTTTGTTTTATTTTATCTTCCAAAGAAATAGAAAAGCAAGGATGCGGATAATAGATTTCACCTGTTTGCCTATTTCCAGACATCAGGTTGAGACAGGGGTCCAGAAATATGCAGAAATACAGTATGATAGTGACTAGGTATATTTAACAACAGTTTAAAAAATGACATTGAAAGTTTTCATTATAAGGAAGTGCATTACAGTTATTCACGTCTTGCTTAACACTGAGTCCACCTTATAGAAAGACGGTAAAACTTTTAGTTAGAAGACTTAAAGACAATATTATGTGATAATCCTGTATGTCAAGTTCATTTATGACTGAAACCTTATGAAATAATAACAACATTACCCTCTTCTCCAATGTGTTATTGATTAAGGTAGTTTGGTCTACTCTGATATGTTCATGGAGTAAGACAAAGCACTGAGGCATAAGCCGTTGTCATTTCTAGGTGCAATTCTGTCAGTAAAATCTTCAGGTCATTCAGTCATCACACTGGGATTCTGTTTTTGTTTAAGATAAAAAAACAATAGGGGCAAAGATGTAGATTTTCTCACCTTGATTGACCTAAGAGCAAAACGGGTAATGTTCTGTAGAGTAAAACATTGCAGAAACAATAAGGAGGGATGCACTAACAATCTATGCCATTCTGAAAGTAGTCTCAGATTTCCAGTATATCCAATATATCTGAGGAGATCCAGTCAAATATTAATATGCAGGCTGAAATGTTAAGAATCAGATTATTTTGCAGAGCAAACTGGAATATTAGAAAAGGATCTCTGTGTCTTGAGGAATTTAGCTATCACTCACTGTGCTCACATTATCAAGAGTGA
Organism: Manacus candei; assembly: GCF_025592945.1. Classification (NCBI taxonomy): domain Eukaryota; kingdom Metazoa; phylum Chordata; class Aves; order Passeriformes; family Pipridae; genus Manacus; species Manacus candei. The sequence goes on along the minus strand of NW_026138059.1, from coordinate 29,137,078 downwards.
AACAGAAACTGTTAATTTGTTGATCTATTAAAATGTGTGAGAGAGCGTATATACACAAGTAAGAGGTAACAGTTACATATAACAAAAACAACTTATCTGAATTAGAACAAAGAACATTAGCAGATTTATTGTTCAATACATTTCAAAATATATTATTTATAGTGGGTTTGTATTTGAGTTGTGTTTTACATCTTTGTTTTGTTGGGGTTTTTTTGTATTTGTTATAGTTGAAAAAGGTATGTTTGTAAAGTTGATTAGGAATTAATAATATTTTTCCAAGTGTTTGACTTGCAAGAATTTTCCAAATTTCCCTTGTACAAGTTGTTGAACATTTCTGAAGAGGCTTTACTGTTGTCTTTACAGCAATAGAGAGTTAAAACAAATTAAAGGAAGAAGTGTTTAATAGTTCTATACAGTATTGTCCTGGCATATGTTTATTTTTGTTATTATTATTAATGTTAATATTAATAAGTCTGAAATTGTCTATGCTTTAGACAGTTATGCAGTCTCAATATTAATGATTTCAACTTTTGGACTTGTTTCCTTTATCCAATAAGTATGATGTACATATTATACAGTGAATCTTATCATGTAAATACTCTAAAGAAACAAATGATTTATTGAATAACAATAATAGACATACATATTTTGCACGTTTCCTTTTGACAATTGTATCAAAGATAGTTTTGCCCCTCTTTAAATATGTCCTTTGTCCAGCATATATGCATACATCTATGCCCTTCATGCACACAATAGGGTGAGAGTATTTTTCTGTTCTGTAGAAGGGCTGGAGTATTTCTATAGTATGTCACAATTTGATTTGGCTGTCAACTATGCACTAATAACCTGAAGTGCCAACCATTGTATAACACCGTATATAACGCTCAATGACCTCAGACCTTGTTAGAGGCTGATCATATTGAAGTGGTTTCAGAAAGAATCATATTTGATATAGACCTGTTTTGTGTACCTTTTTCCTTTTTTTTGCTAACAGAGGAACAAACACATTGCTTCAATGTATCAGAATTTTTTTTTATTTGTACACTTACAGGATGATTGTGATGTCAGGCTGCTAAGGTTAAAAGATGGGTTGCTAGACAGCATTGAATAGCAAACATATTAAAAGTAATTTCACATACATGAGGAGGATCTTCTGGCTATTTGCCATGAGGCAAAAATTTGCTCTCCGCTAGTGTTGCCAGTTTTGCACAGCTCCTGTTTCACCATAAGACAATTCCATTCACTACTTCCTGATATTAGTACAATCATGTTTTCTGTCTCTGTTGTTCCTGACACAAATACATATAACACCACTGGCAGATACCAAACAACACAGAATGCATATATATTCTGCAAACTGAACAGGGCCAATGCACAGACTTGCACACTGACATGTGGTCATTCATACTGTTCAATTCTTAGCATGGCCCCTGAAATAATTTTGGACTCAACCAGCACTCTCAGAGACTATGCCCAGGCACAGTTTGATGCTATCATGGGCCAGGAACTCCTCCTCACAAGCAATCTGGATGCAGTTACTACAGTTGGAGATGAAAGAGAATTTATCTATACAGAAGGGTGTGCCAAAGCAGATGGCAGCAGGGCCAAAAAATAGTTTGTGGTGCATTTTCTTTATTAGCACCTAGACAACAACTAACATGCACTCCCCATGTAACTACATCTATTTAAATTCTGCATCCTTGCTCTTAGCTTTGCAGTGTGGTGAGTGATGTTTAACAATCAAGCCAGCATGATTTATGCACTACTGCAAAGGATTCATGTATTTATTTTTAACTAAGGAAAGTGGATGATTAAAATCTACCTAATTCTTTTTTGAGGCAATGCTTTGTGATAACATTTCTTTCATAAAAGTGTTCTGTGGAAGTCATAAATGAGTCTGTACAAATTATGTCAAACTCTGCCTAATTTCCAGAGGTGTTTAAAGATGAATTGATGCAGGAGGCATGCTCCAGCCAGAGTGTTGCATGTCAGGGGTTTTTGTGGCATTCATGGCTGAAGCTAAACCCCTGAATGTCAGAGAGACACTCAGGATTCTGTGCAGTACTGTCTGCAGAGAGTGTTTGACCTTCACTAAGGTACTTGCTAGGGGCATTCTAGTCTCCTGAATGCTCAAAGGAGGCCACATACACCTATGGCCTGTTTTGACAGAACGTAAAATCTAGTGCTGAGCAATTTTCACTTCAGACAAAGCTTGCAATGCAATTGAGCCGTGCTTTTTCAGCACAAAATGCGAGGTGGCATTTAAGCTTCTAGAACTTACAGTTTCTGTAGTGTCAAAAAGGTGAGGATCTACCTTGGCTGACTTAGTGGATTTTGGATTAAGTTCTATATAAGAAGTCCAAAGATGGTGCAAACTCTCCTGAAAACCCCATACCTTGTCTAGTAAACTCATAGTTATGCATATGTCTTGTCAATAAACCTGTACTCAATTACATCTGTTGGTACTACCTTACCTGGAACAACCCAGGCAGAAAAAAATTCCTCATGCTCTTCAGCTACAGATTGTTTATTATATATTCTTTTCTGCTTAATTTATTGTTTTATTTTCTATATTTTTAATGTTTCATGGGACAGTGTCAACTTTAAAGTCAAAAATTTTCTGGTAAGAACAGTGATACCATCTCAGGCTTTGATGGTTCATAATCCTGCTGATAACTTTTACTGGTTCAAATCCTAAGTCACATCTGAAGATGTAAGTGTTCGTAGGATCCTGTAGATTACCATCGTAATATTTTCCAGCAGGACAACTAATGTTTAATGTCTTTTGGATATAGATACAGATTCAATTGTGGCAGAGTTTCATAAAATAAAATTTTAAAAAATCCCATTTTACTTCTTTAAAAGGATAAAAGTAATTTATTTTTTTAAATTAAGTATATAAATAAATATTCTAACAAAAGAAGGGGGAAAAAAGAATGATAAAATACTTGTCCTAGTGCTTTGACTCAAATGCAGAGACTGAAGCAATCTGTTTTCAATTAATCTTAACTTTTTATATCATTTTCCTGAAGGATAAATGTTTATTGTTCAAGAAAATGGTAACTGAACTCAAAGTGATGTCGTTTATGAATCTGTATCATGTTCTGAAAGGCCAACCTACCTTAGAAAATCATCATTTACTTATCTTTAGCTGCCCACTCTGGGAATAGAATAAATAAAGAAATGAACTTATTACTACTCTTAATATATTTTGAGCCTATTTCCCCCTTGGAATATACTCCTATATGAAAAATAAAACAAAAATCGTTTTGAGTGCCTAGTGCTAAAGCCTCTCTTTTATCCTGACCAGTAAAAGTGATTAAAAAAATTTAATTGATTTCTTCAATTTACATTTTTTGTAAAACAGACAGCAAATCTATAATTTGGTCTGCTGTGATAGCTCAAGAGAAAATATATCAATGGTCTCAGTTACAACGCACAGTATTTGCTTGAATTCCACTTCATATTCTCCACTTCCATTTTCTTCAGGAAAAAGGATTGAACATTACAGTGTTAACTCATTTCTAAACACAGTTTTGTCCTTGGAACAATTGCACAGCATTGTGCTTAAATAGAGGCCTTTCTTAACTCACACTGCTACAGTCAAGGTCTTTGCACTTGTAAGAACTGATATGCACACAGGTAAACTCAGATGACCAAACCATGGGTAAGGTATTAAGGAGAAGTTTATTCCGAAGTAGGAAACCCTAAACACACTGCAACAGGCAAAAGAGCAGCTTAGCCTGTTCTGATGCTTTTATAACAACACCTTTCACATGCATGTGACTTCAAAGTGCTTTACATGACTTCTGTGCTTTATGGTTTCTTCCTTTCCCTGAGACACCTCAGGAGTTTTCCTAGGCCTAGTTTTCCCAGCAATGAACACTTCCTTGAGCAAAACTCTTTTTTCACCTCGAATAAATCCTCCATGTTTATCCTTCTTTCCCTACAGCACTCTTTTCTTCAAATCCAGTCTGAGATACCTTGATGCCCAGTTTTTACAGGAGCAATGGATACTGCTCTTCTAGAGAGACCAGAGGCTTCCAAGCCATATGTGGATAGGACTGGAATTAGTAACACTTCTCAGAATATGCCTAAATGTCTTGCTTACAAGTAAAGTTTTTCTATAATAACATAAAGAAACCTGGGTGTTGCTTTTCTACAGGATGCTGTAATATTTTTACAGAAATCAAGGAAGCAATAAATGAAATTTTCTGTGCTACCTTTCTTGGAAAAGTGGAGTTTGCCTTTCATGTGACCTATTTGGATAAACAGATGAAAGCAATGAGAAATGGAGGTTTCAAGAAGAACCATAAAAACCATTTGTATGGTTTGATATTTTAGTATACATATAAGCTGAAGCATTGTCATCTCAACAATGACTTCTCAACAATATCTTCTAGCAATTTCTCCCCAAGGAACATCCCCCACCATACTTATTCCTGTTTTTAAAAGAATTATGATTTCTACCTATAAATGTTCCTATTAATGACACATTTTAAAGCTGTCTAAAACAATTCCAGTGTTTTTACACTGGAAAAAATCACCAAAGCATGTCAGATTACCCTTTTGTAGTGTTCTGTGTCAGCCCCTTCAAATGTTCTATTAATGGGAAGCAAAAGGTTTGTTTGTTTATTTTCCTTCTTCACTGTACAAAGGAAGCACTTTTTGGCTAGAGTATGTGAATATATAGCACTCAAATGTATCATGAGTTGCTGGCAGGAAATATATAACTCATGCTTCCTTATCTGCAAATAGCATGTTACCATTATGGAATAGGTCAAGCATTCTTTTTGCCTAAATCACATAAGACTGCTTTTGAGACCTTTTCTAGAGTTTAAGAGGCTCTTGTTGAAGGACTAATGTAAGATAGTAGAAAGTTCAAAATATTTAAAAACACCAAGGAGGAGGAGACATGAAAAAAATCTTCCTTAGGTTTATTCATCAACATGCATTTTGAGAAATTACACTGAAGCCAGAAAATTACTCTGGAATGATACTAGAAGATTATAAACAACATGAAAAAAATTATCTTGGAAGAAAACAAAACAAGAGAGAAAATAAAATACACTTAAGTGTAATTGAAAGGAAAACTTCACAAGATGAAATGTCTCAAAAGAAAAACAGAATAATAGGGCTAGAATTTAGATAAAATAGCAATCAGCTAAATGATAAACCTATCTACCTAAAACTTACAAAAAGACCTGTCATTGATGTAATTTTAGTAGTTATAGCAGTCTTCAAAAGTTGAGACACGAGTTAAAATCTGGTGCAGTTATCTGCTCATGATGATTTCATCCAACTTCCCTGTGTGCTGTGAAAGTCTGTGTTTAGAGTACCCCGAGTCTTCCAGAGCACTCCATGGGAAGACTTTGCACCTCCCTTCTCATGGTACATGCCTAGAAAATTCGTACTATAAAGCATTTAATGTAATCATTAAGGACATGGACATAAAGTCAAAGGCATCTGGCTGCCTAACTGCCAAAAATTTGTAAAAGTTAGGACACTAAAATCAGTGAGAAGTTTGAGTCCAAATCCCTGAATCAGCATCATGGTTACAGAGCTTCCTCAACTCTGTGTGATTTATTTTTCTAAATTGAAGCATTGATAAAAAAATTAACATCTTTATCTTGCATTCCAGATTACTTATTTAGCTTACTAATGAATGACTGAATAGTCAGGACATCAAAAGTGATTATTCTCCATGAGGGGGTCAGAAGGTATCTGTCACCTATGCTAGATATCAGAAGTTATATCACAGTCAATGCAGAATAAAGCTATAAAAGTAATAAAGCTTGGGCAGTTATTCAGTTAGATACAAAAGGTATTTCAGATACTGTAAGGTATCCTATCCTGTATCTGCATCCAGCCCAGTCACCAGCTGCTTCTCCAGAGCAGTAGAGATCATATATAACATTGTGATGTGCCAGCCTTATGCACATACCCTGGATACTCATCTGTAATGGCATAAGACAGCAACATTTAAGTAAACAAATCCCACCTTACTTGCTTATGGTCAGATGAGATTAGTTACTCTCTAATCTGCATTAATTGCATTGACTGAATCTCCACTGAATATAATGAAAGACCTGAAAATTTGCAAGCTTGTAGATGTCTACATCCAGACACTCAGTCCCACTATCTTCATTTCATAATGAATTCTATTCTAGCTTGCCACAGTGACATCTAATTGAAAATATCGTAACTTAACATCAGCAACTTGTTCACTCTGATGAATATTAATTAATATTTGAGGAGCTTTGGCTCTCTTTAGGGGGAAAGAATCTATACTTGTGAAGTATATTTATAATTAGGATTACTGTCTGATTAAAAGTTTAGGGTCCTAAACACAGAAACTTTTAGGTTTAACTTTTAAGTTTTGCTAGCCCAGAGAGTTGGAAAGGAGAATTCTATCATAATTAAATTACAATAATGGCAAAAATATATAGAATAACAGAAAAGAAGTAGGATAAAAATAGATGAATTACAAGAAAAAACAATGGTTGGGTAAAAACAAGACAACAAGAACAATAAGAGCTCTTTGTAGGATCCTGGACAAAGTTCAGTTTCATCAATTCCTCATATCCATTCACGCTTTTCACTCTGTCTTCATGAAGTACTAACTTCTTGAAGACAACAAATTAGGCTTCATCGTGTTCCCATTAAAGCAAGTGGTAAAACTCCCATCAATTTTAGTAGGTCAAGGGACAAACTCAAGTTTATGTCATTGAACAGACAGGTTTGTGGATATTTTGCAAAAAAAAAGAGAAGATTGAAATCACACTAAACTAGTTTCTGCTATACTTCTATTTTTTTTTCTTCTTAGAAATTTGTTTTTTCCAAAAGGTGTTTTATTTTGTTTTCCTTCCTGCAGAATTAGTCAAATTGCTAGGTTGGTTGTTTCAAAGTAGAGCAGGTAAATAACTAAGGAAAGTACTCCAAGATCTGTTTTACTGATATGAGTAACCATTTACATATTTTCCTCAGTAGATATTTCAAAGGCAACGCACAAAATGGAAGATTTTTTAAACTATTTATTATTTTTTAAAATATGAATATAATGCATGATTGTGGTCTATTTATTACAAAACAAAGCAAAACAAAAGAGTACTTTTTGTGGTAAACAATTTGCTCATTCCTTTACTGGAATACAATCCTTAGTTGGGTTTGCATAGTGATATTTTGACTGTCTGTTAATAAAGGTCCCAAAGTAAAGATATTTGAGGCATGTTGATACAGAGTTCCTTCTTTCAGAAAGAGTCACGAGTATCTGATATTTTCATGACAGTTTGAAAAGAACCCACTACAATATTTTTACCATATTAATGCTTCATACTTGATGAATTTGACCTTATCGTCAACCTGGGAAGTTCTCACTGTTCTATTGCAAGACTTACACTTACTAACCATCTTGTGGACATTTTTTGTCTGGGGATGTGAGCATGTTAAATGGTGAAGTGTTCCATGCACCCTTCTGAACCAGACAGACCTAGTGACTCGTGGCCTTTAACTACCAACCAGGCTTTTTCATGCTATAGGTATAACCTCTGACCACGTATACAAAAGTTCATCAAGTGAAGACATGGGGAAATAGCTGGGAATTCACAAAGTAATTGTTTTGTTTATTTTGTCACATAATCTGCAAGTCTTTGCTTAAACGATACATAACAAAATTGTGTTTTGAGCTCTGTTTTTCATCTGTGTAGCTGAGCAATGAGAAAAGAAACTACAAAACAGAAGTACAGAAGTGAGTGGTCAGGGACCTCAACAACTCCAAAGTATAACATATTATGTAAGATTAGTGTTTAATCTTTTTTTTTTAACTTAAAACTGTTTTGCAGTGATTGGAAAACCTACTACAATATCCTCTATTCCTGAATTTCCTCAGGCATATAACTGCAATCACTCTATATTCTTTACATACATTCAAACATTACCCTCCCTGGAGATTCCTGTGGAAGATACTCTTTTCTCTTTTTACTTCAATCAAAATCATCAGCTATGGCATATCGATTACAGACATAAAAAAATAACTCCCCACAAACCTAACTAAACAGATAAAAAAGGTAACAACCATAATAATATTTTGCTGGTGTGCAGTATTTTCTGCTTCATAGGAAGTTCTCAGGAGAAACAGACTAAAACCTTACAATGAAAGTCCTAAAATTTATTTTAGATTCTTCAGCAAGAAAGATTCCCCACATAAAATAAGGAAATGTATAAAGTAAATTAAATATTAAAGAGTAGTAAAGTGCTATCAAAGCACTGTAAATAAACAATTTCAAATTGAAAACAATTTCAAAAATGTGTTATTTACAGGTGGACTTACTAGTGCATTTAAAAATGTGACTGCTTTTATGTACGACACTTAACAAGAGTGAATTTATTAACTTTATGTCTTCATAACCAGCCTTGGGAAATAATGTGACACAGAAACACTGTTCATCAAATGGTGTAGGACATTTCTAGCTAATATCTAATCATATTCACTGGTCAAAAACATGCTGTCACAGCACCATCTGGCTAATAATTACAAAGGTATCAAAGAAAGAAATTCCAGTTCCTCAGAGCAGGCTTTAATTAGTTTTAAATATTCATATGTGAATACAGCTTTCTTCACCTTTATTCCTTAGACTTAACCGTTAAATCATACCAAATCCAGTCTAAAATTTCAAAGTGATTATTTTCACAATCATTAATTAGCTTCTTCATTAACTTTATGACCAACACCTGCATTTTAGGTGGTTAACTTTTAGCTTTTTCTTTTAAATTTTTTGTTTGTTTGGGTTTTTTTTCCTCATTATCAATGAAGAAAGAATCTCAAGAATCTGTTATCGGACTTAGTAGAAGTTATTGCAGTGGCAGTGGCAAGAGGCAAGCCAGCAAAGGGAGAAATGCATCTCCCTTGAGGAAAGAGCTTCTGATTCTTCCCTGAGCTACTCAGTTTTGGGTGTCTTCATCTTCTTCTGTTTGAACTTTGCTAGCAGTGAGTTCAAAAGATGAAAATCCACTGCTGGATGCAGAACTAATTCCTATGGGATTTAAAGAATCTCTTTACGTAGCACTCCTGTGGAAAAAAAAATCAGAAGACTTGGAGTATGGTAGCAAAAATACACTTATGGTGTTAGATTGTATAGTATCTTCCCATTAGATATTTTTTGACACTTTTTCTGGTTTTGTCTTGAACAGTTGTTCATACACTCCTTAATTCAGCTCTTCACCCGGTATTGCACTTCATTCTGAAGAGTGATGTTTTGACAGTAAGTTCTTGTGTACCCCAAATTTCAGCTGCAGGAAACAATTAGTTGTTACAATCCACAACAATTCCCAGTATCTGTCTTTATGTCTGTTTGTAGATATGTAGATACTCCAGTCTGGTTCAAACAAAACATAGCCAAATATACGGTCTCATATTAATCTATGCCATTTAGACTTGAATATATATTACTCAGGCACATTGCACAAGGAAAATAGCAATAGGATTACAGCCTATGCTCCCAATACAAACTTTTTCCCCTCTTCCTGTTTTGACTCAGTGGAGCATAAGTATTTAAATTGTCTAACATGAATTCCCAGCTATTTCCTAAAACAGACTCAACTATAAAATCTAAATCTAAGACAAACCCCTTGTATTCATACCAACACAGGAAAGGGAAATTAATAAACTAAAGTGATTTACTCTTTCTATGAGGAAAAGGCAAAGCTGCAACATGATATAGGCAAAGAAAGTGAATTGTATGATCATCCACTTTCATGGATTACCAACATGATAGAATATGTGCAAGCATACTGTACCACAAGGTATAAAAGTGTGATTTCTTAACACTACTTTCCTTTCTTGGGTGAATATATATAAATACTGAAGAGTTTAATTATTCAAATTCTCCAGATTCCTTGAGAATCTCCAATAAAGCATTTTTTCTATTTTAATTTTTCAGATAAGCAGAAAACACTATGAATTTTTTTTTTTTTAAACATTTCCACTTCAGACTGGAAGCAGGATAGATTTTGGACAGTAGCAAATATTGGGATAAAAATCTATTATTTTGCACTGCAAAGTTCAAAATACTTGTAAAAAAAAGGTGTTCATTCATAAGAAAATGAACTGAGGATAATAAACCATGTGTGCTATCTACTTGTACTGAATGTATCAAGGTTATAAAGTTAGTTTGTAACACTTGTGGAATATAAATTTTTTTTTTGTAAAGTCATTTGAGAAGATGGTATATTGACACTCTAAGTTAAGTCATTCAGCAAAGACCTTTGACATTCATATACTATATCCTTGTATTGAATTAAAATGTCTTCAGAAATACCAAGGAATCTGGATCCTGTGTAGGGAATGGTTTCTGGGAGGCACTTGATGCAACACAGTGGGCCATGTAGGTGACTGTCCTGATGCCAGTACACATAAACCCACTCTTCTCCTAAGGAGGTGGAGTAAATTTTACACAGTGAGTAGGAGAATTGGTAAGAAATTTCTTGATGAAAGGTAAAGGAATCTTCCTTTGTCCTTTATATTTCTGTCCCTTTAAGAGTAAACACAAAACAATCTCATGTGGACCACAGCTGTGATTCCTAAGGAAAATATTAAAATACCACAAAAAAGACTCTTGGAAAACAAAATTAAGAAGTTATATAAGAATCTCAAAATTCTGATTAAAAAACTTATGCTGACTATTCTTCATAAATTCCTTATGCTTTGTAGGATGGCATAAAGATAACTTAGTAGGAAGGAAGTAGCCCTTAAAATGACGAAATCTACATTGCCATGAATCTGGATTTGCTAAAATTCAAACCACATCAAAACAAGCAGGGTACTAAGTCCTGTAAATAATTACTGATTTATAAGGTTGTATCCTGTAAATGCCACTTAGATTTTTGTACGAAGAACAAAATTGATTAAGAGGAACAGTATAAGAATATTTTGTTGGATTGCATGTCTTTTTAAGTTATATGTTGACTTCACATTTTCTTTCCCCATCTCTTCAGTTTGCAAGTGTCTTTATGAGTTATAACCTTTCCACTTCTAGCTATGCAAATTATTTTACATGATTGATTGGTGTAATTAGGCAATCCAGTGGATCAGTGGCAGTTCCTTGTGCTGCCAAGCAGGAGGAATCTTACTACTGAACTCTCCCAACCTGGAATGGCCAACAATGGACCTTCCACAGAGAAGCTGGACCTGACCTTTGAGGAAGGTAGTGGACATGTCAGTCAAAGTGCAGACCTGCTGACTGTGAGCAGAAAGTAGCTGATCAAGCGCCTCTAATAGATGGATGTAAACTAGTAGTTGCATAAACCTCTAGGTAAAGGAAACAGTGATGCTTTGAGAATATGGAGATAGGTTATTTGGAGTAGACTGGAGGGGAAGACAATTCTACATTGAGTTAAAAACCCCTGGTTTCCCTATCACATTGTTGCATATGATGCAGTATGAAATGATACAAAAACACATTTTAAAATACTCGAGTTATAACACTCTAGCCCAATGGTGTTCCCTTGTCTCATATCCAAAAATTCAAACAGATCCTTGACAACAAGATGTGTTCTGATTAGGATCCGTCATGAGATGGCTGCATAGAAAAAGAGTTCTCTTTAAAAGAGGTTCCAGATTTATAGCGTAATGAATCCCCTAATTCATGCCTCTGAATAAAGCATTTGACTGCGTGCATCTATACATTTTATACACTTGTACACAGATACATAAAAGTTAACACTAAAAAAAAATCTAGATTAGAAACTGCATAACTCTCTTCATGCAATGTCTACATATTCATGTTTAGTATCAGTCTTCATCCTTTTATGTAGGTTTTTCCTCTCTTCTTTGCTATACATTACAATATACATGCATATAAAATAATGACATACATTCTTATATGACCTAAGAAACTAAAATATTTCTAAATCTATGTATAAAACAAGCACAATGACATTACCTTGGAAAAAATTCTGTGACCTCTAGAAATTTTCTTTTGTATGTCATTTAGATGTATTGTTTCAGTGGTTCCTAATTTCACTGGTCTTAATTGTTGTAACTAAAAGCCATTACACAGGCAAATCAGAAAATGTTTAGTGGTTCTAAACAGCAGGCAGATGCTAGCTGCAGTCCTTGATTCACCAACCCAATTAAAAATGCAATCAATTTGAAGAACTAGAGGTTAAAATAGAAGTAGGATGAGTAGACATGAGTCTCAGAAACTAAACCGTCTGTCTGAAAAGGAGTCGCTGGAAATATCTGGAGAATCCACCTAATCTTGGTGAAATTCCTTTAAAAAGTGCACATATTGAAAACAGATTAGGTTATTAAGGAAACAGACGCTAAATAGTTTTGGTTGATAAAATCTCAGAGTAAAATAATTATTCCTTTTTTGTGCAGAAAGCAACAGTAAACTCCCTCTCTAAAAACCGTGGTAAAAATTTCCATATCACAGCTGCCCAGAGTGCATAACAAGGAGAATATTAGTAATGTCCAGATGCACATAAATCTACAGGGATGCCTCTTGCCAACAGCAAAATGAAAGGGATGACAGTGTCAATCACATCCAATAGACTATGTTAATGCTTTTCAAACAGTTCTTTCACATTCGAAAATAGTGCTCATTAATAATGTATGGTCCGGTATGAAGGAGAAGGAATGTTGCCTCCTAAACTGATAGAATTCATTGTTCGTTTCTATACTCATCTGAACAATAAAGCCCCATTTCTGAAGGACAATTTTTCTTTTGTCTTTAGTAGTGTGCTGAAATGATTTCAAACCTATTATACTAATTAGTCCCTTTAGTTTTAGCCTGTGTGCTGCAAATGTTGCTTTAAGAGTCTTCTCTCCCCCCTGTCTCTGTTCCCTCTCCACTCTGACTGGCATTTCTGGATTGTGTGAGTAACTTACCAAGCTTTTCAGAATTGCTGGGTGGATGATGGGGCAGAGTTTTTTTCTCTGCTCCCCCGCTCTGTTGTTTGAGCAGCTGTCAGGAAGGTGGGCCTGTGGGTTTGTAGATATATTTTGAGACTAACAGATTGTAAGCTCACACATGAGAACAGAAGAAATACTTAGAATCTGAAAAGGTTATCCACCCCTTGGAGACTAATCTCCTAATATACTACTTTTGTCAGAAAGTACCTCAATTGCTTCTCAAACAATCCCATTATTTTTGCCTCACAAACCATTCAGAGTGATGTTTAGAACTGCCTGCTTACAGAAAAAAGGCCTTTTATACCTGTGTGAATTCAAGTTTTATTTACTTTCAGTCACTTCCCTTTGTTCTAGCATCTAAAGTATGAGAGCCTGTATTTGAAACAGTGACTTGTAATGTTCCTGCCCCAGAGGACAACCAGACCAGCAAGAGATAAATCCGTGCACTTTCCTCCCTTGCTCTTAAGGAAAAACCCAGAATAGGGCAGACCATCAAAATTCTTATCCTTTTGGTCTGTTCACCACAAACTGTCCCTTCAGTATTGCACCAACGGTACAAGATCTCCTTTTCTCACTTTCTAGGTCTATGTTTCGAATCCTAATTTTTCAACACCTCAATGTATGCAGATATATATGACACCAAGGGTATCAAACAACCTGATGATCCCAGCAACTTCTCCCTACACAGAGAACAACAGCAGGAGTTCAGGTTTCAATGCCTCTTTCTTTCCAGTAAATGTAAAGTTTGGAGATTAAATTTCTTTTTAGATGCATTTGCAGTACTGTAATAGGAGTAATAGAGAAAAAATGTTGGTAAATGTTGCAGCCTGGTAACTCCCAGTTTGTTTTCATTTTATAAAGTACAGAATTTACATTCTGATCCCCTTCTGAAATCCCTCGTGTCTCATCCTAATCTGTGAGAACTCAGATCTTACTCTTCCTTTGGCACAGTTAAAATAAATGTCTATTGCTAAGTCAGATATTACTAATTTTGAACCATGCTGTACTAATTTTGTTTGTTTGTTTGACATAAGTTCTTATTTCTTTTTCTTAAGACAAATACCTTTTTAAATTTTGAAAATCTTTTAAGCAGACCTTTTTATGAGGTCCACTGAATGAAGTCTCAGGTCAAGGACTGCTTCAACTTATATATTCAGAAATGTTAATATCTTAATTAACATTCCTAATTCCTTGTACATGTTTTTTTTATAACTTTTTAATCTTTATTTCTTTGTCTAATTTATGGTGGGGTTTTTTGCAAATACCCCAAGTAATACATTAGAATATTTTGAGATTATAAGCCTAGCAAAAGAACTTGTTAAGGTTAAATGAAAATTAATTTAGAAGATCTCAGTTAGAAAGCAAATATAGAGCTCTCCAGAAAGCAATTACTGAAAACTTTCAAATTCAAGAAAATTGTACAATATCTGGTATATTTGGAAACTATAAAAAATTGTGGTCTCATTGCTTCAGAGACTCATTCTCAATGCAATTTTAAAAGACACAAATTGCTATATACTCATTCATAAGTTCTATTTTGAATGTTTATGAATATTTGAATTAAAATTCACAATAGTACTCCACAATTTTAATTTCAAATGACTGCAGTCAGGATAGTCATAATTATTGATATATTCCTTATGAACATGAATCCCATCAAAAAAATGGGGGCTAAAACCAATAAGGGATTTATACACCACCTAAGACAAGGTGTGTGATTATTCAGGGGGAAACAAAAATATTTGGTTCCCCATAGCTGTACTGGGCTGAATAAAGCTATTCAATAGGGAGTGAAAAGAGGTAAAGCAGAGCAAGATGCCTGAATCCAATCCAAGGCTACCTTTTAGGGAATCCTGAGCACCAGCATATGCTTAAAATTCCTCTGCATCCCACAAACCTCACTCTAGTACCCTGTTTTATGATAAATGCCTCCATCATGTCTTCTGCGTGTGGGTGGAAGGATGAAGAGCAAGTGAGTTTGGTTGGTCAGCGACTGAAAGCAACCAACAGAAACAAGTCAAGGATCACAGAAGTTTGTAACAGGTCTGGCTACTCACCAAGACTAAAACACCCTAAAGAGCAGTTGTATTTTCTCCCCCCTGTCCAGCTGAGGTGGGGAGTGATAAAGGGGCTTTGGTGGGCACCTGGCATCCAGCCAGGGTCAGCCAACCACAATAACCTTGCTTCTGCATTTAGATCTTCCCCCTCAATCCCTGTTCCTACTAGGGCAGGACTTCAGAGCCCATTTATTTTCTATCTCATTCATCACAAATATTTAGGATAATGACACTGTCTTCCCACCTTAGGTAAATGTCTCACTTGGAGCTTATATTAGGTCCATCTGTCTTCAGTGAACTCAAGGATACAAAGCTCAAAAATATGGTGAGTGTCTTAGGGAGTTACCAATGACAGGAAGTACCTTATTTAATAGTTCATTCTGGAAAGGTCACCTGATGACTTCTCCATATTTCTGGGAATTTGGGAATGAGATGGTCTATTTGCCAGGCATATGTCCTATCAAGAACTGCTGGCCATTACAGAACTATCCCAGTAGATGGATGTTCAGCCTCGAATCTGAAAATTTTCAGAGGAGGAATATCCAGAATACACTGATAGTAGGTGAAGAGACATACAATGATAAAAGAGGAATATAATTACTTCAAGATTGGTAAAATTTCATCAGAATTTTCCTCAATGTTTTTTATGTTCTGACTGATAATCCATTCTGGAATAAATTTGATCCTTAACTATCACCATTTTTGCATGAATTTCAATAGTTAATGCTGAATGATTCCTAAGAAAAAAACTTCTTTTAACAATTCATATCAGCAAACATTATGGTGCCCGATATTTAGTCAGGATAGACTCAGAAATCTTAGTAGAATCAATTTAAACAAGAGGAACCAGTACACTAGGAATACAGACATCCCTGACCACAGTGAAAGCATTACTTTATATCTTTGAAAGATTCACCATAGAAGGTGATATTAAAAGTTAATTATTATCATGTTCAGTTTTCCTTATATCTTATTAAGAAAATAACTCAGCTTTATAGGGAAAGCACAAAAAACATGGACCTATATTAAAATAGCACTTAACACATTGCAATAAGAAAAATATGTATACACAAGGTGACAACATTTTAAAATAAGTGCAAAAAAATTCTTGTTCCCCAAAAGAATATACATATATAACTTAAAATTAATGGAAAAGATACTTGAACTTCTGATTCTATTTACTGAATACTTACTTAATTATCAGTTTCATGGAAGTAAAATGAGAAAATAAAAAAACATATAACAAGGAGTAAATCTGACCCAAATGTCATCATATATGAAAAGCATAATATCATCATATATGAAAAGAGTTTGCAGGACAAAAGTAATTTACTAGATAACATCTAGTGTCAGTTATGGACTGTCTTCTTGGGAATGCTGATGTAGAGAAGTGGGAAATAATGAAAACCAATAACACTGCAGAACATCATCTCACTTATGGCTGATATATGGTCAGGACTTCACTCGCAATTTGAGCTGAACAAGACTATTTTCAACTTGTGCATTTACAGTTTTTCCCTTCACCACTTATCTTATATCCACAGAAGAATTTTTTGTCTAACAGACAAGGAGGAATATTCACTGGTTTGGAAGTCTGATGGTTGAGAGAGAATTTCGAAGAGCATTATAAATGCGTATTGCATTCCAGTGTTGTTAAAAGCCATGCAAAGCTATACCAAGTATTTTGATTTCTGAGGCATGCGTACAGCCAGGGATGGAGCATCCAGACTTTTATTGCAATTCAGCCGTCACCTGACAAAAATCAGAGCTATGCAGTGATTTAAAGTTTCTATTTCCATTGTGTATATCACCATCACTGCTATCTGCCAGTTCTTCCCACTTCCCTTACCAGTGCCTCTCTGGGCAACATCTATCTGTGACGGACTTCCATCCCTCATTCCTGTGAAACAGCAGTGACCAGTAGGTCATGTTTGCCTTCTTTTGGAGTCTCCATTCAAAAAAAAAGAAATAAAAATATCAGAGATGCTTCACTTACCCCGTTTGTAACAGCTGCAAAATCAGAGTGGTTCACCTTCAGTGAAAGACATTAAAAGAGACGTGGAAACTGTTAACTCTTCTTTTTGCTTCTTCTTTGGCACATGGTGTGAATTTTGTTGAAGTCAAAGCACTTCACAATGAGTTGAGCTGCAGCTGCGATGTGTCAACAAAATCTGTCTTCTCATACATTCTACAGCCAAGCAGTAGGTGTATGACAAAGTTTTTGGTTCAAAAACATGCATGCCACATACCACAAATTAGCTTAGCTATCTCTGACAGTTTGTATAAACATTTTCCATCTTCTCAAGCAATGTCACACATGGCATTCATAATATGTTAGAAGACAAGCTGTGCCCATTTTGTCACCTTCTGAATCTGCTGACTTCTAAAGGAGAAACAAATGCATGGTTTGTTTGTTTGTTTGTTGTGGAGGAAGATTGCTGGAATTTTTCCTGGTTTGATTATTTTGCATAGAACTATTCATCTTTCATGAGATTATCCAAGAGCTAGTCTGAGCTCAGCATGACAGGCCTAGAAGAAATGGCCAGATTCTCTCAGAGAGAGAACATGTCCTGATTGTTTCCTTTGCTTTTGTGGGTGGGGGTTGGAGATAGGGCAGAAAAGGTTGAAAGAATTAAAAGTCTATTGAACTTGAAGTTCTTGAAGTCTATCGTGGTCAGAGAATAAAGGTATAGGGTTGGTGCAAAAGCTCTGCTGATTCTCCTTTCATGTTTGCCTTCTGTCTGTCCATTTACCTGAGAGTGAACTCATTCAGAGAGTAGTAGCTGTGCCCTGTAACAGGCTTGATCCAGATCCCAGGTGCATCTTCCTGCACCAGTCAGATGGAAGGGGCATGAGGGAAGGGCTTCAGTCATACCATGAGACCAGTGTTAACATAGCTGCACAGCAGGGAAAGGTGCCCTTTGTAGAGGTCAATGCAATGTATGACGCTCCTGAAATACAAGACATCAAAAAGTGCAAACCTTCAGAAATTATCACTTGAAGCATTTTTTACAGCTAGAGCTCAAATTCATTTTAAAAGGCAGAAAATAAGTGCAAAGATTTTAGGATGTGAAAAGGATTTTTTTCTTACTTTAAACTTGGTAAATGGTCCTACAAATCAAATTATGGTTAGACAAAAACAGTAGAAAAAAAAATAAAACACAAGTGTTTGCTAATATTTCTAATACTGAGTATTTTATGAACGCTTTTATATTTTATATTCTCTTCTAAAACACTTAGTTACATTTTTCTATGTTAAATCCTTATTTTATTACCAAAAATTATGGTTACATGAAACTGAAAAAATGGCATTGACTACTATTTGAATTTTCAATAGTGGGGCACTTGGAAAACCAAGCAAAACTGAATTGCTTTTAGCAACATTTCTATTACAATTAAGCAGAAAGGTATTGGAATAAGAAAATACATTTAATATCATCTAGCCAGCATAGCAGAATCTGACACTGGACAAGAGATCATAGCAGAAAAATAAAGAGTACAGAACAGACATCTTTAGAATACATACACCATATACCACAGTTTTGGTCTTATAATCTCGTAGTTTATCTGAATCATATGAGTTAGCTAAAGTGCAATTGTTAAATTTTCAAATTTATTTACTTTCTCATATTCAATATTAGTAGCGTATTTTTGATCTGGGATGATCTGTGTGTCCTTTATAGCCTCCATAGCTACTTGTACAAGGAAAAACCTTGTGTTGTAAATCCTTCCCCTAAAGAGGCAGTTCTCTATTCTGTTTAGCTGCCCCACAAACACTTGATTAACATGTAGTATTTCTATATATGAACAGATTTGAATTGTTGTTTATAGTTTACACCTTTTCCGCAGAGGAAAATATTTTTGAATAATGTTGTGTCTTAATTGAAATAAAAATTTTTATACTGATGTTAACTGTCCATGAAGGTGGTTTTACCTTGTATAAGGATATTTTTATCACTCTACTTTATAACAGGAATTTTAAACCAAAGAAACGATTTTGTTTCTAAACAAGTTTTTTATCACAGAAGATGCGCTTCTAAAAAACTCAGAACTATATTGGTATAAGGAATAAAACTTTTTCTGCCAACAAAACTTCCAGCAACGTAACATGGGCTTCCACATTAGAGGTAAGGAATCAAATCAAAGCACTTCAGTACAAAGGGCATTTGAACTAAAAGACTTTGCGCTCATAATGACAGGCCATGAGCCATGACTCTGTTTGTTCCAAGATTCTTCTTGACAATAATTAATAGAAATGAAAACAGAATTGTAAGAACAGTTGTAGAGAGAAAACGTGTCTTGCATACAAATACATACTTATTTGAGTCCATTGTATGAAGTCCTTGTGGGTGGGAAATGGAAGGGAATTAGCAAGGGTATCAAACACCGGTAATGTGAAACTACAGTCAAAACTACCACCACTCACAATACGGCAAAACTCCACTCTAGGCACATATAATTGTGCAGTAATATTACAAAGACAGGCCATTAAAGCAGAATAAGAAGACTGAAGAAGGATGTGGTAGTTTGAAACTCCCAAGAATCTAAGTTCAAGCCCCCCTCCCACAGTTTGCCCCTGTGAGAGGGTTTAGTGATAGTAAGGACTTGATTTTTTTTTCACCTCATGTGGAGAGTTTTCAGACAAAACACAACCATTCATTATTGGGGGAAGGGGAGAATATTTACAAAGGTTTATTTACGCACACATATATATATTTACATTGAATTAAATTCCTCTTTTCCTTCAATAAAAGTCTAAGAAGAAAAAAGTCTTTCTGTCACTCCTCAGGCCACAGTTTCTTCATTTCAGTTTTTTGTGGCACTGGTTAGTGTCCTTCATTTTCCTGAGGCAGCAGATTTAAGTATGGCAGTCAGGATTTTTGTTCTTACTTTGTGGAAATTCCATCCCCAAGCCTGAGCCTTCGGGGGATTTCCTTGTAGATCTTCATTCCTCTTGGGTTAGAACATTGAAGACAGCTTTCAGTTCAGTCTTACCAAAGCTCTTCTACTCTGTCTCAGCTCGCCAGCATGATAGAAGCAGCAGCAGCAGCAGATGGCACGGCCGCCTCCTCCGCATTTTGTCCTGGCTCAGCTCTCAGGATGACTCTGGGTTTTTTAGTTCCTTTCTCTCTCTCTCTAGCTGTTGCTGCATTTCAGGACTCCATAAGGGTTTGGAAGTCATGGACTATTGACTGGTCCAGTATTATCAGTGGGGCAAACCATTCCTACCTCAGAGAAAAGGTTTTTCAAACCACCACAAGGAAGAACTTCAGAGATAGAAGACTGAAGAAGGAAGAACTTCAGAGATAGAAGCCTGGTGGAAATGTTTGTGATGTGCAAAATGTTGTCATTCTGGAACAGAAAAATACTCCTTTCCTTACTCATAAGTGAAATAAAGAATGGAAAGCCATAAGGACCATAGAATTAGTGCTACATACAGTCAATTACTGATGATAGAAAGAAAAACAATAAAAAAGGATGGACCAGAAATCACTTACTAGTATACAGAATGTTATTATGTAAGATTTAATGATGCCATGGCTTCAAACAGAAACAAACTCAGGAAAGAGTATCGCAAAAAAATTTCTCCTTGAATCAATTGATCAATTGAAAGGAGAAATACAGAATAAAGTGTATACTGTTAATAAGTATGATTATGAACATCCGTGAAGTGTTTGCAATAGATGTTTAAACTCAAGTCAGTAAAACAGTTAAATAGTTCTGGGTAAAAATTTCAAGACATTTCTAAGAATCCAAGTCAATATTTTTATGCATGAATTTTGAGCTTTGAAATTTTCATGACTTTTTTTCAGGAAACTGAAGAAAGGTATTGTTTGCATTGTCATACCATAAGTGCCAAAATGATATATCAAATTAAAAAAAAAGATGGAACAAATCTGAAAACATGATGTTGGTTTTGTACATGGTTTGAAAATATGGCAAGGATTTAAATTCATCAAGTAAATATTTTCTTAATGCAGTTTATTAATGCTTTTTATTACCACTCTTTTTTTTTTTAATGTCTCACTCTCAAAAAGTCATTGTCTTATACATGTACCTGGTTGGAAAGGCACAATTACACAAAGACCTACCTCTCCACATATGTGAGCAGATATGACATTTTCTCTTTCAAAGAAGCAACCAGTATTTGCTTGCATTAGTCAGTACATTATACACTGAAGACCAATAAGACACATTGTTCTGTTTGAATACAGTTATAGAAGTTATGGGCAAGCCAATGAAATTTTTTATCTGTGAAAATTACAAATTGAATACATAACAGAAAATCAATTAAGTAAAGAAAATTGTAGCCAAAATTGTGTACCAGTCCAAACTTCATCCCTATTTACTGAATATGTTTAATCTTTAGGCAGTTTTCTAAATTTACAAGTGTAAATGGTCTTTTTCAATTACTGACCTGTAATTTACTGCAATTATTTGCCTTTGTGTGACCAACATTAGATATTCCTCTTAACAGATTGGTTTATGTTCACATATAATATAGACATTTCAGATTGAATAAATCCCAGCAGACTGATCATGGATATAGCCAATAAACAAGGTCTCAAAATCTGTTTTAATGCTATAAGTATGGATTTTCCTGTGCTAAACAATCTTAGAACCTAATCCCTTCAGTACCTCATTAATCAATAATATAAACATTAGTTTCTACCTCTTGTCCCATGGCATTAGAACAAAAGCAGACTTTCAGTCTAAGAATGAGGGCCTAGTTCTCTGAAAATCTTTAATTAATGTAAGCTCATAGACAAGAAATTATAAATAGTATTAGAAATATATATATGTGCATTTAATCAGTGAGAAACAAAGAGAAAATTATTAGTTAGGAAACATTGCAAAATATATTATTAGAATTCAGTGATGTGATTAAAAATTTGACTGAGTAGTGAATGTAGGAGAAAGGGAAACCAATGCAAAAGAAAAAAGCTTTGCCAGAAATTGTGCATGTTGAATGTAGAAAGATGTTTTGAAATTACCCAGATTCTGCCTCCTGCATGTTTGTGGAACTTTTATTTTTGCAATCCAGTATCTGGGGGTGCAAATTGAAGACGGAATGTGTCCCTTCATTATTTTTATTGCTCATTTTACCTTTTTTGTGGCAAGTGCTATAGTGGTATCTTAGTGGTGCTAAGTATACATATAAGAACAATACCTAATTTTATTAACAAACAGTGCTTGGGCAGTTTCTGTCCAATTGTCTATCATTGCAGTCTCAGTGAGATAAGGCAAGACCCTTCTTGCTTCAAGAGAGACCTTGTTTCCACTGGGAACACAATGCATCATGTATCAGAACATATCTGTATATTTTCTGGTGAGGGTGAGCCAGCTGAGGTCAAACCCATATCAGAAATCATGCTAGTAAACACTGAGGACATTAGTCAGTGCTTCAGCAAACACCCATATCCCATTTTGCTTACCACTACTGATGCAAACAGAGAAACCAAACTATCGCTCATGTCGGTGGAGAGCTAATTAAACATGCATGAGATTTGGGCAGCTACTATGGGTTAACCAAAGGACTTCTCTGAGAAATAGGGGTTCACTTGGGCATATGGCTAGGTCATCCTGTGTTGATCAAGGACAACGGAGTTCTTTTCTCTGTTTCTTTTCTTTTAAACTAATCATTGAGGAAATATTAAGGTCACTGTTTGAACATTCTTTTTACACCCCTCAGTGGCTGCACAGGCTGATCCCCTGTAGCTGTCTGTGCTACAGGGGATTTATTGAACATGGTTGAAATTTACTATAATATATGGCTAGCCATAACAATCTAATTATGACATCCAGGTAATACAAACAGAAATTCAATCCTTTGCTTCAAATACTAACATACCAAAACAAAACTTCCACCTTTCCGCATTCTATTTGCTTTTTGATTGGTTTTATTTTAATTTTTGTTTGGTTTGCCTTTTTCCTGCAAGAAGACGTTATTTATGCCAGTTTAAACCTAAAGGATGCATATTTTTAAATATATACAAAGAGTTCCACTTTAAGATGCTCCACCCTGTCTTTTTGCTTTTGGTGATATGAATCACTTTGTATGGTTCAATGTGTTCCATAATAATGAAAAGTGATTCTGAGATAAAATATTCAGCAAAAATTATCAGCCAAGTTAAAAGAAGCTGAGTTTTTACAGATAGTGGCCAGATGAGAGATAATATTTCTTTTACCATGGTGTTTAGAAGCCTAGATTGTTGCTAGTTCACAGGAAATGAGAGGTGTGTATGCATGGAGAGAGTAGTTTCATTGTTGAAGATAATTGTCTTCTTTCTAAAAAAAAAAAAAAGCAGCTGGATATCTTAATGGACTGAAGAGGGGGAAACCTAACTGCCAAGTTAGGGCTTAGCCAAGAGCAGGTAAAAGAGACTCAGTCTGTGTCTGTGTGAGCCATATTGGATCCCATGGGAGCACAGTCAGTTGCACCAGACAAGTCAGAGTATGGAACCTTTACCATAAGAAGGTGACAGCAGTGCATTACCCCTTGGTGAATGCAGCACACCTGGAACAGTGCTAGTAAGTTCCTTTATTTGCTTCTGAACCACAGGAACTTTCCACCCCAAGTGTCTTCTATCTCAGTGTACTCTGTAACTGCTTAAGTCTGCCAAATGAGCGAAGACATAATTCTTCTTCCAGCGAGATGGCTGAGCTATACAAGTTTCTCTCAATTAAAAATTACAAAATAATTATTTATCTTGTATTATATGGTTAGCTATCCCTGATCAGACAAAACACTGTGACCATAATTGGCTTGGTCTTTACTCTCACTAAAGTACTAAATGACATGAAACATGAAGAGCTAGAGCTGTATTTCTGTCCCCAAATACATACCACAAGTATGTGATGATTGAACTAATGAAAATGCCTAATTTCTACTAGGAACATGCAACTTGCATTGTTTTCATGAACATAAAATTTGCCATATGACATGGCTAAAATTTTGTTTGAAGTTACAAAGCTATTTCAAGAGAATAAAACACCTGCACTGTCTAGATACACTGTACACTTTCCTTAATTCTTGTTTGACCCTGATTTGAGAATCAGACATGAAAAGATACAACAGGAGGAGGGTTAGATTTTTATTTTTCATTTACAGAGCTTCATGAAATAGTAGTACTTTGGTACTATGACAATATAATCTGTGAGTTGATACTACTCATTGTGGTGTTCAGCAATAATCAAGGGGAAAATTTGTGTTGTATATCTCCTGCTGCTGTTTCCACACAGGACCTTTAACTTTTTTGTTTGCAGTATATATGGTTCTTGTTAGAAGGCAAAATGAACTTAGGAGTTTGACTTCTTTTGTGGAAATATACTCTAACAAGTATCTGGAAGCATTCTAGGAAAGAATATCTCATGTCAAACGTTGATCAGTTAAAATAACACATATACGGTTGTCAAAATTCAAGACAGCAACATTCCTCCCTACCAAATTACCTAAACCTTCAATGCGTTGAAGTAAAAATATTTTGCAGTGAAAGTTTTAACTCAAACTCCAATACAGTTATTTTGTGTTGTCCAGATGAACAGAATGGGGAAACACTTCCCTGCTATTTCCACAAACTTTTCTAGCTCTTCTTATTTAGTAGCTTACAGGACTATGCATTACAAGGGCATATCAAGTTTGGTAGAAGAACCAATGCAACAATAAATACTTATGTACTATTGATAGGAGGAGATATGCATGACAACAAGGAAATATAGTTCAGGTTAAAATGCACATAGTATGTTTTCCTTAAGACTGAACAGCAAGAATTATTAGAGCAATAATGCGAATGACGACATGTTCATCTAATTAAATTCTGGAATGGGAACAGAAAATGTAAAGAAAATTAAAATTTAAATCTCAATGTAGTTGTGAGTGATATCAAAAATCTTATCTAGAAAAAACCACTGTAAAGATAAGAATACATAAACTCAGTTGGTATAAATAAATCATGACTATCTACTGCCTTCACCAATTTCTTCTTCTAGCTGGGAATCACATTCAAGGTCATTAGCTGTACTCTGGCAAATCTTGAAAAAACCTTCCCAGAGCAATGAAACTAAGGAAGTCTTTTTAGTACGAATGATTAAAAATTTCAAACTCTACAGTTTGAACTGTTGCAATTGTAGACATGCTTCTTTAGTTTCCTGAAGACAACAGAAAGCAGTCATATTCCCATTGCAGTCCTACCCCCTGATTCACTTAGTCTTAGGATGAAATGTTGAAGGTCATTACAACTTTCAGTGCTGTCAGGCAGGAAAAAATTTTCATCTGGGTTAATATAATATTTATCCCAAAATCAAGTGCCTTTCTTTATACCATTCACCTGTAGCTGTGAGAAATACCACTGTGGTGTTATTTTCCCAGTCAACTGAGTTCTGCCTTTTGGTATCTCCTCCTGATATTAGCCTCTATAATGTTCCAAGGCTTAGTTATATCTGTAGCACATCCATGGAGTTTAAAGAGCTCTGTGGGACTACTTTTCCTGAAGAGTCTATACAGTTTGAAAAGTATACACTTTCAAGATTACTAACTTAGCTTATTAAAAAAAAAAAAGTGATATGCTCATAAAAAAAAGTAAAGGGATAGTTACATTCAAATTCCTTTGTGCTGTTACTTGAACAATATCGTGACCTTAAGACAAAGATTGTCTTTGGGTATCTCTTCTTTATTATATCAGCTTAGTCACAAAACAAAATATATGGTAGGTATGAACTCAGGTATAGATATGTTTTACAGAAAAATAAGGGTATAAAATCTCTTTTTAAACAGAATATATTTAAAAAATATATTTAAAAGATAATTATTGCACCTAGTCCCTCAGTTGACTAATATGCTCCATCACATAGTAAAAAATGTTTATGAAAGATTATATCCATTTATAAGAGATTATAGTTAATATAATCCATTCCTATCATATTAAAATTAAAACTAAAGGGATCTTTACCACAATATAATTAATTGTGTCACTGAAAGTGTTTGGGATAAGAAAACATTACTTAAAAGAATTGAGAGGAGAAATCCTATAGTTTTCTTCTGTATCAGAATTTTAAGTCAGTAGAAAGGCCAAGCTTGAAATAATATTTGCTAGTTTTGGCTGGAATAGAGTTAAATTTTCTTCATAGGGGCTAGTATGGGACTATGTTTCAGATTTGTGCTGAAAACAGTGTTTGTGGCTTTTGCTTTCCCTATTAAACTGTCTTTATCTCAACCCATGAGTTTTCTAGTTTTTACCCTTCTGATTCTCTCCCTGATCCTGGTAGGGGAGGAGTGAGTGAGCAGCTGTGTGGGGCTTGGTTGCTGGCTGGGGTTAAATCATGACATAATACAAAGACCGGAATGCACTTATGGGTTTATTTCAAAATAAGAAAAATGTTTAGCTCAAAACCCTTGTCAAATCTTACTCACAGTTACAGGATCTAGAAGTTTATAACTGAAATCTTGATCACATTTTTGAAAGATTTTTGTTCCATCTTGGCAATTTGGAAAGTTGCCTGGAAACTGGGTTAAATGAAATATTTTTAAATAGGAAAAGAACGTGTCTTTCACTAAAAAACTAGAATTGAGGTTAAGTAAAATTATCATAGTTGATGGGATAATTGAAAGGCTCCATGGATTTCCTTCTGATGAGGCACTGGGTGAAATTTTCTTTACCTGAGTGAGGACAGAGACCTGAAAGCTCTCTTTAGTTCCCCTATAGCAGCACACTCTATCTGGTTTTCAGGAGCAGTAGAAGTCACCTAGTTATATGAGGAATTTCCCTGTCCATCCTGAGGATTTCCAAGGGCTTAGCTCAGTCTCATGTGGAGATGTGGTCCCTGCTATTAGGAATGTGAGTGCATCAAGTAAAAGATGAAAGAAAACAGCAAGGATCCCAGGAGGAGAGATGTGTCTTTCTTGAGTGTAAATGAGTGTCCTAAACTCTAAAACTAGCACCAGGCTCCCTTCCACCCAGCCCTCTGACTGCTGCAGCACAGCTGTTCAAAGCAGTGGTTGCATCGCAACACCCAAGGCAGGACAGGGCCAGTTTGTACCTGCTCTCTTCCCACATTCAAATGTTCTAACCACAGAGACTTGACCTCTCCAGTGGGTCATTGCAGGCAAGGAACTACATAGCAGGTGAAGGGGAACACATAAGATTTCTGGTTAATTTCCTACTGTCTGGTAAAGAGAGATAGGTGTCTATTTTTAGCAAGCTGGATCATCCTCTGAGGGCCTTTGCATTTTCTAGGCAGAGAAAATTAAGAGTACCCAGGTTGTAGGAGACAGATCTTCCTCAGTGAGTCTTCAAAGACAACAACCTTTCTTTATGAAACATTTTTATGACCTGGATGTTATTTCATTACCTTCCTGGAAACCAGGTATCAAACTTTGAAGTTAGAGAGGGCTATTTATATCAGACTTAGTCCAATTAGTTTTCTGTAAATATAATCCAGTTGTTAGTACGATAAAGACCTCCTTGTAAAATTATACTTAGTTTTTGTTTTTTTCCATTGCACTCCTTGATACAATCTTTGGCGTGGCAATATTTAAAAATACTTTTTTTTTTTTTTGAAGCAGCGTGTTATTATATGAAGTTGTAAAATCATTGTTCACTTTTAAATATTAGAATTATTATCCTGGGTTTTTTCTACTTCCCATTAAGACATACGTTTGTTTCATGAGAACTAGATTTTCTGGAAAAGAAGCTTCCATTTTATATTGATCCACAGTGTTTATAAAACAATTCTTTACTTCTGAACAGCAAAGAAACTAACTTTAATGGGAGATTAAACCTAATAAAATTTTACACAGTGCAATAGGTCTCTGTTACTTTCAGAATAACTGTTTACACTGCCACTATCTAAAGCAAACATTTCCTGACCCATTTTGGCTGATTTTCAGCATTGTGTTATATTTAATGTAACGCTTATAGGTTGAGTCAATTTGGCAAAGCTGAATTTCCTCTGAATGTGCTGGTTGTCAGGGAGCTGCTTTTCAGGTCAGTAGTTTTGTAAATACAGCTCTGAAGGGGTAGATATGGCTGGTTGTGGAGGAACTAATTCCTAAAACTGCTCCTTGTGCAAACCGTACATGTGCAGTACCATAACAACAGTAGCATACAAGGAATGCACTGTGGTGGGTTCCAGAACAAAACCTTTATTCTGGTCCTCCCAAAGGATCCATACACACCAGGAAGACTAACTTTTCTGCTGATTAACCTCAGTCCAGAGTTTAGCCAATGGCCTAATCACAAACCTGCAGTCCCAAAGCACTATTCAATGCCAGTAATGTTAAGAATAACTTCTCTATCTTTGTTATTCTGTACTCTGCCTCTGTGTACCTCTGCCTACATCCTCTTAGATCTCCTTTTGTTCCCTTCTCTTTCCTCTATCTGTTGCTTGCCTGAGTCTGTAATACTTGGTTTTTTTTCATGCTGTTCATTATGTATTTCAATAATCCAAAGGCCTAACAGATTATCTTCCTTAAAATTCATAGCTCCTACTCTTTCTCCAAATCTCAGTGGTGTTCCTTAGTCAGCAACGACCTTTTCCACTTAGTGCTACTTAAGCTTTCCAACAGACTTAGGTGCCTTTTTCTTTTCATGTTTTAGGCTTTTCCTTTACACTGAACACCAGATGTGAATAATTTCAGTCTAAATAGTCTAGATATGAGTTGCATTCCAGCATAACTTACAGGAGGCTTACTTCAGTCTGTCATCAAGCTTCAATCTCATACAACTTGGGTCATAGGTTACCCAGCTTAAAGTGTTAATTCTACTTACAGTAGAAGAAAAAATGCCAACTGAGAATATATTGTCAATTCGTCAACACAAATATAACGTAAAATAAATAAGGAACTGGTGTGAATATTTGTCAAAATGTTTAAAAATCCGTAATGAGTATCAAATATGCTTTAACTCCATGGAAAATGGAAACCCATTAAAAATACTCAAATAAATAGATAACTAAAATTCACATATCTAAAAGTTAATACATTGCAAAGTAAAAAGTAGATTGAAAAGTAACTTTTAACCCAGTACTTTTTTCCCAGCATTCTAGATTCACAGACGTGAACTTCCAAGTTACATTTCAATTGTCATATAATTGAGAAACAGTGGATCTTTTTGGGAGGGAACAAAAGAGACACATAAGGAAAAAGTGTTTGTATCCTATTGGAGGACTTTACAGAGGAAAGTATACATTTTAAATTAATGACACATAAGTATTATCTGGTGCCGAAGTACTTAGAGTACATCTTTTATAGCAATTCTTTCGTGTCAGTGCTAGAAGTATAATTTACATCATAACAAGTGTATTAATCTCCCTTTGAGCTTGAAGGTGCCCCTCCGGGTATGATATATTCCTGCATATGGAGCACTTAATCCTTTTGCAATTGTCATGTTAATTTTGAAAAATAAAAATTAGCACTTAATTTAAATTTCTCCACCCATGAGCAAAGCAATAAATAATATAAAATTAAATATGTACTAGCAAGTGAGTAAATTGTATTGATGGAAAACTCAAGGAACTGTTTTAAGTATTTTGATAAGTTGTTTTAAAATTCAGAAATAATATGTGAATTGCATTCATTATAATAAATTTAAAATAAAATATTTATACAAACTGTTACTAAACTTACATAACTTTGCACTTTTTCTCATTACCTTAAACATTTTGATTGTACTAGGTCTAATGTAGGTCTGGTTGGCTTTAGATCAAGATCTGGGCCTGCAAATCTGGATTTCATTTGAAATCAAACCTAAAAGTCAGCTTTTCCTAAAAGCTTATGGAAACAAAACTTTTATTGAAGACATTCTTTTTTTGATGGAGTAAAAAATAATCTAAAAAAAATGTGCCCTAATTGTATGTTTCTGCAAAATACCTAAATCTTTTTATGTTTTTCTTACTATGATCTGGTATGAAGGAGTGCAGACAGTATGTTTCATACAAATCCCTATTATGACATTTTAGAAATCTTTAGAGTTTCAAGTAGTTCAGGTAAATCTGGATATGAAATGGAATCATGAATTAAAAGGCTATGAGCTTTGGAATTTTTATTTTAAACAAGCTGAAGATTCAGTCATCCCTGCAGTTTAATACACAGAGTGGTTTTTCTCCTTTATATTGCCTCTAGACAAAGTGTCTTTATCTATATCTTTTTAATACCTTGAGATCGGGTATACAACTTTCATTAGACATATTCAAAACTTATTTTTTGAAGTTTATGCCATAAGAAACACAGAGTGAAATTCATAGAAAACGTGAATTCATCCAGAGACTTTGCAAATTCAAAAATGTACACATTAGCCAGTAATAGACAGAAGCAAATTACAGAACACCTGTAATTTTCCATCTGCATGTACCTGTCACTGCATATGCATAATAGCCAAATCCACAGGAGGCGCAGAATTAAGTCATCAGGAAAGATACAGTAACACATTTACACAAAAAATAACTCTTTGTGATAATTGCTTTATAAAACTATAATCAATTGTTTGAAATTTTTCATGATAAATATCTACTTCTCAGCTCATTGAAGACCACAAGAGATAATTGTCTGAGCTGATAAAGTTCAGAGGGACACATAGCTGAGAGGGTAGTATTTAAAAACACATGCAGCACTAGACGGAATAATGACAAATAATGAATCATTCCTAAAAGATACAGGGTTCAGAGAAGATATGGGCCTGGAGTGCCACGTAAAGATATTTCCATGGTGTCTGATACAACCTTTTTTTCAGTCTCAGGCAACTTGAGCTTCTCAGTTAGAATCACAGAATTCTGCTGAATTTTAATTTCAAACCACGAGGTCCATATTATCTCTAAATCTGTCTGTGGGACATCATTTAAGACTATGTCTTTCCGTAGGGAGTTTTAGTATCTGCTGTCACTCATAATGATGCTATCATTCACACTTCGAGTGTGTGAGGCATAATTAGCATTTTTTAGTAATCTGCATCCTCTGGTCTGTCACCAATCTGCTTTACAATACATTTTTTCCTTTTACAGTTTACTGCAGAAGCAAAGAGGTATTATCTTTTTTGCTTTGGGTGTAGGCTTTCCTGGCAGTATGACACTCAGGCAATGACTATATGCACTGAGTCTCCTTCCTCTGTGAAGGATCTACAATGTCAGTTTGTGACATCACTGAAAACAGTCATAATTTCTTGTTGACGGACAGGCTAATTCCTTCTCAAAATAATATGCAAAGACAATTATCAATCAGCAATATGTGTCTACATAAAGTGTCAGAAATGCTCAAGGCAGAGGTTAAGCTTGCATATCTTTAAAAGCTTTATCCGTACTCATGCAGTTATATCAAATCATGACCACTTAGACAACTTAATCAAAGTTGAAGTGTATTTAAAAAAGCTTTTTCTGAAATATGCTTCTTATAATCGTGTTCAGTTGGGAGGATTTTTAAAAGAATGAACAAGCCCTCTATTGTCAAAATGGAAGAACATCAGAAGTGTCTTCTGATGACATTTTAAAAAACCTCAAAACTTATTAATTATGCAAAAATTTTCCATTTCTGCATTTTATATTGGTTATTTCAAGTTTTCATTTAGAACTACTTCTTTAAAAATAAATCATATTTCAATATGTAGCTCAAAAAATACAATATGCCCAAATTGCATTCATATTATTTCGACATGAGCAACACTTTTTGATCAAATCAAAATTGATTGTTTTCTAATAAAAAATGTTAACCTTTTCAATTTTTTTTTCCAGTCTGGAATAATTTTTTTTTTAAGGTATTAGGGAAATGGCAGTGCTCAGAAAGATTTACTGTTTCTATTCATATTAAAATTGATGCCTTGCTAGAGGCAAATTAATTGATTTTATGAGTTATTTTCATCATTTACTGTTATAAAGTTTCAGCTGCATAACCAGGAGGTTTTTAATATACACTGATCAGGAAATACAGAATAGCGTGTACAAAAATATAGAAATTGTGAAAGTAACAGAGTTCAATTTCAAAGTAGTCAAGTCCTATTTACTGTGACTCCCAGGTAAATTTATACACAAGAAATCACAGTGACCTTGTCTGCCACATTTTTCAGCTCTATGTACCTGACTATCTCAGAGATGTCAGAGGGGTACTACTTTTGTTAAGGGAAACACCTCTTGGCCTGTTTCTGTTAGGAAGTGAGCATTTCTATGGACGTGACTACATGTGTAATTCAAAGGTGAGAATTTGGATATTTTAATGAGCCTTGTCTGGTAGAGATAATCTTAGCATCATTGAAGCCAGCACAGTTACATCAATTGGTACCAGAACAGAATCTTCTCATAAAACTTTGTTTTAAAACATAGGTGGTGCTGCCATTTTTGGAACACATTGCTCAACCTTCGCAAGTTTGTGATTTGTTCTGTACTTTCGATGACATCATCTATTAATTTACTGGAAATAAAGAATAATGAGGTCATCCTAAGGCTCAGTACTGCGATGAAGAACTGAAAAGAGCTACAGTAAACAGTAAAATATATATATATACATACATGCACACATATATATACTTATGTTCAATTTTTTACATATAAATCTGGTTGCTTAGGCAAAATAAGAAGTTCTTACCTTGTTTAAGAGGATTAATTTTGAGTATGTAGTTATCAGGACAAAATATTCCACTTTCACTCATTTCAAATGTATTTGTGATATTATGCAATATGTCCTCCCTTTAATTTATATAAAAGGGTTTTTTTAAAGCACATTTATAATAAAACTTTTTTTTTTGGGGGGGGAGAGATTTCATACTTGCTACCTCTATAAACAAATCACATTTGTGATGGGGAAATAAAATTCAACCTTCTCTTCCTGATTTTCTCTTTCTCCTCTAAGCTTTTTTACTCCATTTTATTAGATATGACACACACCCACTCCTCTCCCCACCCTTCCACCCCACTTTTCTTTAGCAGTTCAGGCATTTAACACTCCCCCTGAAGCTAATCAGAGTTTACATCCCCCATGATACACAATGAACTCTCTGTGGAGCTCAGAAAGTGCATTCTAT
The DNA here is from genome assembly GCF_025592945.1 of Manacus candei. Classification (NCBI taxonomy): domain Eukaryota; kingdom Metazoa; phylum Chordata; class Aves; order Passeriformes; family Pipridae; genus Manacus; species Manacus candei. The sequence continues at coordinate 29,104,109 of NW_026138059.1, read as the reverse complement.
TTTTTTTTATGTGGCTTTTTTAGACTGCTTTCTCGAGAAAATCCTTAGTCTAATAAATTTCTTAATCACTTTAAAAAACATGTTTAATTTTTTTCGTTTGGGATGTGTGGGGTTGTTCTGGTTTTTTTCCTTGTAAAGGTTTTTAAAGTCCGTGGATTTGCCCCATCTTTGCTTCTCAATTCTAATCCCTGAACACTCTTAATCAAGTCTTTGGTAGTTTTAATTATTATTCAACATCTTATTTAGGATTAAAATTTTTCTATGATTGTACAGTGAATACAGATCATTAAATACTCATTGTATAATTAAAATTAAAAGAATAATCCCTCCAACAAAATTTCGAACAATTTAAACTACCCAGGATTTAAGAAAGCTAAATGATTGGAAAGGAGATTTATAGCTTGGTCAAATATCCTTAAAGTTAAAACAGATTTGTAAGCATTCTTAGGATAAAAAGTAATTGTTGGGACAAACCAAACATGAAGTCTATCAGGTTTGATAGACTGTCTCCTATTGTGGCCAGTTCAAAGAGTAATAGAAAAAAAAGATCTAAGAACAAAGAGCAAGAGAGTGTAGAAAAATCTGCATTTATAGTCAAGTCTCTTCCTGACCTTCAATATAAGGAAAGCATGAACCCTGAAACCTGAAGATAAAGATCTCTGCAATAAAATTGTTATTAACTACAAAAATCCCTGGTATTCTTGTTATCAATCTCTAAATTCGTTTTGTTGTTGTTGTTTAAGATTATGTCTTCACAAACTACAGTCTCCAGGAAGAGTAGGATAACTGGGCAGAAATTTAAAATTTAAATGCATAACAAAATCAGCAGTCATGAAAAAATGTGCACAAAAATGCAGTGTTTCTAGATATTCTTTTACACCATGACGCGAACGTCACTTTATGAGGATCATCAGGTAAATTATCGTTAGCCATACAAAACCCAAATATATCACGTGTTCAATAAAATACTTCCATGTATATTGACCCTATAAAAAGTTCATTAATCTATGAGTCACTGTAGAGATATTTGCATACAAGCATCTTGGTAAAATAGCTGAAGAGGGAAAAAAGATGAATTCAAAAGAATCATGTGATAAGCTCATGTTCCTCTCAGAAAGGAAATATTTTTTATTTCCTCTTAACAAGGCTTGAGACACACTGTCAAGCCTGTACAGAAGAGCTTTTGGTGAACCCTGGTGCAAAAATCCCTACTGTAGACTGCTCAGTAAGATTAATGGTGGTCAAGAGCCATACAGAAGGTCAAGATGGCTAAACATAGCATTAGTCCATAGACGCTGCTGTCCAACTACCTGTTTCCCCATCTGGACAGTTTACATTCACGCTCCTGTCAGTACAGGCTTCCATAGACCAAATGTTGCGTGTGTTGCCTTTGCACGGGCTTAGTGCTGTTTTCCTTTTGTTCCAAAAATTTAGAACTTTTTTTTTTTTTGCAGAGATAATGCTTCAGACTGCAACAGTGTGGCTCCTTTCACCTGCAACATGCTTTTCACATCTCATTATCTTTCCTAGCCCTTCCTTTTCTCCTTTGAGTAGTAGCACGCATTTGGACTTTCTGTATTATCCTACCCTTTCCTGGATCTTCCACGACTCTCTGAAAAGCAAGTATTGTACCCCCTTTCAAAACTGCTTTTTGGTGCTTTTCTCACTTTGAATTCATTGGGCATGTTAAACTGCATTGGTGCAAACGCAGTGACAAAATAACTTGAGAGGGAGGTATCCCTATTTTGAAAAAGAAAATCCTCCAGTGTGAGTGTCTGAGTGTCTTAACACAGTTGATTAGGAAAATATGCTGTGAAATTCTCAAAAGACACTTGAAAAAAAGTCTTATCTGTCAAGGGAGGAGTGGGAGGAGAGACAAAAGAAAGGAATTAAGCCATTCAGAAGACAGTTTCCTAGCAGGTGGCTTGATTTGTGCCACTTCAGCAAATGGAGAAAAACAAACAAACAAGCAAAAAATTACAATAGCACTCAAGGTGATTCATTAACTTATGTTTTCATTAATGTTTGAGGATGTCATTAAAACGTTACCATATTGAGAATTTTTCCGTGTATTAGACGTTAGCTACTGTATCACACTGGGATATAGCCCAGCATTGCCCTATGTCTTACTGGGAGTCTGCTTAAAACCATCCTGTGTTGTCTGTCATCAGTGTTCAGTGTGGGACTTCCTGCAAGTTTTCAAAGACAATAATGAAACCTGGGGATTGTATCCTTTTGAGCAAGTGAGTCATCAAAACATCACAGATGTTCATTACCATATGAATTTAGCACAATTTCTAAATCCCCAGACCACTGTTATCTCTGAATTTACCCTTTGTAGTGAATGGAGGAAAACTGTTATTTTATTTATCTGAAGACTGCATTGTGATAAGCAAAGTCCTGGAAACAATCCTGTGAAAGATTTTATGGTAAGGAAAATAAAAAGATATATAAAATTAAAAAATATATAATAATTTTTAGTAGAATCAAGAATTGTAGTTGCTGTTTCTGATACCATATGTAATTTTTTTCCCTCTCAAGAAAAAACCTGAAGTGAACCAGCACTTTCCTACAGACTTCCTGGAGACAGGTCAGTAACTAGTATGGGCCACAGCAGTTCTCATTAATTAGGTAGAGATTCTGGTAGGATGAACATAAGCTGTCCGGTGTCACCTAGCACAGCTAATGGCTATGTTTAAATTACAGCCATGATGCTTCCAAATAGCCCCAAAAATTTCTTTTCCTCTTGCTTTGTCTGCTCCTCTTTCTTCATTATGTTTCCTTTAAACACCACTAAGTTTTTTTCATGTTAACAAATTCTCTGTTTCTCTTTACTGAACTTCAGCGTGCCTTGATTTTGTTTATACATTACAATTTGTTTACAACTGTATTTCAAAAATATATTTTAGACAAAGAAACAGGGAAAAAAGCACAGAATGTGGTAAGGGCTTTAGACAGTGACTTGATATTTTAGGAAATTTAAATTCAGTGAAGTGTATATAAGGCTAAAAGCATAAAAATACAGAATAAAAATTCAAATTATCCATTCTGGGTCCATGACTGCACATAACTCTATGTACAGGTAGGCAGGGTGTGGGAAGCATTCAGGTGACTGGAAATCTGAGCAAAACACAGAGGAAGTCTTTCTACAAGTTCCAGCTACAGCTGAAAATACACATTGTGATTTTGAGGAGCAGATACACTTCTTATTATTACTAAATTTAGGTTGATATTTCTCTAAGAATGGGTGTAAAAAGAGAAGGGAAAAAATTCAGCTGAACGCACCAATGTAAAAAGGGAATCAAAGATATTTATCTGTAATGTGAAACAATCCCTTGACACACGAATTTTTAATTAGAGGTCCTTTGATTTTTAGTTCTAATGTTTACTACGTCTTCATGTGCAAGACACATATTTGCTATCCTCTAACTCTTCAGGACAAACAAGCAATACCAATAGGTTTGAGGTTTGCTCCCAGTTTAAACTGGGTGAGATGAAGCGAAATGCCAGTTGTGTAATCTCAAGGATTTGACATTATCCGAGGAACCTGTAGCCACTGCTTTTAATTGCTAAATTTAAAAAAAAAAAAAAAAAGGAAACCGAAAGGTTCAGGGAAACTTTCTCAATCGCTTTCTGATATGTAGAGTTTGAACAAAATTAAAAAGCTGCACAACCATCTTTTATAAGTGTGTGTGGGGAGGTGTGTGCATCTGTTTTAAATTAAAATTTCCCGTTTCTATCTGTAGAGGATTCTGGTGTTATGGGGACCAGTGGCACCCACACAAGTGTGTTGTCAGTAATCATATGGGATAATTTGACCTTCCCAATCAACTCTTCACTGAGGACCTGAATGAAATGGTTTGCATTGAATCAAATAACTCAGGGGCTGATACCTAAGAACCACACAAGCCTTTGCAATTATTCAATTATTTAGTAAAAGGGCATCGTTTCATATGGTATAAAGCAATCAAATTGATAACTAGACTAACAGAGTAATTTGATGTTAACTCAGTAAATACAAGCATATTTACTTCACATTTCTGCATAATCAACTAGTTCAGTTGAAGCTGAAGGTTTCAATGGCTGAACTACTTCAGCCAGACATCAACCCTTCATAAGACCTGAAAGTAAATAAGAATGACAATCTTTATAACTCCTCTAACTGCCAACCTGTATGTACAACTGTTGCTTGCTTTGTTCTTTATTTATGTTTAAAACACTTGTTTTGTCAAATAACATGATCACTGATCCTTCAGTACTTGGGATAATTGGTAGCAGTAGGTCAGCTAAATGGTTCATCCCAGCTTGTCTATATTGCTAATGAAACTCCAGCATTATCACTTCTTTTCCTTCCATGGGGAATATAGTTGCCTAGTACCCTCACATGTTACAACCCTGTCCTTTCCCCACTTGATGAAAGACGCTTCCGTGACCTATTTCCATATGAAAGTATAGTTTCTTTTGTACTCTAGAAAATACAAAGTTAAATCCTAACCAGCTGAGAATCTGTCCCATTTGCTTATTCTCTGTTAACTACTGCCTAGCACTCCTGCTGTGTCAAAATGCCTCACCAGTACCTCCTGCAGTGGGCTGTGTCTTAAAGGCACACATTAATCGTTAATTAACAGATTATAATTTAAAAAAATAAACTCCAAACAGCTCATTATAGTGACATTTAAATCATTCAATTCAGTTAAATAGGATGACAGTTTATTTAATAATGATCAGAGTGTTCCTCTGTTCTGTTGCCTTTTTTCCCTCTTCAGCAGCATTCTGATACAGAAAAAAAAGATAACGTAGACAAATGCAATTCAAGTGGTCTCTTTATGAAACAAAATTAGTGCGAAATGATTTGACTCTGACTAGTATTGTTTCTTGAAGGACGGGAGAGGCAGCTGTGAGAACAATCTGTTTCTTCTAGGAGTCAACTATGCATGCCTTACTGTGTATAATAGTAATAATTGTAAAAAATACCAGTTTGGCTGAATGAGTTTTGTAGGATTCAGCTGACTTCACAGTTTTAAGGGTATTCTTTCTTTTTAAGAATGACTGGCTGTTGTAAAATGTGAGGAGTAAACAACATCACAGGATCTATTTTTATAGAAAGAAGTATCTTTCTGTATGATCCCCAGATGAAAAGCTGTCATCTGTCTTCTGGATAAGTTTTATCCTCCTCCCCTTCAATGGTAAGTTTTTTTGAAACTGCAGAAGACTCCAAGCAATTCTTTATCATTCCCTAAATAAAGACATCAGAGTATTGGCAGACACCATACATGAGCACGAATGGGCAGCTGTCTCTGAAAGCTTAGTCAAAAGCTGTGAAATGTTATTACTAAGTGTATGTCAATGTGATGTCTCCCACTACCTTTAAATGGTGCTTTAAAATGATACTTCAAGCAGAAGTTTTCTCATTTATGATGTATTAGCCTAAGTCTATAAACTATTCCGTGGAAGGAATCTTACCAGTCCATCAAAAGTAATTAAAGGCAGAGAGTAAATTTCAAAGACAAAGTGTAAATTGAATTGGGGGAAAAAATAAAGAAGAAAAATAAGGAAGAAGAAATTTTTTTTAATCTTCCTTTCTTTCATCTGGGAACTTTTAAAAAGACACATCTATTGATAACATGCTAGTAAGAAGTTTTTAAGTATGACCAGAAATAAAAACTGTTCCCTGAATTTTTATTCTATTTTATAGAACTGATGAAAAAGATTAATGAGGTTGCAGTGTTAAGTGTTACATCACACATTCTTAATGGTGTCTTATTATTAAGCAAATAATGCATTTTACTAATAGCTTGGACATTTATTGCTAAAATTTTAACTCTCTTCCCTTATTGTTTTCCTTGGATCAGTTCTATTGCTGGTCAAATAATGCATTCTTTTTGTATAGTGCTGTTTCTTAAATAGCTGTGCTAAGTATTCAGTCTGCTCTGTAGAGCACAAAACTTCAACTTTGTCTCTGCATGTATTCATTATCACAGTATTTAATTACAGGATGAGATAATATTTCTCAAATAGCAGAGTCTAATGTTATGTTATTTATTCTTGGATTTGTACTTTATTTTTTTCTGGGAACATTCAAAGACATTTGCAATAAATATAATGCAGTGGAAAATTTAATTTTTATTATCATTATTTGAAGCATTAAAGCTGTTAAAAACTTTAAAAAATAGAAATACTTAAAACATATTCTTCCTCTTCCCTGTCTTGGTTTTCTTTCAAAACTTGTCAAATGTCTTACAACCATCTCCACATAGAAAATAATAGCCAGCAACAAGGATAATGACAGTACCAATAAACATCATATTCAGAGAGAACAAACCTACAAAATTTCAATCTGAAAACTGTAGGTTTAAGAAAGCTATGAAATGCTATAATGGACTGTAAAGGAAAACATGATTCATTTAACTTTATAGGTGAGTACTTCCCTGTTATAACAAGCAGAAATCATCTTTGTTGTCTTTAGTCAACTCTAGATACTCTTTTTTGTAATGAGGTAAATTGTTAAAATATACTATGAGATAAATTAATGAGTATTTATTTACCTAATGAGCAATTCTTCACAGTTTTCATACTTTCAAGGTCATAATGCATGGAGCTCGTTTTGTACCATTGGGATTTTTTTATGCATTATACTCCAAAACCTGCTTCCAACAAAAACCTCAATCTTTTCAAGTCAGGATAGGGTGAAACAATAAATCATGATATTGTTCTTCGTTTATGATTCAGCAGTGGGTGAAAGGCTTATTCCACCTCCCGTGGGAAATAACCTATTAAAACTTTGAGTTTCTTTTGATCTTAATCCAAAGCTCATCAAAATCAATAGTTCTGTTTCCATTGACCTCTAGTATCATTAATACTAGGTATTTTGGAGGGTGACTGAAGTCAATATATGTAACATGAATGAAGCTTTACAGAGAACCATTGCCACTTTTTTCCTAACTGTTTGCTTGTAGTTTGTAATTATTTAAATGGGGCACCTGAACTACAGGAAAGAAATGAAGAGAAGAAAGTGGCTAACATGAAACCACATAGTGATTTTAGTTTATATTTCTGTTTTATTTTGATCTAATTTAAAGTCAAAAGGAAATGTGTAGAATGCAAAATATTTCCGACGATGAAACAGATATCTTGTAGGAAAATAAAAGCCATACGTACAATATTAGAAGTAACCAAAAGTTAAAACAATCAATTCAAAGGTAGAAAAGCAGATATTTAATAAAATTTGAAATGGAAAGAGGTTTAATATAAAACTAGAAGAAAAAGAGAAAGAGGAAAAATATGGATAAGCTGATATATTTTTCCTTTTTTTATTTCTCTCCATTGTTTGTTACATTTCCATGTTTTATGCTACTTTAAAATTAGATGTGAACTCTAGCCTTTCTTAGTGTTTATTTTTTACATAGAATTTTGCTGGGCCTACTTGTATTTGTGAGGTTAAGAGCATTTTTCAAAAGGATCATAATTTATTTGCAAATGGTTACTTCTTTATTCTTTCTTCTGAAAATTCCAGACCCAAAATTTATTCTTTTCATGTAGCAAGTGATTTTGTTGTTGAAAAGAAAGAGAAGAAAACATTTTGATTCAGGGTCTTGATATATTGCAGTAGATTTTGATTTTATAACAAAGTTGTTACTTTTCAGTTTACCAAAGGGATACTGTCATGGTTACAGGAAGCTTTTTTGTATTTTATAAATTGTAAGTAATTTTTCTTTCTGCATGTTATTTGTACAGATATTTAGCAACTGCCTGTGTCCTGGGCTCAGCACTGAAGTTTACTTCTGAAAGATAAAATGAGAAATGTTTTTTTCTCGGGCCTTTATTGACAGAAGCATGAAACCCATGGAGTAGGACAGGGACCACAGAAAAGGAACAAATGATTGTTACTTGGTTGTTGACTTGATAGCCTGTAATTAGCAGTTACTTCTGATAAATGCATATAGCTACACTTCCTCATTTGGACAGAGCACAGATCTATAACCTCTACAATCCTACCTGATCTGTAGAGTGCATGTCTTTTTCTCATATTTATTTGTCATTGTCTGGTAGAAACAGGACAAAGATTTTTCTGTGGGATAGAAATGAATGATAAAGATTAATCCTGAATATGGATTTCAGAAAATTACATCTCTTTAACATTGCTTTGTGAAGAAATTGGTTACAGGCCAGACCCTAATACTGTACACTTATCCTCTGAGAATGCCATTTGCAATGCCAAAATAACAAGGGACGTGTCTGAACTACTGTAAGAAAAGTCTGTCCTCATTTTCACCTGTTTGTTTCTATGTGAATGTCAATGGCATCAGTATATTTCTCAGTACCTGAAAATTCACCTTCAAGCACCAAATAAAACGAAAAAGTCTTTAAATCTCCTTCAAGAAGAAATAATATATTTCTTTAACTGTCAATCCATGTTTAATAATTATTAGGGCAACCGATTAATTCAAATGAACTACAGGAAAATGAATGCAATTAAAAAAAATGAGAGATGGGATTACATCCTCTGTATTTGTACTGGACTACCTGGGAATGTTTATATCCTTAGTGATGAGTTCCAGTGAGGTCTGAGAAGAAGGAGAGGTAGCTCAAAGATATGCGTGTTCTAAACTTTTGCCAACTCTGGAGACAGAGTAAAGAACAGAAATTATTGTTCCCTCTGAGGAAAGAACAATTATAACTTGGTCAATTTGGAGAGGCGAGGATGACTCTGGGGAGACTGGGAGCTCAGATCTGTGAGTTCTGTGCATATGGGAGGGAGCATGGAATTGGTTAGGAATACGGGATACATTCTCATAGGAAAACCGGCTTCATTAATTCTGCTAATTTAACTTAGCTTTAACTTTAACTCCTAAGCACAGTAACAATGAGGTGAGAGCCCTTAAATGGGTGAATGCACATTTTAAGTTGGTTATTACAAGGCTGACTTATAGATACATTTATATGTATATATGCAGATGCAGATATGTATCTATGTGTACATATACATGTGTGTCTGTATATGTGCATATATAAATATGTATACATGCATGCAAATGTGTGTATGTGCTTGTAATAGAGAAGGTGCCAGTAGATGGCACTCAAGAATGTATAACTGATGAGCTTGTTGGCTCTGTTTTCATGAAGAAATCAATAAGAAATCTAATCAGTTCCTGAAACAATGATGGCCTTCATCCAAGACGAAGACATAAAAAAAGTCTCTACTTGATACTAACTCAATGGTTCTCTCCAAAACTTTCAAAAAGTCTTTCTTTGCATTGACTAGGTATGGTTTGAATGTACTGGGGCTCAATTGTTAACATTATGGCTGCCTCTGAAGTACTAAGTAAAAAGATTCAGATGTTATTTGCTTCTGTCTCTGACAACACCTGTCCTGGTATGATGCTTCAGTATCGAGCTAAACTTTTTTATCACCTGAATTAGAGCAGTGACATCCAAACTGGTTAATGGGAGGTGACCCATTCATGCTAATCATTGTGTATTCTGGACATAGCATAGAGAATGACCCACAGAAGAAAAAAACATAAAGTCTTTTCTAATAATTTACACAAACACTCCAGTCCTTAAGCCTGTATAATTTCTGGATATAGATTTGTTATTTAGCTTTTGTAAGTGGCATTGTATCTGCAAGAGAAATAATGAAAAATCTTTGTATGAAAGGACTGAAATCAGGAAGAACTAAGTGGAACTTGTTCCTGGTAAAAAAGGATTTGAGGAAAAATTGTAACATCAGTAGATGGAGATTTTGATTCTTTATTAATCCGGAAGTCTGTTAGCCTAGAATATACAACTCTGTCTGCAGGCAACACACACATACATCATCAAAAACTTCAGTCTTGACACTACTACCACCCACATATGTCAGAAGACCTAGATCTACACTACCCTTTTATATGTCCAGATTCTTCTTGGAAGGACATAGGGATGAGAATTTTACCATACTGCACAACCATAGCTAACCAGGTCTGGATAACTGGGAGAATAAACACACAAGCCCCTCCTTATAGACACAAGTAGAACATTTAGAATTGAAGGAGGGAAGCAAGCAGCGGGGAGAAGGGAGGAAAAGAGAGAGGAGCATCAGCTTTTGCCATTGAAAGGAGAAACCTAATAAATCAATAATGAAAAATGACGCTCAGGCTGGAAAACCGCATGGCTTGAAGACACAAGTAAAAAAACACTCTTGCATGGGTTGATTTTTTTTTTTAATTTCCTCTATGTTCAGTAAAATGGGCACGTGTTCTCTAAGAACAATCAGACTTTATGATAAGTTACTTCCATGCTGAAATTCCCCCTCTACGAGATATTCTTCTCAGGTCTAAAAACTTTATTTGACCGCTCAGATCTCAGATGATAGGAGAGAGGAGTAGTGTAGAGTCTGGGTTTGGAAGACCAAGGAATGTGTGTTATAAGCATCTTCCTTTCTAAAGGCCTGCAGCTTTACACCCTCCCCATTTAACCTTAAAGAATTAAACCTGAGTGGGACCTGATTTGTGAGCACAGACTTTCAAAATGCTCACAAAATAGCAAATTTATTCCTCCATATCAGTCAAGCTTGAACTTGTTCCTTTTCAAGCTTATGTACACTCTACTGCCCACCCCCTGTATCTTCATTTTCCTTAAAAAGACCTTGTTTTGATATCTAAATCTTATGTGGCATAAAACTAAGTCAGATGTACTGTCCTAATTTCTGTGAATTATCTCATTCATGTACACACCATGGACACATAAGACACATGCATAGAGAGAGGAATTTGGGTATTTACTCCACAACATAAAATGTTTGGATCAGCCACAATAGCTTTCCATGAGGAATGTTTATGCCAGTCAATCATTTTAAATATCCAGAAAGAGAGGAAGCCTGAACAAAACTCTAAAAGGCTACAGAGAAGTCAGAAAACTAGTGTTGCTGACTTCTTGCCAAATAAGCCATTTCTTTTTTTTTTACAAATTAAATAAATTCTGAGATATGCTGCACTCAGAGGCAACTGTAATTCCTAATCTAGGTTTCACAGATTATTTTTCCTGTTTTTCCTCAGCAGTAATAAAAATTCTGGTAGAATAAATTGAGAGAAAAGGAGAGATGAATCTATTGAGAGGCTCACTAACGACTGCTTACTGCAGCATTCTTTCCATGATGGCTTAATTAACTACTATGGTATATATCTGCTATCCTTAGTGACTACTTATTAAAACTTTTATGTATACTCACATATGCAGCTTTGAACATAGCTTTTAAGACACAGGGACTTTTTCCCCCCCTTTCTTTTTTTTTTCATGATGCTCTTCCTCTAATTCTCTTAGTAATCAGATAACCCTAATTATATTTAGTCTACAAAAGGCTGCTGTATGCTGTTGTAATGTGCCACCCAAGAGATACCTCCTTGAACTTTGGTAGAGTTTAATACAAAACTGGTTAGAGAAGGCTAAATCTGGGAAAGAACTAATGCCACAAAGTCACTTTGGTTACATGGGAATTTTCAATTTGTGGTACAGGCACATGCCACTCTTAAAAGCTCCAACTGGTTTGATAGATTCCTACTTATTGCTACATTTCCTGCTCAGCCACAGTTACTTAAGAAATGCTATTTTGGATCTATAGATGTTTTACAAGTGTTACATAAATTGCTTAGACAACTTTGTGCAAAACAGAAGAGTTCATTTTTCTTCCTCTCTCAAACTAATAAAAATAATTTCAGTCTTCTCTTACAATCCAAATGACAAATCAATTAAATTATTTAAGGAAAAAGTATGTTTTTATAGTATTCTATAAACTATATAAAGCATAAAATTATTTGAATAAGAATTGAGTTACAGATATATAAGTCGTATGCTTATGTTTTCTGTTGACTCACCTATTGCAGGAATGATTAAACTACCCTACACAAATATCAATGGCAATTTTCTGATGGCATAAAACTATAAAATAAAAATTTGTTATTGCGAAGCAGCATAGCAAACATTTCCTCTTCCTTCCAGAATTCTCCTACTCCATATCCCATGCCATTGGACCAGGATTCTCTGCATAAGACAGCTTCATGTATAGGTTGTATGACAGAAGAATCACACATGCAATTTACAGTAAAAGACCTCTTCTTCTTTAAGACATGAGGCCATTGTGGTACAATGTCATTAATCTGACAATACTTTGGAAGGCAAGTGACTGTCAGCTGGTCAGTCACAAAGCAATAACCACCACCATGAACACATTATTATTTTTAAAATATAATTTAAATTATTAGCAAATTATGTTGAGGCGCTTTTCAAAGACTAAATAATGACCCTGAAGTACAGCTGATGCAAGCACCTGCAATTCTTTTAGAGAGACTGTAGTCATGTCATTTTGTGAGCTCAAGGACTGAGAAAAGTGACTGCTAAAGGTATTTTTTTTACCAAGTCTTTAGAAATATTTTTTTTTATTAGATACTCTGTGGACTAGTACTAATATTCATAAACAAGAAAAAGCATATGAACCTGTGCAAAGCCCAGCTATATCACTTCAGATACTTGAGATATTTTATTTATATAACTAAAGAAAATATTTCTACTCTGCCATGTTTCAGCTTAGAGGTAGGAACCTAAATACTATACACATTTCATATATAATCTTTTTTTTTTTATCCCAGTGTGTATCTACATTTGTGACCATCAACCTGTGAAAAGGGCACTGTGCTCTTATTAAAGTCAAAGCTGCAATCCAAAGTAGGTCAAAAGAAAGGAGCACCTGACCCAGAACATAGCTTTTAGATATCATAGCTAAAAAACAAAAATGCCCATTTGTAGTGCCATTGCTAAAGACAAGCTGAACCTGGGTGAAAAGGTTCCTTTCAGGAAAGAACTAGGAGGAGGGGCAGTGCAATAAATACAGTGGCACATGCCTGCTTGCCTGAAGTTTCCTCTCGCTCAGCCCTGATACCCCTGATACTCCATCAATCATGACTGATGCCTGCATTATGCTCTAATTCCTAAGACACATCTCCTGTCATCTGAAAAGATCAAAGGGGAGACTTGCTCAGGGACAAGGGAACATGTTAATTGCAATCCCACCCTTTTGTTTGTAAATCTTTTGCAATGTTCCAATTGCAACGCATTGATTACTTTGGTTTTCACGCAATGATAATGATTCTACCTGTTTCTTTCCTTTTTTTTGTTTGTTTTTAATCTCTTAATAGAAATACACATTGTAATATTCAGCCAGCACTTCAAGGATATCAATATGATCTTGAAACGTTATGATTACAGAGCACTGGGAATCTACATATGAGAACTGCATTAACATTTCACTTACTTAACCTCCCAGTAGAATTGTGAAGGTATCATTTATAAGAATTGTATAGGTAGTATGGGAGTAAGAGAGGATTGATTGATTCAGGATGGAAAATCATATTTCTTTCAGGCATATCTCTAAATTGCTTGACACACATTTGCTTATATGTGAAGGCTACATTTGAAGGAAAGCTGATATCTGAGCTTGAATAAAATATATTTCAAGGCACAACCAGGAGAATTGGTAAGGAGACAGCTGACTGTAAAAGGCTGCATATATAAATGAGAAATTTATGCCAAATTTACACTGAATTTAAACTACTTTTTAATCCACTACAATTTCAGACTCCTTTATTGAAGTTTAATTTAAGCCATTTCCCCAACCTCATTCCCAATTAACTTAGATTATGCCTACTTTAAGGAATTTGTTACAGTTCAAAGAGTCAAGGCACGGAAAGTGAACTTAAACTCACACACTTGAGCTAATATAAATCCCTAGTATACAAATTCTGTTTTACCAGCAAAATTTTCCTTTAGCTTGAATTGTTTCAAGACAGTGAATTTATTACATTGATACAAAGGTTCAATTTGATAAGGACTCCATTAAGAGTACTTTGCTGATTTACTGTGCTGGTATTTCTATAATGGTAAAGTGTTTCTAGTATAGATGTTTCTGTGCATTACACGGAACCAAACCTGATTTAAACCCAGAATAATAGCATCATCATGGCTTTTCACATATAAATAACCCCTGTGAAATAGTGAAATAAAAGGAGTTTGTTAACCCCAATATATATTATTTTCCCAAGGGAAACATTTCTGAAGGCATTTTGGAGTTAAATAACAGCGAAAGCCATATTCAAGCTTGTCAAAAACAACAGACTGTCCCTGAAGTTAACACAGCTGAACTCCTCCAAAGTGTATGCATAACTGTGTAGGCTTCTTTCTCTTTATACAAGTATGATGTATTTACATTAAGCTTTGAATCTCTATGAAGAAAGGCACATTTAAAGGCTAGCAGAACAATTTAACCAGGCAACAAAATGGAACATTAAAAGTTAAGATGTGGAAGGCGAAAAAAAAAGTCCTCAAGGGGCACATTGATGATTTGAGAGTTTAAAGCTCTTTAAAATAAAAAAAAAAAAATAAAAAAAGCTTTAAATAAAAGATTTTAAAACTACATCTCTTGCTACTCTGCTGCTGTTGTATTTCAAGAACTGATCCAACATCTCTAAGTCAAAGGAAAATTAGCATTGTCTTCAAACTAAAATTTTCATATAAAAGCAATGTTTCTTTCTATATTGTGAATTTTCTGGAGTTAAAAGTCTGTCCAAAACAATTTTATAAAAACTGCCATCTCCTTTCACATGTGAGCAAGGACATACTACGCAGCTCCAAGAGTCTTTGGTGAACGACTAAATGAATTTTTCTGATGAAGTCACTTTTTCTACAAATTTGTGAAGACGCTAAGAGAAATATTCCAGGAAGTAACTCACCTCCACAAAAGCCACCCTAATGTTCTAGTGTGCCAGTTTTTCTGTTCACATGTTAACTTTGTTATTACCATGTTTTGGTACAGAAAAGAAGTTTTTGATTTGCATACTAGATGAAATTATTTTGGGAGACTACTTATCTTCAGCTTTTTAAATTAGCATTATTTGTAGTTCTGTGAAATGAAATCAAAACCAGTTTATCGGAACAGTTTAGGTCAACTACCCTGTTGCAGAGACAATAAACTTTAGGAGAGGAGTAGAACAAACCCTAGGAAGTGACTGCTTTAGCAGGCAGATTCCAATTTTCTATGACATGGAAGTCAACAACCTAAAGCCTTAGGTTGCCAGTTCCAGCAGTAAGTTTTTAAGGATCCTTGGAAGGGATTTATCATATCTAACTCTTGGCACCAGCAGTATGAGGAAATACTCCTAGTTGTGCACTTTGGTTTCCCTTTCTTCCAAGCAGAGAAAATCAGTCATTCTTGATGTGTATTAGTTGAGTATTTGGGGATGAAATTCATCACTCTCAGCAAAAACCTGCTTATTTCTGAGGATGAAACAATTAGCTCAAAGATGAGTATATATTCATAATTAGCTCAAAGGTTCATATATCAATATTTCTGATGTTTGTTTAGCTAAATGAATCCCACTCCTTCTGTTTTACTATACTGTGGTTTTAATATTATGGCTTTGGACAGTGCCTAAATAGTTCATCCAAAGGACCACCTTGAAGGTGCTAAGTGTTTAGGTCTGTGCTGCACAAAAAAGCATAAAATGGATCCAGGCATGACTATGTATTTATAATTTGTGTCTTTATTAATTATAACCAGGTCAATTGAATAAATGTGTTTTGTCAGCAAGCAACAATATCTACACAGTTATGTTTGAAATGTTATAATTTTAATTAACTTAATCAGTAAAGCACTGGTAGGAGCTTGAATATTTAATGTTGAGCCAAATAGCTTTACACAGATCTTTAAATTACATATCTAACACAAAAATTGAAGTCCAGAAATTATTTAGGGGTGCTATTTTCTCTCATCTATCCTATTGTTAAAGTAAAGCCACATCTTAAACTAGCAGCCTTCCTCCCAGTAGTGGTATCTGAAATAGAATTAAACAAAGACAAATCCACTTGCAGTCTAAAATTTTATATTCTGTATCATTCTGAAATCTTTAGGGAACTGGATGATATATAGCCCTAAATCTGAAGGTAGATATCAGATTTGAGAAACATTACATATATCAGATCTTTCCCTTCACAACCACTAAAATGTCCCCCATTTTATACTCTAATTTAGTAATAAGATGAATTTGAAGTACTGATATTTTCCTCTTTGTAAGATAGAGAATCTAAACAGTCAATTTAAATAAGATGCATTTTAAAGAGAATAAGCTTATTTTAGGTAATCATTTCCCTCTGTACATGTAGCCTGCTTTTTATAGGACTATAGTTGGAGGTTCTTCTCTGAGAGAAAACACTCTGTTCACCATTTTTCAGTCTCAAACCTATCCAGGGAATTAAGCAACAAGGCTGTACAAAGTAGGAGTTCCATCCCACTGAAAATAGTGCAAGGTAGTTACAGGTTGTCCTGTGCTGCTCTAAATATTGTGCTTAAATGTAATGAAAAAGTTTGTATTCATGTCTAGAAAGCCTCTAACAATGTTCTTACCTCCTTGAGTGTCTCAAAAAAATGCTGTGTAGTAGTCTTTAAAAGCTCCATTTCAAGGGATCTTGACAATCAAGAAAAGGCAGGGTGATTGTCTAAGTTGTTTTGAAATATTGGCTTGCCGCCTACACAAAACTGAACAAAGGCTTACTCTGACTTTCAGGTCAAGCCAATACAGACCAAGCCTGAGCTTTGATTTGCCCCATACGAAGAAATATAATGCAGTGGAAGCAGCAGCTACTTAATATAGGAGTTAAAATTACCCATGACTGAAGTGAGCAAATCAATCAAAAGTTTTGGCATGTAATGAGCTAGAAAAACTGGTGTGGCAGGTTTGGGGGCAGGAAAAGGCTTCGCTCTGTATTCAGCAGTTTCCAAATTACCATGACATCCCTTTGCATAAACCACCCGACTTCCAGCAGGTGGATTTTACAGGCATTGTGCTGCCAGCACAAAGATGGATCAAGCAGGAGCATTCAAAATAGCTTCCTGTTTTGTGTTCTTAAAATCAGAATTCCATGAAGTCTGCCAAATTTCTTAATATTTTTAGAAGTTAGAATATAAAAAAATAAAAGGGGCAGACAATCAAGAATGAAAAATGTTACAGGTTTAATATATTACACAAGCAATAGTGCTTGCTTTCTCTGTCCTGAAAAACCCATTTTTTTAATATAAAGAGTTACATTAAAATGAATCTGAGAGAAATACTCTAATCTTTCTGAGATGTCTTCATAATCATGCATATCATTCAGTGCTCATTTCAATAACTTATACCATCTCCTCTCTTATCACTTGAATGCTTTTTGATTTATTATTCCTGTCCTGATCATTTAGAAAAAGGTACTGACATGTTTACAAGTCTAAAATCATTAGCTAAAAAATCTCTGCTAAATATATAATGATTGCAAAAGTGTGTTTGGGAAGGGATCAGATGCATGTTATGACATTTTTCTATAAATGCCTTCCAGGCATCTATATATAGGGATTCAAATTTTTCTTTCAGATTCCCAAATGATAGTGTGATTTGTGTGGGAAATCCTTGCAATCATCCCAGTGAAGATCACAGGCAGTGCAGGGTTTTAGGGTGTGCTTCTAACTTGACTCTGTGTTCTGAGAGATTTATCTTTTTTTTTCTTAACAGGGTATCCTAAGGTATAAAATCAGACTATGCATTTGCAGTTTCTATCCTCTTTGTTTAACAATAAAGTCTTCTTAGTGTATTTTGCAGGCAGTGCTGAAACACGTTTCTCAAGGAGTGTTAGATCAGACTGTAATGATTCTGCAGAACTGCTAACCCACTCAACTAGATGCTGACTCTGATCCACTGCAAAGTGCACAAAACACGTTCATACAATTACTAGAAAAACCCAGTGTTCAGTGGTCAAAGGATTTCCAGTTGTATGAAATGACAGTCTGGTTTCAGGATACATTGGATTGTATAATAAAGCATTACAAACTGTAAACTGTTCATTTGGAACAGTTTTCCTCTTATTGTGTCACTGCAACATCAGACCTCAAGATTTCAGCCAGGAGAGGAGATAAGGAAAGGTCAAAGAGAAGGAAGATGAGGAGAAAAATTGCAAATCTACAAGAACTACACTAACAGACATGTTTTGCAAGTTGATTAGTTAAAAACTTAATGCAGATGTTTCTGGAAGCTGAAGAAAAGGCTTAAGTCAACAAGGAGTTCTGAACTAAAATCAGAATGTATCTTGAAGAATGATTAAATGTCTAGTATTTGAGCTGGACACATCATTGCTAGCTGGCAAAAACTTAGATGAAAACTAGGCTCCATGGCAATCGATAGCTGTATGCCATTGATTTCTGTGAAGGTAGGATTTTCTCCTGGCTTCTTGTCATCGACATATTACAGGAAACTTCCCCTTTCTTTTTGCTTTCTAACACAAAAATGCAAATCTCAGCACACAAGAGACAATTTCAGCAATTTCAGCTGTGACTTTCACCTTATACCACTGTTTTCCTGCTCCTCCTCTCCTCAAAAAAAAATTGTTTATGAACCCTTTTCTCTCCATAAAAATGCATTCAGTATCAGGCTCAAAAGACAAGGCCCTCATCGGCTTTATTTCACTATGTGCGAAAGCGGAAGCCAGGGACAGTATTTTTTAAAGCGCAGGACTTTACAGAAATAGCAATATTAAAATGCAGATAATCTACTGATCTTGCTTTTTATCACTTAAAAAAATTCTTTATTAAAATGCATATGCTTGAAGTCTGGTACTTAATTGATATATACTGGCTCTAGATCAAGAGGATTCTTCTACAGTCTTTTTCCAGCCCCCACCTCTGTGCCTAAATCCACAACCCCCTCTCAGCCCCCTTTCTCCTTTCCTATATATAAGGATATAAACTTTTCTGAACTAATGGCCAAAAGTTTTTTTGAATTTAATCTGTGGTATTGTCTGCGTCTCCTTTTAAGGGCTGACAACAGTTTGACTTTCTGCTTATTTCATGTAACTTAAGATCAAATTCAAACATTTTATTAATACGGTTTAAACAGCAGAATGATGGAATTGTTATATCTGCAACAAAAACCTGCTTTAACAAAAATCTTTCCAGGGACTTCAGAGGTAGCTGTTATGAAATCTCGTGTTTCTTGCATCAAACTTTGTGTATTCTCTTTTCTTTTTGAGAATTACTTATGAAAGGTAATTCCCAGTTTCAGAGAAAGTCTGAAATTCTTAAATCATTGTTAAATTACTTAAATTCCTCAGCCTCTGTATCCAGCATGTTCCTTTTTAAATTGATTTCATAGTCCTATGCCTTTTCTGGAGCTGGGGGGGGAAGTCATGCCGAGACACAGTTATGGATGAGCTCTTTGGAATAGAGAACAACAAGCTGCTTGCATTAAGCCTCAAAGTGAAGGAAAAAAGAAAAAAGAAAAAACCCATTGCAAGTATATTTAAAGAAAGGGAACAAGTTTACAATTAAGATTTTAAAAGAAAATCTTCAGACAAGGCAAGTTGATTAAATTAATTTCTGATTTTGCCTAAATGAAAAAGAGATGGAATACTACTACCCAGGAATAATATCTCCTTAAGCTAAGGGAATTAAATGTCTGTATTTATGCATCTTTTCCCCCTGCAGTACATAATCACTGTCTGTCACACTTTGATGTCATAATCATCCATTGAAGCTTCACCATTAAAAAGTAAATCTGCTTAACACACATAAAAAAAAAAAAAGAAAAAGAAAAGAAAAATAAGAAAAAAGCACTTGCTTTTTATTGTCTCAGTGGTAAAAAATTTGAATGGCAGATGTGTCATATTATGTCACTCTGGCCTTAATGAAACCATTTTGAAATGCAAAAGTACTTTTTTAAAACAATACCTTAATCTGTTCAAGCAGTAACTGCAACTCTTTTCTACTAAGTAAGCATGAAGTGTCCTTTCTTGTGTGTAATATATGTGAGTAGCATGACCTCAGTGTCAAATAGTACTTTACAATATCTTTTTGCAATCATTTTCCCATACGACGAAGACATCTAAAACTCAGTATAGACTTCAGTTATGAGGGAAATACTCTTTTAGATATTTAGTTTTTCAAAAAGATTTGTTTACATTTGGATCAGCTGGCCCAAAATGAAGACAGTGTCCAGCTCATTTCTGGAACAAAGTTGAAAGTTGCCATCCACTTGATATTATATTATATTTTTAATGCCAAGTCAAAGTGCTAGCTTCTGTTTAAACTTTTCTGTTATGCATTTGCACCACTCTCATTTCTTATGTTTTTCTTCCTTTTAATTCCTGTACTTTTTTTATCTAACCTACTCAGCCATTTAATGTATGACTCACTGCATCCCTCAGTTAAGGTTAAATACAATACTCGATGAAGAGAAAGGACTTTCTTATTTCTTTTAATTGCTGACATGCTCCTGATGGACAGCATATTATTTGGTCAGCTGTTGTTAAAAGGAAAAAATAAGAAATCAAAGAGAGAGTGGAAAAAGAAGAATAGGACAATCTGTGCTCAACATCAGTAGCCCACATTCTTTCCTTAGCAACTTTTCCATTTTCACAAACTGATTCTAATTTCCCTACAAACGTTGACAGTAAAAGCTTCTCAGTCTAATAGTATAAATAAATGTCCACAATCAAACCTTAGGAAGTCACCCCTATCATACAGTTTGTGCTTCTTGATTTTATCTATGATATATTATAAAGAAACCTTTTTTAAAAATAATGCTGCTAATATTATCAACAACAATAGCAACAACAATGAATTTCCAACATTATTCTAACACAATATTTTTGGCAAGTATTCCTGAACTGGTACTTATTTTATATAGTGGGTTTGTAGATAAGCTGTAGCCAGATGCCAAAAATGCCTCTTTGCTCCATAGAATACTCAATGTTCCTTTATTGTGTTAAGGAGTTGATAATTTCAGTGTAATTGTCTTTTGGTATGATAATATAATACAGTGCAAACTGCTTTCCTGTTATATTTCTCTGGTGTTTTTCCTGAAAGTTGGGTTCTCAAACACTATTTTTCTGTATAGTCCAGAGGTAGAAAGGGTGGTTCCAGTATATTCACATTAAATGCAAATAGTACAATATGGAATCAGTTGGTTCACTCAACAGAATAAGTAAAAAAGATTGTTGCATTTCATGTAGCAATTTTAACCTAGTTTAGGCTTTGACCGCCTCAGTAACAGCCACAATAGCTAAGGAAAAAAAAGCTCATTTGATTAACTGCGATAAATATCATGAAAGGATTCCATATGAGTGATTGATCAAGGAGTGCAGATAACCTGTACTGGTGTCAAATAAAACTGATGCTGAAAAACTCATCTCAAACTCCCCAATGTGAACATGAAATATGTCTCAATCTGTACTCTTAATGACAAAAAAAAATACAAAAACAAACTAACAGGAATATGGACACAATGTGATTCTTGTAAACACAAACAATGAAGTGATGGTTTTCTTAAAATAAAGAAAAAATTGGAGCTATAAGACAGCATCTTTGGGATCAAGAAAAGAAACACTGGCTGTTCTCAGTACAACTGCCTGTCAACTTGAATATGATTAATTTTCTTTCTTATTATTCTGAATACACCAGTTTAATAACATTATGGACACTTTAATGCATAACAGTCTATTAAAAAAAGGAAGGAAATAAATTACATGTGGGTGTCTTTTAAGATCCAGCAACTATTGTTTGAGTTTCTATGCCTGTTCTTCCATTATCCCAAAATGAGTTTCCTTTCAGAGACAGTCGAATGGTTTGACACAACAAAACAAATAGCTCTCCTCCCCCTCCCTATTCGACTCACAAGCCACGTGCAGGTCTGCACTGCTGCACTAAACACCATGTCAATAAATCAGTCATTTCACGCATCTCCACAACAGTAGACTCAGCTTAATGGTGCATGCTACTTTTAAATGTACAACTTTTAAATTATTTTTCCCCTTGGCACTCATAAGTGTGAGGAACCATCAGTGAGTAACATCAGCTCAACTCAAGCCTCCTTCAAGGAAGCGTGTCTGAGGCAAACTCCAACACTGCAGAGTGAACACAACCCTGATTCACAAGGTATTTTCTGTCTTTAGGAGAAGCTGGGCTATGGAAAAGGAGACTGCATTTCCCTGGCATTTTGGGATGCCTACTTCCTCTTGGCTATATAAACCTGTTTCAATAGCAACCAGAGCATGGAAATTGTACCAAGGCATGCAGATATTAGCAAATGCATTTTTAAATAAGTATCCAAGAAGAGAGGAGATGTCCATATTACAGGGCTGCTGTTGACTTTCTATTTTACAGTTTGGGATGTCAGTTCACTGGAATAATTAGATGCATTTGAAATGTGATATGTAAATAGCTTTACTGACTCCAACAGAATTGCTGACATCTTGAAGTTGTAAGTTAAGCAAGTGTTGCAGAGAGGAGTAATGTCTTTTGATAAAAGCAGTGATACAGTTAGGGAAATAAAGAAGGACTTTCAGATGCAAAATCCATTTACCTGTTCAACTACCAGTTAGTCTAGTGGAAGATCACTCCCCATAAACCTTGCTTCCTTTTCAGAACCTTGGCCATTGGAGATTATGCTCCATTCAATTCTTAATTTTAGGCATATATTTAAGAGTTTGCTGCACCAGAAACTGGCTGAAAGCTCTGAGATATTTTTCTGTTAGTTCAAATGAAAACAAGCATACACATTTTTTTAAAGTTAGTAACTGCTGCATCTATATTCTAAGTCTATGTTTCAGCTCTAACCCTTCACTCTATGTGATAATCAGCCATGTGATTCCAGGCCTATTTGACATGAGGTAGTGAGAGCAACCGAGTGACTTGAACTCTTGGTATTGCCATAAACATATGTTATGCTAAAGGAGAGTCTCATCCATTTGTGGCTTACCTGCACTCTCAAAGTCTTCATGTCCTCATATATGCTTACTGACTTCTATTAGGAATTCACCTTGCCTGGTTTTACATGTGTAATTGGTTAAAAAAGTAAATGGGAATATTTTTAATAAAAGAAAACATTCAGGTTATCAAACTTCTTTCTAAGAAGCTTTGCTCTTTGAAATTATTCATCCACTTCTGAAAGATCTAGGACAGATACATAGAAAGGTAAAAAAGATGGTCACAGCTATGGAAGTGTTTCCACATAAAGACTACCTTGAAAAAGACAACACAAAAAGATATAGTCCTATTAAAAATGGATACAGTCTTAT
Organism: Manacus candei; assembly: GCF_025592945.1. NCBI lineage: Eukaryota > Metazoa > Chordata > Aves > Passeriformes > Pipridae > Manacus > Manacus candei. Next base: position 29,080,988 of record NW_026138059.1, on the reverse strand, counting down.
AAAATCATGAATTCTGAAGAGAAGCTTAATGAGAAATTTTTTTTTAGTACAAGATCTGGATAATATTTAATGAAATGATCAGGCAGCAAATTTAAAACATAAAAAAATCACACTTCTTAAACTGATCTATTATATATAAAAATGACACCGTATGGATTTAAAATCTCTTGTTATAAAATCAAAACACTAGGTTTAATGTTACAATTTCTGGAAATGTGTGAAAAGAAATAGAATATGTCATAGTTCTGTGGAAAAAATGGGACAGTAGATTTAAGGATATTCCATTATGGTTTTGCTTCTTACTTCCTGTTAATTCACTACTGTTCTTCTATTTCCGTAATTATATTTTTGCATATGTTGTTATTTCTGGCTTGACATCATTTCAGTTGTAGGTCACAAAGCAGACCCTTTACCTTTGAAAGTAAAGTCTAAGAAAAGGTAATGTAAATCATTATATTTTTTTGACATTTACAGATAATTACTGCACCCCAACAAGCACTTCTGGTTTATAAAAACCATTGCTTGTTCCTATTTTAAGATTTTTAAATGCTGTGTACACAAACCAACAGCAATGCACTGTGGCTAGGCCATTTAGTACAGAACACAGAGCAAATAGAACTAAACTACCTCTGAAAGATGTTTGGCTAAATCGTTAATAACCTTCAGTGACCTCATTTGTTTGTTTGTTTTAATAGACATTTCTATTTTTCCCTTGCTTGCTGGTATAATTTCAAAGACATACATTGGAGGCCAGCAGTGCATGCCATATACTTCCATAACAATGTAAAGTGCATCTCTTCTGCGAAGCTTCTGTAGAGACTGCTGACCACAAGGGAAAGAGATTTTTGTCATTAATGACAAAATGAGTGCATACATCAACCTCCCAAATGTACAACTGTATATCTCTGTACAAAGGATTTTTCCCAAGTGAATTCTTCAAATGGAAGACATAGAGACAGGATTCTTCACATAATTCAATGTATCTTGAAATCTTTGAACTGGTCTGTTATTTTTGCCTTTCTACACTCTCCATATCACTCAGCTGCTGCATCATGATGTGTTTTGCCCCTGCAGAAGAATTATCTTCTAAGCAAATTTCAGGTATCTGAAACTGATCTTTGATCTTTTTTTATGATGTATTCTTTTTTCTTGTAATTTTTGCTGCTACAAAGTCGTGCCTGATATTAAATGGTAGTGCTGTCTCTTGCTCCCTGTGGCATTAACAGACATCTCCACGCCTGTAAGACATCTCCACAGCTAATCCATTTTACAAGGATATAGTGCCTTTTGCAATCAGACATGTCTATCTCGTATTGGTATTATCAGCTACCAGTGTGCTTGTAACAAATGTGGATAGAGCCTTCCCAAATCATCGTTCGCAAAGTCTAGCCATGATGACTGACTTTATATACTTGAAAATATGTAAGAAATATATTCTGAAGGTTGGTGAAAACAGAACTTTCTTCATTTCTCTACGCAGGAGAACCAGAAAAAAAATCTCAGTCCATCTAATTTGTAGATCACTGTCTTTCTCTTCTTGTTTACTTCACTGGCAGGAGCATTAACTCTGTTTTAAATTCAGCAATATAGCTCTATATTTTGAAAAACATGTCTTATATGCCAAATGGTAGTACGGTCTACTACTATGAATTCTACTATTAGGACTGAAAGAGATTGAAAGAAGATCAAACCAATACTTCACTGATTTTGTTCCATTCTCCTGATCTTCCATCTTTCTAGAAGAGCAACTTCATCACCAGGACTGTGAGTCTCAATGCACCCTTAGTAAGTACGCTTTTCATACCAATAGATCCACATTACGCCCATCAGGAAAAAAAAAAAGTGCAATTTCAATATAAGTCCATCTTAAAGACCCAGCATGACTCCCACTGGCATTAACAGAAATACGCAGAGTTTTCACAAAATGACCATAGAAAATAAAGTTATATTGGTGCTGATGCTGTTTAAGAGCGAGAACTTTTTGAGATTCGTGATTCATCTTAAAGGTTTCAAATCAAAAGGAACGTCTAATGGCTTTTTATTGACTTCATCCCTTTGTATTTGTGAAAAGTAGCCGTAAAGATCAATTTGAAAAGGGTATTAGAATTAAAAATATTGTTACAATTATCTCAATAATATCTCATAACCAGTTCTTACAGGACTAAAAATACTTCAGTACTGAATAATGCACTCAGAACTTAAAAGTAGTTGGTGGTAGATGTCTGTCAGGTTATGAGTACTATCAGTATAACACTAACAACAACAAAATTAATGAACCAGATTTAAATGCATATTTTTAATGGTTTTGGAAGACTTTCTTACTTTAATTTTTAAAATTGAGAAAGACTGGTTCCCTAAATTTAGTATGTTATACCACTGACTCTTTCAACCGTTGTATTGCTCCTGTGTTCCTTAGTTGAATGACACTTGTGAAACAGAATGACAACCTGTGCTTAGGGATGAAATTTTAAAAAGTGAAGAAATTAGATTTTTCAAAAGCACTTCCTACAAATAGAAGCAAAGCAATGTGATAATATTTATTGTCTTTAAATACAGATAACTAACCTTTGATAAAAAGAACTTTAAATGAAATAGACTGTTGTTTGTGACTGGATTTTGAATGGTGTTTAATTTTTTTTTGATAAACTAAATTATTTTCTCTTATGAGATATACTACTCAATTCAATTAGTTATTTTGATGAGTGGGTGGTATTTATCGGTAGTTTTCTTGACATTCCTGTAAAAGATCTTCTTTGACCATCAGTTCCTGGAATATACTTTCACATATTTTATTCATTGCTGTCTTTTCTTCTCTAGGTAAGAGAGAGACTTTTCCATATCTGAGTACTGGAAGTCATTGCTGGTCCTTGTGTAAGCATTAAAAGCAAGGTCCTGGCACTGACATGTAGAAATGACTGTTTATTGTATCAAACATTAATCATTAATTTTGCTTTTTTTTTTTTCCCCACCATCCTTTTATCTACTAAGGCTTTTATTATCTTAAGGCCATGAATTCTTTAAGACATGGTCTGTCTTTTTCTTTTGTGTGCGTACAGTCCCTGACAGAGTCAAATCTGTTCTATAAAAGTAAACAATAAAAATATAAATAATTATAGTAAAATATGGTCTTGAATTAATTGCTAAACAAAGCAGTTTCCTGCTAAAAAAAAACAGAAAGGGAATCTTCACTGTTAGCAGAAAATGAAAACACACAATTTTGCACAGAACCCTTCTTCCCTTTCCCACAGACATATACATAGGCATAGAAAGAGGAGGGAGAATGAAAAGATTTACTCAAGATAATACAATAATATCACTATCTACAGCAATTCACCTGCAGAGATATCATCATTGTGTTGACATTGAACAAATAAGAACTTGAACAATATTCCTGTGACTCCAAAGCATAAGGTTCTACAGGAGAACTGAGTCAAAAAGAAAAGCAAACTCTGTAGCAATTTGATGAATTTAACCCCCTTCATTTGAACACATTAAAACACTCCAAATGCAAGTCAAAGCTTATATAAAACTTTTAAAGTCATTCTTGTTTGTTGCAGTCTTAATTCAAAAATTCAATAACTACAGCATTGTAGACAGGGATCTGATTTTTTAAATAAACCCATAATTCTAAAAAAATCATAATTTAAAAGATTTGGCTGTTCACTCTGTACTGCAGAAGAAATTCAATTTGTTTACCAGAAGGTTTGGGTTGAGGGACTTCATGGATAAACATGTTATTGCGGAGTTGGCTGGGAAAAAAGAGTAGTTATGTAAAGCACTAATTGGAGAATTCTGGGTAGGTGCAGTGGTTCCCTTTGCTCTTTTTAGCTGGTGGACGCATCTCCACAAAAGGGCTGCTCTGAGGGAGCAGTACAATTCCAACTCTAATTCGTGCTGCCTGTCCAAAGCTTCCAAAGGCTCAGGGTTAGAAGTCCCTGGTGAGGATGGATCCCTCGTTCCCCATGGAAGAGCTTCCCCTGGGAGATCAATGAACTTCCCAACAGCAAAAGCTAAAGTGTCTATGAAAAGAAAGGTGCGGGAAAATGCCTCCTCATACATTTGCCAAAATGTACATTTGTGCCACTTGCTAACTCACATCTGGTTGAAAAGTGTGTCTGACAATAAGGAATATATAATACAAAGCCATGTTTGTGTATTTTTATGTGGGGACTCAGTACTGTTTTTACACAGCTTTTTGATTTAAAGAAAGACTAGGCTTATCAGGAGCTATAACAACTGTTCACGTGGTATTCTTAGAGCCACCTCAGCACCAAACAGTCAGCAACAAAATTACCAGTTAGTCTTCAGATAAGAATACATCTAAAGGAAATTACTATTATGTGTGTGTGTTTCTGCTTATCACTAATGTAGACATGATAAATGGTCTTGTAAACTCCCCCCTTGAAATATGTAGCTATTGATGTAAATGCAGGGAACCAAGAAAATTAATTTATAAAATGACTGATAGGCAATTTTGTTTCTTTTAATTAAAAAATCCTGGAAAAAATAATTTTGGTTGAAATAAGAATATCTTTTCCATAACTTAATGTGTGTGGATTAGTTGGGACTTTCCTGTGACTTTCCATGTGTTTCTTTTGATAACTTAGTACAAATATACATAAATGGAAATACAATTTTTTGTCAATTTAAAAAATTGAAATATATGTTAGAAAACAATGCTGATTGGAACAATTTTTTATGAAGTTGAAAAATTATAATATAGGTCACAATCATGAAATAATGAGGAGTTTTGTGTTTTCCAGATGCAATTCAGAATAAGCATTGAATTAACACTCAGAAGAAAAGACAAAGGAATATTTTGCCTTAGACTAAATATTTATGTAAATTCACTACACTACCATGCAAGGTATTTTGTTCTGATCTATCTTTTCTTTTTAGTGGAATACTTTGAAATCTAAAGGAAATTAAACACAAAATATGTATATATTTTAATTATCAAGAAAATTTTCTCCTTGTCATTTTTGTGGTTGTTTGCAATACTTTAACAATGAAAACAAGTTTGTCTCTCAATTTGTTTCCTGTCTTCTGAAAGCATAGGGTCATTACCTTTCTGGCACTCTGATTACAGAGAAATGTTTGTGTTTTGACAAGTCTTATATCTATGACATAACCACAATATTTTATCTCTTCTCTGAACTTTTTTTCTCTGTTCCATAGCCAATGGACAAGATTACTGAAAAATTATGCTGTGTCTTTCCTTACATGATGTTGGGATGTCTAAGGGACATATTTAATCTCTACCACTGTAGCTGTAGTGTTTGGTGCATTGTGTATCGTTACACAGAAGAGCATTAAATTATTATAAAAGAGGTTACTATCCTTATGTATAGAATTACAGATTTCCTAATCAAAAAAAATAAAAATTCAGTGGTATGAACTACCCAACGCCTTGTAGTCAGTGAAATTTAAGGTATCCCATAAAGCCATTTCAGTTGCAATGAAAAAAAATCCCTTTAGATTCACTAAGGTTTGCTGATAGTCATAGATGTTCTCAGGTTACATTAGGATTATCTTATTATTTTGTTTGTTTGTTTCTTCATAAATATAACCTTCCCTTCAGTGTCTCTGAAACATGGAAAGCTGCTTTGTGTGTTTGACACAACTTTCGGCATTATCAAGTTTTGAGAAAAAAGAATGGGGGAAAAGTAACTGAAAAACTCCCTAGAAAAAAGCCCCAAAACTTAATGAACATATCATAAGGAGAAATCAGAAAATAAGAGCAACGAATATGTGCTTGGCACAAAGGAATGTAAATTCTGACTTTGAATAAATGGTAACTGAGGAATTTACATTTTTCTCTACAATACTGATATATTTATTTTGTCAAAACTTAGATTTAGTATAAAGGTTTTCTCTGATCTATTGCATTTGGAAAAAGTAAAGCTGCAACAGAATGTTTCTGATTCAGATCACGTTAATAGGCTAATTATCTACTCAAGAAAATTAATTAGGATTTCCCCTGTAACCTTTTTTCTGAAGATGCTGTAATACACTGAGAGGCCCTGATTTACCTTAAATTAATATGCCTGGTTCCAAAATTTTCATTGGAATAGAACACATACCTTGCCTTGTAGGTTAAAGTTCTACCAGTGGCCTTGAAGGGAAAGGTTTTACATGAAACTGATTATTGCCCTTGTGGTTAAATTACCTCTAGGACCACATTTGCCCTTTCTGGAGGGACAGATCTGAGACTAACTTAGAATAGCCTCACATTAGAGTAGTCAGAAAGACATCAATGACTGTATGAGCTGCTTTGCTCTTAATAATATTTTTTTGAATCCACATCTTTCCTCTCCCATATATATTATTTTCTACCCTAATTATTTCTTAAGTTTCAGGCAAGGTTTATGAGCTCTAATGTACATACTGAAGGAGAATTTTTTTCAAGGTTGGTATGGCTTCTTGTAGCCACCAGGATAACATAAAGATAAGTGTGCAGAATAGAAATGTTATCTTTTTATTAGCATTTTGGAATTTTTTGCTCAAAATTAGTATACTAATTATCTTTTTGAAGACAGACAATCTCTATTCTAAATTAAGTCATCCTTTCAATTATTATTGTATGAACAGTATATATTTCTATCTTCTCCACTGGATTAAGAGTATTGATTTGGCACTGGCTTGTGGTTTGGAGAGATGCAATATATTGAAAATTTGAACTAGATTCACAGTACTTTACCACATTTCATAAACATGACTCATCCCACGTACTATGTGCAATCTCTGTAAAATACTTCTTAATGAACACACTATATTTTAAAAAGAAGAAGGATTTGCAGGTAGGGGTAATATGTTTAATGAGTAGATGTGAGAGGGACAAGATGATGAGTTTGGGGACATGATTTCTTTGTGGGATCCCTCATCAGGTATATTCTATCTGTGGTCTTGGCTGCATCTCCTTAGGGCTGATATTTCACTGAAAGAGGAAATAACAAAGTCATGAAGTAATATCACAGAATAACTTTCATTTTTATTGACATTTCTACCTATTTCTACTAAAATATGATTACCTTTACTCTTTAGAGTAGTCTGGGGAAGATATATGCTCTAGTTCAGAGCTGAAGATATTTTAGTCAACATTATTTTATGGGGAAAAAAACAAGAAAACAAATGAGATCAGTTTCTGTGTATTTTATTCTTGATACAGATGCATGTCCTAAAAATATGTCGTCCTCATTATGAAAGAGGAATTTCTCAATCAGAGTTATTATTTAAGGTTATAAGTTATTCAATTAACATTAATAGACATTTTGCATAGTTGTTCCCAGTGATATGTGTGCAGCCATGCTTTAGAGGATACTCAGCTCAGTGGGAAAAGGCAGAAAGAACAGGGAAGCATATTCATTATAGTTGAAATGACTTAGTCTACTAACCCAAATTGTGTATACTAATCTGGTCATTTTTACACTGAGTTCATATCTTGAGGTTAAAATGGGAAGCACAGATATCTTAAAGAAAGATAGATGTCTGACCTGTAACCAGAGATCTGGAAGGCCTACAATGGTAATCTGAAAGAAGCACAGAAAAAGTCCCTATATCTAAAACAGGTTCATTATCCATGAAATATTATAAAACATTTTCTACCCTACCCTAAATATATAAGTCTCTATCTGGTTGTGAGAAAGATGCCAAGGATGTGCCCGGATGTCTTAGTATCAGTGTATTCAGTATATGTGCTACAAAAGTGATTCCCAGAAGAAATGATTGATGTCTTTTGTATTACAGGAAGAAAATGGTCCAATATTGGAGGCACAGATGATTTAAAGCCAGGATATACAGCTCAGTAGTAGTCAGAAATTTGTTTTTCAATATTCAGGCCAATGTATTAGCAAACAGCAAAATGTGGCTCACACACCTATGAGAACAGTTTTAATGAAGGATTTTATTCAAGCTTATTTCCTTACTGTTTTCTTGGTAGTGTGAACTGTGAATTAAGTTGAATACAAAAGGTTTTCACTGCACTGAATTACCTGTTTCACCTTGAAAAGCCACACGAAATGAAGCTCTTAAAGCCTTTTGAAAATGACCTTTTTCCTCAGCAATGATTTATCTTTCCCCTCGAAAATCCTTTTTACAAAAGGGAGTATGATTAAAGGAAGCCAAGCAGCACAAACACTCGGTGAAGATCCTGCTTATCTGGAACTCACTTGACAATGTATGTTTTTGGGGTCGGGAATGCTGCAGGTTCAAGGGATAATTCTGCCTTTCAAGCACTTCAATTTATTTCATGCCTGAGCACTGTCATTGTATGCAGACAAGATGAAACGCATCGTTGTGTAAAGAAATTGAAATGAAATCCTACTTGACCCAGCAGGATGGGGCATTATGTTTGACTCAGTAGTGATTCCTGGAATAATATCTAATTCCAGGAGGAAAATTTCTTGATATGGCCACCTGCTGCGAGTGTCTTTGTCCAGGGATCACAAGTTGTTCTGGGTGACTGGGCTTAGGACATGCCTAGAAGAAAGCAGCCAGCCTCCTGCTGGCATTTAGATCTCTTCATTTTCTGTATGCTGCCATTCAGTGGGAATGAGTGAATGAAGAGGAGGGAAAAGCTGAAGTACTTCCACAGGAAGACACGCACTCCAGGAGAAATGAGAGCTAAAACCCATTTGACCCAAGTTTCTCATGGAGGTTTCTTGAGGGAGAGGGGAGAAATCTGTAATTAAGAGTCATTGTTTTTTATCTTGACAGGCAAGTTTTTAATTTCTTATTTTTTTTTTGTCACACGGGCCAGTCACTGGGATGTCATTCCCCACTCAGCCTCTCTGAAGTGTTTACTTTGAAAAGGCTGCACACCATCAGATTAAATAAAATGGGAGCATTCCATGTCTCACAAGAGGGAATCGTGCAGACAGCTTTATTACTTCTGTCAGAGAACAAAGGTTTTCCCAGCATGCAGGGGATTATTAGGCCAGCAGCAAATAAACGGAATGCATGGCGTCAGAACTTCAAATATGACTAACAGACATAAGAGGGGGGGAGAATCCATAATTGATTTCTCTACTGTTATAGTAAGAAGAATAAGATTATTCAGATGATACCACCTAGCCAGCTTCATTGTTGGGGTAGAATGCAATTTGGGTGCCAAATTCCATAATTACCACTAATATAATTGTTACAGAAATTGATAATTACCTCCCTCTCCAGACAGTTCCTCTATAAAATATCAAAATATTAGAAATAAAATTCATTCCTGGTAGGAAAAAATACCAGCCTTGTCTTCCCTTCACTATTGGTTTAAGACATCTTACAATTCATTAGAAGACACAGTATTTATTTATTTATTGAATTGACTAAATGATTCTTCCTTGCTAATGAATGCTAACACAGTCAGCCTGGTCCTTTTTTCTTCTCTTTTTTTTTTTTTTTTCCCTTTTAATGATAGTTATTAACAGGAAAACTCTATCCTTAATCTCCTTGTTTTACCATCTTCTCTATCCTTAAATGTTAGTATTTCCTACATCTGTCAGTTGGAGCTGGAGTCAAGGAATTTTCATACCTTTCTTTAGTCTGAGGTGCAATATTTCCTGTGTTAGCAGCTTTATATAATGCAGCTGAGAGGATTTCTTGCACAAATACTATCCATTTCAATGGCATGAATGAGTTTCTGAATATTGTGAAAATTGTAGAAGGACATATCTTGTAAAAAAACAGTCTGGAATCATAACCTGTACAATAACCTGGTAAAGAACAGCAAAGCTGTGGAGGATGCTCTGTTTGGCAGCATCCTGCCTTCTTTCTCTATGGGAGTAAAAGCAGCTTATGGTTAAAGAAATCACCAACATTTGTAATGAAAAGCTAGAGGCAGAAAAATATCTGTTCCAAATATTTACTTCATTTATTTTCATAGTTCAATTCTGCTTTATGTTATATCCTTACACCAAAACTGGTGGGAGTCCTCCAACCTAAACAGAGTCCTGAATTTACCCTTTGATATTTCAGCTGCAGACACTGTACTTAGGAACCAGCAAAAGAATTGTGATTGCTGCATTGTATTACTCAACTTCTGTGCATTTCCCTTGCCTTATGCAATACTAGTGTTCATGTTTTCAGGCTTTGTATTGGAACATGAGAAGTTAAGGACCCAAAATGTAATAAGAGAAGGGGTAGTCTTAAAAATAATTATTTTTTTAAATGCCAAGAACAGTTTAGAGTCACAAATGCCTTAGGCCATGAAGTAATCCTAGCACCCATAATGAAAAGAATTTGTCAGACTAAGACAAGTCAATTTACATTAAAGAAAAGGAGTCTCAATTACAGGCATAACACCCAACAGTTAGGACCAAATTCTGTTCCCGTTCAGATCAATAGGAGTTTTTGTCACCAACTTGAACAGCAGTAGGAACAAAACCCTTCAAGTAATATTTTCAGTGCCAGCTTCCTGAGCTTTATGACATGATTTGGCACTGGCAATGAATTGTATATTGATTATGTGCTCCCACAATAAGATAGGCCAGGTTACAGCCCTGATTCAAAGCCAGGTTTTAGCATGCTACTAGAATATCACCAGTCATAACAAGAGGCATTTCTTGTCATGTTAGTCAAAAGTTTGTATTTCACTCATCAGAATCCAAATGACACTGTGTGTGTGGCATTGTAAAGGTTTTATTTTCCATGGGAATAATCCCTTGAAATGCTGATTTGCCAACTGAAAAAAAAAATCTGATTTGTTTTTTCACCCAGTGATACTTAATCTAGTACATATTGTGATAGTGTTTTCTACTGTAAGATTTTACAGTCACAAAAGGAACAAAATAATTTTAATAGTGTTAAGCTGTCTATGAAACAATGTATATACAATAACATGGAATCCAGTGCAATAATCAAACTATTGACCTCTCTATTTTTAGTCAAGATAGCCCATTTGTTCTTATATTTTTTGGTATCTAATACGACAATTGTCATAAACTGAGAAGGTTGCAGGGGAAGGAGAATGTGATACAGTCTTTCCTGTAATTATATTTTTGTTGCAACTTCATGCCCCAATTTTTTTCTCTACCTAATTTTGGATGATGTCCTATAGTAAAAGGGATTTAACTATAAGAAGTAGTTTTTGAGAAAAGTAAGGAAAATATTTTAATTCAGTTCAGGTCTAATACTACATATATTTAACTACCTTGAAGTGACAGATAATTGTAAGGCAGCTGGAAAAAATTGCAAGTCTCTTATCAAGTTTGGAATTTCTATCCTTTTTGTATTGGAAAGAAGATTTGAAAAGCAGAGCCTGAAATGAGAGAAATGATATAAAAATAGGACATCAGTTCATGCCTCACCAAGTGGATGAGAAAGGAGAAAGCTTTCCATGATCAGGAAAATTGAGGGGAGTCTGGAGACAAGTTGCTATTTCATGAATTATTTTTTCTGCATGAATATACATGTGGGGAGAGCTCACTCCTTCACTGCCAGTAATGACAATTGACAACATCTAAACAAGAATCAGAAACAGAAAAGCAAATGGAGGAGAAAGGAGTTGGAGTCGGAAGTCCATTTCATATGGAAGCAAACAGCACGAACAGTCTGAGTTTGTAGAACCAGACCCTAGCTCCCACAAACATGGACTGAAGCTTTGTTGTGGAATCTTCAGTAAAATATTTTCCGCTTTGAAGTTCTAATAATTCAAGAAGCATTTGAATGACACTCTCAGGCACATGATGTGACTCCTGTGGATGGTCCTGTGTAGGGCTAAGGGTTGGACCGATGATCCTTGTGGGCCTTTTCCAACTCAGCAACTGTGATTCTGTGATTCTGCAAGAGGGGAAGGATGTTTATCAGATACACACTGTGGGCGTAGAGTGCTAGAGAATACTTTTGAGTTTTCAGTCACAGAACTAGTACTGTGTTTGGACTTCATGAAGTTAGATATCTTTGAGTAAGGTGAAGCAAGCAGCAGGGGTTTGCTTTTTCTTAATTTAACTAAACCCCACTTTGGAAGAAGAGTGCTTCATGTAGTTTTGTGTAACCTCTTATATCACAGCTGTTATGCATATATAACAAGTTACGGTTAAAAATAGGACTTGAATCACAGATTACCCCTCTATCAGAAAGCTGATTTTCACTCTCAGGTATCAATACTGGCACAAGGACAACCATCAATAAACAAAATTTGTTTGCTTTTCTGAAGTAGCCAAATTCTCCTGTGATACACTGGCAGGTATTGGTGTATATTGTCCCTGAATTTAAAAGATTCAGAAGTCTGATTCACCTAAGCATTCAAAATCCCAGCATGAATCTAATCCGGGAGTTCAAAATTTCCTTGTGGGAAAATGTTCTACCTGTTGTTAAAACCTGGTCCAGTTGTCCAGGGATGTTCACTAGCACTGGTACTTTATATGATTGGTCACCTAGTTACTGGGAGAGGAAAAAAAAGATTATGCCTTTAATTTTGGCTGTACATGTCTATGAATATCTTTGGTGCTATAAGAAGATAATTAATAAATACACCCCAGATCTTCCCAGGTGATTCAAATATTTCAAATTACAGAGTGTGAGTCAGAAACCCCAGAGAGCTTCAGATTTGAATGATTCCAGGGCTTCAGAAATATACCATGTGCTTTGAAGCAAGATTAAAAAAGAAATGCTTAAAGCATGAGGAAATTTGAAAGGCATTGCTGCAAAACTCAACAGAAATGCTCACAGACCTGCTTCTGTATGAGTGGTATCAGGTACAGAGGTGCAGGTGGCAAGGAATAAAGATCCTGTCAGTTCTGAGTACAGCTGAACAACTGCAACAATAAAAATCTCAGCTGTTAAAGATGAATCCAGGGGAATTCAACTCAGAGTTTTGCTGGATGTGGCTGTTGCTATTCCAGTTTTCCAACTCAGTAGTGATGGTGAGTGCATATTCAAAAAACACAAGCACATGTGCACACAATAGAAACACATCAGGAGAACACACAAATCATCACAAACAGGAGAGCAAGGTCTTTACTGAGAGCCACATCTGACTAACATAAACATGAACAACACAGATGGGCCTGTACTCTTCCCTGTGTCTGATTGATTGGCCTTGAAGTTTGCAAGTTGGTACATGCATATACCCTCACTCTCATGATTCACAAGCATGGATCCCTCAGACCCCAGACCAAACCTTAAGGCAACATTCACAATTCATGTCCAGACCCTTAGTCTCTTTTTATCCAGTCTCCAGCTCTGATTTCGAGCCTTTCCAAGTTCTGGTTTCCTTCTTTTCCAACTCAAGAGCTAGTCAGTGTGAAGTGCATTACCGAATTATCAAATGCACACAGAGACTGCATCACACAGGAAATAGAGTTTAGTAAGTGGATAGGACAGAGTGCAACAATGAGATGCAGGTCTTGACCAGAGAATTATACTGAACCACAATTTACACATGACTGGCACATTTTGTCCACCCTCCTCCCCATTTTCTCACAGTTGTTCCTTCATAGCCCAGACTTAACCCTCTTTTTTTTTTTTCACCTGTGATTCTCTTCCCAAAAATTTCCTAATACATTTAGGACGTTTTGTTTGTTCCCTTACAACATTCTATTATTAGTTAATTTTCTCATGAGATCTATAATAATTTCACTTTTCCTGCCTATAACCATATTGTTTTGGCTGAACCTGAGTTTGTGCTTGAGTGGTTCCCTCCATGGCCCAACAATTTCAGTGGCCCGAGTGACCTAAAAGTTCTCTTATTTGGTGTTGTCTCCTTCCTGTTCTGCTTTTCATGAGCAAAATGCAAGTTCTTGTACAGAGAAGAGAAGAGAAAAAAATTTTGCATGTTGGTAGAACCACTCCAGGTGAACTGACTAGCTGGACTTAATATGACCTGTTTGTCAGATTTTGGTTTTGTTCAGATAGAAATCTCTGCCATGGAGGCCAAAACGACCCTGAGCTTTTGCTTCTGATCAACAGGTTGTCATGCCCTCTTCCTCAAAAAAATGTGACAAAACCCAAGTCCTGTGTTGCCTTCTTTCATATTGTCAGATAATCTAAACAGTAGTATCAAAACTCAATATAACAATCCAATCCCAAAATAATTGTATTGTCTAAGGTACTCTCTGTTTTACTTGTTTAATAGAGATTGGTTTCATTACTTTGACCTGCCTTTATATTCCAGTTCAAACTAGTTTGATTTATCTGATTGCATGATTCAAAGACCTACCTAAAAGAAATATGTATCAAAATTATACTATTTAATTTTTAAATGACTGGACTAAATAACCCTGCATCAATATGTAGTATCTTGAAACTGTTCAAAGTTTTCTTTTGCACATCATGTCCACTGAGGAACTAAGTCTCATCATCTCCACTTCATGAAAATTTCCCTGAATTTGCAGAGGAAAGGGGCAGAAACTGTTATCAGTTTTAACTTTTTGTGGTTTTCACTCACTTTTAGTGCTAGGAAGTTATGGGAGAAGGGTACTGAAAACTTGCTGTTTATAATTATCACCCCTCCCGTGACCATCATTAGGTACTCTCAGGTACTGGTGACATGTGCAAGTAATGTAGTGTGCAGCAAAAGGATATCAAATGCAGCTTGAAAATCAGTGGAGTGAGTGTTTTCTTAAGATGACTGTTCAGAAGGATTGCAATGAGAAATAGTCCTTGAGAGTTCACTATTGAAAGATCTACAGTAATTTTCATCATTATCCTTGAAGTCTGAAATGTCAGTCTTTAAATTTGCTTGATGGTTCTTTGCCTAAAATTTGTTAAAAAATGGAATTCCTTATCACTGTTTGCTTATTCTAAAAATCTACTGCTGGAATAAAACATGCAATAATATTTTTATTTACCTGCAGCAGGATTGATATGCTCCCTTGTGTTTTTCATTATGTACTTTCAATTCTTTTTTTAATTACCTGGAAAAGGTTCATGTTCCAAAGTCACACAGCAGCCAATGGACAGAATTCATGGTATATTCCAAGTGGTTCAATTCCAGAGGGAGAGTATACAGTTTCAGTGTATCTAAAAACACTTTTCTTAGACCATATTTTCAGTTTCTAAGCAAAAAGTAGTATCTTTACTTGGATGCATAAATCAAGCCTGTGCTATACTATCCATATATGTGTGGACATATCAGTATTTGATTCCTAGATGATGTTCTCGTAAAAGACAAGAACACTTCATGGTTCTTGGGTTAATATTATAATCAGGTTTTTAAAAAACTGTTATTGAAGATATAGCTGAAAATTAAAACTTTTTTACCAGTGCCTTAATCACATCCATATATCAGTGGGTGAGGAGATGGTGGGGAAAAAGCATCCTCAACCCATGAGAAAAGTAAAAAGGTTGTACAAGTTTAACCATAGAACTGAGAGTGAGATCATTCTGATGCCTAAACCTGTAAAAAACTGGGTTATGAAAGGTGTAATATCTTCAGCATATTAAGTAGCCTTCACACTTGACAAAGAATGTGCATTCACGCAAACTTTGAGAAGATCCTTTAGGAGTTACAGTTTAAAAGTCTGTAAAGATTTTAATTAATGCGAAAGCAGTCAAACTCCCAGAGCCTCAATTACTTACAAGCTTGGACAGTGGATGCTATTCATATCAACAAGATATAACTGGAAAACTGAATCCACATTGAAACTAAAATTAGCATTTTCAAAACCAATAAGTAATCACCCTTATTTATAGCACTCGCAGAGAATCTAGATATACTTTGCAAGGTGTTGTTAGACACAGAAACCTCCAAACCCCAACAACCAACACAAGTTTCTTTGCATATGCTGCTGACCTTGTGTAAACTTTTAAAGAGTTAACTACTTACCTTTATAAACTGCAGTCTATATAGTACAGCTGCTGTCCTCACAGTTTATACCCTATAATACAAAGACTAAGAGTATTTTTAATTATAGCATGTATGCAACACTCTATTTCAGTAGATGTTTACCTTTTTTTTGCAAAATTTCTGCAACAGTTTATGGATTTTTTTGATCATTTGGGTGGATAGACAGACATGGAAATTATCCTAGGCTAATCTAGGCTTGATTTGAAAAGGATCCCTTATGGTCATCTAATTCAGTCCTCAACTCAAAACAGTGAACTACAATAGGTTGTTTAGAACCACATCCTTTGAAAATCTCTAAGGATAGAAATTCCATAATCTCTCTGAGCAATCTAATTTAGAGATTAAATGCCTTCATAACTTTTGTGGTTTAACCCCAGCCAGCAATCAAACACCACACAGCTACTCTCTCACTTCCTCGCCAGTGAAACTGGGGAGCCAGAAGAATAAAGCCCAGAAACTTCATGGGTTTAGATAAAGACTGTTTAACAGGTAAAATGAAAACTGTGCTCGCAAGCAAAGCGAAACAAGGAATTTGTTCACTGCTTCCCATGGATGGGCAGTGTTCAGCCATCTCCAGGAAAGCAGGGCTCCATCATGTGTTATGCTTACCTGGGAAGATAAACTCCATAACTCCAAATCTTTGTTCTCTCTTTTGAGGTGGTAGAAGACACAGGCACTTCTAGGGTATAGTCCATCATACAGCAGAAATTGTTTAGGCTAGAAAACGTAGGAGAATGTAATTTCCTCACGAAAATCAAGGTAAAATGAATTATAAAGAATATATTGCTAAGATTTGTTTTGATTACCACATGAAAATCAACCTTGTTAGTTTAATGGAAATTGTCAGAATATACAGACAGTGACAACATGTACACAAGATGTCATTTCTGCATGTCTTATGGTATTTTTAAAAACATCTAACTGCTTCAGTGTTTCTGGGTGCCCAACTTTTTTCTGAAAAGAACTGGATTAGGATATGGATACATGCTGCAACTATTGTAAAAAGACATAACCTAATTATTTTCAAAAATGGTTCTGTTCTATGTCACATAAATATTTTTTAGTGTTTCATCATTAGCTTAAAGAAGCTACAACTCTAGCAGTAATGATCTCAGGTTTAACCCTGAGTTACGTGGGTAGTTCTCACTCAGAAGAGAAAAATACCTCTGATGAATAACAAGTTATGTTTTCTATAACAGCTTATTAGAGGATCTTTGGAGATCCTAATATCCTGATTCATTTTAGCTCACCAGAATTACTGCTACGAACATATTATGGTTAGTTTATAGTAACTGTCTAAAGTATATATTTATGTATGTCTGTATACACACACACAAACATATACATACACACACACATATATATATATATATATAGTGTTGAATTCATCAAATGCTAGCTAATAATCCAAAATAAGCTGTCAGTTAATGGAGTGATAAGAACCACCCTTGGTAGACTTAAAGACAGGTGAGAAACTTTATTTGACGCATGATGTGGGTTTTCCATTTGATAGATAACAAGGCCTTTTTAAAGTGAAAATTTATACAGTATTACCTATGTGTGTGCATAACACAATATAATTATCCAAATATTTTGGTTAAGGAGAAGGAAACATCTATAACTTAGGAAAAAGGATTTCAGGAACGTTATTATCCCCAAATCAAAACAAAAAAAAATGTTATACCTGTATAATTCAGAGTTCAGAATAAAACTAGAAGACAAAAAGAGATCATACAATAATGATATGTTTAGAATTTTGGTGTTTTATTAAATGCTGAACTAAAAGTGAGTTTGAAAGATAAATTGTATTTTTCTTATGTTGTTATTCTGTGAAGTGGATGACAGAAAATGAACTTGACTCAATTACGAGTGCAGATGAGAAAAAAAGCCCTACATGTCAGGCAAGAAAGTGAACAGGAGAGGAACAACTGAAAAGTACCATTACGCATGCCAAAATCCAAGCAGAAGGGCTACAGCAAAAGTTAAGGAACCTCATGCAGTGTAAGAGAGGAACTGAAGCTTCCCTGCAGCAAATGCTGGAATATTATTTGCGGAGTAGACCGTATCTTTCTGGCAGGATATTAACTAATTGCCTCTGACAGAAAATTCACTAGGACAGACACAATGAACAAGGCCTGTGGAGTCCTAACATTTTCTATGGACAAAAGATGATTAAGTTTTGATAGAATAAGCTTGACGTTTTTCTCATTACTACTTAAATTATATGGAAGAGATTTTTTCAGCTTGAAGATCCCTAAAATGTTTCCAAAATAAACTTATACCCTTTTAGAAGTTTTACAATTGAGAGTTAGATGTATGTGTGTGTAGACAGATGCGCATTGTGCATTAGCATCTATTAAAAGTTAAATGCCTACCCAGCCACTCACTAACTCCTCCTCCTCCTCAGGACAGGAAGATATAAGAGGATGAGAAAGCTGCTCTGTTCCAAGTCAGGGAGATTGCTTACCAACTAGGGTAGCAGACAAACAGATTTGACTTGAGGAAAATTAATTTATTGTAAATGAAAATAGATGTGTATAATTGTGAACAGAAAGACAAAAATTAAAGCACCTGTTGTTACTTTTCTCCACGCTTAACTGCACTCCTTCACTGCAGACAAGTATACCTACTCCTCCTGTGCAAGGGTATGGGGGCTTATTGCCAGTACACAGCAATTCCTTCTTGCTATTCCTTCCTTCTTACACTTTTCCTCTCTTCCAGCATGGTCCTCCACAGGTTGAAGGAAATATTTGTTCCATCATGGATCATCTCGTCTTTCTCATTCTCTTCTTGACCCTTTGATGTTTTGGAGTTTTTTTGCTTTTTGATTTTTGGGGTTTTTTGCTGCTTTGTTGCTCTTGAGTCTTTTTTTTTTCCCTCCTCCTCTGCCTGTCTGGCATTTTCTGCCCTTTCTTAAATATGTTTTCATGGGGCTGTCACACACTTTGCTGATGGGTTCAGCTGTGGCCAACAGTGGATTCATTGCAGAACCAGCTGTGTCCAGCACAGGGCAGCCCTACCTTCTCACAAAAGCCACTCCTGCAGTCCACTGCCACCACCAAAACTTACTTCCCTAACCCAATACACACAGTCTGTATGAACTTGCTTTTCATCATCTTCAATAGAATTGTTAAAAGCAATTCATGCTTTTTTTAAAGGGCCATTTCTTTAGGGACAAGCAATGACTTCTCAGATAATTATATTCTTCCTTTCTATCTGCCGTTGAAAATTGTTATTTCAGTTTAACAAACTACATGAATACATATTTACATTACTCAGCCTCAATGATGCCTGATGCAAAGGCATCTGATTCACCTCCAGCAAACATCAACTCAAAGCAGAGAGATCTAAACCATACTGACCCAAGATGATACATCCATATAGATCAGTGCAACACTGGTTGAAGATGTGGATTGAGTTACGCACATTAATCTAATCACCTAACCACATTAACACAGTCTTATCACCGTGTATGGTGATAAAATTATAAAATATTTTAATTTTTTTTTCATTTTGCTCTCTTGGGAGCAAATCTTGGAGATTATATTGTGCTAATGCAATATGATGTTTTCTTTACTTGAGTGCAGCTCTGAACATTACTCAGTGGTACATCTTTGGGCAACATGGGGCTGTGAGTAAGCTGGTCTAGTGGAAGGTGACCTTGCCCACGGGGGGGTGGTTGGAGCTAGATGATGTTTAAGGTCCCTTACAACTCAAACCATTCTATCATTTTATGACTCTATGATCTTCTTTCTAGACAACGCTTGAGTTTCTGTAGGAACACATGTAGACTTACACTGCCTGGTAAATCAGACGTCTTGAACTCTTGCCTTTACAATAAGATGGATTTCAGTCAGTATTTTAAATATAGCACAGTATGGTGCAGTTTTTCTTATTACAAAAGAGGCTACATTAATGATAGCATGTTCAAATTAGGCACGTACACAACCAATCATCTTCTATTTGCTAGATGTTTGCTTTGCATTTCTAGGTGGGAAATAACAGATAGAAAGTTACATAATCTGATGATTAAGATGAAAATGTCCAAAAGGTTCAATCCCACCTACTAAAAAACGTCTCATTCTTTGCAGTACTGATACATTTGAAATGAGTGAGAGGAATACATTTAAAAGTGAGATGAAGCTTATGGCACTAATTTTTTCTGTGGGGGCTTTTAGAACCAATCCCCACCTGTACTGAACTAGGCCAAATCTATAGACATTGAGGACACATTGCACATGTCGTTTTCCCAAATGTATTTAAAATTAGGTTAACAAGGGGGAGAAGAGACTTGAATTTTCAAATAGTGTGACTCACTGTTGATGTATTGTATTAAATCTTACTGCTTCATTTGTCATGCTAAGATTTTTGTTAAAAGATAGGAGCACTAAGAAGACCTAAACACCACTTTAAAACATTTATATCAAACAGAATGAAGAAATTAAATACCTCAAAGTATTTCTTCAGACTTTCAGTGACTTGATACAGAAGCATATCACCACAAAGCAAATGTAGATGAAGACTTTTAGTGAGAAGAAAAAACACCAAAACCAAACACAAAAAAACCTTCAGATAATGCTTCTATCTCCAGCGTAGAAATCATAGACAGGAAGAGTCTTATAATTTTCCGGTTAATTGACAATGAAGTCTCCCTGTTGTCTCTTCAATAAAATGGTTTCTCTGTTTTTGCAGCAAAAATATGTCTCATGAACTTAAAAGACTATTTGGCTGTTGATTTCAAGTGTTATGACAGAGTTGTCTCTAACAAGAAGCAGCATATTCAGTTATTTTGTTATTTGCTTCTTTGAAATTCTTAAAGATCCTGTAATTGCATTAGTTTGGTGATGCTGCCTGGGTACATATTGTACATTATTGGGCTACAGCTGATCACACAACAATGTATTTTATGAAGCGATTTGTAATTCCAGAGGGTGATGCATTTTGTCACCAGCTCAGAGAAGATGACTTTTTTAAAAGAGATGTCTCATAGCTTTTTCCACTGTAGACAGCTGGAAGTTTCACATTTGCCAAAGGCAAACAATAAACAATTTGTTCAGTGAATCCTGAACTGTTTGTTTAAATTAAAAATTTAATTTTTTTTTTTTAAAAAGAGAGAACAGAGATTCAAATATAATATATGTATTTTCACATCTTTGTGCACATCACAGTCTACATCTTTGTGCACAGACTTGGGACAATAGTGTATAGAGAAATACAGAAATAGGAAGGCTAATTCTGATTCTGCTTTACATAGCTGAAGTCAAACACATTTTGGATTTAGACAGGAAGTTTGACATAGTTGTAGATGCAAATGTAAAACATGTAAAATTTAATGAACTGATCTAAGATCCAATAAAAAAAATCAATCTGACTTCTGAAAGGCCATAGAAATCCTTTACAGTCAATTTCTCAGTGCTTGTACAGCCCTAAGCATCAGACAAACTGCCACTTTTTCATTTAAAAAATAAGTCTGTTTATTAGGACCGTGGTTCCTGATATATGTCAAATTAATTTCTTATGTGTTGCAAGTGTATTAACATCTGACAACAAAAATATAAAATCTCACCTCTCAGACACTGGTCACTGGTCTTCATACTGTACAACTGGAGGGTCTCTTGCCTAAGACTACTAGCAGAGCTACGTTATGAAAGACAGATGAAATGCCATGGGGAAAACACAGTCCCCACCTTTCTCATTCCCCTCACTGTGGAGCTGGCACTTCTCACTGCAGGGATTGCCTTTATGGCACGGCTTCTAAAAACAAGGATGAAGAATTTGATCATCAAGACAGACTTCCTACCAAGCAAGAGAGCAGTGTATGTAACCAGCACACCAGAAAATAATATGTGACCATGGAGTTCATAAGGAAATTTAGCATAAATCTGACCCAAGGCACCATAGCAAATTTTAACTAGGTATTCAGATCCAAACTGTGCAAATAACATCTCTCTGGAGTTACAGGTGTGGAAATTGCATGCCATTTCTGCACTATGGGAAGTAATTGGATTATTATAGTATAGCACTGTGCATATCAACTGGTTTTTGTTTTATTCTTTTATTCAAACTTAGGTCAGTGTTATGGAAGAAACCATAACAGAAAGTCAGGTTTCACCCATTCTGTATGATTGCTCTACCAAGTTGCCATCTGCTACTTTTTGCCTAATGAGTATTGAGAAAATAGAGACAGTGTAGATAAATATGATAAATGTACTACTGCACTGTAGGTATATTTTATTTGGAATCTTGTTCTGGGGAAAGAAAAAGAAAAAAGAAAGGAAAAAAGGAAATGTGATTTCTTATGTCCATTAGGCAGAGAACAGAATCTCAGCTCATCTCCTGTGTCCCCCTAGGACATATTCTAATCACTGAACTTTTCTTCATATATATATGTGTATCCTTTAGTTGGAAAAGATGAACAGAGGAATGCCTAACAGGGAATACGTGTGAGAGAGAACATTTACCTGCTTATACCTTTAAAGAGGCATTCCCTGAAGTAAATATTTCTTGGTTTAGAGAATTTTACTGAGAGAAAGCAAGCAAATAAAAATTAAAGAAACTAAACATCTACAGAGAATAGATGGTACCAAAGCTGATGGGTTGCCTAAGCAACCTAAAGTTGATGATAATATCTTTTAAAGATTTACACTTTTCAGTCCCTGCATGACCCATTTGATAGAATATGAAGCAATTCCACATAAGGCCAAGGAATAATCAGGGTTTCACACCACTGCTCCTCTGACCAGCCTCAGAGCCAGTGCTGGCCTGGTTGTGAGCAGAAGCATTCCTGAAATAATTTTGCAGAAGTACCCTGTAGCATTAAGGTAAAGCACTGAATGAGTAGCGTTCCTGGATGATACCTAATGTTCACCCCCATATATCTTTTCATTAATTGTAACTACTCTCTTCCATTTCATTATCTTGTAGGGTAGAGATACAGGGCTAGGCCTTCTGAGAGCATATTTTCTTTGAAGACACTAAAGTCACTTTTTCTAGTGTTGCAAAGGGTGTGAGCTGCTCTGCCCTTTTGTGGCTGCTAGTGAGAAATCTGAAATGGAGTTTGTAACTTCAAATAGTTTTAAATTAAAGAAACAAACAACCAACCAAAACAAGCAAACAAAAAAACCTCCAAAAAACTCAAGCCAAACCCAAAACCCACAAACAGTTTAAAGTATTAGAAGATGGAACTTTTAAGGCAGGACAGGTCTTTCAGTTTGCTAAGATAACCCCCTAAAACTATTAATCAGAATGTACCAATGGGCATTAGAACTCTTGAGACAATGCCCATACAGAGAACAAGGAAGCTTCCTCAATAGTAAATAAATCTTCCTAGTTTAGTCCAGTTATTTTATATTCCATCTGGAAGGTAGTCAGTGGTAAAACTGTCACTAAGTCTGTAATGTATTATACTAAAAATGCTACTATGTGTTACATATTAAGAAGGCAGACACAAGCTACGCTGTGCTCTTTTAATGCTATACAGACTTAAAATTAGGTGCCAAGAAATTTCTCACTCATGGGAAGCAGAGAAATTAGGGTAATAATGATAATGAGGGAAAGTATAATAAAAATAAAAACTGAGTTCAGAGGCCATCTGAGCAACACAAAACTGATTAATCATGCTTGGCAATGCCAGAGAAAGTTTCTATCAATTTCCTATTGACTCTGATGGGTGCTTAAAGTGGTGAGCATTTACAATGAAAAAAGAACATCAATATCTAAAGTAGCACATAAATAAAGTTTAGATTCCTGAATGGTAGGTCACAGTCCTAAGCACACTAGTACAGCAGCTGTCTACTCTTTACTAATCAGGGTGTACTCTAAAGCTTCATAAGTGACAGGGTTTTTTTATTTGTAGGTCTCAGTTATGACAGAGTTGAGCAATGGAGTATCTCTCTGGATCCAGATACCTGGACAGACTTCTCTCCTTGTTATCCAAGAGGCTCGATATAGTGATTGTACACAAATGCTTTGAATGCTCACTGAAACAGAATCCAGTGATGAACAATATTTTAAAACAAACAAACAATAAGAAAAGCAAAACCAAAAAACCCAAACAAAATGAGTAACATTTCTAGTCTCCTTAAAATAGTCTAGAGAAAATGTTCTCTCAGACAAAGAGGTTATAAAGTTTTCTAAACATTGGTAAAGAGGATATTTTGAAAGGGTTATTTATAATTCTTTCTGTTAAAACTGTATCATGGGACAGAAGGGAATTCTATGATGAGAGAATGGAGGGAGTAAAAATGAGTCTTTTCAGATACAATGACGAACATTTTTCTTTATCCTGTCATTGCCATTTCTGTATGTTTTCCTGTTCACTGGGTTTTGGTCTAACTAACACTGAATTCCCTTTTGTACAGCACCTAAATATAAGTATCTGCATGTCCTGTACTAGCTTCCATTCCACTCACCTTATGCCACTTTCTGGTAAGTAAAGAGATATGGATACAGATTACCATTCTTGAAATAACTGCCTTATTGACTGGCTTATTTTGTAAAGAAAACCATCTTTATTCAACATCTGTTGTTTCAAAACAAACTTGGTTGAAAATAAACAAAAACAAACCATGAACAATTTTCAAGCAAATGATGAGTTAAGAGTTGTTTAGAAAACTTTTTTGGGGCAGCTATTCAGGGGAAAATAAATTTAAGACTCTCCATCTATAATTAAGTACTTGACTGTTGGTATCTATCTAATTAGAAGTGTTATGCTGCCATTTTGAGGTCCTAAGAGACTTTTGACTTTGAACAGACCCACTAAAAGAGTCAGACATTGAGGAGTTCATTGCTAAAATTTCCTAAGAGTTAAAGCTAAAAAAAACATAAATTCTAGGTTAAATCTGGTTCCAAAATTAATGGAAATGGAAATTTTGAAAAAGAAGTTCCTAACATGTGACTAAGGAAGTTTTCTTTGCATCTTGGAGAGCTGAATACAGTTTAATGTTATCAAATGCAACCAAATTTTAAATAAAAAGAAAATAGCTATAAGAATGTGGCAAATCAAGGATTCTACCTAACCAAGAAGCCTTCAGTTTATTGCTTAGCTAAGTAGGTCAATGAAGTAACAACACTTTACACCTGAAGCTATTCTACTTTCAATTTTCTACAATGCCACTGGTATTAATCAGTTTCATGGTTAAAATCATTAGGGAAGACAAATTAAACAGTACTTTAAATGAAGATAAATTTACAATTTATATATTATGCATCTCTTGCTATGATTTTTACACTCAGTGAAAATTGAGACCATTTTTATGAGTATGTAAAACCATTATCAGTTTTACAAATATTTTTATAGTAGTGACTCAAAAATCATCAGGCTATACTTTCTCTTGAATATCTAATATTTTGGGTGGTCTGAGAGCTGATCTCAGCTTGAGTCTTTCTAGGCTGGAAGATATTTTTCTGTGCTTGCCTTATTATTTGTTTAGCCCACTGACACGAATACGTAGAATTTTCCAGTTCTATAAGTGTATGTACCAACAGAGAGAGCTTGCTCTTATTACTAAAAGTCAAGAATTAGGATACTTTTTCTCTGAAGACTAGCAAAGGTTTTAATTAAATTCTCCTTTTAAAAAAGCCAAAAAACCCCCCCTTGAAGTAAATTACTATGATGCAAAAGGTAATCACAGGGTTGATGTTCTCTGTTCTCTACACATACAACAATGGTAATGATGTAAGATCTTCAGATGTGTATTTACCATAGCAATGTAGTCTGAGGAACTGGAGGAAGTCTCCAGCAGCCAAGGAATGAGTAATGTCATGAAACCCATACATGGGCAATCTAGAAAATATAAGAAAACTGATTTGAGGAGGACTAATTAAAATTTCTCCCACTGATGAACAAAGAGGACTGTTGTCTGTGTAACAGCTGATCAAGAATGGTGGCTTCACTTTTAAGACTCCGCCATCAACTTCAGCTTAGAAGCAAGAATCCATCAGTAGTTACTATAAATTAAATGCTGGCAAATATGCATGTGAAATGCTGTCTCTGTTGCACCTGAACTCTTTTAATTCTCTGACATGTTTCCTATCATTGCTTGAACACAATATGTGTGAATAAGTGTGTTATCCATGCAGTTTGCAAATATGGAACTGTTGACTTCTTCTTCTACAGTTTCTTTTCCCTGAAGGAAAGCCTGAAATAATACAGACAACCAAATATGCTTCAACAGTAGGCTTTTGATGTCCACAGATTCTGTGCCATCAGAGGAGAGTTAATTGGCCTCCATCAGCTGTGCCTCTCCTAAGGACAGGATTTCTTGGCCATTCTTTGCCACTGCAAGCTGACAGCCTGTTCTCAAAGCAGGTGAAACAGAACAGAAAAAATAAATTCTGAGATTGTTGGATAGATTTTGAGCAAAACTCTCTGTTTAGCCCTGTTGTGTTGTGCTTTAAAAATACTTAAAATTTAGAGGAAGGAAAGTGAAATGGAACACATTACCAACCTACTCAATGGTTGCAAGGGTGCTGCAAATCCCCCTTCAGATTGTGGCAGCTTTTTCCAGTTACTGATTTGGTGTAGATTTAAACAGCTGAAATCCAAGAGAGAACAGGATCTGTAGGCCTTATCATTAACTTTCATGATGAAACAAATTTTCTGTGGCAGAAGTCATATGGTTTTTTAACAGCTCAGGATTCTAGAGAGAAGCTGATGTGGCAATAGGCCAATTATATGGGGTGGTTAAGGTTAGTCATAACAACTGAAACGGAATATAAATCATAGATGGTCAGGGTTTTATTATGTTTGCATTCACTGTTGATTATAATTTGCTATGTAGCTGAAATCTTTACATGACACCAGAAGTATGGTAGGTGGTGTTGTCCTAAGCTGCAATCTCTACCATAATCAAATCATAGGACACAAGAAATGTTGCAAAAATGTTATACTTCAGCAATGTGTGAAGCAGCAGCTTTGAGTCTAAAGGGTTTATGTATAGCTGCCTTGTGCTCAGTGCCTGAATATGAAGAAATCTTAATGCTAATAACCTTTTTTTTTTTTTTGCTTTTCATTCGCAGTTGAATTCTACTGTTTTCTCTAGGGCAGAAGAAACCTTTTTCTTTTCCCAGAACACAGGAATAGATAAAATATTAATTCAGTGCCTGACTTTCCTGCTCATCTGAAGTGTATATGAGTTCACTGCAGTTAGAAAGGTATACAGTCCAGCAGCTTGAAACTGCAGTGCTTTCCCAGGGACCATCAGGAGCAGAGTACGTTTTTCAGTGTCCATTAGAAAGGCGAGTCCTCAGATCTATTCTTCATTTCACTTTTATTCCTCAAATCTGGAAACATGGTTCTCTGGTTATGCTTTTTGCTTGAATAAGACCTGCAAATATTTGAATGAGATAAATAATAAAATCTCTATATTTTACATTATCTCTGAACACTAAATACTGATAGCTCTAATTTTCATGGGGCAAGCATAAACCAATTATTAATAATGATAATGATGGTTATTATAATACTAATATTAATAATGATAAAAAATTTAAATGCTTGCAAGTCTACCTCTTGTTCTGACCTCAGATTCAGTGCCTCCTAATATTCCATGAAGAGAGATACATTGGACATTTATTTTCAGATCCTTACAACAATCATTTTCTCTTTCTCCTTAAAGTTCAAGAAATAAGGAACAATGGTATGTAACTCTCTTCCCACCTATCACACTGGCTGAAATAAAGTCTACTGTGATCTTGTGTTTCCTTCAAATCAGAGACAAAAATATAACTAATTTTTTTCTTTAATTTTTTTTTAATACTGCAATTAATTCTTCTTTGAGAAAATGTTATGAATTGTAATTGTCACTTGTAACTTAATCTTTGCGTAGCTAATGACCCGGGTTTGTAAATCTTTTCTGCCTTGGGGGCAATACATCCAAGTCTTATGGCCACTAAATACTTAAATTACACCTTCAGGAAGTAAGAAGGAAAGGGGAGCTCAAGGAGTAATTTGTACAGGAAAGTGGCAATGGCTTTTTATCTCTTCATTTCATGTCAGGCCTGAAGCTGAGTCTCAGTGATTCCCTTCATCCCACGAAGAAGCACATGCTCTCCAGCCTTGCTGCTAATCTGACCGTTTATACCTCTGCATGTAAGCTCCTGAGCTGTACTTACACATATGAAATTATGTTATTATATATATAATTAATCAATTATATAAAAATCAAATATTATATATATATATATATAAAGATGAGTCAGCTACTCATCTTCGTATATTTCATTTGGGTAGAAACTTCACTATCCTCTGAAGATACCAAATTGCATATCACAAGAAATGCAGTTTCGTGTTCAGATCTCAGATGAGCTGATAGAGATTGCAGGTTATAAAGTGTAAGTAACACAAAAATTAACTGGGTATCATTAGGAAATACTGAAAAAAGAAACACTATTCTACCATCATACTCAGTTTTTCAGAGGGAAACAGAACATTTAGATAAATTAAAGCACTTTTTCCTTGCCTTTGACAGTTGAGAACTTTTGCCCTGCCACCTGTTGGTCACCAGCTGATGTCCTGGTACATAAAGATGGACTGTTTTTAGTTTTGTACAATTTTGAGTCTGACAAGAAGTTAATCTGATTTTAGGCTTACATTGGAAACTCTGCGACATATTATATGTGAGTTCCTTGAATTAATTACCTCTTACAAGAAAAACAATAACAGTTTTAAAAGTGTTGGTTTTAAATGTCAGACTAATATCCATCACCTATTTTATAGAAATAAATATACTAAAACACCTGGCATACTTTTAACTATCTGTCCTTGTTTAGTTTTCTCTTTCCTGGTCTGAATTGTCCTAAATTCTTAATCTCTAATTACAGAGAATATACAGCCCACTCACTCACCACTACCTGGTCATTGCTGTTCTACAGATCTCTTATATTCACTCAGTTTTCAGGATTTCTGTAATGATGGGAGTAAAACTGAAAACAGTATCCAGGACATGTCTTCATTCTCCGATCTGTAATGATGCCTAAATCTTTTCCACAGGGTCCCACTAAGGGAAGTTATTCTCGCAGTGCATTCTTTGCAGGGAGTACTGTACCCATGTAAAACTACTGTGTCATGGTTTAGACCTCAAGTTTTCTACCTGCAATTTGAAATATATGAAAGTATTAATTTTCTTGTTGTGATATTGATATACAGAAATTATAGTCTTAATGCATACAGATTGTCGTTATTCTATTATATTTCTACTTGAAGTTTAGAATAAAATATTGAAAAAAAAGGGACAAAAACTTAAGATTATGGCTATTTCATGCATCCCGATTCTGTTGATTTTGGCTTAAAAATGTTGCCTGTTGGTCTGGATGAGGGTCTAAGTCTCAAAAGCAGCCAGCTGGCTGAATATCTTAAGAAACTAAATCCCATTGACATAAGTGTTTTCTTTCTGAAGTAGAGACTAGCAGACTATTATGATAATGGATAAAAAGACACTAAAATATTTTTAAATGGAAAAAAAGTATTCCAGCTGGACTGAGAGTCAAAGGCATTTTTCCCCTCCCATCCCCTTCCCTCCCTGTATGAAATTTGAGTAGTCTGAATTTTGTGGGGACTCCAGGGGTTTGAAGCAACAGAATTTATTGCCACAAGCAGTGGGAAAGGTACAAGGCTGCAAAGCTTCTGGACTTCCTGTCACTTCTTTGACTGAAGATTTCAGGCTAACAGAATCTCTACCAGAATAGATCCTATTATGTTGGTAGTACCTGGAGGCTTTGATAAAGGGCTTTGGAGTCCACTCACCCTTATGGAGGAAACAAAAAAGTCTTTTCCACACAGAAATTACAAGGGAAGTATAAAATGAGAAAATTAAAAGAAAAAAAATAAATAAAAAAGCAGATTCGGTAATCTATCTTACCTGCTTCATGTGTTAATAGCACATAGCACCAATTTATCTTTTTGTTTGAGATTGCCTTATTTCCTTTCATGGTTCTCAAAACTAATTCATCAGAGACATAACCTGGGCTACTGAAATAGAGAGACTCATGTAAACCCCCCGCATTCATCTGAATCATCCCAGTTCTCTGGTGGTTGTAGCACATTGCATATGACAAACAATTTGATGCTAACTGGGACCTACTTCGTCTGATAAATTAGATGTATTTAATACATTGGCCTTGGGGAATAAATAAAAGATAGTGTGCTTTTAGTATTTTCAAAACCAATTCCCAGTTCTCAAAACTCTGAGAGAACAATTTTCTCCAATTTTTCTGGCAGCTGAGTATTTTTTCACATGGCTCTAGTCGCAGAGTCCTTGATGGGAACAAGAAAGCACAGATTCATACCTCAGTAATTATGTGAGCTGTAATCTTATTGCAAGAAAAACAGATGAGCAATAAGCATTCAAATCTCGTCTACCTGATTTTTTTCTGATAAACACCTTGTTGGCATACACAGAGACTTGCTGGGCAAAGAAAGAGTGAAAGAGAGAAAGAACAAAAGAAAACTAAAAAAACAGAATTTACTCTCGAAGACCTCACAGCTCTATCAATATACATGCCCAGCTCAGTATATACCTGAGGGACTGCCAGCACCGGCAGCATTCCTAATGTGGTAGACCAAGGAAGAGCCATTTTGACCAAGACTAGCTTTCACTACAATCTCCCTAGAAATGGAAAAGTATCCTTAAGTCCATTGCAGTGTAGCAAATCAGTCAATCAACCTGGCCTTGTATTTTTGCACTGAAATGTAGTTGTATAGATTTAGACCCACCTGTTTTTATTCTAAACCCTTAGAATTGTTGAGGCATTCAGACACTTATCCTATTTTCTCCATAAGTTTGATGATATTTCTTTAGATAAAATCACTGAAATTAAAGATCTGTGGCAAGGAAACTGGAAAATATTTCTTAAACCTTTTTAAAGACCATTCCTCCTCCTGCCTCTTTTTAAAGTAAAATATCTCTATTGTTTGGTGGGGTTTTTTTCCATTTTTTCCTTTCATTTTCACTTTTCTTGTAGGGAAAATTTAGAAGTAGAAGTTAAAATGAATGTATTAATTGTTTCTAACAATGTCTGATGACTGGGGGGAGGCTTGTTCTGTAACTGAAAATTATTTCTTCAAGAAATGTGGCTAAAAGCAACAGAATAATTTTAAACCCAAGTTTCAGGACTTCATACTTCAGTAGAATCAGTGATTCTTAAATGGTCTATGGATTGTATACAACCCTTTGTCAGTATTTTACTTTCCCGTACTACAGAAATTCTTCTCTTCCAGAAATTATTATCATTTAGTGTCAGTCTAGTGTTCTTCCAGTACAAGTTAAGCTATAATAACTTCCACCATTAGATTTAAATCAGTGAAAGAATAATTATGCACTATGTATTGCTATGTTTTGCTATGTTACTTGCTGCAAAGACTGTTTTGTAATTTTTTGTTACTCCATGTTACTCAAAGGAGTTGTTTTGTTACTCAATGGGTTTTTCAAAAACTATACTTCTGGCCTTTTTTTTTTTCTGTAGCCAATAGTAACAAAAAGGTTTCTTTCAGAATTCTTTCATTATCCTCCAAGAGTCTGAAGTCACTTGGATAAAGTTCAGGGTCTCAAGTATTGCCAGAGAAGTTCAAAAACCAAAATGAAAGCAGATTTTCTGGATAAAATCTGAAATCTTAGTCCCGAAAGCTTTTTTCTGGTAGTTTCAGTCCATCTTTTACTCTCATTCGAAGATTATTACAGATATATCAACGATTGTAAAGTGACAATTTCCCAGTAAATGTAAACCCATTCTGTACAATACTGCTCTCTCAGTATATTTAAATTAGCTGCAGGCACCTTTTCTCCCAAGTAGACCTCATAAATTACCAAAATACTAATACTAGTGGAAAACAACTCTGTTATGCTATTAGGAAGGGATGGGGATGAACGCATTATCCTGACATGAACATATCAAATGTTTGACTTAGCATGCCTTTTATCCGAGGTAATGTAACGCGTACCCTGTCAAATAGCAGGTGGTTAGTATGAAAAGCATCTTCAGATGGAAACATTTCTCAGACTTAAACATATCTCCAAGAGCTACTTCACTATCCACAATTTCATGGGCTGAGCCTTGCATATTTCCATCAGCCAGATACAACTGATGCACGACTTCAGGGGGGAGAAAGGCAGTAGGCAGTGGTCCCATGCTCAAAATGTACGAGATTGAAGCCCTGAAGTGAGAAGAAAAAAAGTGAAATAGTCATGTCTAAACTGTGACATGCCTGCCTAAGGTGCTAGTAGGCCAGTTCTCCTGTGTTTCACACTGATAGGAAATATAACTGATGACACTGGAATAGAAAAACAGTGAAAGTCATGTCCTAGAATCATAGAGTCACAGAATGGTTTGTGTTGGAAGGGACCTTAAATATCATCTACTTCCAACCTCTACCATGGGCAGGAACACCTTCTACTAGACCAAGTTGCTCAAAGGTGGTTCAAACCTGGCCTTGAACACTCCTAGGGATGGGGTATGGGCATGTTTTCACTAGGAGTTAGAGATGGAAGTAAACAACCACAGGTTAGCATTCTGCTTGAAGATTCCTATTACCTAAAAAGTCAGGCAGCAAAACACGTTTGAGTTGCTCAGCCTGAATGATGCCGAATGCCCTTCTACATGATGTATATAACACAATGTTACATACTGTATGTTGTTTGCTTTTGAATGGCATTAAGAAGATTTTCACTTGGAACTTTTTTTTTGGCGGACACCCTGGGCGGGTGCAGTGGCGGCCCCTCTTCTGGTGGGCATTCCGGGCATGTGGCACCGGGCAGCCACCGGCTGCCCGCGAGGTGGCCTCTAGTGGCCTCCAGCAGGGAAAAAGGAGAAAGGAGAAGGGGAGCTTCACCAACGAGGACTGTGCCCTTGTGGGAAAGGAGAGGGGAAGCACACAGAGGTTTAGCAGTCTGGTTTTGGGGAGGGGTGGGATGTTGGGAGGTCTGGAGACACACCATCTACAACGCTGCTGTTTCCTTTGAAAACTCACGCAGGATCACTCTTGAGGAGAAAAGGCAATGCAGAAAGAATCGTGCCTTGCAGAATATACCAACTAAGGAGCCTTTCCACTGTGCCTTTTGCAACCAGACGTGCCTATCTAGTATTGGCCTTTTTAGCCACCAGCGTGCTTGTGACAAACGTGAGTAGAGCCCTTCCCAAATCTTTGTTCGTGAAGCCTAGCCATGAAAAAAAGCTGGAACGTTTTCCAGTGTGTAGAGAGGAATTTAATTAATCTTCTCAATATGTGGAGATAATTGTGAAAAATCATTAAGTAATTGTGAGAAGACATGAGAGTGTAAATGGTATGACTGGTATTGATGGAGCATGCCAAAACACAGCCTGTTTTCAGAAGAACAGAACATAACATAACATAGAAGTCTGAATTTCACTGGAAACTTCAATTTTCAAAAATAAACAAAAAACCGAAAAGCCTGTAAGGGAAAAAACAGATCTAGGAATTCAAGTTTGAATGCCTATTTCTATAAAGTATTTAAAATGTTTAAATAAAGTTACTGGACCTTTACTGGAAAAGTCAAACGTGACTTTTAATTGCCCTATCAAGATGTTTTGCACTCATTATACCAACTGAATTTAGTTACAAACTTCTTTTGTCTCAAGACTGATTTACTGTATTTTAAAATTTGTCCTTCTAAACAACCTGCCATATTTTTTCTAGCAACTCCAGAAGATTTAGGAAAAGATGAAGAAAAAGATGATATTCACTAGACACATGCATTTTTTTATGTGACAGAGATATATTTATTTAAAGAGCATGGCCCAACCACTTGAAGTCTCACAGTTAGACCTTGAGGTTTATAATCCAAAGAGAACAATTAACAACTCAATTGCCCATAATAAATTAGCAATAAATTGAATTGTTGTAATCTGTATTTATATTATTGTCAATATTTCCAACTGTTCTGTTCCAACTAAAGTTCTGAAAAAAAAATAAAATTCATAAAAATACAAACTTTCAGGATACTAGTCATAATAGACTAGTAGTGCATATGATGAAAAGCATTATCTGAGCCCTTGGAAAATATCACAACTATGTAAGATATTACTAACCTCATGCATGCTTCCTTATGATATACAGTGCATCAAATAAATCAAAATGATTTTTCTGTGATAAAGACAGCTATATTATACCTAGAGGTAGTCAATTAAGCAATAAGACATGACACTGGGTATATTGCATTAATTTATCTTGCACTCGGTCAGGAAAGGTGTTATTTCTGTCAAGATTTCCCCCACCCACTCCCAGGACTTTAAATGAAAGGTGATTTTTAAGTATCTCACAGGATTAAGCCCCCAATAATTTGTATTTTGGTCTGATATATTCTTAGAGAATTTTTCCAGATACTTGGGTACCAGTTTCCATTCAGTGCCTAGTTTTGAGTTCTAAATTATGAATTGTCTTTAAAGCATCAATGATTCTTCTTTTTTGTTTGGTTTGTGGTAAAACTACACATTTCACAAGCACAAATAAAGTTAAAAATAGGAGATGCATATGCTTGTCTGCTTCTTTATAGCTACTGAAGTGCTTATAGTTCCAAAGTAAGGGAGTAAATACATAAAAACAGGGTATGCAGGTGTGAGACTCTTTACCTTTTTCTAAATAGTATTTTTTCTTGATTTTTATTGATACATACGTATATACATTATATGACTGTTTTACTTTGCCTTAAAGCTAGGCTGAAAGTGTATCAGATCTCAATTTACCAGACAGGCCTGTTTCAATAGCTAGAGGACTAGAAAAGAGTATGGGAATTTATCTGCAGGAAGAGATGTACTAGAGGACTGACCTAAAGGTAGCTGCCCAGAGTGGCGGTCTGAAAAACTAACACAATTCCAGCATGGGGTAAAAACTGGAATAGTTTATTGAATACGAGAACACGAGTCAAGGGCCTTGTGGGTTGGACATGTTAATGAGGACGTGCTATGTTAATTAAGGAATTGCACAAGTTGAGGTTACCCAATCGATTAATATTTTTCTCAACCAAGATTAAAGGGATTAAGGTGTTTTAGACATAGTCTGATAGAATCATCTAAAAGTTCTTTTTGATTTTGCTGCAGGAGCCGAAGTAATCCTTATAGCTGTACTTCAACAGATCTTATAAGGAAGGTCCAAGTCCTCAGGTCACGGGATTTCTCTCAGCCCCTGTTTTCCAAGGTCTGCTGTGGCATAAAGAATTCCTACACCCCCACAGCCCAGCTATCCCTTCATAATTTATTAAAACTGTGACTAAATGCCTTGTGAATTTCCTTTTTTTTTCTCTCTCTTTCCTCTCTGTAAACAGGAAGTCAACCTGTTTCTGAATGGAGATGGCTCTTAAATGCCTTTAAATACTATGTTGTGTGATTCTGCACCTGCTAGTGTAATTTATACCATCTGCTAACCAAGCTGAACCTCACATACCAGAGCTCCTGGGCCATAGTCTGAATGCTGGTGGAAAAAACTTTGTGGACGGAATGAAGTCTTCCGAAAATCCCTAAATAGTATTTATCTATTCAAACATCTTCAAAAGTTCTAATTCCTTCTCAGTATTGATAACCTTCTATAAATAGCATAACAAATTGGATTGGAGAAATCTTATGGCAGTGACCAGAACACTACAGAAAATATTTCTTGGTATTGTATTATGAATACTTTAAATACAACATTCTCATTGTCTGACTAAGAAAAACTAACAAGTATTTAATCACAGAGAAAATGTAGATGTAGGAAGGAATCCTTATTTAGAAAAATGGCTATGTACTTACTTTAAAGAGTGTAATTCAGTGCTATTAAATATCTAAAGGAAGATCACTGTGAGTTGAAAAGTAAACATGACACCCGTGGATGGTATAAGAATATATATTCTTATAATGCATTTTAAGAAAAAACACAAAAAGTGTTATATCATCTCATAGTTCAAGCCCTGACAATTTAACTTCTGTAAAAATATCTGTATTTATTATATACTAAGTTAAGATAATTGCATACATATTGGACCCCTTAAACAATCATGATGAGGTACATGTGGATACAGGAGTTGGATTCCCATGTATATGAATGTTTTGGCTATGTTTAGGTTTTCTTAAGGGAGTTTAGAAATCGAAAGAACCTTGGCTAATCATTCCAATTTTCACTTTTTTTCACTGCATGGATTAAATGTGTTGTAAAGAAGTGTTTGGATATCTCCTCCAAAGATGCCACAGAAAAGCCATGTCATCAAGATCCCATGAATATTTTCAGGCTGTCCTGAAATAACAGAAATATTCCGGTGTCCACCTTTTCTTTTCTCTTTTCTCCAAATATGCCTTTTTGGCGTTTTGTCTTCTTAACAGAGACTGAACTATTAATGAATAATGACTCAAACATTGGACCACCTTCAGCGACAGCCCAGGTAAGAGACTGGGCTTTTGGTGCCCATTGCTCAATCAACAGTGTGTTTTGTTAACAATATGCAAAGCAGCCACCTAGGCCAGGGGTTGAAGGTATGCATATCCCACACTTCAGGTTACAAGCTGGGTGTTAATAAGGAAAGAGGCAAACCCTGTGAGGTAGTGTTTCTTTTTCCTTACAAATATGCTTCAGCCACGATAACTCCCTAGAACATTCACACCCAGCCTGAAGATTTTCTTCTCTTGTTGATGAGCCATAATGGGCCATGATGGACTCAGCTGCACTGATGTAAGAGATCAGCTGCAAAGTATCTCGTGACTCACAGTATTACATCATCCAGTGTAACACTCCCAGCCCCAGGGGAGGTACAGGAGGCAGCCTCATCTGAACCTGAGCATATTTAACTCTGAGTTTCAGAGCTTTCCTCAATTACCCAGGGCCCTGACTACCACCTTGGTGGGTCTGGACTGAGACCACCACTTAGTACTACAACCACCACTTCAACCATTGAAATCACAACAATCAAGTCTCCTTGCTGGATCCAACAGATGTTTTGCAGATCCTTCCCGTCACCTGGGGGATCCTCGACCCTGCTTTGACCACCTGTATCAGCACCCACCACAGCCTGACTCCAGCCCCATGCAAGAACCTGCCAATACCAAGTCCCAGCTATTCACTATTTCCTGCCAGCACTGACTCTTCAACCATTCCTGCCATGTTTTCCAGGTGAGGAAGAGGTGAACAATGTGGAAGGGTGGCCATCTTTTCTCTGTCCTGTGGCCATGTGTTTTTTCCAGGTGGGGGAGGCCAGCTGCTGTCTCCATTTGCTCCAGTGGGCAGGGCTTGGGAAGTTTCTCCCCATCAGTTGGTTTAACCCAGTTTTATCAGTATTGTTATTAACATTCTTCTCAGTAAAGAGTTATTTTTTTCACTTACATCAGGGTGTATTTAGTCTCTCTCTCTGTATTGGAGAAACCAGAGGTATTGAAACTGAGGGAGAAGACTTTTTTCTGAGGTCTCCACACCTCCAAATTGTCTCAAACCAAGACACATGCTCAGTTTATAAAGCCAAATAAAACACTTTCAGTTGGAAAAAAAAATCATTGCAGAACTCGAGTAAATTTGACAAAATGGTAAAGAATTTGCATAGTTTCAGAAGATAGTGTTAATTGTCAAATCTAAAGCTTATTCAATAGGCAAGGAAATTCTGTTTCAGCCATTCTAATTGCCAGTTTATGCCAGCAGGAAATACAGCCAAAGTTCCCATGCTGCCTAAATTTCTTAAGCAAGTAGGGATATGTATTATAAAAAGAGAATTACAAGTTCATTAGGCAATATTACCTTTGTATCTCAAAGATCAAAGTGTTGTAAGAAAGAGCTTCAGGCCATGCTTACATTACTATTTTGCTTCTCTCCAGGCCCTGTAAAATCTTATTTTCTTTTGGTTCTCTACAGTGTTGATAAAAAGACAAATCTCTTGCTACCATCCTTTTTATGGGGGGAAAAAAAAAAGAGAAATTTCTAGTGACACCTATTGGTACAATTTGAAAATGTCTAATTAGCAAATTGCCTCACCATGTGCAGGAGAGAAAGTGAAAAATACGACCTGTTGAGTACCAGAGAAGGAAATAAATTTTTCACTATGATTTTTTTTTTTTTTAAAAACAAGTATTTAAAATATTTAAAAAATGACAAACAGTTCTGATTCAGTCAGTTCTTAGCAGGAACATAAATTTTATTCTGCTCCATGAGGCATTTAAGGAATAAAAGGAGTTCAAATTTAAGTCCATTCATAAATTTAGTTTAATTAGGCTAATATAGAACCAGAATAGCTATTGATAAGAAGTCCTCAGGAATTATCAAGGTAGGATAATCAATTGCAAAAGAACTAAAAGTAGTAAGGTATTATGTATATCTCAATATCTACTTTTTTGATTTCCTTCTATGGGATACTTCCTTGATTTCAGGAAGGCTAACCAACAAAATTCAAAACAGTAGCAGAAATTAAGCAATCATTAATATCTTGCAATGGTCTCATCATTCAAAACCGCTGCTGTCTATCCTTTAACATTCTAGTCATAACAGCCATTTATTTTTCCTTTACAGTCAACGAAAACACAGTAACTTCTGAGGGAAATTCATCTCACCAGTCGCAAACACCTTACCTTTGGGTGGAAGGTATTATCTTATTGAGACAGCCATCTTTCTCCATTGACCACAGAGGAAGACAAGATTATTGTTTTGGACTAGCAGATGAATAGCAGATGAATCCTACTGCTGAGATGAGGGTACAAAATTAAAAAACAAATGAACATAAACAAACAGCGACAAAAAGAAAGAAAACGTTCACACCACCTTCATTGAATAAGGTATTTAAGTACATGCCTAGGTTCAGGAATGGGAACAGCTTTACCAAAGTCAATTGAATTGTTCGTTAAAGACATTAGAAGGGAAAATTAAATATTGACAGCAAGCTTCAAATTGGTTTCATTCAACAAATTTCAAATTTGGCTCATTTTCGTTTTCCTGAAAGCATTGATGACATTAATCAATGGTTATATAAACAGTTATTAAAATATTTACTCAAGTCTGTTCTTAGTTAAAAAAAAAAAAATCAAAATATTTCATTAACCATTTGAAAAAAAATTCTGTGATTTCTACAAATACTGATTAAATTTTGAAATGAAATTAATTATAAACAACTTATCTGAAAGAAATTTATGCTTGCACAGGATTTTTTTTTTTTTTGCAACTGAAGCAACAATTTAATGGAGGCATAAGAGATACTTGGATCATTTCTACTATTTATAATCTTGAAACTCAGCACTGGTAAATAATTTTATTACATTGGGATCAGAACCTAAAGTTCTGTGTAGGAATTCATTATGGAAAAAAGCCCAGTGGTAAAGCCAATTAATAAGTATTTCACCCACTCAACACAGAAAAGACAAATGGGAATTCACAGTGTATGTTAGGAGTTTAAATTCTGCTTTCATTTTTTCATTCCGCTTTTCATAAATAATTTTTGTCCTTTGATCATAATTGAGATTTACCTGTTCACCTGCTCTTGATATGCCATGTTTATTTTGGTTATTTAAAAAATCAGTGTCAGAAAAAAAGTAAATGAAAAAGCACTACCAGAAGAGGAAAATTTATAAGAGGGAAGATAAAACAGCAGAACCCCCTAGTATGAAGGTGGAGAACACAGGCCAAAAAATCAAAGTGAAGTAGAGAACAAGAACCAGACTGGTAGAGAGAAGCAGGGGTGGAGAATAGCAGCCTGTTTTTTCTCCTGCTAAAGTCAGTGGACAAAGTCCTATTGTCTTACAAAGGAAAAGACCAGACCATCTTTACAACTTCTGTTTATTCTTCTGCTGAGTTGGTATTCATGTTTCTATATAAGTCTAAGTCCATGACGTAGTGCTCCCTTCGTTTTACCTAGCATCTCCTCCTTTGAGTTCCTCTGTGACTTTTTTTGCTCCTCATGGATGCTAGCTATCCTGAATTCAGTTACACTGGTGTCTGTATATTTGATTAAAAGATAGTTGTCTGAGTTATTTGAAGTTCTGCTAGGAGAAAGACTTCATTGTTCAAGGGTTATTATTACTCTGTCTCATGCTCTATTTCTCTCTTTCTCTTCTAAGGTACTGCAGTGCCTATAATGAAGTGAATCCAAATGACTACTTTGAGACTGGTGAAGAATCTGACATGCACACAGAATATTCTTTTAACATTGGTCTGAACTAATCATCCAAAGGGATTTTCTATTTCATTTATGGGATTTGATTCTCCCATGTGTTTTCCTTCTAATGTGATTGTACTGATGCAAAATCAGAAGCATTGGTAAAAAGGCTGACGTGCTTTCAGTCTGCAGGACTTCATAAAAATTCTGGAGAGGTTGAACTAGCCTCTGGCTGATAATGGGGGAAGTCTAATGGAATAATAGCAACATGGAAGGCATTAGCACCTGTAGAGCAAATTCCCTACTGTGTCCCTTTTTTTCACTATGCAAATATAAGAGGATGTGGGCTTCCCTTGGTGGCTGTAAAGGCCGTGTGGCTGCTTGACACTTGAGTTTCTGTTCCCTTTGTACTGATTTGACTATCACAAGGAGCTGGTAGGTTAAAGCCTCTGATACAAAGTACTAAATCAGATGATGATATTTTGTCACTAAAAGAAAGCTTAGGAATAAAGTCACAAAATTTAAGGTGTTAATATAAACTGTGCACCTCAGGATGACATTTAGAATTTTCCTCTTTATTGTTTTTGTGTTTGGTATTTTTTTTAACTAATCCCCCATAGAGTGAGGTTGACAAAGAAGCTTGAGTACTGCTATCAGCAGATTTGACAATATTTTCGCTGGAATGAGCTGCATTTTTTCCGCAGTGTTGTGGTCAGTATTGTCTCCATTTTCCAGTTCTTGCCACTCATTCTTTTCATCATCTACCTTAACAATTTTTTCTCCCTTTTTCTTAAAATTGTCTTTTCCCTGTGTCTTGCCATGTCTTCACAATTAACTGCCTTAAAAAAAAACCAGTTCCAACAAATCAACAAAGTATCATCTTGTTGTTTCAAGTGAACTTAGCCCTCTTTTTCTATGTTTTGACTTTTCTTCCTCTTCTTCCCTACAACCATTTACCAGGAAAGCTTCAGGCCTGGAGCAGTGGCTGTGCTTCTGTGATGGATCACAAGCATTGACTTGGGCATGCTTTGGAAACCAAACTGTGGTTATAAATTCTGGGTAGAATGATGGTGCTATCTGAGGAAAGTCTTTTCAGTCTGGTACCGGCAGTTTTGAGTGTGCCAGCTAATGTGTAGGCTCAATGTAAGGAAGAATAGGAGTGGTACAATCTTTAGCTTTGAGATGTTGCTAGAACGCTTTTCCTCACTGAAGATGTAGCATAAAATATAAGCATAATGATACTGGAAAGCTGAGCACAGAGCTATCTATGTCTAAGTCCTTCATATGCTTTAAAGTGATTGAACAAAGAGTTGTAGAATTTCATATGCTTTCCAAAATGTTCTGAAGGTAAGATTTCTGACCAAGTGCCCTACCTCTCCCATTGTACTGACATATAATGCAATAGGCAGAGTAGTGTAGTCTAGATAATTAGAAGCTATTACGATAAATTTGTATGTTTTTGAAGGTATGCACATGGAAATAGGCATCATGATACAAGTTATATGGAGGAGATGGGTGAGTAGAGGCTTCATATAGTTATAAATGGGTCTGTGTACCTGAACCACAAGGTGAAATTCACATCTCAGGAGGATGGAACAATTTTTGTGTTGCTGCAAGAGTTAAAGAGCATTTACGTAAGGAAAGAGGTTCTTAGTATGAACAACCTACTGAGGATAAATATAAGAAGAATACTTTGCTTCTAGTGTAAAAGCAAGGAAGAATTTTCCTTCACTTCTTTCTTTGCCCCCCACAAGCATAACAATTCATTCTATGGGGTTTTTACGAGGCAAAATACGGTCCAAAAGACTGTAGAAGTCCTCTAACAGTGGGGATGTCCTCTTTGAGGACCACTAAGTCCCAGGCTATTTCATTATTTCAGTCATTGCCCACTCTGAGTACAGAGGCCTAGATTTGGTTCACCTTACGAAGGTCAGAATTCTAGGTATTTTGCACTGCTGCAGTTCACTTCCAGATTCATAAACCTCCAGGACAATGCTAATGGCAGGTGTCGTCTTAAAACTGGGCCAAGACTAGGTCTTGGTAATGTACAGAGAGTTCACACATACTAAATGGAAAAGGAGAATTACTGTGTTTTCAAATAATTCACGTTTTTTCAAACTTTCTACTAATTTTCCCAGTGAATGTTAAGTTCAATTGATTTTACATGCATCAGAATATTGGTGGAATCTTACTTTTCCCTTTTAAAAATAGACACACTCTACTACACAAATGTTCAGCCTATCATATGATAAACTATCCTTTTTTTTAAAAAAAAAAATTGTTTGTAAAACATCAAGAGACAAAAATCCCATGGGAAAATTATGCCTCATTCCATAACTTTGTCACTAAATTCCATTCCTTTTGTTGCTAAATAGAACCTTAAATCTCTTCAATGCATTTTATAAGGAGCTTTGCTTCTGAGATGCATCAAACCCAGACACTTCTTCTCCATATACTATTGTCATCCCCTTTGAGGTTTGTTTCCCTGTTTGTCCTTTCCAAATGCTAGCATTTATAAAAAGGGTTTTTCAAACTCATTGTGGTCAAGCCTAGATGGCAAAGGATTTTATCGATACAACTACCCATGCTTCTTTCATTCTTTCTGAAAAGGAATCTAAAAAAATAACAAATATTAAGCCTTTAAAATGGATTTTGTTTCCAAGTGTCTTCATTTCCTCCAACAGTTTAAAAAAAAGGATGTTTTCCAGGGGATTCCTCCCACTGAGGTTGACATGAACTCTGTCTTTGAAACAGGTGAAAGTAAAAGTTGGCCCAGCCTGGTACAGGTGTAGGAAGTATTACATATCCCTATAGACCAAGACAGGTGTGGTGGGGGGAAACAGTTTTCCCCCTGAAGTTATAAAATGGTAAATCCCCAGGGGGTGGTGACCCTTGAGGTTTTTACCCAATGAGTGCTTCTGCAAAATATAAACATATCACAAGCAGAATGGAAGAGAAGGTAGTTGTAGTTGTTGTTGAAGAAGTGACCATGTTGTGAAAGCCACGACCTGAGGGGCCCGGAGCCCCTTGGGGGCTCTGGCCCCCCCGGCCCCAGCTGGGGGCTACAGGGACTTGGAACAGTGTAAGTCTGGGCTAAGTACCTGTAGTTAGAAAACTGGGAGATGCTTCTCCACCGTCAGCAGCAGCAGCGGCAGAACTGCACTGACCAGAGAAATGGTGGCAGGGAGCCAGAAGAGATAAGACCAAGCAGCAACGGCAGGCATGCAGCAACACAGAGAGAACTCCTGGAAGGAGAGAGAGAGAGAGAGAGAGCCAGCAGCAGAGAGAGAATTAGGCTCTACAGAGAGAGAGAGAAAGTTGGGGTAAGAACTGAAACAAAACCCCAGACCCCTCTGAGACCTCCAAGAAAGGAGGAGGATGATGAACTCTTACTTGAAAGAGTCGTGGAGTGCTACAGCACTACAGAGAGGAGCTGAAAAGCTCAGGTGTCCTGGAAAGCTGGACCGGGACGATTAAAGGAATGTGGAGGGGCTGACCTTGCCCCCCCCTCGCTGCTGCTGCCAAGCTAAGCTAGCAGCCTGAGATCAGAGCACAGAAGCTCTGATAGAACTCTTGAGGCAAAGGCCTTCAACTGAAAGCTGCCCGAGATGTTCTGACTCAGGGGTGAATCCCCTGAGGAAGGGACCTTCATGGGGGTCTTACACCCCATGATATGATGTGGTGAAGCGAGTTTTGTCCCTGCTACGCAGTCCATGGAAGAGAAGACCCTCGCTTGGAGACAATGGGCTGAGGGGCTTGGATACCCCTCGTGTGTACTGGCAGCTACAGCTGCTGCATGAGAAGAGGATAGATGCCTGCTGCCTTAGAGACACTGCTGCTCTGAAAGTGGAAAGGATCTTTCCTTCTTCCCTCCTGGACTTTTATTTGGAGGGGAGAAGAGATTTGATCCATTGTAAATACTTTTATG
The DNA here is from genome assembly GCF_025592945.1 of Manacus candei. NCBI lineage: Eukaryota > Metazoa > Chordata > Aves > Passeriformes > Pipridae > Manacus > Manacus candei. The sequence goes on along the minus strand of NW_026138059.1, from coordinate 29,037,238 downwards.
TCATGGTAGAAAGAGTTAAGATTGTATATAATGTATTGTAGTATTTATTTTGTACAGTCATTGTAATATATATTCCCTTTTCCCCATTTTGGGTCTCGTGTAGTATCTGGAAAAACCATCTCACACTGGGTTGAGATGTGGGAGGGGGCTTGGACTAGGGAATTGGATTTTTGGGGTTCTCAAACCATGACAACAGGTCTATTCAAAACTTATTGGAAACAATAGGAAAATATTGAACTGTTTTTTTACAATTTAGAAATGGAAATAATTTTATACATGTGTAGCACCTACTATACTGCATGTAAAAGCCTCAAACTTCCATATATATTCTTGCAGGAGCCAGGTCAAGTGTTTCATAGGCTGGATTTGTAGCTCAGGTAAAGCAGTGTAAATCAAGAGTAATTCCATTAAGATTATTAAGTTAGTATACCAATATGAGCCCGGAAGAAGTGTGTGAAGGTTGAAACTCTGTAATTACATTTGTTTCCACAACAGATAGAGCATAGTTGATATTTAAAAGGACATTGTTCAATAAATTAGTAGCAAATGAAACACTGCAGAGAAAGAAAACTCACAAGATATTAAATGGTGTAGACCTGCTTTACTAATATTTTTTTATTTATTTAAACTTCACCGTAAAAATATGGAAGCTCAAAACCCCTAATGACTAGCAAAATCTGACATTGTCAGATCCCCAGCTGATGAAAAAAATGAAGCCAAGAAAATTCACATAGGTTAATAAATGAGTGAAAAGGATTTTGAAATTTATTTTGCTTTTTCGTTTGTGCAATTTTAATTTTTATATAGTCCTAATATTCAAAAATTCCCTTAACCAGGTAGTTTTGAAGTTTCAAATGGATTTGCGTAAACTTTGGTTGGCTTTCTTACCATTTGTGCATTCTTTGTAAATTAACTCCGAAGGATTTTAGTGACCAAGGTTAAAAAGAAATGGCTCAGGAAGTCCAGAGAGTAAATACTAAAAAGTACTCTCTGAAATAGCATGCTGTTCAAAACTGTTGTTATTGAAACAGATATGGATACCTGATTAACCAGGGAGCACCAAATTATTTTCCGCAAAATGTTTAACTCTAATAAATCTAATTGCTAATTTAACTGAGAGAGTCCAGACATTTTTAATTTAGAAAAAAATTTTCCCCTATGAATTATGAGATTAAAGCAATTTATACTTAACATATTTTCTGCTTTTTACTATTATTTATTTTGAATCTGATAACAAGTTATTTATTTCTCAGCAACAAGATAACAAGGAAACACACAAAATACAAATTAGTGAGATTAATATCAAATTAATTAAATAATTAAAAATGTTAAAATTGTTTACTGAGAATTTTACAAGACTCTTACTCATTTCTGCAATATGCTTCATAATTAATAGCCCAGTTTTTAATTCTAGTGTTTGGTAACCTTTGATCACAGACTTGCCAATACTTTGAAGGTTCCATTTTTAAAAGCCTTCCTCCCCTTAAATATTCTTTGCTTTAGTTTTTCAGTAAGTGGACATTGATGCAAATATACCTTATCCCTTTCAGACCCTAGTTCATTAACTAGTTCTCATTTTATTTCTATTTTTCATCCTGATTTAGATAAGTGGTTCATATATAATAATTTTGCTGTATGATAATAGACGTTAGCTTTCATTCTTGTCAGCTTCCAAATTAAAGGATAAAACTAAGTAGGAAACTTTTGGATTAAGGGATAAATTAAGGAATAGTTACTTGGGCAATTAAATCAGTGAGTTAGCAATTAAATCAGTGAGTTAGCAAAATATGTGGATTTACTAGCTTTGGTTCTTGGACTTTTTTCAAGACTAAAGGTGAATGGGTTGAAGAAAGGGAAATACTATCTTTGTGTTTTCTTAACCCCTGGATTTATTAGAAAGATAACCTGCCATTGAAGAAAATTTAAAGTAACATCATGACATTCTAATTTGCACCATCTGTTGATAATTGCCAATTCCCTAACACGTCAAATGTGAAAGGCTGAGAGGATGGAACAAAGATGGATATGCTTCATGCATGACAATCAGTTTTCTTTGTAACAGAGGGAATCTGCAGCATCTGAAAAAGAACTAAAAATACTTCAGGAGCCATAACAAAAATAGCAGCATGAGTTACTATCACAAAACAAGGCGGAGAGAGGAACCTCTGTCTCCTTATACTTTGTGATAGCAGCCACAGGGCATCTCTGTACTTTGTATTTTTCCTCAAGGATGATATTTAACAGAATAGAGGATATGAAAACAGGACATGTTTTTTCTCAGTCCTGAAAATAGTTCCCTGAGTACGCAAGTTTAAATGTTCTTGTAAAGAATGTGCCTGGACAACCGAGCATCTCTTCTTGGATCAGTGTAACTGGAATTGATGCTGTCTAGGCTGTAGTTGTTTGTAAGGCCTCCCTACTGCCAATTTCTGTTGTCAAACAGATGGAGCCAGATGAATAAGTCAGGTGTCAAATTAAACAACTTTTAAGTACAAGAACAATGTGAGGATTACTGTAAATTCAGATATATTAGTACTCTTCATCTTTTTTTCTCAGCCTGTGAACAGACTCTGAAGAGGTCTGTAATTCCAGATGTTACTTTCGCTCACCTGGAGAGTACAGTATTAAAGCCCAGTAAAAGTGCTCCCATGAGCACTTCCTAATCTCTTTCAAACATAAATCATCTGAGTTAGTCTGAAGAGTTTAAATAGGAAGCACCCATATAATTCTTTCTATCTACACTATTGAGAGGGTAGGACCTCTGACAAGTGAGCACTAAGGAGCAGATTTGGGCTATTCTATTTTTAAGAATAAGCATTAATCTTCTCTCTGTTCAGCCTAATCCTATATTCTGAACAGCAGGAGCAGCTAGTATGACTACTAATTCTATTGGAAAAAAAAATTCACTTCTGAAGAATATTTTTACCAGCCACGATTTCTGACATTTTCTAAAGGAGCTCAAATTTAGTACCCTTTAACAAGTAGGAGATTTCGTCAATATGTCTGTGGCTTTTTTTAGTAGTTAAAAGTGATATATTAGATTTAAAAGGAAAGAAACATACAGAATCTTCACACTTTTTAAAAAATAAATCTTCGGGTCTTTTCCATTTGCTGGTGTTTATATATGTAAGTGGTTTTGTTTCTATGTATGAATATATATATAGACTCTAACTATATTGCAGAGAATTAGGCTGACAATATTGATACAGAAATAAAATCAGACTCAGTCGCTAAAGTTGATTTTATATTTCTGTATGATCAACACAATTTTTAGAAAAAAAAAGATCCTTGACTCTGCTGTAGCTGCTTTTATAGTTTTATATCTGTAAGAGGAACTCTGGTTTAGAAAAGTTTCACAACTGAATAGCATGTAAGTACAGTAAGAAATGTGTAAACTAAAGAAAAAGAATCATATTAACAGCTCAAAAGTGTCTTGTACTGGGAAAGATATGAAAACCTTCCTCATAACTGAAGACAGGGAATGTGAAATCAACTACCGACAGCTGAAGGTGAAAGAAAATATATTATTTCTGTTTACTTACCCTTGGCAGAGTTTAAATTGTTTCAAGATGAAAGAGTTTTTGTTGGAATTGAGCTGATTTAAATCTGTTTGCTCTACTGCTGATCTTTTTATAGCATCTGTAACATTAGCTTCTGCTCAGGCAACTGCTGATGGGCAATAGACTACCAGCTAATTCCAGCAAGAACAAAGAAAGATATTGTACAATCAATATTCAGGTAGAGATGTACTTATTCTCAATTTTCTGTTCCTGCCACTGACGAGAGCAACTACACAATATCTGCTGTCAGACTACCTCAACGGAGATAATCTCAAAAGTTAACCAGGGCGGGGCTCGTTCCATATTTAGGGAAGACACTTTCAAGAAAATTATATGATATGATATTCTCCAAAATACTATGAACTATTTTATATGCAAACACTTTCCTCTTAATATCTTCAGAAAATTAATAAGGAGGAATTAAAATTAAGGCTTTACAAAATTTACTGTCCTAAAATAGAGCTTATCAATATAGTCTTCTGCTTGTTCCAAATATTAGCTGTTTTTCCTATTAAAAAACCTTATTGTTTCATGTGTAGACTCCTCTCTGTCTCTGAAAACAGCAGTGCCTACTTCACCAGCTAGTCACCAAATGAGGAAGAAGTTCTGATTCTTTAGATGATTCTTAGTAAATAATTACAGTACAGACTGTGTGGTCATGGCACAATCATAGAAAAACAGTGATTATCAGTTGTTTGTCTGTTGTTAAATTCACAGTATAAATAAAGATACATGAAGAGTCCATTTGTTGGTAATGTTTTGTTTTTTGAAAGATCAACTGCTGCTAAACTACAAGTAGCAGACAGTGAAACTAACTAGTCTGTCGCATTCAGGAACTTGAATAGAAAGAAGATCCAGATTTTATTTAAACCAAAGGAGAAAAATCATCTGAATCATATAAGTAACTCAAAGGAGCAGGAAAACAAATCTTTCAGTGCTCCAAAGCTGACTGGGTAAATAAGCAATGCAAAGAAACATTGGAATGAAAAGAAATCAAATACAAACAGAGTGTAGAATATTTAGGGACAAAGTAAAAACAAAAAAGAAACCGTGAAGGTTTACACTTCTATACTTCCTATACATTGTTTGTGAGTCAAGCCATAAGAAATTGCTTCAATCACACAAATAAAAATATAAAGAATAGAAGAATCAGCAGTAATATCCAATGAGAATAGGAAGATATCCACTTAAATTAGTATTTTCCTCATAAGGAATGATGCTGAAATTGAAAACATAAGTAAGGTGATGAGTGTGTGAATAGCAGTTCGGAAATGGATATTACTGCAACCGAAGTAGATGCAAAATACAAAGATCTTAAAATGTTCAAATCAGAGGAATCAATTCTTTTTATTCCAGAATTTGGAGCAAAATGGAATATAAAATTTCAGATTTCACAGTCAGATTTTGTTTCTTTATTTCCTGAGCTGTTTCATATCAGCAGAGAGTAGAAGATAAAGTATGATAAGGAGAGCAGAATGACAACCCATTAGATTGATAAATAATAATATGCAAGGCTTCTTCTGAAAGACATTTTGAAAGAAAGAATAAGATATTACCATAAGATATCAGTCTAATCTGATAGGATTCATTGAAAAATGATTGATTTTCTAGATGGGAAAAGAGAACAGATCTAATCAGTTTGATACCACACAGGAATTGTTAGTTAAAAAGAGGAGAGAAAAAAAGGGATTAATCTGGGAATTATAAAGTGGGGAAGGGACTAAAGGAGGGGTGACAATAAGAGTAAAGAACAGGAAAAAACTCAGGTAGAGGGAGACTGCCACTACAGTTCCTCAGTCTCTTGAGTGGTTTCATTAATATTTTCAGTAATAACCTTGAAAGAAATATGATACTGAATTAAATGAAATGTGTAACTAGTTAGGAAAATTGGGATATCACACAAAAAGATTTGGATGACCCTGACTTCTGGAAAAATAGAAACAGAATGAAATTCAATAGTATGAAATATATGGTCACACAACTAGGAATTAATAACAACATCTTTTTCAGTAAAACATGAATTCATTATTTGGAAATGACTGAGGAAGTAAATCTGTCTCTACACGTCATAGACAACTATGTACCATCACAATAGTACGACCATGAAAAAGACAAATGTGATCCTGCAAAGTATCATTTGTAGTGCTTTCAGAGGAGACAGGCAGAAATCAATGATATTGTAAAAGGCAAAGGTGAAATGTCATCAAAAATACAGTATATAATTCTGATCACATACAATCAAGAAAAGATGCATTCAGTCCAGGATAAGTTGGAGGAAGGCACCTAAAATCAGGAGAAAACCCTCTAGCAAAAAGAAAAAAAATGTTATTGGGTAGTTTAGACATAGAAAAGAAGGTCAAGAAGGACTGAAAACATATACAATGAGTGAACACTAGGAAAAAAATTAAAACTCTTTAAGTTAAGCCAGAATGATTACAAAGGATTTAAACAAAACAGAAGACCACTAGTCAGGTTATGAATAGACAAAGGCAAGAAAGGAGAATAAGATTTCTGCCATAAGAACAATGATGTGTCTACAGAAAGAGCACAGACCAAAAAAAAAGATCCAACTTATAAGTGGAACTTGTTTAATTCAGTAAAAGTATTATGTGACAGATACTTGTAACATCAAGTGATTAACTACATCTAAAAAATTAATTTCATTCTAGTCCTATGTTCCTAAGTGTTTGCTGACTTACTAGAAAGACAGACTTATCACCGGCTAATGTAAATCAAAATGACAGATTTCAGCCTTTTTCATTCTGTCATAGGAAATGCTTAATCAACAACAGCAGTACATGTTGCATACAACTTCTCATTGAATTATATGTAACGTATCATTTGAAATTGGAAGTCTATGCTATATCAGGATATTTCCAATTTTTATTTATATTATTTTTCTAAAACAGAGGCTTTTATTTGTCTGCAATCAGTGCCATTATACTATCATATGCATTTTCCAATTTTTAAAAGGTAAGTGCATAGGGTAGGTTAGTAACTGGTAAGATTGCAAGTGTGAAGAGTCTGTCACAACATACCATTTCAGGACTTTCCAGGGACTCCAGTTAGAGCTGTGTATGTCCCTTTGGGAAGGTAGGAACCATCTGTTTCTAATGGGATAAAGCTTCTGTTTCTAACCCTGCAGGGCTGCAAGATATTGAACTTACATTCTGTCTTATATTTGAAGGCAGAATGCACTTCGAAAAGAAGTTTGGGAGCAAGAAGGAAGGAATTCTCTGGGAGTTACTGCTTGAATTTACTCTGAGCTTGAGAATGACAGAAATAATCCATGAAGAAATGGCACAATGCAGGAGAGACTGAAAAAAAATTATTTTAGACTTTGCCAATTCATGGGGATATTGAGACAAAACATTCAGGTATCTGCAGGTGGATCATGAGGACTGAAAAATAAAAACTGAACTTAGTAAAATTTTCAAAGGAAAAAGCTGTGTAAAAAAACCACTAGGACCTCTATTAAAAGTTCTAGAGAATGAAATTAAGCAAGTCAAACCAAAAAAGTAAAAAAAAGGTAAAGCAAATTCCCCTCTATTGATGTTTCAATATAAACTGAATTCATCTTCCTGATAGAGATGATTAAGTACTTCCCCTCCAAAAATGTGGAGAACTAGTTCTTGCAAGGGTGGGTTACAGAGATACCAGAATTCCCTGCACCCTCAAATGGTTGAGAAGATGCCTCTGGAGGCTTAGAGACGGATATGCTGTATGCTTCACTTCAGATTCTGCTGCAGGTGAGAGAGCCGTCGCTGGCAGTATTCTACATACTGTTAATATTCTATATTGGCAGCTTATAGAAAAAAGATGCCTCCTTCCATCATGTCATCCTGAAATTAGGATTTAAATCTTCTCACTTCTTCTCCAGAGAATTCAGGAACAAAGAGAAAACAGGAATTGCCTTTGTCATTTGAGGTCCATTCAGCTCACAGTTGCCCTTGCCAAACTGCTGGTCACCCTTTATACTGAAAGGTAGCAGTTAGAGCAGCCTTGGGAGATGAAGCAGGATGCCAGTCCCAGAGTAGGCACAACAATTTCATTCTCATCTAATTCCTTACTTAGCAGGTAAGTATCAGTCTTTCTTTCCTCTTACCCTGTAACACTTATCTGAATGATGGTAAACAAGCTGAATATGGCAAAACTCTACAGATCTGTTAGTTTGGGCATCCTGTCAGCACGTAAGTGTTCAGTTCCCTCTTGCTGAGTAGCCTAGGACCTAGAAGAGGGTTTTAGCACTAGTCTAGATCAACCCTCTATGGAAAAAATTAAATCCTAATCAAGAGACAGCATGCCAGATGATGCTAAATATAACCCTATAGTTCATATTTGTCAAGCGTCTCTAAAGGCTTTGACAGAGTTTGGATGTCTGTTTGCACTGCCTGGTGTAAATGTAGTTCCTATATCTGGGCAATTAACATTAAGCACCCAGGGGGTTTTAATCTAAGAATTAAAATACCATATTTAAATGCCTTAGGTATTAGACTATTTCCAAAAGTACAGAAGTATTGGATTTATTTTAGGTACTTTGATGGGCTTTAAGCAGAGTGTATGTCACCTTGAATTCCTAGACTTGGATTTTAAAAAAAACTGCAAAGATGCACTATGAATGGATTTTAAAAGTAAGTTGACAGGTTGTATGTTTCTTGCATATTAACAAAGTCCTGTAAATACACACTATTAGCTATAGAAAAGACTGAATTTTCTTTAACTTAATTTTCAGTTTTGTTAAGATAAATATAAAATTGTGTGTCTTTACTTGTGTACATATTCTTGTGAATAATAATACAATTTTATGACATAAGTTTAAAAGCCCGATAATTTATTTATTATGCAATTTAGAGCAATCCACTTTAATAACTTTTATTTTTAAATACAATGCAACTAGGAATGGATTAATGAGGCCTAATATTATGACAAGAAAGTTAATGATACATGTGGAGATAATACTTCACAACATAAGCCAGAGGGGAGCTATTCTCCATTAAAAACCCAAGTTTTGTGAAGGTTCAGTGATGCAACTGAATGCATTATTTTATTAGCAGATAGTTACTGTTTGCAGAACTGTGGAAATTCTGTTTTCTTACAAGATATTATGGGCACATAATGAGTGAAAAGCTCACTCAAACACATTTGGTCCTGCTGAAACCCCTGAGATAATCATCTTTCCCAAACTTCAAAACAACAATATGCAAGGTTATAAAAATAGCAACAACGTTGTCAGAAACATGGAATTCCTGCACCAAATGAAATTAAAAAAGCCTATTGTAGTAGGTCCCAACCTTGTAAAGAGTTCACATTCCTATCTTTAGCTGTGTGTATAGGCATATTGATTTCATATTCAAAAATCTTCATAGGATTAAGGTTTAAATTGGGGTCAGATGTCTCTGGTCACTTCTGTTGCCCTTCTTGAACTCCACAGCAATATTCACATGCTCAAAATTAAATGTTTGCAAGGTCAGAATCTCAGTCTGGAAACAACTAAAGTAAAAGCAGATATGATAGAGAATAATTTTGTATGGTAAACTCATAAAAAAGTAAGTCAAAAGCTTCTCTTTATATCCATCTATGAAGATGCTTAGACTGAGTTGTATAAAATATCTTGGTGAATGGTCCCTCAGGAATGTATTTCCTGATACCAGTTTGGATTCTGTCTTGTAAGAATTAGAAAAGCAAGAGGGATAGCTACACAGGAGAGATTTAGATGCTAGTCTTCAGGCATAAGGCTGTGTAACATGGTTAATAACTCCAAATTCTATATAGTAGATGAAGGTATATACATTTCATATGTCTGAGGAAATCCGGCCACATAAAAGAGAACACAAATCCAAAATTATGTGGCTAGATCCCCATGGCAGCCTGAGCTACTCTAATTGCTGGTCTTGCCTTTTTCTCCACTGTTGGTGGAATTTTGAGTTCTCTCCTTACCCCACCTCTGGTGTTGCTCCACTATTAGCTTTATGAAGGTCCTTCAGTGCACTGATCAGTCACTTTTATTGTCCAATTTTCTCTAGATGTACTGAGTTGAGGTCATGCAAGAAAGTATCCAACAAGTGCCAGTATATTTCAAAGCAAACCATAGCAATATCTGACCACGTAGAAGATAAAGGACAGAAGTTTCCGGTTATGGATTTGGAATGTCGTAAAACTCTTGAAGAACTCTATTTCACCAGAAACTACTAAAAGATATATTCCTCCAAGGACATCACCATGATTGATATTTGTTCAGTTTTAAGAAAAATTCACAGGCTTTGATTAAGCATTAGGATTGATGCCTTTAAAGTAGGTGTTTTCCCTGCTCTGCCTTCTTTATTCTACTTAGAACACTCACAATATAGCAAGAAATACACCATTCCCACTCCCCCTTTTCGCTTCCCTGTTTTCTGAAGTGGTATAAACAATCATCTACTATGTAAATGAAAAAGGCTTGTTTAAAGATGGAGGGACACTTCAATTTCTACCTGCTGAAACTGTTTTACCCTTTTTGGATTATTTATGTTTCCTTGAAAAGGTAGTGATCCCATATTCCAGGTGAACGCTCTAATTGGCAGGCTGGCAAATTGTTCTGCTCTCCCACTGGCTCCTTTGTTATTCAGTTATTTCCTGGAAAATGAGATGGAAGAGGCTGAGAAACTCCCACCCTGGAACACCTACCCTCAGGCAGGTGTGGGTTCAGTCAGAAGAGAAGTCAAAACTTAACTCCTGTACATCTCACCAGCCACTAAATTGCCCCTTTAGAGATAGAGCAGCTTTGCCTTTCTTATGGACTGACTGCACTGTAAATCCACTCAGGTAAAACAGTTCTGGAGATACGTGTTTTATTAATCAAGCTGAGATTTAGACAGGATCTTGGCACCTCACTGTTTAATACTAACAGAATTAAACTCGTGTGTGTGCCAGGATTAAGTGTCTAGGAGATTCCACTAATGGGAATTGAGGTGCCCAAGGGCTTTAACCTTGGCTCCTACAGTTAGTCATGAGGTGGAGGGTTGTGAAACCTGGTAAGCGCTATGAACAAGGATGTGTGTTATCACTCAGGTATGAAATCTTTGTAGTGTGCATCAAAGTTTCACCTGGAGAGTATCCCCTCCTCTCAGGAATCTAGTCAGTAGAACACAATATTACATTCTATTTTTTAGGCAATTATATTTAGCAATCAAATAGGGATGATATGTATAACTGTATTCAGATTGCAATTTTCTTTAGCTAGTGTACATACAAGAACTACTTTAATGTCTCAGACTATAAAATAATCACTGATCACTAGTTAGAGAAGGAAATGGTTTTTTGTGTGTAGCAATGAAAGTTCATTAGAGGTTATTTTCTCTTTCCCTTAACGGTTTTACTGAAAGTTCTACCATGTTTCTTCTTCTGTTATACTTTTGAAATCAGTATCCCCATCAGGATGCATACATCTTCTGCATTGTTTTTTCCAAGTATGAGCTAACAAAAACCAGACAAAGAAATTGTAAGGTGTGCTTAAAATACTGTATTAGGGAGGGTCCAAGATATACAGACACATGAAAAACCAGACACCGTAAGAACTCAATAAAGCAAATATTTATTACCAAGAGGAGGCCAACAAAACAAACAAACCCAAAAGGGAGGAAGGAGGAGAGAAAATAAGCCCCCAGCACGACTTTCTCAGTTACCCAGCTGTTGCCTATAAAGTTATCTTACCGACCTAGCATGCCTATAATTACCCATGGCAGAAGCTGCATCCTCGGAGAGTCAGTAAGTTCACAAACTGGCAGTCGTCCCCGCCGAAGGCAACGTTGTCCTTGGTGTGAAGTTAACCCCCCCAAGAAAGCACTATCTCCTTTTTTATATAGTTAATTGAGTGGCCACAACCTCCCAGGTGTGGCCAGCACCACCCAGCCCGAAGCCCTCAGTTCCACCTCCCTGTTATGTAAGTGCATCTCTTCTGCGCACGCGTGAGAACGTCGGAAAACCCCGCACGCACGCGCAGTACGTTTTGGGGGACTTTCTTACTGAGTCTGGGAGCGAACCTTCCTCATCTTCCCCCTCACTTTCTCCTCCAAATGCCCTTGGAGAAAAACTAGTCAATCACAGAGTACCAATTAAAACAGTTTATAAAAGAAGCTCTATTCAAGGACAACTTTCCCGTTTATCAGTGCTTGTTTTCCCATAACTTGGCAAGGGAAAGAGCAAAGCTTTCACAGGTGGCAGGGCCAAACACAGACCAAAAGTATCAGCATAAATTCACCCTGGTACAAACACACAGCTAGAACTAAAGGACATAATCAGATTACTTGGATTTTGCTAATGTGACTGCCTATTAATTAGATAAGAATTCAAATAAATTTCAAATATAAGTATCTTAGAACACAGAATTCTGGAAAGCCTGTAAAAAGTGAATACTGAAGTCATGTAAGCACTTTTGAAAATCTCACTCCACAGATGAGATTAATCCCTTTTAGTGCAGCTGTGTAAAAGCTAGCCCAGCCTAAGAAACCTGTCAGGTTTCTAATCAATGGAGAGAGAGAGAGGCGTATCCAAAAGGCAACTTTTCTCATTTCTAAGGCTCTATGGAAGGGGAAGAGAAGCCCAAGGAGAAGTCTAATTTTTGTTTGATTACCTTTAGATAAGATAGGTCCTACATTTGACTTTCTACGACACTCAATTTTTGTCAAGATTAAGAGGATGAATACTTTCTGATTTGTTAAATACTAATGACCAAAACTCGAGTGTGTTTAATTCACTTCTATTTCATTCTTCAGCCCAGACTCCCACTGGTGCAGACTCCTGACACACTGGACATCGTGCTAGATCTCTCAAAAGTTTGCTAGGCTTATGATGATAGTTGTTGGAAATGGGGAGTCCTCACCTGTTTAAAGTTCAAAGATGCTTAGGCTGAAATTCTTAATTTTCCCGGTTTTTTTATATACAAGGTCAACAGTGCGTATAGTGCAACAGAATATTTGAAAGTGAAGTTAACACTGGTTTTCATTAATGAATTATTTTACATTTAATATAATTACATATCTGTTACCTTTGATGCTAATTTTCACTGGGTTTAGAATACATTTTTCTCAAAATTTTCTTCTAAGTTTTTCAGCTCAAAGCAAAATAGCAGTCTACATGTATTTACTGATAATCAAAAAATATTTACAGGTACTCCCACATTCTGTAATAGTAATGAAATATTTAACAGTAATTCTGAATTTAGATAAAAATCAATATTCTAACACTGAAATAGACACTGAAATGATGAAACATACACTAATTTCACCTTATGTAAAATCTGTATTCAAAAATTTTTGAGGAAAACCTTCATGATGTGCATTTCTTATTTTAAAGCATCCTTTAAAGCATTTCTGAAGCTTTATAAACAAGGCATATACTTACTAGTAAGTGTTTTTGTATAACATAAAATAGTCTCTGGCACTTTGTAATAGCTTTTTCAATGTGTATCTCCTTTGTGCTCACAGCTTCACAGCACTGTTATTTGTATATATGGATATATCTGAATATGGATGCAGCTGTGTGCAGGATTCAGTTGATGGTAGCATAAAATGTATCTTTTCCAGATTCAGCTGTGACAGAAAGAAGCTCGGATTTCTATAGCAGTTTCACCAGCACAAGTCAAAAGAAACTTGGATAATCGGAGAGGTGACTTTGCATTCCCTATAGTCTAAGTAGTATATTTTACATAGGACTGCAACTCTGGAAGGCATTAGCTGAGCCGCTAGAATTATGTAGCAGTGGATCCAGGAATGAGAGTTGAGAAAATCTGGGGATAAAAATTAGTTCTACCTGTCTGTTTCAGGTATGCTCATTTATTCATGTGGCAGCCAAAGCAACTCCATCCTTATTGCTATTTTTAACATGATTTTGAGCTCCATTATGTGTCCCTACCCTTGTGTTATATTCGTATTTCTTATTTACAGTCTCCTCAAAGCCTAAGCAAGATCAGAATTTGTTCCTCATGGAGTCTAAAACCCTGATTTGACAAAAAGAAAAAAAGGCATTTTATTTTTATTCATTTATGTTATTTATTATTATTACTATTTCCTGTCAAATCCCATCTTACTGGTTTCTTTCACCCTTGCTGAGTATCCTCCCCACACTTGCAGAACTGCCTGCTGGCTGCCTATCACAGGCAGGCTGAAACACCTGGGTGCTCGTCCTGCACAGCTGTACACATGCCACTGCCCAGCCATCTGCAGAGCAGTCCATATGGTGATTTCTGCTGTAGAGTGGGCTGACAGGCAGCTCCATCCAAGGGGGAATGTTTATTCTATAATTAGAAAACATTGCATTAGGATTAGTTATAATAAGAGCAGTATCAAACCTCTGCCCCAAGCCCAAGTTCAAGGACGCTTAGTTTACCAGTTTGGTTGTAGGGGGCGATTTTGTTTATTTTTTGAGTTTCTCTATTTTCTCCTACCACCTGTGAGCTGAAGTGCCAAAATGCCATTGCAGTGGCTGTTCTTGCCATGTTTATTCTGGGTCTACAAATGGAACATTTTGAAAATTCCATTTCAGAACTCTTGCAAGTTTAATTCTACTCCAGCCCAGAGAATAGGTAGGGATGTGGTTGTCTGAAAAGTAGAAAGAAAAAACAGTCTTGGAACACCAGAAATATGTGATGCTCAGATGGTGCAGAAAACAAATCAGGTATGAGAAAATGTCAACACTGAATTTAATACCCTTGCAAGTTGGTGGGGTCACTCCCACTTGCCATTTTGTACAGAGTATAAACTACAGTATAGAACTACAAACATCATCAGAGACACTTTGGGATACAGTAGGAAAAAGGGGACTGAGAAGGAGAAGAAAGAAGAAGGGAATGAAAATCTCAGCTGATGCAAACTTGCACAGCTTCAGTGACTTCAAAGGGGTTACGATGCCTTAATTCAGATGAATCGATCCTGTACTTCTTACAAATATTCACATTGATGAATTACATTTTTCTTCACTTTCTCCTCTTATTTACTTCCTGAATTTTCAGCACTGATTCACCGTAGAAGAATTACAATGTGACTGTCTATTAGAGATAGCACTGCATTTTTAACCTACATAATCATAGGCACAAAAAATATTTCTCAGCAAAAGAGAGCTGCAAGTAATATTTTCCCCTCCTCCAGCTCAATTAAGAAACAACATGTTTTTCCTCTCACTGCTTACCTTTTATCTATTACTCTTCTCATGTTTCTCTGATATTTTTTCTCCTTCATGGCATAGCAGTGGTACTGAATGCTGATGAGATAATAATAAGTTTAACCCCATGAAGTCCTAATTTCTTCAAGTACTGGAAACATGCACTTTTTGAGGTTCCCTGATAGCCCAGAAAGCTGATACAAAATTTCACAACACCCCCACTTTCTCCAGGACCAGAGAATACAGAACAGTTCAGCTCCCTCAAGAGCAGAAGTTGGGAAACAACATACTGTGTGTCAAAAGCAACTGGTAGATGTTGTCAGACTTTTTGCTAACTTCTTATTTAGTTTTCTCTTAAAAAAAATAAAAGATACTTGTTTCCAAGACAATGACTGCTCTGTACAAACGATTTCTATCACAGTTTTACACACAAAAACTGAAAGTCTGTATCAGAAAATTATTTTTATAAATATCAATTTTTATCACCCACTGGGACTGTAGGGAAATGTCTTATGTCTGAATATATTCAGCTTTTATAATATTCAAATTATGGATGTTTGAAAAATGGTAAATATAATGGCATTAGGCTTTTTTTTCAACAAAATGAAAATGACAGAATACTTGCTTAGTTGCTGATATTGTAACTAATAATCTATTTTGTTAGCATTCAGATTTGGTGATGACAATGAATTTAATAGCTTTACTTCAACTGTATTTATGACAATTTGAGAGTTGATATGATGAAAGAATTTCCTTCATTATATGGATAAGTATATTAATTTCAAATTAATGTATTTGCTATTATAATACATACTTTTTCTGCAATGTATGCTATAAACTATAGGTTCCTCCATACCACTGAAACCTATTTGAAAATTTGAAAAGACTATTGATTAAAACACACATAACAATGCATGAAAAAATTAAAAAGGTTCTTTTGTTTCTTGTAGAAGAGTGAAAAATGTTCTTCTGAAATGTGATGGTTTCTTCATTTTCTAATTACCATTGATTGCAGATTAATATGTGCTACAAAAGTTTTCATGAAGAGGAGGAAGGAAGAAAAAAAGATGGACTCATTTCTATTGTCAAGGTAATATAAAACTGAGGTTTTAGTCTTGGTATGGTTTCTAATTATTATTATTTTTTTTAAGATTATTGAAACACAGATCAGGGAAAAGCATAGGTAAAACTAATAGAGAAAATTTCAAAGATGAAGAAAAAATTAACGACTACGTCAAAATGCTTTTGTTCTGTTCTCTCAGAGTCTCTTACTATCCTGCTATCCTGCTTTGTTTTATTTTCTCAAGTATCTTTTCAAATATAAACATTTGCAGCTTTTAGAAATGTTTTTCATACTATATATGAGTTTGCTCACAAGTTGAAAAATTGCTGAGCTAAAAAGTATATGAAAACATATATAAGTAAGCTAAAATTTGTGAGTTGTGAGGAAGGATTACACTATTGGGTGCACTGATTATCTAAATATCCCTTAACAAAATTGTCTTACCAGATAACCACCTGGTAGAAAAGCAACACTGTTGAACATACTGTTAAAGCCTTCCAAGTTTTCTTTGTGATTATTACAGAAAATCCCTGTTGCGTCTCCATACATTGTATCTTAGTTTATAGAAACATTTGCTAACAGAAAAATCTGTGGACAGTATTATTTGCTAATGGGGGCCCCAGTCAGTTTTCAGCATCCTTTCTGGGAGCATTGGGAACACTACACTTGCTGAGGAGTCTCACTCTTCACAGCAGGGCTTATTGCCAGATAGAAACTACCATCCCAACTAATTTAATAACACAGGATATTGGTTTCAAATACACTGATGACAGATTGAAATCTAATGGCCTACAGGTGATAATGTGAAAAAATAATAACCTGGATACATAACAAAACTTTGTGTATGCAGTGACAGCCACTGTGTCAGCAAGGAAGACGAGAGTTGTTCAATACCAAAGTATTGTGTGTGTGTGTGTATATCTATATATATATATAGATATATATAAAATGTTTTTTAAGCTACAAACACTATAGAAAAGGTCCTTTCTAATAATACTGACAGAGTATAAGAATGGGAATTCTGACACTACTGTATAATTAATTTATGTTGTACAGATGTTACAGGGACTCAACCAGCCATATAGGACTAATGGATCTTTAGAGAATGGAACAATTAATTGTCATTGTATTTGCAAGTGAAAGCCTACAGAAAGAGTTATTTTTTAGAGTGAATTTCAACTTTCAGCTTTAGAAAAGGATGCCTGGCACCTAATAATTAGCAAACCAGAATCTATGCACCAAATTATTATAATGTACATATTCATTTCATTAGATTCACACCACCGTGTGGTGTAAAGCGGGAATAATTAAACACCAGATGGTGGTGTAAACTCCAATAGCGAGAGCTTATGCATAATGCATGAAAATGGGATTTACTGTTGTTTTTATCCATTTGGAGCCATTATGCTTCTCTTGGACCCCAAACAAAGTCTCAGAGAAAAAGATCCCTCTATATTAAGCATTCCTCTATACCGAACAATTTGTTCATTTGCTCTGTCATATCCTCATCAGTTATCTTCCTGCTCAACTTCCAGAATTTCCGAGAACACATTATTTTCTGGCAGCACTCACAAAACTCCTGAGCTTTTCCATCATACAGAAGCACCCGCACTTACGGGATATCATTTTATGTTTCTGCCAGCAGTATAAAGTTTAAGATTAGGACCTTTGGAAATTGAATCTGATTTTTAATGATTGTAGTGTCACATTTCCAGCCTGAAATACTTTTGAAATGTCATTAACTGATGTACCATTAATCATTTCGAATTTTTTGACCATTAAAATATCTTTTTTTTTCATTAAAGAAGTAATGAATATGAAAGTGAAGACAGGATATATAGTATATTAATGGCTGGCATGGAGAGCAGATTAGTATGCTTAATTCTCCTTCAATCATGATATTCCCATTTAGGCGTTTATATTGTTCCTGAGTAAAACAATGGCAGAGAGAAAAAACAAATGAGTAGTTCCCTTCCTAATCAGTCCTGGTAAAGGAAAACAAGGACATTAACATCTGACCACTACCAAGCTGTAAAAATCAGGATGATTAGAAATCTAGGCATACTTTTTAAACTTCTGCATGAGAAAACATATTCCTGATGAATACTTTTGATGTCTGCAACATTCACAGAAGTCATCATCCTCCCAACAGCAGAACTTCATGTTGCCCATTCTGTGCTAATGTACGAAATACAGAGGGTCTGATGCTGAGTTGTTACAGATTAATCCTGCTCCCCTGCATCTGACAGTTGCCCTTACCTTCTGGTACCCTGTCTGTCTGTCCAGAAAAGGAGAATCAGGATGCCAGAAAGTCCAGCTGTTTCACAGATACAGAAGCTACATGCAGTAACAACAATTCTGATGATATTATTTCTTAGCAAACCTTGTGAAGGACGTGTGCCCTCCAATACCCTTTCGAAGTATGAGGACTTCCATGACTGGATGACACAGCACACATCCAGAAAGTATACATATGAGAAACAGAGGTAGTTTTAAGACATTCGTTGTCAGTCAGCTGAAGAGCAGATGAAGTTCCATGTCTTACAGGGAAGAGAGGTGAACACATCATCACAGAGGTATCTGATACCAAAGGATGGGATATTACAGCTCCCATGGCCCTGAAGGGAAAATTATCAAAAAATTTCTAACTAGCATAAGGTAGTTTCACACATGTGCATGGTGTACATGATAGTAAGTGCAAAAGCAAACCTCTTTTGCCCCTAGTTTTTATTATCTGAAGTCCTCAGAAATATTCACAGGACTAGGTACTACAGTTAGAATTTTTTTCTCAAATCACCTAATAAGCCTGTGTCTGACTGTGATTCATCCTCTGCCTCAGCGGCCCTTCTGCAAACTAGGACCATTCAGAGTAAGGATAGTTCAGGAAAGAATATTTTATTTTTTTGTTCTTCTGCACTGTAATAATCTATAACACGGTGGGAAAACACTGTAACCCAGCAAGCATTGGAGCAGCCAGAGCTTTCCAAAGCAACTTAGGGTTGAGTTTCAAGCTGCTTGCTCCATTTTGCTGAAACCAGCTACAGTGAGGTCTCAAACTATCTACCAAAGAATAGTTTATCAGGTTTCACTCACCACTGCAGCTCCACCTCTTTAAGACACATAGTCTATGCTTGGCTCTTGAGACAGTGTCTTCTTCTTCTTCTTCTTTGCTTTCTGGATGCTGGTATTTTGTACAGATCAGCCTGATTCCTACAGACTCCATGATCACCACTGACAACTCCTTGAGAGTAATTTAGTAGCAGTCCTTTGTCCCCAAGATTTTTTTTCATTTGAAAGTAGCTCATACAACCTGAGCTTAGGTCTACAGTAGCAATGCTTTACTTCAGTACTACACTGGCAAAGGGCATCTGTGTGGATGCATCTGTATCAGACAAATAAGCCCTTTATAAGTAGAATAAAACCATGCCACGTGCTGTGCTGCTGGTCTAAGCATAGGTGCTCTAGGAGCATTAGAGATCTCTGCTGTTACAGCTGTTTCAGCCCTTGGTTTTGCCCTGACTACAGTACGCAACTGAGCTGTCAGGGCTCTGCATCATAGACTTACAGAAGCACACTGACGGTAATATTCACTTCCAGGATTATCACTGTTTTCATAGTTTTGGGCTTTGATTCAGTTGTAAAATAGATATTTTTTTTTAATTAAATTACTTTCCTTGGAAGAGTTTTATGAACTTTGAATCATTTTAGTGAAGCCTAAAACAAAGCAAATTATACAGATTCTAAAGAATAAAATATAACAAGAGATTCTTGATTAAGAATTTGCTTTGAGAATATTTTTTGATGAAAATTGTAAGTTCAGAAATGCCAAAATTTCTGAAAGGGTTAAGCAAAATAAAGATAAATATTTCCTCCTGTGAAAATGTAAATTAAGTTATTTTATTATATTTAGTAGTCTCCTATTCCATTTCCAACTCCTTCAAAATGTTTAATTTCTAATTAATGACCTAATTGTGTAAGGACTTGTAGAAAATGCAGCTCAAGTCACTGTACTCTCTTTTGCTATCAAGTATCACAAAAATCTAGAGAAAACCCTTTTTTCTCTCGGGTTAGCTTCAAACATTTTTTAGGAAAGCTGAATATATTGAAATAATACACTTTACAAATGCAGTTTGCTTGTGCTCAGGGTTCAAAAATAATACTACCACAATTGTGATTAGCCTCTGCTTGTATTTCCTACCAATCATTGAGCTCAAGCACAAACACACCAACCACAGTGAGGAGTATAGTGCTGACTTTCAGTGAAGCTGTGTGAGCACCTCTTTGTGAAGGCCTGCAAGGATATATTCCAAGGTTAACATCCCTCACCAAACATGACATGATAACTTTCTAGTGTAGTTTTGTATGTGATATTTGCCTACATGGAAACTTTTCTGCTCCTGAGAAGTTCAAACCCTATTGTCCATTTATTTGATTTCCCCAACACAAGCCCCTGCCATATAAGCCAACATACTTTGTTTGAGGCAGAAGGAAATGAAAGATAGAGTCTGGCAGTCCATCAAGACACACAGTCCTAGAGCTGACCCTGAGTTTAGCCCAATTGGTCAGACCATGGTGCTGATAACGCCAAAGCTGTCAGCTACTCAAGAGCTGGACAAGTGGGTTCCTTCCAACTCAGAATATGCTGTGTATGTGTGTGGGTAGAGCTTAACCAGATGGGTTAAGCTTAACCAGATGGGTTAAGCTCCGAATTGAAGGATTGCTAGTTCCTCCTCACATCTGCGTGTGCAAAGGGAAAGGAGAACATGCTGCTGTCTCTGCAATTTCTATAGAATGCCACAGAACCCCATCCCTTGCTGGTTTTGCTCCTAAAGATCATTCCCTGCTGACTTGCTGAATAAAACAAATTTTCTCCTCCCCACCACCTCCTTATTCAAAAGAGAAGAACAGGGCAGAAAAGATAGCGCTCATCATAGTAGCATACTTTTAGTATTATCTGTCCTGTATTACCTTTTTTTTCTCTTCAAATTTCTACCTATTTCTTACTGAAGACATTCAGACTATGGAAAAAAGATAACACATGTTTTCCTTCAAAATCACCACTTTACTTTTTCCATGAACTTAGTGGAAATCTCTTCCAAACTGATGACAGTTACTGGGAGTTCTGTTCTGGATCTGGTAAAATTGAGAGTGTATGGGAAGTGCAAATAAGAGTAAATCCTGCAGTTTAAACAGTACTGGAACAAAGAAGATTTTGGTGTCATTGTATGGCATATTAATAGATATTTTGTAAATTCCATCTACCTTTTCTCAGAACACAAGAACAAATGGCGACCAATGAGATTGCAAGGAAGAAAAGCCAGAATGGATCAAAATGTGTATTTGGGAAAAAAAATTCTATGGAACTCACTGTCACAGGTGAATCCTTAAAAGGATTTAGATATGTGTATGGACAAAATAACATATAGCTGCATCGTGAAAAATGTTAAAACACAACTAAAGCAACTCTTTTGGAAAACATTGAATTATTTTGTGCTTCAGACATAAACAGAGATTTAAAGAGGAGGGAAAAAGAACCATTAATCAGGTAGATACTTAAATAGGGGCTCTCTACAGTGTTTCTTGAATCTTTGTTTTGAAGAAACTGGCATTACTCACAGTTAGTGCTGTTCCTGGGTTAGAGAAACAACTGATCTGATTCAATGCAGCAGTTCCCATCATTTTACTAGCAAAACTTAAATGGTATATATTTCCTAGGAAATAATTTCACTTGGTTTTTCAGCCTGATATGAAAGCCAGGCCTCAGTAACTGATTTTGAAACACTCAGGTGTAGGAAAACCTGAAACTGGTAGGAAACTTTTCTAACTCTACGTGCTCTCAAAGTGTAGAACAAATGTACCCACGTGCTACAACCAATGAAATATGAGTGAAATGTCGTATCCTTAGCTTGGGTTTATCTCCTGTAGACAAGAGTCTTATAAAATGATGGAAATAGAAAGAGTTAATTACAACCAAAGTATATTTTCACAATTTTGGGCAAAGTGGCAGTACTGACTACTTAGGGATGATAAGAGTGTTTGCATATCAACTATTTCCTATCCTAGAATGACATGACTGGTGGCTATTCACTGATTCAATTTTCTGCCTTCAGATTTTTCTTTTTTTTAATATATATTTTTCTAATATTATATTGAATCATAGTTCAAAAAGTAATCGGTAACTTTTGCCCTTTTTTTGGCAGCTTAATATAGTTTTTTCTACCTGGAACCTAAGAATATGCTCATTTTGAAACTCTATAAAAAGTACTGCTCTTTATTTTCAAAATACCCATTTTGATTACATCTCACAAGGAAACCAGGCCAAAAATCACTGCAATGTTTATTAGAATAGTTATAACAAGTACGATATAAAAATGCAGTTTCCAGGTAAAATGGCTATACTAACATCTATGATGTAAATAAAACTGTATAAACAGAAGATAATTCTGCATGTTTGGATTACATTAGAGATGGAATAACTGCTCCTGTACCGGCATTCCTTTTGTGTGACTCCTCTCTGCTATCTCCATGAAGCTACAATTGAGACATCAACATTTAAACTAATCAGCCTGGACTCCCTGCAGACTCAGTGGAGGTGTAATTTATCTTCCCTGTTTCAGACACCTACTTCAGGATATCACAAACTGTGTCCTGAAAGTGCTAATATACAGTGCTTTCCATACGCAGGTTGGTTATCTCAGACATTCACCACCAATATCTATTCAGCATATCCTACTTCTGAACATCACACTAATAGGACTATAGCAGCAGTTTTGTAATGTAAATTTTTAAATCTACCAGTAGTAGTCGAAGATGTTACTGTGTAGAACACAGCAACTGGATTGCAGTTATCCTTCCAGCAGCTCAACCATCAAAGTCGATTGACATAAGATATCTCTTTCTGCAATAAACTGGTTAGCTGCTAAAAAATGTCTCCCAAATATAGCTTTCTAAGGCTGGAAAGTTACTTTACTGAAGACCATTAAAAGCACTAATTGTAAGGGCAGGTTCGTAACTTTGGAGTACCCACTCCCACAGCTGAATGCAGATTATAAAAGCAGTTTCCTCTTTGAACGCTTCAGAGAAACAATTCAAGGTTACTGTTTGGGTGCAGAGGTACTTAGAGATGTGGTTATCGGATGAGGGATTAAACTAAGTGGCTGTCACTGCCCTCAGCATGAGCTCCAAAACTATATATGTTGTTGTTGCTGTAAGGCTGAAAGACAATGAGGCAGTTTGTTGAGCAGAAAGGTTTCTATTCCTCTATCAGTGCCTGGAAAAAGTCTTATGATTGCAACAGAGAGTCAGTGGAGGATTTCATCCTGAGTGTTGGCCAAAGGGCTGCTGATAAAACAAATGTCCCACAGGATACTATTGCTTTTTATTACAGAGAGGTCTAGAGGGAGTTCAAACAATTAGCTGTCAAGGGATGTTTTTAAGGATGCTACTGTACAGAAATAGATAAACTAGAGAGTTTTTGTCGTATTCATAGTAGGTAAAAATAAAGTTATCTACAGATATGCATCATCTGGACCAAATCTGAAAAAAATGTACTACTGAGTTTGAGTTCCTGTCTCTATCAACCCTATATTAAAGTTTATTGAAATATGTTTTTGTCCTAGATTATAGGGGATAGAATTTTTGTTTGTTTTTATATACCAAAACTCTTTTCCAATGCTGCATGCTACACACATTTTATAATAAATATCCAAAATGCAACTGGAGACATCACAAACATTGTCTTATCATACAGGACTAGGATTTATTTAAACCTAATTTGTTGACATGCTGTGTTGGAAATATGGAGAGAAATTATGCTATTAATATTGTTTGCATATAATCTTCTAGCCTCAGGAATGCTGAATATTAAAGTAGGCAAAAAATTGACTGCTATTACAAAACAGATAGAGAACATATACTGAGTAGAGTAAGTAAAATTCTCAAAACACACCTATATGACCTGGAGACAATTTTCAAAGGATTTTGTCTTTGCCAGATTTAGATTTCGAAGATATCTAAATGCATGTAAAATGGAATTTATATGTTTTGAAAACCTTGTCCACAGTGAGTATTTCCACATTACAGTCAATGGTCCCTCTACTCTTTGTCTAGGCTAAGATCTAGTTTTTAAAAAGGAAGACAAGACAAAAAGGGAAAAGGACAAAAGAAAAAGAAAGAAAGAAAGAAAGAAAGAAAGAAAGAAAGAAAGAAAGAAAGAAAGAAAGAAAAAGAAAAAGAAAGAAAGAAAGAAAGAAAAAGAAAAAGAAAGAAAGAAAGAAAGAAAGAAAAAGGTCATGAAAATTGGCATCTCTTTGGAAGATTTTAGAGCTCCGTTCTACCATTTGACTATCTAATATGTAGAATATAGGTAATTATTATTTTTATTGCTTTAATTTCAGGAACTGTATAATATTTAGTCAAAATTTACCTGTAAATATTTTATTTAGTGCAGTCTGGGCTTCGATTTTTTCTTTATTGTTAGCTTTGTCAACAGAAATTCTGTGGTATAACGGGGATGAAAGCTTCAGGCCAACATCAAATATTATTTTTTGTCATAAGATTCTTGGAGTTTATTTCATTTTTTCTGTGTTCAAACTTTAAAACACAACAACATAGGATTGAAACATAGAAATTCTCATTACACAATTTAGGTCCTGGATTTCAAACAATTCAGTAAGATACTTTGAGTTAAGACAATGAAATTATTTCAATGTGGAAACCCAAACTAATTCCCTACTTAGACTGCTAAACTGGTATCTGAAATTCTTGAATAATAACCTTTAAATTGCCATCAGAAAAGCCATTCACTCCTTCAGAAAAGGTTCTCAGTGAGCCAGGCAAAGGCTACGTGTAGTATGTCCATATAACCTAGTGTCTAGATCACTGGTCTAGGGATTAGGAAATCATCAGTAAGCATATTTTCTTATAGTCAACAGTGATTGTAAAGTTTACAGAAATAGCTTAAACCGGTGAAATCTGGTTAAAGAACTGTACTACCTTCTGCAACCTTAGCATGCTAGGATGTGTGACACACTGTTCCTGTGGCATCATCTATCCATTATTGCAGGCATCTCTTGGCACGCTCTCCATTGTCTCCCGAGAGCCTAAACCTTTCCATATGTTTTATTCTGACCCTAGCATCAAACTCAATTGGTTGTTCAGCTTGGAGTGAGAAAGATAAACAGCCGTATTAAGAAAGATAAAGGAGCAGCCCTCAGCACAAGTGCTTTTGTGGACCCAACTTAAGTGCACAAATAGGAAAGGATTTAGCAGTCAAATTACCTAGATTTTTTCCACAGGAAGTGAAGAGGTATCATAAATCCTTTTACATATCTGGGTCTGGGTGACTTTTGAACTCAGGACTTCAATGTTTTTGAAAAGTTTGTAGCTTGTATTTGTCCCAGTACAAGGGAATAAAAAGAAGACTAACTTCTGCTAATGAAAAGAGAGCTGTATCATCTAAATTTGTCTGCCAACTGTTGTTATTCTGTTAATTAAGTTATGTGTGAGATGTTAGCAAACCTCTACATTAGTTTTTCAAATTTTACTTTTGACTTCTTTAACTCTATTGATAGGGAAGATTGTATCAAAGGCTTACTACTTCCTCCTTATTTTTTTAGACCTTCTTGGTCTTAAGGTACAGACCTGTATTAACAATCTGGAACCTCCAGACTAGCAGTCAGTGAGATATACCTTCAGGTGTATGACTACTAAAAATGGATTGACTGCATTCCCATCAATCACTTCAACCAGATCTCTGACTGATCAGTGATTGCATTGTAGGTCTCCAGCAGTGTTTTCCAGGCAGGCAACTGGCCCCCTGACTGAGTCAGCAACAGAGGGATCTTTGGTCCTCATAGGTTAAGCAACTGAGAAACAGGGATAGGAAAATGGAAAACTCTTCTATTAGATCCACCACTGATGGATTAACTCTTTGTGTTAATCATGTGAAAAAAAATAGGTATATTAACACAGCTCCCTTTAGCTACACTCTACAAGAAAAAAATATTCCATACAGTTATGCTGGAAAAACTTAGAGTAATAGCCACAGTAAGGTCTGAAGGCATAACAATTTATATATTTCCTTTTGTTGTCCCTTTTAACATAGTATTTGTCTTCCATGTTTCTAATAATATCAGATTAAGATCATGATAATTATTCTTACTTACAGTTAATTAAACAGAAATTTATTTCTTCTACCCTGGATTCATCCTGATACTATTGAAAATGTCCTTTTTATGTAGTGGTGTCATTGTTTTTTGCGCCAATGTGGCTGGCAATCACACCTCTTCAAGACAGTGTTCCAGGAATCCTTTAAGACTAGCCACCAATCAGTGAAGCAATGTTTCATTTCCAAAATCATCTCTTTAAGGTCTGTTACTGGAAACATCAGAAACAACATTTATCTGTTATAAAAGGAATTCTCGTTTCTCCTGAGTATTCTCCAGTGTAAGTTGCTGCTTCTATTTAAAAATATCAGGCTCTGTCCAATTCTCAGATCCAATGAATTTGCTTTATGCCATTCCTCCTAGGCCAAGGAAGACTAATTAATTAATCCCAGTGGAGGAAACTTCCGCTACCATTCATCTCTTGTTGCAATTCTTCAGGCTCTTTTTTCCACTGTCCCAATTCACAATGTATTTTTAGGAGCAAGGAAATACAGGGAAAACAGCTGAGACATTTTTCTCTGCAGGTAGTCTTTAATTTCTTTGTGAATGCACCCCAGAGCAAGGGATTGTTGATTTCTCCCCAGATTCCTGTGTATCTCTTCATGTACTTCTCAGTTGCAGATGTATCTTCGTCTGCTCAGGCTGTAAATCTCTCTTGCTATTCTGCAGGGACTTTCATTGGTGACATTCACTACATTTGTTAATGAATAATATGGATAATGGATATTTATTGAATAGATTTTCATTGCGCATTGGTTATAACATGTCATTGTTTTCATTCACAAACTTCGTGCATGTTTTCCCAGAACATTAAGAATAATAGGAATAACAATTAAGAAAAAAAGGACTGGATCAAAAATTGCAGCAAAGTTTAGAGTCAGATGGACAGGCAGACTATCTAGATAGATGTCACTTGGCACTAGATGACAGTAAGCTGCCTTATGCTGTTCACTGAATGATGGATGACAAACCTTATTGTTATACAGATGCTTAACCCGCTGGTGTGCATTATAATTTTGAAGATACCATCTGATTTGCAGAAATTAGTATGCTATGCAGCTATAGATATGTTGCAGGCGGTAGGAACTGGAATTGGGTTATTTTTTCCTGTTGTTTGTTGCCTGACAGCTTTGACTCCAAGACCCATTCATTATAGCAAACTGAATTTATAGAGGTCTGGACTTTGGCTTTTGCTTGGGTAAAAAAACCAGGTTCTCATTTATTGGATTTGCAATGGAGATATAATATGTCTAGCACCTGCACAGAGATATTCTTGATAGAAAAATATTAGAAAATATAGAAGATCATGGTGAAGTTGACTGGCACTGAAAAATAATAAGGAGATGGTAAGAGAATATTTGCATACTGCTCACCTAAACATATCTTTAAGTTTACTTCTGTCCCCATTCATCTTGGCATGGGTCTTAGAAGAACTGTGTACCAGGGATAAATTCCCAAACAATGTGGGAAAGAACATCTGCTGAGGGGTTTATGTAATTTTCCACTCAATTTGTTCTGTCAAGAAGATAAAGTATTTCACTCCTTTGAAGAGACCAATACTATGGGTTAAAAAACTGAAACTTAAAATGGCACAAATTCAGTATGAAGCAAACTTTCTTTGTTAGTTCCAGTTTTCTGCATTATTTCTCCCCGTTCTAAGTCATCAATTTGCTTTTTTTTAATCTTTTCCTTTTACCTTCATGTCTGTTTGCTGGGGTAAGACATGCAAAGATCCAGGAAAAAAGAAACGTGACGTCCCTAACAAACTAGACAGAACCATAATTCTTGAGCACCGGGTGCACTTCTATCAAAACACGCAATGGCTGAATGGCTGTTTATTACTTCATCGACTTTCATTGAACATATTTGTCCTGTATTGCAAATAAAACAATAAAATTGTACCTTTAGCAATAGAATCACAGTCTAGAAACATTCAAAATGAGTAAGTTTGTGCTTCCTATTTTCCACATTAGAGTAGACCAAGGAAAAACATTAAATGCATAAAACTGAAAGGCTTCTAAAGCATTATAGGCTTGCAATATAGTACCTTTAGGGCTCCCCAAACAACACAATATGATTTATAAACTGTACTGAAAGCCTTCTCCTGTAGTGCAGTGGATGTTATCATTGGTCTCCTTATTCACATTTCCTGTGGAGGAAATAGCTGTTATCAAATACTATAAATATTAAATAATATCAAATAGCACATACTTTACTGCCTTTAGTGTGTTGCTATGTATCTGAGTCATTATTTTTACTTCATTTATTTTGCTTATGCCGTAAAAAAGCCAATATTAAAGTATATTTACCCTTTACTAACAGAAAGAGATGACATTAAAAGTGCGTATAAAAGGTGTTTAAAATGATGGGCTTAACTGACGTGCAGCTTGTCAAATACCTTTTAGCATTCCATGAGAGCAGCATGCTTCACTACTGCAGGGCAGCAAATCTGAATAGGCTCACTGGTGCTAGGAAAGATGAGCATGTATCTTGCTCTTCTCAGAAATATGTAAAACTTTCATTTCTCACAACATTTAAACAGAGCTAAAATTTTTTGCATTAGTTCCAGGAGGACATGAATACAAGGGCTAAATATCTTGGAAGAAACCAAGGGGTAGCTTTCCTAAGACCTATTTCTGCCTTTGTTTTCCAAGTTGGTTGAACCAGAAAGTATGAGCACTCACACAGGAGGACGTGTTGTCACATAGCTCCCACATGAGACCCATCTGGACAAATATTTGAATCCAAGTCCCTTAGAGACTTACAAAGCTCTCAGTCAACTGCTAATTGCCCTTGCACATTGGTACTTGAACCATCTTGGTTTTGATAAGTTGATAGCAGAGTTCCTAGAGAAGCCAATATTGTCCTGAACACAAGTAGACGGATTTGAGTTGCCTGAAAAGCCAGACATGAATTGTTTGGATTGAATCTCTGGATTCTTTGATGTCACCTGGTTGCTTGCTCCTCTTGGGCAGCTGTGAGTGAGGGAAGGTCCACAGGGTGAGAGCCCTCTGTACTGGGGGGTTCAGGAGTCCAGGAACACCCAAGCAGCAGCCTGGAAGCCCTTAGCAGCCAACTGGGAGAGAAGGGGACAGTGCTGGGAGCTACCAAGGGGAATTTAAATTGCTCCAGGGAACATAAGCAACCCAGAGTGCACCAAAGTGGAACAGGCAAACAGTGGCATGGCACAGCAGTGAGGGTGTGACACAATAGTTCGCACAGGAGTTCAGGCAGGCAGGGTAAGCAGGAAGGGCTCCTCTCTGACCATCTGTGAGCAGTCAATAGAGGCAGCAAACAGACTTAGTAGCTGGTAAGGAAGAGCAAGGAGATATCTTTTCAGCTCCAGTCTTATCAACATACTAATTTAAGCTTCCTGAGTCATGGTGTTGACATGCCATACAGCTCAATCAGCTCATACAGCTGAAGAAGTCACTGAACCAGCTGTGTCAGAGGCCTCCAGACAAACAGACCTACTGATGGCAGACACAACTTTTCAGGTCCCAGGTTGCCTGGAGTGACTGATGCCTCTTTGTGAGATTGGGGCTGACAAAAAGTTATTTTGCAGATGTGCTTTGGTTGAAGAGCTGTGTCGTCAGGTGCAGGAGCTACGGGAAGAAGAGAAGAGGCTTTGTATTCATTCAAATGATCAAGAGAGAGGCGGATTATATTCAGAGACACTACAGCCTCAAGACTCTCAGGAGTCTTGAACCTTCATTGTCGTTGAGAAGCAAGTGGACTCAGAACCCTGTAGGGTAATTTGTCAATGTACTGTTACTCAAGGACCTATTAAAGATGAAGGATGGAATTTTGGAGAAGATTATTAATACTGGGAAGTATTGAAAAACACCTGAAAGTGAACACAGTCATTGGTCATAGCCAGCATGGCTCCATGAGAAAAAGGTCCTGTTTATCAAACCCGATTTTCTTAACCCACCTAGATGACCAAGGGAAGCCAGTTGATGTAATCAACTTCTGACCTGTTCTTTACTTATATATTTACTTGTTCTTGTACTTTTATGTCTATCTACTAAAATGTTTCTGGGCAATGCAGTTCTTTTGTACAAGTGGTAAACCTTAAATCATGGCAAGTAGTTGCCCTTGTTTGCCACTATGAAATGTGATGTTTAAAGAAATTATTGTACATCCTGTAGTGATGAGGAAACTGACAATGACCTAAATGAGGAGCAAACATTTAAAATTTTGAGATATTGATGTCCTGGGTAAACAAAAACTTTAAATTAATTTCAAAGTCATGTGGCATTAAGATTTTTGATGTAATAATAGTTAAAAGTACTATGTAAATTTAAATGTTTTAGCTCTGTTCAGTTCCCTCTTCACCCTGACCACAGGAGAGCCATTGCCAACCCTGGCTGTGAACTGGGCAAATTCTGGAGCAGGGACCAGCTAGTCAGGCATGCCTGCAGCATACTCCGCTTTGCTGGAGAGGCAGCTGCCTTGCAGTGATCTTTACAAACTGCAGTGTGCTACTAGCCTTTGGTGCTGTTGTTGATTGCAGAGAAAGAGAGAAGAAAGATATAGAAAAGGGAAAAGGAGCTGCAGGATAAAAAGAGGGGTAATTTTCTCATTTGTAATTTTATCAGTGAAGCTGTCATTTGTTTTCCACTGGGGCCTCTGGGTTTTGCCCAGTAGAATAAGACTAAAGCCTGTGGTAAAATGAGGTAATCTCATTGGTTTGTTTTGTCTTTCAGGCAAGGCAGCAAGAAGTGGGTAAAGTCTATATTGCTGACAGTGACTGTGGGCAAACTCTGTTTGCTTGCATTTACCCCTGGTTGTTTCACTGCCTAAAGCCGCCTCTGGTTTCTGTCACGGACAGTGCCACAGACTGTATCTCTCTCAGGCACTCAATGACCTGGAACCAGTCTGGCTAGAAGATTAACTAAGCTCTGGTCTGGAGACAGTAACTGAGAACCGTGTCTTTCCAACACAAACGCAGGGAGGGTGAAATTCATCTGAAGGGGAAGCAAAGCTTTTTGAAAGTTTTTTTTTAAACTGGGAACTCCCACAGAAACTAAGGGAGATTAGAAGTCTCCCCTACATCCCCACCTAGTACAAAGTATGCTTCTTCACCCTGTATTGTCTAATTGAAATTGCATCTCATCTCAACGTGCCTATACATTCCTTTCACAGTAATATGGTTAAAAACAAAGGCAACAATGGGATGTTCACTGCGTGCAGTAGTCTTAAACTGTGAAATAAAACAGACCAGCAAAATGTTTATCTCATTCTACCATGCAGTACATATATTATGCACTCAAGTATTACGGTGAGCAAACCAGTATAAGAATGTAATGGAATAGAACTAATTACTGCTATTGACCCATATAGAGTTGAAAGCCTAAACTGCAACTCTAATTAGTCTCCAACTAAAAATGCCTCTATTTTATTCATCACACTGACTTTTCCTGTGTGTATTCAGTATGATATCCATTTACTGGCATAGTCTAGCTTTTACTTTTTACCAGTGACAGTCCTACAGAAGCAGAGAGCTCTCAGAAAGGTTTTTTTTTTTTACACATCAATCCACAGAATTAAATTCCTGTGGCAGGTTCACTCTTCAGCTGAAGTGTACAAATTACGCTCTGAGATACATACATCAGTGTAGCCCCATTGAAGGAACGCATTTACACTAGAAACCCAAAGTAGAATTCATAAAAGAGAAGAAAGCCAATACTGTAATTTAAGACTGCTTTTGCCCTTCAGAATATTTGTTGTCAGAGGTGGAGTATGAACAAAAAAAAAAGAAAAGCCTTGTATCTTTATTTTCATATTCTAGATTTAGTTTGCAGTGGTGACAAGTAGGAAAAAACCCAACTTTTTATTATTTTATTTGCTATACAGCACAAATTTTATACTAAAACAATCAAAGAGCAATAAAAGTAGAAGCTCTCACTGATAATGACAGCAAAAATACTTTGCACTTTGATACAGTTTTCTGTAGGTCCTTTTTTATATTTTCTTAAAATTTAAGTAGCAAAATATATTATTAAATTTATATTGTAATTATTATTATATTGCAATCACACATTCTCTTAACATTAAATACCACTATAAATAAATCTATTTCCTTGTGACCTTATATCGTTTTTAAGAACATAAGAAAATCTATCCTATGGAATTTTCTCTATAATTTTTATGTAAAATTAGTCCATTTTCATGTCTGTGTCTCCATATGGGACACAATAATTTGTGTCACAAACACAATTCAACATAGACCAACTCAATGTAGCTATTAGTTTAAGTCAGAGGAGCTCACCCATAGGTCTCCTGTTAGATCTTCGTGGCCTTGATGAAAAGTCCAATTATGTGAATGTGAAAAATAACAAGAAGTAGCAGTTCTTCTACTTTCCCTTCAGTATATATAATGTTTAAATATTTAGATAATGATTGGTATAGACTCTTTGCATATCCTTTGCATGGAAAGTCCAGTACAAAAAACTGATCCCTTAGCACAGTATGATTCCAATCTCTTCCCGATATTAGAATCCATCCTGATGAGTCCTGCAACAAAGAAGAAATTTTGAAAAGATTTCATTGGCAAAAAAATACAGAGAAAAGGACCAGGGAGGTGAACTGGAAAAATGCATATTTCCAGAATCCTAATAAGACAATTATGATATATATTATTCTTCATTTGCCTAATATTGTCAGATAGGGTTTCATGAAATTAGCAGTTTGGGTTTTTGTCTACTTTCATTTTCTCCTAACATAGTTTTTATTTTCTCTTAGAATAGTTTTCATAGCAGGAAAAATTCACCTTAAACCCAAGAAAAAGTTAATCTTGCAAACTCAAATTTCTCTTCCAGCTGAGGAAAGTGTGTGGTCTTTATGGTCAAGGTAATGCAGGAAACTGGCAGCAGCAAAAGAAATTCAGCATATATTTCCCAAGCCTCAAACCTTAACATGGGGACCATTCTCACTTTATTGCTATGTTTATGATAAACAGCTTTGAGAAGTTCTGTGCACCAGGAAAAAGGCACAGTGCAGCTGACTTTGAACTGCATAACTGCTTTAGACAGATATTTTATACATTTTGAATCAGAATACATCACTAAGGGTTTAGCTTATATTTGCATGAAAAGGATATAGCAGATACCATTTACTGTGTCTGTGTGTAAGCAAGAACTCATTAAAACTAGAAAGCATGTAAGGGAATTAGGCACTGCAGTCTCACAGGATTTTAGCAGGAACAGAGTGACTAACTTCCTGAGATATCATTATTGCCTAATAATGCATTAGGCATTGACTGTTATAAATTATGCTCACACACTTGAAATCTGAATGGTTTAAAAAATTGTTTTTCTTCAGAGAGTGAGTGGGTTCTTCTATTTCTTTTTGACTAGATGAAAGCTTAGCTTTATACAAATCTGCAAACAAAATCACCAATCGCAACACTGTTCTTTGCTATGGTATGTGTGTGATGAACCCCTAATGAGAGAGAAATCCTTTTCATTCAGTTTACTCTCCCTTCCTTTGGCTTATTTACCATATCAAGTTAAATGTTAATTGCAGGCTACAGAGAGGTTGCTTATCCCTTTGTAATCAAATATCTCATTCATTAACTACCTATGCAACAAAATATCTGTTTTTGAAGGTTTAACTGAAACTTTTTTTCTCATGGCAATAAGAAGATACCACCAATCAGGGTTAAACATGGAGAAAAATAATGGTTTTATTTTTAAAAATGTATTTAAATAATAATGCTAAGCCCCAATTTAAAAAATACAGAGATATATTCAAGAACACTTTTAATTTTATTAAAAGAGTTTTGGGATTCAATAAATCCACAGAGATTAAAAATACCTTTTTTTCCTTCACTCATTATTACTTTCTCATTATACATTGACTTACTGTGTGACCTTAGGCAATTAATTTACTCTCTAGCCAAAATTTTCCAACCTGAATATGTAAAATTAAACATCTGAATCTATTTTTAGATGCTAAAATAAATGGCCTGATTTTCAGAGGTCATTTGTACCCCAAATATTCATTAAGTTGACAGGGGCTCTGCCTGCCCTTTGCCTCTGAATAACTCATTACTTCTTGCGTACATAAGTATGGATTTAGATGCTTAGCTCCTGGTATCAAACATTATCCTCAGGCTTCTTACACAATGGGGTACGGGGCAGGAAATGGCTGAGCTAGCAAGACCCAAGTAAAGTGAGTTTGAACAGCTCAGTATCGGTCAGGGTCACAGGTGATTCTGCTGTATTTGCATGTCTCAGCACACGACTCCCCAAAGATTTTGCTGGCAAAATAAGTTCAAATGTCACTCTTCTCACATAGTACGTATGTCTGAAGAGATTTAATTTTCCTGGATATAATACTGTGCACTTCACTTAGGTGCTTAATTTAGACGTTATGTACAAAATCCTTTTTGGTCCTAGAAAGGTGCTGAAGTTTACCTACCATAGTGGAGAGAGAGAGAGAGAGAGAGAGAGAGAGAGTGCTTCTGAAGATAAGCAGAGGGAAATCCACTCATATTTTTAGTGCCTATCTTTCCATTGAGAGTATAGAAAATTAATAGAAAATGTTAGGTGCTTCCATCCACTGAGGACCCAGAGCATTTTAACCCTCTTCTGAGAAAGTTATCAGGTAAAGGTGACACCGTCTTATTCTTAATAGTCTAGTGGTTTGAGTGCTCACTGAGTAAATGAGACGTTTGCATTCCCAGCCCTGATCGTCTTACAGGGGGCTGAATCCACCTCTCCTATCACCCTCGAGAGTGACCTAACCACCGCGCCATGAATATTTGGAGTGAGACACTTAGTGTTCTTTCTCCTGAGGCTGACTTGCTTTCTAGCCAGAAATGCAAAATTCATTATTCTGAGAAAGCATCAGGGAAACAAGTGTTAGATTGTAGTCACAGGGATAGGCCTGAGAAGGGGAGGTCTTCAGCTTTCAGCTTTCTCTTATGGAACTCAAGCACATCTCACCTTGTGTAGCAAGGAGCAAAAAAAAGGGAGGGAGCCCTTTCTATTCCTATGCCTCCCCATTTGAGTATATTCTTTCTCATACACTACCTCCTGCACTCAGAGCTCTTGTTACTGACTTCACACACACTCAGATTCAGAAAACCACAGCTGTTCAGGGTTCCTGGTGGTTTACACCTTGGCAAAGTGTTTTTGACACAAGTATGATCCCTGAAGGTGAGAAGGGTATAGATTTAGAGATTTCATCCTTTGTTTGTAATAATGAGAGGGACAAAAAAATCATCACTTTTGGAAAGTAAGATATATTGTGTCAGGATTCAGGACTCTGTTAGTTCAGGAAGGGTAAAGTTTATTTGGTGCATTGGACAGGTAGGTTCTTCTTGAAGAAGAATTCATACATGTATTTGCCACATATTCAGTCAGATTTAAATCTGCCTAGATTTGTTTCCAAGTTATTTCTCAGACTTCTGTTGCAGAGTGCAACCTTCAGAGATTCCTTCATTGTAAGCAGGACAGGATGGCCCACTCTGACAGGTCCTGAACGACAAGACGTTAATCAGCATTTTGAATTAATCAGTCAACCTGCCTATAAATGGGTCTAGATATCAAACTGTACTCAGTGAAAGATGCCTAGAGCCAGGTGTAAGTCCAATAACTTCTCCAGTGTTCAGTCTGAGGCTTAACTGTAGCACTTGCATTTTGTCTTCCACTGTCCCTCTTTGATAGTTGTCTCTTAAAGCAACAGCTCATTATTAACGTTGTTTTTTAGTCTTGCTTTGGTTTTACTCCAATATAGTCCAAAGAAGACTTGACTATTTGCGAATGAAGAAAAAGAGAGAAAGACATAACAAACAGCTCAAGTCTAGAAAAATTTATTAGAAGGCTGCACTTTTGAGATCTTCACTGAAAATAGTTCAGTCCGTGGTATTCTATGCTTTATTCACACTTGATGCATGAAAGGAGCCCCGAAGAGAAGATGCAAGGACTCCCTGAAACAACATCTCAGCCTTGGCCACATTGATCAACATAACTGGTCTACTCTGGCCTCCAACCGGGAGGTCTGGAGACACACCATCTGTAACGCTGCTGATGCCTTTGAGAACGCACGCAGGATCACTCTCGAGGAGAAAAGACAATGCAGAAAGAATTGTGTCCTGCAGAATTTACCACCTAAGGAGTCTTTCTGCTGTACTTTTTGCAATCAGACATGCCTGTCTCGTATTGGCCTTTTTAGCCACCAGTGCGCTTGTGACAAACGTGAGTAGAGACCTTTCCCTAATCTTCGTTCGCGAAGCCCAACCATGATTCACATTTGACATACTTTAAACTTCAAAATAGGAAAATTAATGTGCATTTTTTCTTGAACTATCTGTGACTATTCACTTGACCATACAAAAAATACAATTTTAAAGGGTTCTTTACCTTTACTGTCAGACGTATGGGATAACACTTAACAGCTTAGTGGACTGTTGATACTTCTGTCCATAATCCTGCAAGTAGAGATTTTATATGCAATTTATTTGATTAAACAATTGAAACATTCACCTCAGTACACACCTGATGTATGGGTACAGTCAGGTATGTAGGTATTTGAACACTTCTAGTGAAGGAACAATTTTCTTGTACAAAATAGGGGCCATTAAAACAAAAAATATCATCTTAATATTATGTAACTTCACTCAGAAACCACAGGAACTCAATGTGCTGAAAATCTATACATAGTTGAAGACTACAAATTCCAAGGGCAAATGGGATTTTATAGCTTAACGGAGAACTTAAATAAATAAAATAATTAGAAAAATGTAGGGAAAAATATTGTGAGGTATCTGGTGGTGGTAAAAATCATATGAAATTATGATTTATTTTTTAGGTAGCACAATTCATTTCAATATGTCAGAGGGACAGGACCCAGCACTCCAGATGTGTCTCTACTCTGCTGAGTAGAGGGGAAGGATCACATGACCTCATCTGCTAACAATGCTCCCACTGTTGTGGTTTAGGAATTTAGTGCTCTCACTGAAACGCTCCGAACCATGTGCTGCTTGCTTATTTCCCTCTCCCTCTCTCCCTGTGACAGGCTGGAGAGGAGAATTGGAGGTAGAAAAGGTAAAGATCACAGTTTGAGATAAGAACAATTTACTGGACACAACAATGAAATAATGAACGAACAGTAACAATAACAATATTAATAAAAACATGTACAAGAAAAGGGCAAACGATTGACACATCATGGCTCATTGTGGAAACCCCCAACAATACCCGACCACTCCCTCCACCACACTATGCAACCCGGAGAGACTTCTTCCCCCCCACACCCCTCGGCAATGACATGAGGTGGTATAGAATAACCTCTGCATCCTAGCCATGCCCTCTCCTGGCTACTGCAAAATTGAACTCTGTCCTGGCCAGAACCAGGACCCTCACTTATACAGCCCAGAATGTTATTTGTCTTCTTTTCCCTGAAAGCACACTGCTGATTGGTGTTCAAGTTGTTGTCCAGTAGGACCTCCAGGTCTTTTTTTCCAAAACTGTTTTCCAACCGTGGCCACTCACACACACACACTGTGCTTACTGATACATGGTGTAATTCCTCACCACGGGCAGGACTTTTCATATCTTTTCGGTGAACTTAATGAGATTTTTCTTTTTCCCAGTTCTCTAACCTGTCCAGGTCTCTCTGAATGACAGCACACCCCTCTGGTGTAGCAACAACTCCTCCTAGTTTTGTACCATTTGGAAACTTGCTGAGAATGCACTCTGTCACATCATCCAGGTCATTCATGAAGATGCTGAACAGTATTGGCTCACTTGTGACCTGTCCCTAAATGGACTTTGTGCTGCTGATCACAATCCTCTGGGAGCACTTATTCAACCAGTTTTCAATCCATGTTGCTGCCCACTTATCTAATCTACAATTTATCAAATTATCTATGCAGATGTTGTGGGAGAAAGTGTTAAACACCTTTCTAAAGCCAAGGGAAACAGCATTCACTACTGTCCTTTTATTAATCACCTCATTACATTAGATTATATGGTTGGCCAAACATGACTTTATACATCCAGCAACTCCTGATGACCTTCTTGTCATCCATGTGTTTGAAAACATTTTCCAGGGTTAGTTGCTCCAATACCTATGTAGGAATTCAGATGAGGCTAACAGACCTGCAATTCCTTAGACTTCTTTCTTGCCCTTCCTGAAGACAGGAGTGACATTTGGTCTCCTAGTTTTCAGGAACTTTTCTGGATCATCAGTACCTGTCAAAGGTAAAACAACAGTGGCCTCACAATGGCATCAGCTAGCTCCCTCAGCATATCTAATTGCATGCCATCAAGCTCCATGGACTTACATATGTCTATCTTGCCTTAAGTTCCATAACCTGATTCTTCTCATTGAGAGTAAGTCTTTCTTGCTCCAGATTCTATGAATATTGTATTATTCTTTGTTCTTCTCTTATTTTCTGATGAACAGGAAATTTTCTTATGCATATACCATAATTTTATTGTGAAACACTTATATGTGAAAACCGTTGAACTTAATGATACTGTTAGATTTACATTTTACTTTAGTTGCACTGGAGCCCCTCTTGTATATAAAAAACTTTCCATGTGACATTTTTGGTGTCCTCATGGGGAATGTCTCATGAGGAATATCAAGACACATATTGTGGATAAGTAAGAATTATGAGAAAGAAAATGAAGACAGGGAGAGAAACCCATCAGAGAAGACACTGTAAAGGATAAGTAGAAAGATGTACTTATTTTAATAAATCCCAGGAGAAAGACCATTCAAACCTAACTCTGACATCTGAAAGCAGCAAAAGAAAAAGTGGTAAAGTTTTTCTGTCAATTATTAAAAAGACAAAAGAAGAAGTAAATGGGTGTTCTTAACTATACACTGTCAGAAAAATTTTCCTAAAAGGCTCTCCTTTTTTCTACAAAGGAAGACAGGGCTTTAAGTTCCAGATGATAGGTGATAAGGAATAATTAGTGATGGAGTCTCTGGACTGTTAAAAGGCCAGCAGCTAAATATGAGGAAAGTAAGCATTAAGAGATCCAAAATCTTCTGAAGAGTTACTAATGAGGTATTCACCACATTGCAGAGGATAATTTCTGTCATTTGACATCCTCTATATAAATTGACTTTCCATAAATTGATTCGATCCTTATGATTCATTCCCTGCTTCACCAGATTAGTGAAATACTAACCAGAGTGAAACAAAATAGCTCTCTAATCAATATGTATATTATAGGAAAAGTAGCTATAAGGTAATGCCTCTTGCAAAATAACAATTTGAATATGCATTTCTTAGGAAGTTTCTGGTAAATTTTATTTTTTATCAAGATATTTTCCTCAGCTTTTTAGAAATTTCCTTTGATCAAAGATTTCCAGTTTATTGATGAAAACCATAGCCTAAGGTAGAATAATAAAGAAGAAAGCTATATTCTTCAAGCAAAAAGAAAAAATCCTACTAGAAGTAGTTTTTAAATCCATTGGATGCCCTTATTATTCAATGACATAGAAGGGAAGCAAAATGTTACATTTTAAATAAATTTTAAAGTTATATTTTTAAACTCTACAAAAATAATCACAGACCTTTATTCATTATTCTCTCATACTTGTATACATAGATGAATGTTCATATGTTTAAATATTATAATATTAAATCAGAATTCATATGTATTTAGTGACCAGGAAAATGTTAACTGTCTATTTTAGCCTTACAGTTGTTTCTTTGTGCTCTGGATAAAATCAGGGATGAATGAGGAAAAAAAGGACACAATGTTTTACAAAAGCAATTACAACAAAAATAGAAATTGTACTTATGATAGGAACCAGCCCTTAAGTAATGTTAATAAACTGATGACTTCTTCATATGCTGTGTCATTAGTTTATTTAATTTTAGCAGCTTTCTACTTAAGATTTTGTCACAATATTTTGAAGACTGAACTTCTTCTGGGTATCCAGGTGGCACAACAAAACATGATTTGTTAAATAGTATAGCATTGAACAAAAGAAAAAAAAGACAAGCATCATTCTTCTGTATCTGAATGACCCAACAAGGTCTAGATCTACTTTTTCCTCCTAAAAAATATAATCTATTAAAAGAACAGAATGAAGAAGTCATATATTAAATGAGAGCAAATTTATTATAAAGTGAAGTTAACCAAGCAGAGTTTCTCATTGCCAGGCCACTCTCGCGTGTCATTCAAATATTGACCAAAGAGGCTGACCCCATCAGACTATTACCTCTAGTCAGAAAGTCTAGTAAGACTTGAAAAATATGGATCTGACTCTTTCTCCAGTGGTTGAAGGGGACACAGAAATCAGGTCTTTAAAATTCTGGAATGAGTGTCATGATCATGGACCCTAAAGGCAGACAGCACCTCATCTTCCTTTGAAAAAGAGGAAAGTCAGTCCAATGTACTGAAATATGCAATGACAACACAGTGATGAGAGCAAATGGTTCTAGTGCAAATATATACTCCCAGTTCACCCCTAGTTATTCTTACATATTTTTCCTTCACAGAATCACTGTAGTTTGGGTGAAATATTTAAGCAGTCAGCATGAGACAGAAATTAAGGATGACATTACACCATCTTATTGATGTGCTTAATTTCACAGTATCTGACTGAAATTTTAAGGGGTTTACCTAAGCATACAAAATTCACTCAACCTTAGGTCTTCATAGTGAATAAAGAGAGGTAAGTACCTCCAGTGGAAATTATTTATTTGTTTACCTTAGACAGCACTTTTAGAGTGGGATATATCATCCTATCAAACAAC
The DNA here is from genome assembly GCF_025592945.1 of Manacus candei. Taxonomy (NCBI): domain Eukaryota; kingdom Metazoa; phylum Chordata; class Aves; order Passeriformes; family Pipridae; genus Manacus; species Manacus candei. The sequence continues at coordinate 28,996,579 of NW_026138059.1, read as the reverse complement.
TTGCCTTATTGGAGTTTAGGCAATTTAAAGTAGATACTGAACATTTCTAAACTAGATTTTCTGATACTTTTGAAATAATTTTGAAGTATCTCCAGAAGACAACCCATGTTATTCAGGAAGACCCTGATATGTGCCACTTCAACTGAGAATTTAGAAACCTAAACAAAGGTTCTTAAACACAGAGGTGGAGTTATTTCAGCTCTGTATTTAGTCTGTCCATTTCTAATGGACATTTATTGGTAGGAGGAAAATGTTGATCATCTCAGCTGAAACAGTATTTGGGATATAAGCTCCCAGCTTCTTGAGCGAGCCCTCAATTCCTTACACTGTGATAAAGAAGTTGTGCCCTACTGCTGTTCTTGATCATGCCCATCTTAGCCAAGTTGGGTTGGTTTCAGACACCCATCTATCTAAATGTAAATCTCTTCACCAAGAAGGACATAGATACCTATCTTCTCAAAACAAACACATCTGAGCATGAATGGGCATGTTTGTTTTCATGTAACTTGTAGGCAATCTTTTCACCAAGTTCCTCAAGGCAAATGATTAAATCACTAAGTCCTTTTAGTATGTGTTTAAGTGATTTGTGTTTTATATTATACTTAGAGCACTGAGTCAATACCTTGTTCTAAAGTCACAGTGTGTGGTTTGAATTTCATCATGAGATATAGATGTGTAGTTCTTACATGACTTGTCTGCAACAAATAGGTAGGGGTTTAATTTTTTAAACTGTAAATGAGCACCCACTTTGGTTAAACAAAGGAACAAAAAAATATATAGAAATATGTCCTGTCAGACAGCTAAAACAGTAGGTAGATTTTAAACATACTGACAAAAAATATTGAAAAAATAAAATCTTCCTCCTTTATACTGCTTATCATCTGCCAATGACCATCTGTCAGTCACATATGTCATGACTAACATAGTTATATCTGCAGAAATTCAGAAATTTTCTTAATCAATCCAAGTGCAATAAAGTAAAAACAATATTGTAGCAGAAATTTGTCTCTGGCAATTTCTTAGTGTAATACTCTTTCAAGAGCCTGATTATTTAATCGGTGTTGTTATGATAAATCATAATGGTTAAAACTACTGTGACAGCAGCATCTTCTTGTAATCTCATTCCATCACATTTCTTAAATTACACAAATCATACAAAGATTAAGAACAAATCATGGTGTAGGGTTCTCCAAATCAAGGCACTGACTGGAGCATCAGATATCATGAGAAAGGAAAGTTCCTGACTAAAATAAACTAAATCTGTTGGGAAAAGTATGAATATCATCCTATCTGTTCACAGCTTTAAGAAACAATGATTTTAGTAAGAGATATGAAAAGCTATACAAAGTCATAAAACTTTCTTCTACAAAGCAGGCAGAAATGATAGGACTTTATGATATGGTTTAGTGGACATGGTGGTATTTGATTGAAGGTTGGACTTGATGATCTTGGATGTATTTTCCAAACTTAATGATTCTATCATTGTTTTCATACAAATTGGGTAATGAGAGGTTGGAGAACAGCACTGTGGAAAAGGGACCTTGGGGTCCTGGTCAACAACCAGTTGAATATGAGTCAGCAGTGCCCTGACAACCAGGAGGGTCAATCGTGTCCTGGGGGGCATCAGGCAAAGCATTGCCAGCTGGTCAAGGGAGAGGGGATTGTCCCTCTCTGCTCTGCACTGGTGCAGCCTCACCTTGAATATTGCATGCAGTTTTGGGCACTGCAATAGAAGAAAGATATTCAGCTATTAGAGAGTGTCCAAAGGAGGACAAGGAAAATGGTGAAGGGCTTTGAGGGGAAACCATATGAGGAGTGGCTGAGGTCACTTGGTCTGTTCAACCTGGAGGAGACTGATGGGAGATGTCATTGCAGTCTACAACTTCTTCATGAGGGGAAGAGGAGGGGCAGGCACTGATCTCTTCTCTGTGGTGACCACTGACAAGACTCAAGGGAATGGCCTGAAGTTGTGTTAGGAGAGGTTTTAAGTTGTATATTAGAAATTGATTCTTCACCTCGAGAGTAGTTGGGCACTGGAACAGGTTCCTCAGGGAAGTGGTCACAGCATGAAGCCTATCTGAGTTCAAGAAGCATTTGGACAATACTCTCAGGCACATGATGTGACTCTTGGGGATGGGCACAACCTCTTAGCAGGATCCTTGTGGGTCCCTTCCAATTTGGTATATTCTGTGTTTCTGTGATTCAATGTTTCTATTACTTTTCTCCTTCTTAAAGGCAGATTGCTCTCTGATTAAAGTTTATTTTTTCCTGATTAAGTGGAAAATAAAAAAATCCACCAAGAGTTCTCTCTTTTTTTTTTTTCCCGGAAGAAAAGATAAACTTATAAATTGAGGAAATAAAAGAAGAAAAAATGCAGATACTGAAATTATTATCTTAGAATAATTCCTTTTTTCCTCTTTCTAAAGTTTGACTTTTCAAGATTTCTATATTTTGAACCACAATAATTAGTGTCTAGATATACAACTGCTAGCAATAATGGAACATATTTTCACCTGAAGACACAGGACAAATACAAAACAAAGGTTCCTAACAAATTGTGGTATACGAAAGCCAAATTAGAAATAGCAAGATTGAGAGATCAACAATTATAACACTATGTCATAGAATCATAGAATGGTTTGGTTTGGAAGGGAACTTAAAGATCATTTAGCTGCAATCCCCCTGCCGTGGACAGGGACACTGTCCAGTAGACCACGTTGTTCAAAGTCCAATGCAACCTGGCCTTAAACACTTCCAGGGACTGGACTTTCATGACTTCTCTGGACAACCTGTTCCAGTGTGTCACCACCTTCACAATAAAGAACTTCTTCCTAATATCTAATCTAAGTATTGGAAGGCTGCTATAAGGTCTTATTGAAGCCTCCTCTTGTCCAGGCTGAATAACCCCAACTCAGACTGTCTTCATGGGAGGGGTGCTCCAGCCCTCTGATCATCTTCATGGCCTTCAACGTGGGTTCCCTCCAACAGGTCCATTTCCTTAATTCATATCCTAATGCATTCACCACAGAAAGATATTGATTGATTAAAACAAACATTAATCATTTTTTGGTCAGAGATTAAAAATTGGATTGTTGTCTTACAGTTCAGATTAGTAGATCACACCTGGTGCTGTCTAAAGCAGTAGCAAGTGTATTAAGAGAACACAGTATTCAACAGATTCATACTGGGATAGTTGTGTGATCTATGAAGATAGAATGTAGAAATATATGTCATATACTTTATATATATATGTATATATGTATATATATATATATAAATATACATAATAGGTGAAACATCTTTTAAAATCTTACGGAGTTAGTAGCTCTGCAAAGTGTGCATAATAGTATCCTATAATTAGTGTTTTGCTTACAATACTCAGTCGGGTTCAAATCTCACTTTTGAAAGTTTTTTGCATCCTGATGTCTAAGACTTTAGAATTTTTCCCATTACAATACATTCTTTCAATCTCCAAGATTAGGAGCCTAGGGTACCTTCAAATACTACACTGGGTCATTCTTGAATTACTTAAAGTTGAATAATGTGGTACACTTGTGGACTTACACTCTTTTGGACATTAAAGATGTTTCTTTACCTTGCCATAGAGCAATTAGAATGACAACTTTTGCTTTTGAAAAAACTTTTTAAAGACGTAATTTGTGACCATCAGGGCACTGTAGAAAAACCTACAATGGGAAAATTGAAAAGACAGTCTTACGAAGGTAATCAACTTGCCTTTGGTGGCTTTTTCATATTATTTTATTTAGGAAGGTTTTAGTATGTTTTTCCATTTTTGTAGACTGGCTCATCCAAATGTTTTTGTAACTTTGTGAACATGTCAAAGGTCCTCTGTGGGAATTCTGTGGGAAATATGTAGAATGACCTGCCCATAAGGAACAAGGAAACTATCACAGCATGAGGGAGTGTGGAAGCTAAAATGAAATACATTCAGCTCTGTCTGTGAAGCTCTAAAAGCAGTGCAATAGGAATTCTGTGCTCACAGTCTTGTTGCACTTCTATGTTTAGATTCTAGTTCCAAAACTTCATTTCAGCATTACTAAGTAATCAACAGTTTAAAAATGGGTTAAGATATTGGGGAAAAAAAAAAGGCTGTTTTCCTTTACGCATTTTTCACTACAAACTTGCATTAAACAATTATCTCTCTTCAGGCTTCTGTTGGTTTGTACCCTCCAACAAATGAAAGGGAAAATTTACTATCTGCCAGACACATGGAATTTCCAATGACATTATGTGATGAGTTGACAAAGCTGTCACCAAACATTGACCTTAACTATGAAGGAAATAAAGATGTGAAAATCCTGAGAAATTCACTACTTGCATCAGTTCTAGCTGTACCAACAAAATGAATCAGTTTCTGACATGTTATAGCACCTGAACTGCCAAATGCCAACAACAACATAAACCACTTAAATTTAGGTTCTGCTTTCTGGGGTTGGTGCAAGAGTTGCTCTGTGTATGAGAAGAGAGTCACAAGGTAGTGAGTACTTAAAAAAACAAACCAAAACAAAACAAAAAAACCCCACACACCTCAATTTAATTCAAACTAAAGATGTAGTTGAGTATATTTCTAATGGTCTACCAGATCACCAGAATTAATTTCTGAGCAGCAATTCGTTAAGTCAGGAAGGGGGATTGACAGATTCACAACAACTCTAAATGCATTTGATGGGAAAAGTAGGTCCTTAACCCTCATAATATCTAACCTTGGACAAAAATGTCATTTATGTAACTAAAAATGTACTGTAAATAATTATTTTTCCTCCTATGTAAATGGTGGTATGGTAATCTCTGTGGCAATTGCACAGTTATAGAAGGTTAAAAGCCTCATGTGACTAATACAGATAAGCATTAACTCTTGTCCAGTAAACTTCACAGATCCCAGTCTACGACCTGGAATGCATGCCAAAAGAGCTAATGCTGCAGTGTCTCGTAAAAAGGGGAATACTTTTAAGGAATGAAGAAGGGTTTATCAGGGACTGTAGGAGCCACTCAACGACGCAAACTGAACAGCTTTTTCATGAAGCATGGTAGAGACACGTATGGGCTACATCAGGTAGTGCCAGCTGCCACTGCACTAGAAATTTCATGGTCTTCTGTTCCTTTGAAGTAACCAACCTCCTCAGGTTCTCCATTTCCTTCCTGTGAGTTCCTTAAAATATCCTTTATTTCCTTTACTGTTAACAACCATATACAAGAACTTTAACCCCACTGTTCTAGTTTAGCTAAAATTTTTGGTTATTTATGCATTTAAAGAGAGCATGTACTACATTCTTTGCTCAGATATTAACTTACCTAAACCTCTGGTTTTTCATGGACAAAAAGAAAGGTATAGATTGAATTACCAATAGCAGCTCATTTCCTGCTTTTAAAGCACTATCACACTTGTCATTCTGTACACAAAATGCTTATATTTCCTCACTAGCATGCACTGCTCGAAAGATTCTCATCTATTTCAGTCCTCACTTATGCAGTCTGAAATAAAAACAGGAAAAGATACAAGAGGCAAATTCATTTGTTTAAATTCATTCTTCCAACAGACCGTGAATTGCTGACATATTAGATACTCAGTATTGTGAAAATAATTCCGGTCACATGCTGTATGTCTCTTCAATTATTCCGTATAGAAAAAGGAACTAATATAAGTTCTTATTTCTTAAAAAGTGTTACGTGGAAATGAAAAAAGTGAAGAGAATTTACTGACATAATGTCAATTCAGAAAAACTACAGTACCCTTTTTGAAAGGATATTGAACTCACCTATAACCTGTAACACAACCCATCCACCATAACCCAGTAAGTCTGAATTTAACAGGTAATTCTTTTGCTATCACTTCAAGAAAAGTCCATAGATAAAATTTATCTCCCCTAATTTCAAATGTGCACATGTCTACATCTGAGCTAATCTCCCCAGGATCCCTTTATTGGCAATGGATTCAGCAAAAAAAGACATGCTGCGGCACTATTCATCTGGCCTGTATTAGAAATCTACTATACACTCAGATGAATCATGCCTAAGAAACTCCAAATTTCAGTTCATTGATTAAAGAGATAGCAAAGGGTGCCTGGCACAATAGTAGGTTGTATTAATCCTAACCTTTATACACACACAGGGGAAACCCCACCCGAATAAGATCTGAAAAAGGAACGCATACTTTGGGATGCATCTACTGTGGGTGTTTGGTGAGAAGATCTGCATTAGGGATGAATGTCAAGTAGGTTTAGGGTTTATTATGTGATGATTTAGCTTCTTGAAAGCAGATTTCCAGAGCTGGAGAGAACAATTCCTGAGCAAGTTCTTTGTTACAGCTTTGAGCAACGGAGTAGAGCAGATGAGGAGCAGGGAGTACTTCCAATGAAAACGATTCAATGACTCTGTGAATGTCACAGATCTGGACCCAAAATGAATGTCCAAAAATGATCTGTCACTTCTGGAAACCTTTCTCTCCAATTCTCACTTGTTGTGTTAAGTGGTGTTCTGAGTCTTGATCTCTTTAGAAGCAGGTCTTGAATAATAATAAAAAAAAAAGTAAATTCTTGCCTAATATCATCATGAAAATATGGAACTCCTGCTAAATATATTTGAGATTTGAGGTTCCATGTGAAGATGAACCTTGGATGATACTTCTGCTGTCTACACAACCTTGTAAAATAATAATCTTGGCTAGCTATCTGATTAATATTTTAATTTAAATGCAGATCACTTCTTTTCAAGAGAAGAAAACTTCAGCAGGCAGAAACTGTGTAGAAAAAAAAAAAAGAGGAGAAGGAAAACAAAATGACTGTTTCTTTCCTTATGGGGAACCTTTTAATAACTCACATAGACTCAAGCTCCTTATGAAATATGGACTTTTCACACCCAGGATAAAAACCATAATACTTACTCCTTACTAGTGAGGTATATTAATGGTAGATTCAGCTTGACATGATGGTCATTAAGGCCCTCAGGAGCTGTGCTATACACGTCAGGAACTGTTATCAGAGAGTTAAAGGCTTGTTTCATGTGGCTATGGTAAGTGTATCTTGTTTTCTGTCGTGTTGTAGAGATTCAAACATAGGTTCACATGTTCGTATATAGTGAAGAACTGAAATATACCTACTAATATATGCATTAAGAGTATTAGTGACTCATCACCGTCAAATAATATTTGAGTACTTGCTCTGTTAATTTTACTGTCTAAAAAAAATCATAGAAAATAGAAGAAAAAAAATTAATTGGAAAGGCAACAATAAAGTACCAGCAAAAAAATAATGTGCTTAAAGGATCATTTGCACTAGTGATGGTTGTTCCCAGATGCTTTCAGAAAAAAACATGCCCTTGGCTATTATATTTGCAATTCAACTGAGCTGCTACAAGGAAATGTAGTATGTCCCCACTTTTACTGAACTCTAGTAGTGTAGCCAATTGTGGGTCACTGCACTCACACAGCTAATTCATTATAAAACTGGGCTAAAATTTATATTATGCAAATAAGCTTACTAGCCCATGTTAAATTACAACTATGCTGTGATGCACATTAAACCACTCTATAGGGATTCGCTGTGGACTTTTTATTTATTTTCAGTTCTTATGGTAAGCCAAAACTAAGCAGAGATGATTCACCATGTAAACACTTCAATGAAATTGAACTACTCATTTTCAAGAATCAAAAACTGCTTCTCAGTACTAGAGGACAGAGATCAGCTTTATTCCAGAGAGTTAAAATGAAGTCATACTACGTAGAGCCCTCAGACTACCTGCATTCAAATTTCTCATCACAGTTCTTTAAAATGTCTTGTTAGCAAATTGTGCAATTCTATTGAACATCCAAGTATCTTATCTTGCAATGCATATATATTGACTTTTACTTAAAAGTGAAAATATAAGCAAGTGAGTCTATTGCAGTGAAACATGTTTAAACTAATGAGTTGATGTGCCCATTCTCTGAATTAAACCTGATTCTGGTCTGAGATAAACTTCTTTCAAATCAGAGACAAGTCAGAACTCTTTTTTTAAGGTTCAGAATTTGTCTCTGAAACAGATTTCTGTTTGTTTGTTCATCTAAAAGCTCTAGCAATTGATAAAAAATCATGCACAACTTTTGCAATATGACAAATCTCACACTGAAATTAAATAATATTTCTGTTTACAGAAGAAAGGTGGAACAAAAAAGAAAGTCAGACAAAACCCAGTGTTTTTCTTTCCTGAAAATGAAAGTAAGGAAGTATATGAGGTCCAGAGTTCTTTTCACTTTCAACAGATTCTGAAAAAATTTAAATAAAAGGTAGAGTAAGCTTTTCCTCTCCAATCTTTTTTTCTTACTTTTAGGTTTTAGAACTGTAATCAATGCCATACATTGCCTTTTTCTGCTCTTTATTTCACATTACTTTGTTAAAATGCATCATAATGATGTTAATCCTGTTATTTTCAGAGTCTCAAGAAAATATACTTTCTGTGTGTTCACTGAGGAATATCTTATCTTAACGTTAAGATTGAGCCACTGGAGAAGAAGGCTGTTTACACACTTTTCTCACATATTTGAGAACATTATGGTTGCTATGTGACTTTGTTTTCTTACAGAGCTGTAAAATCTATTGAACTACATTCTCTACTTAGGCATGCTTATATAGAGAGGAAGGAAAATCAATATATATCATTGAAATAAAAATTAAGTGAAGACAAAATTCAGTCTCATAGAAACTCATAGAAATAGTTAAGACTCAGTAGAACAGTAAAAATAGTTAGACAATTTTTTGTTATAGTGCAGGGTCCTGGTAATCTTGATCCTTAAACAGATGGCAGTAAAATTTCAGTTTTACAATAAAAGAAATCAATCCTTCCAGAGTATTTATCATGTTTAAATGTTTAAAGGTGTTACATGATTCTGCTATAAAGCCACTGAATAATTACGGGCAAAAATGAATCATTGTTTGAAAAGCAAACGCAATAAAAGGCAATAAGAAACAGGCATCACATTTTTGATGAAGTCCCTGTCCGAGCAAACTGCTACTCAGGATGAACTAGGGAAATAAAAGTCCAACTGAAAATATAGAATTTATCACCTTGAAAGTGAGGTAGGAATTATTTTATCTAGTTCTGCCGTCTAAACGTTAATCAAAGTCTAGCCTAGATGTCTGCCATCTAGTCTCCATAAACAGTGAGTGTAAATGGACAGACGCTCCAGTGGTGGCACTTTATTTGATACAAATGTGGACCTTGGAGACTTACTACTTGATACTCACTCATTGTATCCTTCCATTGACTTTCATGAGACAACTGACTGAGAAATCTAAGTTCTATATAATTAAAATTGTCTGACAAGTCCAACACTGAGCCAAAACAAAGAAAATTTTACTTTGTTACTAAAAGTTAGAAACTATCTGCAAATTTTAAGTAAACATTCATTAAAATCAGTCCATTTGATTTCTATTTTGATCAGCAGACAGCTACAAACTTAACAAAATGTCTTTGCATGTCAGAGCTGCAGAATTCCTTTATTATCATGAAAGCACAACTGAACTTTTTTATTTCTGTATTTTTTGGTGGTGTTTTTTTTAACAATTAGAGAAAAATTAATGTGTTGGGTCTTAAAGCTACTCATCATTCACAAATTTCATTTTTTTTCCTTATTCTCCCTATACAGCCCTCCAAGCGAAAAAAATAAAACTCTTGGACAATTAAATTGCAGCTGTGACACTCCTAGTTGTTGAGTCATGGTTCCAGCAGCTGCAACTGGAAACTCTTGGTGCTCCAAGGGATCTGAAGGATGGTGAAGCGCAATGGCATGAGACTGTTGGGCCCTTGGGGAATTCAGGGGGCTGCAGAGGTGGCCCCTATCCAGCCAGAGAGCTGGTCCAAGTAGCCAACTCTCCAAGTAGCCATGGTTATTAGAATTGCCATGCACACCCCAAAGTTGCTGTTGCTTGATCCGCTGCATATTTTTAACATCTCCAAATGATAAGTGAACTGTGCATAATGTGGACCTGGTAACTAAAATCAGCATCCTCTCAGCTCTGTTTTTGTCCAATTACGTATGCCAGAGTCTCCCTGGAAGTCGGTCATCTTTATGGAGCCAGTGGTTAAGGGGCTAGCAGCCCATCACATGCTAGCCACATAACTTCCCAGTCACAGCTGAAAGTATCTCTTTTCCTGTCACTTAGTCCCTGCAGTACACAAATTTTTCTTTGCCCCTTTCCTCTATTTTTGGAGAGCAGTGTATAGCTCTGACCCACTGCCTCTACGTGCAGCCTGACAGAGGACACTCAGTGGTGTCTGGAGTTAGTAGTTGATACAATGAGCAGATGTCTTAGACTAACACACATCACACACTGTAGCTCCATCAGTTAAATGAGGCCTTTATTTTTCCATGACAAAAGGAGTCCCGGACCCTGTAGCTGCTGTATAAGATATGGTAAAATGTTAAAACTTATTGAAATACAAAAGCTAAGGATGTGAAGTAGATTCAGCTTCTTAAAAACTTATTTCTGATATTCTGTATGCTTCAGTGGCCTGCCTCCTGCCTTTAGATTTGAAATTAAACAAAACAGAAAGCAAAATGAGAAGGAAACACTGTTCCTTCTCCTCCCTCTGTACTCAGAAATATTCCTCCAGCTAAACACAAAGCAAAACAGTGGGGGTGTGTGCACTCTTGCATCTCTATCATTAAGATGAGCTTTCCTATGCCTTTTCTGAATCTACCTGTGACAACTGTGGTGCAGATAACCGTACTATAGCAGGCTTCTGGATGTACAGCTTCTGCTGTGGACTGCTTATGAATATCCCAGATGCCAACTGCTTCAAAGAAATATTCTTGGTATCACCATGTTCTTATCCAACATGTGTTTCCAAAAAAAGCTACCCTCATCAAAAAGAAGACAAACATCTAATCCTTTTCTTTTCCTGTTTCCTATTGTTTCCAGTGCTACAGAAGGGTTCTCTGAAAAGTCTGTTGTTTTTCAGACATTTGTATTTTATATGTGCATCACTCACAAGAAAACTGCTATTAACTTCACATTTGAAACTTCACTAGGAGAAGCCATCAGACAATTGTGCTGGTATGTTTAATTTTAAAATGTCCAAAAGTCTTACAAACTGGAATTAAAGGTACAAGAACTCCATATTAAGCATTTTTATTTAATTATTTTGTACTATTGACAGATTAAAATGTTTAGGGAAGAAATGCAGTCCCAGTGAACTCTTCAGGTGTAAGTGGAGCAAGATATAGTTACATTTTTTTGGAAAGCAGATTATGGTCTCTATTTGCTTCTTGGAGAGCACGGAGATTTTTCCACAGAAATAATAACTCCTCCTTTTTATGGCAAATTTGGCATAGAAATACAAAATGTACCTTCATTTGCTGAAGCAGTACAATGTGCTCTGAGGTTGTAGTTTCAAGGCAGTGACTGGTCAGCTGTCCAGAGCCTTTCCAAAAGGATGTCCCACAGCTGGAGTCAAATGGTGACTGGATTGACGTGATAACATAGGAAGCCAAAAAATGGTTGGATTGGGCCAAAAAAAATCTCTATTACTACAATTGTAAATCCCTTTTCATCCACACACCTTTAAAGGAGAGAAGCCTGTGGAATGGGAGAACATGATTAACCCATGCGATTTCTAGTGGGAAGTAAACAGACAAAAAAAGAGCCACTGAGGTTTTTCCTGTCTATACAGAAAAGTAAGCAATGTGAGACAAATTTGGCTTTCTTAGTTTTACAAATGTCATCTGGGAACACATTCATATTCAAGTCCAGGTAAATGATGGATGACATCAAGTCCTGTTAATCAAGATTGTATCAGTATTCATATGTGTCAGAAAACTGTGGTATTTATGTCGCAAACAGGCAACAGTCACAGCAAAGTAGCTACATTATGAAATACAGATATATTATTTTCACCACTGGAGGGCTCCCATATTTTTCCATTAATTCCATAAGAATATATTAAGATTTGAGGAAAAAAACCCAGAATATATGACTTAAGCAAAGTCTATTTCTTCTAAATGCAAGTAGAGGCTCACAGTGAGGATTTTTTACACCTTTCTTTCAAAAGTAAAATAAATACAATTTTATTAACAGCAATAATATGCTGAGATAACATATGTCATAAAGTAATTGCAGGATGTTGTACAACGAAAAGTGGGATAATTTTTCATTTCTATGTAGGGAGAAATGAGGAAAATTGAGTGATTTTTTTCCAAAGTTGCTTACCAGGCCAGCAGATCTCAGCTCATGTCTCCTTCAGTTTTTTCCCTTTATGTTAGAATCATTAGAATGCCACAAAACAAACACTCAAGTGCAATGCCTTTTAGTCTGCATTACCTGCACAGCCCTCATTACTGTAACAGCTCCAGTGTATTTATCCTCTGGAAGCATTGCAGCACAAGGAGTTTTCATCAATGCTGAGGTATCTCAATTGTCTTCCAAGCTCTAAGCTGTCGCTCCTATCACTGGACCCTTTTTCCTTTTCCTATATGTAGTTTTAAATTAATTGTACCTGACCTATTGGTAGCAGTTTTTATTATTATTTATAACAACTAAGGTAAGGTTATCACATAATCCAAAACCATTTAAATAAAAAATAGTTGGATTTTTATTTGCTGAACGTGATTGTGAGATGAACCTTCACTTTTGATGATTCATTTGGCTGTCTGTTTAAATACCACAACATATATAATTGTTATTCAAAACTGTCTATATATATATTAGGTTTTATTACTTATTTAAGTATACCTTTCAGGCATTTACCTGAAATCAAAATCATCAAGCTGTTTAGTTTGTCCAATACATGTCTTTAAGTATTGCATGTGTAAGTGGATCAGATGAGTACCTTTTAGAGCTCTGCCTCTTTGGATGTTTTAGCTAGTCTCTTGACATTTAAATATAAACTAAAGAAATATCCATCCACTTGCAAGCCTGACACTCACAAGTATTTTAAGTGCTTTGATAACAAGAGAACAGTTTTAATACATGACAGACCAGGATATTCTGTAAAATGAGGTCTGCCAACATTGCTGTACCAGGAATGTGCCAAGAAGAAATAAGCTGTCGCTAAAAATATAGCTCCTAACACCTTTGAAAATTTTTGAAGCAGATGAGAGTATTAGAGGAATGGTGGGAGGCAGATGTCTTCTAAATAAATTATGGAAATTAAACAGTCCCACAAGAATGCTTCTCTAAGAGCAAGGAATGTAGCATACATAAAATTGCAACCTGAAGATGCTAATTAAAAACAATGAGGCTGCTCAGTTGGACAGTGACACAGTACACAAGTTCATTTCTGAATGTAAGAATTTAATTGTATGTAACAATCATATTTTTGTGACAGAAGTTTGCTGGTATCTTATTATTGCAAGAAGATATGGGAGAACAAAAACACACAATAGTGGTTTGTTTCTTTATTGGAAGAGTGAACAAATCAGGAATAGCAAAGCTATTTTAGAGAAATCTCAGCATACTAACAAAAACATCTTTTTCAATCCTGTACTTCTGAAGGGCAGTCTTGTTTAATTTGAAAGGAAAATCTCAATATATTCTATTCCTCTGCAATTACTAAAAAACCCTTGCGTTGAAATGTTATCCAGCAGCACAAGATAGGACAAAATGTGTTTTCCTTTTTCTGGAATAAGGTGTCCTTATGACAGTGCTTATATTTTACCCTGTTTTTTTGGCTGCCCAAAATCTCTCAAATGTTTAATAATTAGCATCTGGTTGGAAGTCAGCTATTTTAGTGACTGCCTCTCCTGCTTCTCTTTGCCAAGAGGAATCCTAATATCTCAGGAAGGAGCCAGAAAGAAATATATTGCCAAAATATTCTCAGCATCACATCCCTGTCATCTGAAACCAACCTTACCAAAAACTCGCAAGAATTTCATGCTATAGTCATAGTCCTCCTCAAGTATACTTAAAATTAGTTTCTCTTATCAAGATTTTCACAATTAATTCACAGTTAACATTTTTTTTTCTACCATCTACTATCACCAGCCTCCTTGTCACTGTTCTTTTTAGTATCAGGGGTGGACATAAAATCTCTTCAGACTCAGAACACTGCCTCCATAACAAATGTCAAGTAAACTATTAAAAGGTTTGTAGGAAGTTAGTAGTAAAGCACACTACATCACCCACATTTAGAAAAACATATATAACCCATTGTATCTTCAGATAATTAAAATATATCCAGTGCAAAGTTATAATTACCATTATGTATCAATGGATTTTTAAGTCATTTATGTTAAGATATTATTTTATCTACAGATAGTTTTATGTTACATTTTTGATGAGTCATCACCTCAGATATGTCTTAACTCTGTTTAGGAGAACTGCTTGATATTTTCCATTTCTCTTCACTAAGCTCTTGACATTTCTTATGAACTTGCTAGTATCACATTTTGTCTGTCTTATTGCATCTTCCCTTCCCTAACCTTTTTTCTTCAGAAGCGTGGGTTTTTTCCAAGTACATTAGCACAGTCAGTTTTAATATACTCTTTTTCCATGGCCATCAGAAAGAGAAAAAGACATTGATATTGAGAGAAACAAAACAACTCAAACACAATACCTCAGATTACTCTAAATTAGTTGTGAAAAAAGCAAGTTAGATATGTTGATACCCTATTTGGAATCACTACCCAAGGAAATCTAGATAAATATTTGCTTTTGTTGTTAGAGAGAGCCCAAGCAGATAAGGATTGATAAGTGTGTCCTACTTGAGTGTTAGAGTAGATTAACATTCTGTCCTAATTTACTAATTGCTTTCTCCAGAATGTCAGTAGGATGATTTGCTGTGTTTCATTGTTGCTGTTGGAAAAGTCAATAATACTGCAAGTACTAAATCATAATACCAATATTGTAATGGATATTTTAAAACTTCGGGTTAAAGGAAGACTGTGAATTATGGAAATACAGACTCAGGTTTGATTCTTACTTTACAGAGGCAAGGCAGCATGACATTTCAAGGGAAGTTTTTAACAAATTGATTTGTCCATTTCTTTAAAGGAGAAGGAGGACTTGGAATATTGTACTTCTTTGTTCTGACATTTTTATAATGCTGACAAAGACATAGGATGTATTAATGAAAAAAAATTCAATTTTAGGACATCTTATGAGTTCAAACAGTCAGTTCAGAAGGTAATAAAATTTAATTTCTTTGTCTGACAGATAATTCAAAATAATTTCTGAACATACTTCAAGTATACCTAAAACCAACATTAAAATGTATTCCTATTAGTATCTTGCCATTACACAGAAATAGAGCACAAAAAAAGAACTCTGACAGCTAGTTATTGAGAGATAATAGGGACAAAACCTCCAAGTATTAAGGTTTGCCAAAATACTTGGTTTATCTGATTTGTCCAGTTTTTCTTCTAGGCAAATGAAATTTCCAATAGGTATAACAAGATTTATGGAGATAAGCACCTTTTATCAGACAAGATTATGTCTTTAAAGCTACATTATGTACATTATGAGAAAATGGAGAAACAATTACAGTAACAGCAACAAAAAAGCAACTATGAGATGGGTGTTGTGAACTCAGTGTTCAGTTGAATGCATTCATTGAGCTTCCAAGAAAATGTAAGCCTGAAGAGAGCATTAAAAATTGTACCCTCTAAATTTCCATGAGGATGTGAGTGGAGATTATTGTTAAACCAAAAGGTCAGATATAGAGTAAAATTATGGATGGTTTTATAAAAATGTTTGATTCATTCAGTGGATGAAGTTGATTGTGAAAATATTTAAAAAATATTTTTCTCATAAGAAAACCCATAGCTGTATTAAGAATGTTTAGTTTTAACAATCTTCCAAATTAAAAAAAAATAATAAAGAAGCCCCTCAGACCTGAAATAAAAAAGGATTTCAGACTTCAATGATTTTGTATCAGTATTTAAAAAAAACGAAAGCAAAACCAAACCAAAACACAACAATAAAAAACACAACAAACAAGCACAAAAACAAAACACAAAAAACCCCAACTTTATCATTTGGATACAAAATGGATTCTCATTTTGAAATTCCCTGTTTAACTCAGAATAAAAACTTGAAAAAATATTATATAACCCTTGAAATCAAATGTTTCAATGTTAAGAAGTAAAAAAAAAGTATGTTTATCTCACTATTTTTTCTCATGTCATCTTTTTATATATATAGATATATATATTCCCAGATTCTTACTCTATATTCCAAAATGATACAGAAAAAACTCACCTTCAAAATCTGTCACAGGACAGAAAATTTATACAGCTCTGGTTTTGCATGCCATCTGTTTCCTTTTTCTGTTTCAGTACAGGGCAACCTATTTTTGATGATGCACAGTTGTACTTCAGTCTATAGATGAGTTTGATGAACTAGTACTAGTTTAGGCCACTTGAGGAATTTTAACTTCTAAAACACAGAGAAGTCAGTAGAATATGTTGTAACAAAAAAGGAAAAGAGATTCTTTTGGCTACTGTGTAGGTAGGTTGACAACTCCCACCAGTGAACTCCCACCTTATATTTCTTCTCCTATTTTCACATATTTTTCATTTACCTCATTATGTTTCTCAATTCCAAAAATCAGTGTGAATCTGATTTGCATGAAATCTTTGGATAGAACTTGTCAGCATAAACTTGGTTATAGGTTTTGAACTAACATCCTGTATAGGAAGAGAAATACCCTGTGCAGGAAGAAAACTATCCCCATATTTATCCCCATTTGCAGTTTAAAAACAAAACAAAAAGGCCTCAAATCTACTAAAAAAGATCAGTTAGGTAGATGCAAGTTTCTGAGAAGATAAAAATATGAAGTCTGAGTATTTTGGTTTTAATTTTTTCCCCCACAAACTATTCATCATGCAATATAAAATCACTCACCTCTGAGAGGACTAAACTGTACCTGTAAGACCCAATTTAAACAAGAGTGGGCTTTGAATCATATCAGGGTATTCAGAGACTATCTATTGAATAGCATAGCTGCTGTTTCCCTGATGGAGGAACTGAACCCAGCTTTATGCACACTCCTTTCTGTAAAAATTAAATATTTCTTTCAACTTGGCCCTGAATGGAGGTTACAGCTTTTAGTACATTAGATGTGTAAGAAATGAAAAAAAAAAAATTACCACCTGTAATAAATGCACAAAATGAGCCAAAAGTCATGAGACATGAAGCATATAAAGAACAATGGACACTTAGATAATAAGTACAATCCCACACAGATAAGCACTTGAGATGTCAGCTGGAAACCCCTTATACAGGTAGCACATAATGTTGAGTATATTTCAAAACCTCAAGATAATATATAATGAAAATCAGTATACTTGAGCCTAATTACTGCTTTAAAAACATATCTGGAAAGACAGGCAACTGTCTGAAGTATTCAGACAGTATTCTGTATCTAACCCAGAAATAGTATCAACTGTTTTATGAGATGTGAATACCTACAGTAGTAAAAGTGATTATCCTGACCAAGGTAATATGCAATTGATTTATAGTGAGAGAAGTATTTATTAGGCAATCATTAATGACATACTAAAGTTTTTTATTTTATTTCTAGAACCTGTCTTCACATAAAATATTCATGCAATGGGCATGAATTTGATATCTGTATGCATAAGGGTATAGTTACTGTTGCAAATATATCATAAAAGTGTATTTTATTTATTATGTCCATAAAGTTTCATAGACAAAAACAAAGAAATAAAATCATTGTATCATGGTATTGTAAGCAATACAGTCATAGGGAAAGGAGAGAGTAAGTGAAATGAATTGGTGCTTAGGATAATGAAAGTGAGGGACTAATGGGACCCAAAGGATCCAAGTAAAATACAGTCAGATTCTGAGTAAACTCCCTTCAACTCCTCAGAGAGTAATTCTGCTTGGTTTTCACCAATAAACTGCAACAGTCCCTAATTTCTAATCCCAGGCTTTCTATAAGCAGTTTGCCCACTCACACTGAATAGTGTAAGAGGAAAGCAGTAGGAGAAAGTGAATAGATCTGCAAGGACTGATGGAAAATAATTGAATAGTTCCATGAGAAGTGAAGGGTTTGTGATTAGAACCATGGAAGGATGTTACCTTCCTTTCAGAGTACAAGGAGAGAATTAAATGGATTTATGAGAAATGTTGGAGGAGAAATAAATTGAACGAAATATCTCTCTCCCTCTATCTCTCCCTCCACTCCCTTCTCCCCACCCTCCCTCTCTCCCTGTCTACCTATCTACACATCTGCCTGAGATGTTTTCCTATAGACACACTGAAGCTGCACATGAGTTCATACTTGTAAGTGGTACTACTTCTTTGTTTTACAGGGCCCCCATTCCTCAGGGTTAAAAACAAGATCTCTCACTGTTATAGGCATGTGATGAATAATCAGCCCTAGAAATAATTTTGAAAGACACTGAAGTTCACACAAAATTATTTTTTGATCTTCTTTTATTTTTTTCCCCAAAATATTTTAACAGTCATTTCCAGGCAGAACTGAAAAGCGGGAGAAGTCACATGAGAAATCTTTCTTTTGAAAATTAGTTTCTTTTTTAAAACAGCTCCATAGGTCCTGGCGTTTGAGTGTTTGCTCTGATTAAGCATCACTGTATTCTTAACAAATCTTGACTTAACCACTAAATCTTTTCGGTTTTACCCATCACTGCCTTTTGGCATTTAGGCTAAATAAGTAAGATACAATAAGTAATGGGTATACAAACCTCCCTGAGCTGTGAAGAATTTCTCACCCATACTAGCTGTGAGACTTTTTCTTTTCCCTTTGGTTAATCATACACAAACAATGAGCCTCATTCACATCTCATTTAGTCCACAGGAAGTGCACGATCATGAATCTGGAGTCAACAGGAGAGCTCTTAGACTTTACCTGTAGCCCTGTTAGACTCAGACAGCTGCGTTAAAAGAACCTAAATTGGTTAGAATTGAATGTAAATTAGGAGTATCTTCATTCAAACCACCCAATATTTTTCTACCCTTTAGTGAAAAAGGATATATAACTTCAAGATATGAGTAAGCATTGCTAATTAGGACCATTACTAGTGCAGCAGATTAGCACCTAGTGTGTTAAAAAAAAAATTAGTGAAGGAACAAGTCTGTATGATCAGATAAATGAAAAGCAATAGGCATCAATCTTTAACATTTAACACAATAAGAATCTGTTATTCTGACTCAGTTGCTCACTTTCCCCTAAAGTAAAAAATATACAGTCTTTTGCTAAAATATCAACATAGATCTGAATCTGAGCTTAAGGGTTATTCTTGGAGGTTCGAATGGATTAATATTCATTATTCTGTCATTTTCCTTTTCTCTTTAAGGAATTCTGGTACTCAGCTAGAATTGGTTAAGTAAGCTATTAGTTGCACGTATGCACCTTATCATTAAATGAGACCTCTAAAAGGCCTGTGTACTGGTGTTCTGATCTAAAATTAGAGCTCTCTGCTATTACTACAATGGCACAAAAATTGAATAAACAAGTCATCATTCTGACATTAGATGAAAATATTGGAAAAAATCACATGAAAATGAATATTAAATATGAATAAATTAAATATGATCAACAGTCACTCAGCAGAGAAAATAAAAAATAGCTTTTGTAGGAGCACATTACAAAGATAAACCAGCCAGTTAACTTTTGAATAAATCACTTTTTATCCACTTGTTGTGACATACAGCCATGGAAATTGATAACTTCAGAACTCCAGGTCCCCATGAAAAATATCTTTTTCAGAGGCGGCCTGTGCCTTAAATCAGATACTGTGTGAAAACTACTTACAATTTTTTTTGTTATTTCCTCCCCTGGTCCAGCTTAATAAGATTCCATCCAAATACCAGTTTCAACTTCTGATGCGAGCAGATGGCAAAAAGCAGTGGCCACAGCAATTATAGGATAGTACACAGAAAACAGAGAACTAAAAAGACAATTAAGGAAATCTGGACATTTTTTCATTATCTGGTATTTAAGCAGGGTACCTTTCCGATAAAAGGGAAGGATTATCTCAAGGTTATTTATTCATTTACCAGTAATCAACCAGGTTCAGATAGTTAAAATCCTTGGTATCCAGAGAGTCAGTAAGAGGCCTAATGCATATGTTCTACTTTATGTTGCTCATCTGCAAAACAATGAGGCTTGTAATGATGTGAAAGGTTTAATGGACTCTCTCCTGGTTTGTCTTCTATCCAAGTTGATTGTTATTTGTGTAGTGTAATCTTCTTAAGACTGTAGTTCCCGCAGGGAGATGAGCAGGAAACGACTGGGCCATGGATAGCAACTCATGTCAGGGATCAAGGATCATCCAGTTAATAGTTTTACATTTAGAATCCCCTAATAGTCTGGTTCTAAAGAGCAGCTTGCTAACACCTAGAGCTAGTTTTGGTTATTTTGTACAAAACCAAATTCCTTTAAGTGTCACCATTTGAAAATTACTTAAATACAGTTCAGAAAGTAATATCAGTCAGTTAATTAATATCTATTACCTTATTATTACCTAGACTCAAGGAGACTGAGGCAATGATGAAGGTATTTAGCACATTAGCAGGCCATTATATGGCAAAGGAAAAAAAAAGGAAAAGAATAATCAAGAGAGACAGTGTCTATATTTGACACAGCTATTCAGGAGAGGTGATATTTTGATGCACTGATTAAGATACGGCTTTCCCTAAAAATTGAGGCTTTCCTGAATATTTGTTTTAAAATTAGTAGGAAACAGGAGTTGAAATCCCATAGGCATCTTTGAAACTCTGAACCTGAATATTTAACACTAACTATCTGAGACATTAATATTTTACCTTTAATCTTCTTTTTATTCTTAAAAAAATTGCAGAGGAAATGAAAATTAAAAAAATATCATCTCTGTGGCCTTTTCTTTGCATCTTCTGTTGTCCGTGGAAAGAAACAATTAGCTAGTACATGCTTCCAGTAGGTATCAGAAAGATGTCTTTTCACATACCATTGACTGTGTCACATTTTCTTCTAAACTTACTCATAGTCCCAAAATTAAAGGCCAAGTTAGTGTCATCAAATAAAATCATGAAGCTGTGATATTTCCCTTGGGAAATCTGTCACTTCATAGAGAATTGTTTTAGATCAGGGTGAAAAAAATAAAACTGTTTTAAGGAAGGAACAGCTTACCAAAAAATAGAGTCTGAACAAGATTAATACGATTCATTGATTCACAGAGTGAAAGGCCAGGACAACTGCCTTACCTACTTTGACCTGCTCCAAACCATGGGACACTGCATTCATGTACTTTACCTTGTATGGAGCCCAGTTACTGTGTGACTGCAGTTACTGTATGACTGCAGCAAAATTTGTGCTTTACTAAAGCCCATCATCAGGAATTCATGCAACTTTGAAATCAAAACATCAAGAGAAGAATCCCATACATTTCTTCCAAACACCTTCAATCATTTTTTTGTGATAACTAGTTCTCTGTATGTGAGTAAACATGTAATTTCTCTTTTGAATGTGTCAAAGAGCTTCTGTTATACCCTTTGCTCCTATTATTTTAGAGAAGTACCATTAGCATAGGTTTTAGAGTGAGGTAGGAAAGTAATCAGGAGGTCATCTAATGCAAACCTCAACTTGCAGACGGGACAAAATCAATATAAAATCTCTTTCTTTTTTTTTTTAAGAAGAAAAAGCATTGTGTAATGTAATTTCTAGTCCTCTCTTTGGAAAGGAATCAGAAGTATGTTGCATCAATTTCATTCTATCACTATTTAAAAAAAAAATAGGTTCCAAAACTGCACAAAAACTACTCAAAAGTACAGGTCTTATGAGTGCTATGCATCTAGCAGGTTATAATATACAATTACTCCTTTTTGCTGCATCTCCACTCAAATAACTTGCATGCATTTAATTTTTCACTTTGCCTTTAAAAATATTTTCAGAACACTGATTTCCAATACATGCTTTCTTTTTTATTAGCCAGTTCTTTTTCATGTGTGCAGTTTTCCATATGTGATGTACAATCCTTTTCCTGTAATGATATTTGTCTTATGAAAACATTTATGCAGGCCTTGATATATGGGTTCATTTGATTGCATGATCCAGATATTTTAGAATTATCCTTTTGCCATCATTGTGGCATTTGTGCAGCTACAGATTTCATTCAGTGGGATTTTATGTTAACTTCCAAAAAAACTAATCCAGATTTTCATATACATGTATTTTTCTTTCTCTTCTGCCCTTTCTTCAGTGTCCCCCAGACACCTCAACTTGTTTTTCTTCTTTTGGTCTACACCAGACCACTGGACAAAACATTTCACAAACTACTTCACATTTCACCTTTAGGCAGATCAACATTTGTGGATCCACCTTTGCTTTAAAGATTTGGCCCCTCCTGCTTGATTAAAATCTTACCTTGTCTCCCTGACTACTGATCTGATTTTTTAAAACACAAACTGAAGGTGACAAAAATTAAGGAGGGTATGGATTTTTTTTAGTTGTTTGTTTTGGTGGTTTTGTCTTTTTTTTCCCCCCAGTTCTTTATAATTTTCCTCTTTTGAAATTTTCTCTCAATATCATGACACCGTCTCATCCCTGAAAGCTGTAATCCTATGAGACTCAAAACTTCATGATGTAACTAACTCCATCATCTTTTTATATTGTCAGATTCTAGGTACAGGAACCTTCAGTACAACTACTTTCCACTACAAGCTGTATCTTTTCACATACAGCTACACTAATAAAACTTTCATTCAGGATCTCACCTTATTCAAAGGGCTTCAGCAAAATATCATTTTCATAGTTCATTGCTATGATAATGACAGTCCCCTATATGCATCCTTCTATTCATTCTACTTCTATCACACCAACTAGAGATCACCTAATTTTAAATCCAAGGTTCTTTGGAGTGAGCATCTGTTCAGTCTTTCTTGTTTACTATTGAAATGTCAGATCCCATCTCTGCTTGGTATTCCTACACATTCTGGAAAATGCATTTGTATACTGCTCTGTGATAATACTTGCTGCTTAGAGCTTCCTAAATATCACTTGACTGTGCTTCTGCAGTTTCATCCTCACTAATTCCTTTTGTTGCTTATAGAAAGTCTTCTCAGCTGTGAACCATCTTACTTGCACACTGACCAGAAGTATCTCATTTTTCTTTTTCTTCCAGTACCCCTCCCCTTCCCTCTCTCCCAACTTGCACGTACCTTAAGGTTTTTTCACTGACAGACAGCTGATTTACTGAAACAGGAACTCTTGACTTGTGATTGTGTCTATACAGTGCATAGCACAAATGGGACCTGGCCCACTGAGTGGATCATCCGTAACCCAAATCAAAGATTAACCTGAAGGTCAGAAGTCTCATTCCAAGTCCTGAAACATTTTGTGTTTTCTGTTTATTTGTTTGCTTGCTTGGTGGATTTGGTTTTTTTAGAGAAATAGGAAATGTTACCAGACTTTGCACTCCATGAAATTAAGAGATCTATAGGTGTAGAAAACTGAGAAGATGGACGTTCAAGAAAATAAAAGGGAATAAATTACTTTATTATATGCTGGGGTTTTTTTAGATGAACAGAGATTAAAATTTCTCATCAAATGCAATTCGATTTTCTAATAACAGTCTCCTGGAGGAAAATGTCAAAATATTTCATACCCTAATTTTTGTTATACTTGGTGTCTGTTAAAGAAAGGTGTGAAAAGAAATGAAAGTATCACTAGGGAAAATGTGAAGAACAGAAACTGAAATACCATCAGAACTTCTCTCACTCTTAATTTTCTTTTGTTGTTGTTGTTGTTACGAAACAGAAAATTAAGGAACAAAATTTTCCTCCAAAATTAACATTAATAGCATTTTTCCTCTTTCTGATTAAAAACTTTCAAACAGAAAATACTGGCCTGTCTCATGCATTTGTATTCATGATGCTCTGAAAGGGTTTAAAAGCTCCTAATCGTGTAATTGTTATTTTATATAACTGCACAGTCTTGTCATAGCTCTCTGCTTCATTCCATTACTAGCTGTGTACGTACTGCAATTACTTACACATTTCAGTGAGTCAGTGGTCTATACCATTATTGTTTATATTGTCACACCTTTGTTTCACAATATCATGAATGTCCCAAAACTCTTCTAAAATCATTTAACATATTCAATAGGAAATACACAATTTCTCCTTATTTCCCATCACCAACATCACTAACAACTAAAGCGTTGAGCTCACTTTCTGTCTGAAGCTACATATGTTGAACACAAAAAGTAAAAAAATATTCCTTAATGGTGTTTGAAAAGACCAGACCTTGAACTAGGAAACTAACCAAGAAGATAATTTCCAATAAAGAAATAGAAAAATGTCTATATCGATGTCGGAGACACCATGAGGATCTTAAAATAGTGTATACAATTCTGTTCATACATCCTGGAGTGAAACATATTAAAACTAAAGTCAAACTTCAGTCAGTTTGGAAAAGAGCTGTTATTGTGACTAGAGGAAATACACCCATTTAGAAGGGACTGCAAACTTATGGCTTTCTTAAACTGGAAAATCAAAGACTGGTGAGAAATATGTCTTCAGTCAATAAACTTGTCAGGATAAAAGCAGCAAGAGAAAGGTGAAGAGATATTTGAGCTAAAAGCTAATATGTGCATAACAATAAACAAGTACAAAGTGTTCAAGCATAAATTTTGCATGAAAATTAGGAAGCGCTTCCTAACCTCAGAAAAATAAAAGACCTTGAAAACTAACAAAAGAAGTGGAGTAGATCTCAGAAATTCTAAGATGGAGCTAATAAAAAAGCTTTTATGACACATTTGCTCATGGTAGGGATATTTAAACAACACAGCCCTGGAAATTCTCCACAACACGTATGTTTAGACCAACCCCCATGTTAAAAGTGTCACATACCTCCCTATACAATATCATACCATATCATAGAATGGCTTGGGTTGTAAGGGGCCTTAAAGATTATCTAGTTCCTACTCCTCTGCCATGGGCAGGGACATCTTCCACTAGATTAGGCTGCTCAGAGCCCCAGCCAACCCAACCTTGAACATGTCCAGGGATGGGGCATCCATAACTTCTCCAGGCAACCTGTTCCAGCGCCTCACCACCTTCATAGTGAATTGTTCCAGTGTTAATTTCAGGTTTTCTGTAAGTCCACAGGGTACATAAGCAATAGTACATTCATATGTAAACAATGTTTAGGGATGCTGAAGCTGAATGTGGTCTTTGTTGCACCTACGAATAAAAAAGGACCAGAAGACTGCTCTGAATAAGAAACCAGCTCTAGAATGCATAAGAACTACCAGTTGCAGAGCTTACTTCTGGTCTAGTGGATCTATCAACTTTTCTCTCAATTTCTAATGTGTTGTTGTACATATATAATAGCAAGTTTCTTATAATAAGTATTAGAATTCCTGTATACAATTATATATATGTATATTGATATACATATGTGTATATATTTATGTATATGCATATAAAAGTACAACTATGGAGGTATAAATATACATAGCCATTTACTAATATGTAATACCTCTAATGGAGAGATGGATACCTCTAATAACAAGATGTTTACTGGAAGGCTGTAAATGGCTTTTAACACTTTTAGTGAAACACTTCAACATTTCTCTAACATAATGGTTTGAAAAGGCCCGGGGTCAATACAAATGTAATATATGGAGGCTAAAAGAAAATTTGACAGAAAATTTGTTCAAAGAGAACAATAAGGTGGCATGTAAAAACAATAATGGTCCATTATGATGTCTTATTAGAGAAATTAAAGCATTGCACACACTACCTGACTCATAGTGTCTGGCTTTTTAGTGAACAACTTGAAATCTGCATTTTCAACTCAAGTAGTGATTTTTGAAGTAGAATTTCCTTTTCAACTCTAAATATTTAATAATATCAGATGTGGTAAACTTGTTTGGGAAATTCAAAAGGCAGAAAGCCATTGGACACTGACAAATATTGTTTGGTTAGGCAAGCACTAACTTTTGTGTGCAAACAGGTTAAATGAAGTCTTTGAAGGTGCAAACAGTAGCGATTCATCTTCCTCAAATGTACAGAAAGATTCATCTTCTGGGAAGCTTTACAGATAGAGTAGTATAGAAAAAAACGTAACATATGTGTACTAACATATGGAGGATCTATACTACACAACCTTTCTAATTAGAAATGTACCTGCAGCATTGAATTCAGTTTGAAGGATATATCTACCTGAAGTCGTGCAGCATATTACCAGTAAATTTTCATGGCAGCCTTTCCTCAGGAAGGTGGAAATTCCCTCCAGTGATGTAATTTATACTAATACATCAACTAAAATGTACTTTAGCAACCAAACTTCCTGATACATTGGTGTGGTTACTCTTTCTATTACAAAGGAACTAGAAAAAATGTTTCTATGAAGACATGATTATACTTAGAAGCATTTATCATGCAGTCTACCTATAAACATTATCTCTCCATCTCACTGTAGTGTAAATATTTGTGATTGCAACCCGAAGTATTTACTTGCAAAAAGAAAAAAACACAAAACCAAAACAAACAGCAAACAGCAAAATGCTGCATTCAAATTTGTGCAGGGTGAAGGTTCAGAATTTGTCTCATCCCACAGGCATTAAAGTACACTTTTCTATGGATATATATGGAGGATATCTGTCTGAATTTATCCTATTGGAAGCGAGTAGTACACAAACTACATTCATTTTATAGAAGAAAATAAATATAATTTTCCAGTGTTTGGAAACACTAAGCAAATTAATTGGATTAGATTCCTTACTTGGGATAAACAGAGAGGGCACTACAGAAATCAAGGATATGACTCATTCATTAAACACTATGTCTAGCCCTTCCACAACATTTATTGTACTAGCATCTAGCAGACTTGTGAAATGCTGGGAAGATTTAATGTGCATTCTACTTCTGTGAGTTACAGATTTACCACCTCCTTTTTGCTGATGCAAGTCTGAATCCCAGAGTCAATAAGCCGAAGTTACCCAAGTCTGGGAACTTGAATCCAAATCACTTGAATCAAGCATAGCTGAAATAACAACCTCCTCTCCCCTTCCCTCTTCAGCGGTACTTTATAGGTAAATGAAATAATTAAATTGTTAGAAGACTAGATAGAACAATGGAAATTATAGCAAAATGTGTTTTGCAAGGACTGCTAGAAATTAGCTTATCCTTTTCTGGACTGACACACTTGACCTGATTCATTCCTGCATTTCTCTAAATGTTTTTAAGGTATTCTGTATTAGCAGTCTCTCTTGTTATTTCTTTCTCCCCCCCTACTCTTGTCCAAACTAAATCTTTCTCTATCAGATATATGTATACACATATGACTCTTTTTTCCTTCATTGAGTCAAGTTGTCTTGGTTTCAGCCAGGACAAGGTTAATTTTCGCTGTAGCCAGGAGGGGTTTTGGCTAGAACCTGGAGGTTATTCTATACCACCTCAGCACCTCATATCATTTTCTGGAGGCAGAAGAAGAGGTCCCTTCCAGCTGAACAAGTGTGGTGGAGGGAGTGGTCGGGTTGTGCCGGTTCCCTCTGTTATTGATACTGTAACTGTTACTGTTTGCTTTCTTATTCCATAGCTGTTTCCAGTAAATTTTTCTTATCTCAACCCATGGTCTTTACACACCCCTTTGTGCCTCTAATTCTCCTCTCTATCCTGCCACAGGAGGAGAGGGAAAGGGAAGAGAAGGGGGAAGTGAGCAAGTGGCTCTTGGTTTGGAGTGTTTCAGTGGGAACATTAAATTGGGAAAAAACATTTGTAAACTATGACACAAGCAGAATAGGCTTTTTGTTTCTTCAGGCTTTATCACATCCATCCATTTTCTTTTTTAACTGCTAAATTCCCAATACCCTGTATATTTTTCAGTTGTCATTTTTGTCCATATATGTCTGTCTAGCTGCACTGAATCACCAAATTTATATGTCAGTTTTGGTGATGTTGGTTGTTCTGGAGGGTTTTTGTTTGTTTTTTGTTGGTTTGGTTTGTTTTTTTGGAGAAACAAATCAAAAAGGCTAAATAGGAAAAGGACCTCCTATATCTAGAACAAGCGGCACAAAATGCAGTTATTTTCTTTTTTACTACCCTTTGATGCTTCTACCTGCTCAGGGACATATTTTGATTTACAGGAAAAAGTTCACATAGTATAGGCAATGGACCACTCTTATTCTGAGGACTTCATGAAATTGTCTCTGAAAAAGAAAAACATAAACTTTCTTAGTGTCTACTCTATAATCTCTCCCTGGATCCTAAAATGAGCTTGAAGTGGCTGAACTTAAGTATTTGTGCCACTGTATGTTTGCATTTACCTGTACTTACCATTCAATATAGACCACAGGTGAGTCTTCTTCTGGAGCCTTTCAGTTGTTGCAACTGATAGGTCAGACCACTAACACAGAAAACGAAAAAGATATTACATTTTTAATTTGCAGAGCCTAAAATATTTGCCCAGGGATTTGTACTGTTTAGTTCAAAATTATATGAAACTTTATTTTTGGTGTAGTGAGGTTTGATTGCATAAAGAAGTGCTGACTCATGAACTGAATGGCAAGACATCACAGTGTGAAACTCTGTAGACAGACAAAACTTGGCAGCCTTCATCAAAACCTAAGGAAAATAGTTACATAAAAATAATATGACAAAAAATTCAAGGTCCTAAAGAGGTGCGAACTATCACAAACTCCATGGTGAGTGTTTCGAAATAGCAAAGTAGAATAAACTTTTTGTTAAATTTTAAGATCCTATAAGCCTTTGTATTAGGAGACTCCTGAGAAAGAGAGAAAAGCAGCTGTTGGGAGTTTTGTACTTAAATCCCAGTCGCTGGACAGGAAATATTTTCACTTCTAGGTTTTGTGTTTTGGCTCACTGAGAAAGCGCAATGCTTTTACCTTTTGACACATGCTTTTATTTCTGCTGGTTTGCTCTGCTTCCACCCCTACCGATCTTCTGAGTTTTTCTTTGAGAGGAACATTAAGATTTACTGCAGTAGGAGAGTGCATGGAAATTTTCTAAATGACCTAACATCACTCCTGCTCTTTGTAGAGACATGAAGGGAGAAAAGGGAAGACTGGGTCAGAGTCAGATGAGGTGGAGTCAGTGTTGTACCATCTATCTATTCCTTTCAATTGAAGGAGGACAGGAGTAATTCAGCAATATGATCAAATGACTGAATAGGAATTTGGAATACTGCTTCCTGCATAAAAGTTAGCAGAATCACTTAATAAGAGATGCCTTTTGCCAGAATATGAAAATGCCTTAAAAGTCTCTCAGCCCTGACACATGGTGGAAGAGTGATTGCCTCACTTTGAGTAGACACTTCTTGAAAGATGTACCTTTGTGTTATATATATTACCTTATAATCCAGGTAAATGGGATGAAGAATGGTTTGATTCAACAGCTACTGTCAGACTTCTCAAAAATTTCTGTGAAGAGGATCAGTAAAAGAATATTTACAAGTGCATAGTAACTATATTTACTAGTTGATATTTTCTTCCAACTTAGGGGGATTTACCTCTACAATGCAAAAATAATCCAGATCTTGAGAAAATCTTTACTTATTTTTTTCACAGACTTTAACATTCAACCAGTTCTGGAGGTACTTCATAAAAATGGGCTTCTCTTACTGGAGTGGAGCTTGCACACCTGCCTTCTGAAGCAGAATTGCTTTTCAGTAACCTCAGTTTTTGGGACAACCTGTGGCAGGCTAATCTCAGAGATGTGCAACATTCACTCAAAGGCCTGAGTCGTGGACATTCACAGATTGACTGACATTTAGCAAACTCCTTTGGATCACACAGCAATCAATTTTTTACTACTGGTGGGGCTGGTGAACTCTTAGTAACACTAGAATGATGGAACCACTTTCAACTTGCATATTTTGAAGAATGTGAAAACTCATGAGCATGCTTACAGTGTACCACTTTGTACCAAATCATTATATTCTTGCCAAGTGCACTTAGTGATTTTCTGTACAGTTTCCAAAATGCTGTTGTTCATCTTTCATTCAAAACAATATTTTTCTTTATTTTGCACTTTTGATTTCCAAGGAAAAATAAGCTCAGGTCTCTCTCCTAAAGTTCACTGCTTTTCCCCATTGTGAAGTCCACAAGAAACTTGCATTTCATTTCTTCCTTGTTTCAAATGCCCAGCCATCCCCACTCAGGTGGTGATAAAACATCTTGTTTATCTCTAGTCACATCACTGGGACTCTTGTCATACTATTTCAGAAATGTGCTGCAGCTAGCTACAGGTACCAAATGGAATCACAGAAAGGTAGAGGTTCTTGATTGAATTTATTTGTGTTTGAATCTGTCAGGGATAACAGTCAACAAATAATAAAATAGATGCAAGCCTCTGTAAGCCAGCAGCTACCTGCTATCTCTGGGCTATTAGAGGAGCCCTCAGAATGACAACACAAATTCATGCTGGCAGGCCAATCACAACCTAAAAAAAGCCCTACATTAGCTCACCTCATCAACTTAGCAGAGTGACAGCAATGTTGAAATTTATTTTTTCCTGATATTAGTTGTGAATTGTTTTATCACATTATTTTACTCTCAGCCTTTTGTAGTCCTTTAAATGCTGATAGTGTTGATGGCTCTGAAATACAGCCTATCTAGTTACTCTTTCAAGAAATAAGGGTTTGGTTCTACTCTTTTTTTTGTTGTTGTTTTTTTAATTTTATTTCCCCAAATAGGCTGAAGCTCTTGTTTCATTTCTTTCCCTTCTATACAACTAAATCATGTAAATTACAAGGAACTGCAAAAGTCAAAGTATTCATCACAGGTATCATAATTATTAATAATCAACTATTCTTCAATGTTAGCACCATTTCACTTGCTGCTCACCACTTTCACTCCCTTTTACAGAATGAGTCAAATTCTGTACTGTTTGCATCACCTGCAAATGCAAGTATGGCCAGTCTTCCCGAGTGAAGATTTGGGAAAGGTCATTACCCTTGGAGCCTGTGCAGTGGATTTTTAGGTGAGACACAGCGTGCGCTGAACTGAGCCCACCCTTTAATCCTGAGGTTCATCTGCCGGGGCCGAGCAAGCTTGGACAGTGGCAGTGAGGTCCTCAGGACGTAGGTTTGTTTAGAGTGACCTTCTCTTAGATGGATGGCCTTACAGGGCTGACAAGCTCCATCTACCCGGGGGGTTTTTTCCCTGACCGGGAAACCTGCAAATGCATAAATTAACCATAAGCATTTACAATGATACCTTACTTAATAAGGTTCTGTAAAGTAGCAGAGTAAAATGTACTGTTAGTAAACAGAGTGAATATTTAAGGATGTGAAAAGAAATGAAATCAATACAGTAGTCTGAAGCAACAATTATTTTTTTTTTTAACAACAATGAAATCTTGTCCTCTTGCCATTAACTTCCAGGGGTCTGGGTTTCCACTCTCATGGACTGAATCTGAACAGAAAAGGATGATCATAGGTTTTTATGGAGTTGGTTTGGGGTTTTTTTCTTTACATCGTTGGCTTTGAGAATACAGTCTAAAACACCCTGTCTAAAGCACCTGAGGCTCCAGAACTGATGTTAGAGATGATGGAGAAGGGAGAAAATAAAAGAAACCTGTAAGTTATTTAATTTCCTTTTATTGTTTGTAATCACTGTATACCAGTATTTGTGCTCATTAAAAAGTATCTTAAAGCTTTCGATGTGATCTCATTTGGTTTCTTGAAAGTCTGCATTATTAATCTGAACCAGTTATGGGAGAGAATTCAGTTTGAAACCAATGAAGGTAAATGGTGAGGTTCACCTGGGACTGCACCAAAACTTGGATTTGGCCTTTGTACAAGGCCTTAGAAATCATACACAGGCAAATTTCAGCACCTCTGAGTTGTCAGTCACCTGATTTTCTTCAGCCCTCATTATCACACAGTATATTTGGGAGAAGCCTGAAAATATCCAGAAAAATTGGCTCCTTTTTGAATCCTGTGGAGTTACACAAAAATGAAGAAATGACTTGTGGATTCAGATGTAGGGCCAAACATATAACACAAGCATATTGTAACATCCTAATTTGTCTTGTACTCTTTTTCTTCTCTTAAAATTCTATGAGCACTGAGCATGAGCATTTTCCTTTGCAACTCCTGCAACTTTTCATGGCAGAATTCCTTTGTTTTTCCATTATTTCTATATTTTTTCATATTCTCTCTGAATCCCTTTTAGCAACCCCTTAGGATGTTTTGTAATGTCTATCTTGCAACTGTATTGTTTAACTATGAAGCCTAGTAAATAAACAAACACGAGAAAGACTTGATTTCTTAAAGTTGCATTATGAAATAAATCTTTTCACTCCTAGTATACGTTCACCTATGGCCCTGCTTACAGCACATAAGCACACTTCAAGTAATTTAGAGGTGAATAAACCTTCCTATTTAAGTAACCAGTATTGTGCTCCTGCTGCATACAAACTCCTACATATATCATGAGTCTGACACAGTCCAGTAATAGTAGAGTATAACTGCTGTGCAGAAATGCATGCAACATGTACAGAAATGTAAGCAACAGCTGTCAGCTAAAATTCTTCGCAATTTTGTCTTGAAATAAATTTACCTTTTCTTTCTGCCTACATTTCTTACAACTTGATATCACACAGAACCAGAATAAGATTCAATAACTTTTTAAAACACCTTTCCTATTTTCGCGATACAGTGGATATTTTTGTAGGCAGATTAAAAATTCATACTAAGAAAATTGCTTCTCATGTGATTGACAAGACATTAGCAAATAGAGTACTACTAGTACTAGAGTACTACTATAAGTCTGAAGCTGTGTCAAGGGAGGTTTAGGCTGGATATTAGGGAAAGGTTTTTCACCCAGAGGGTGGTTGGCAGTGGAACAGGCTCCCCAGAGAAGTGGTCACAGCACCAAGCCTGACAGAATTCAAGAAATATTTAGACAATGCTCTCAGACACATGGAGAGATTTTTGGGGCTGTCCTGTGCAAGGCCAGGAGTTGGACTTCAATGATTCTTGTGAGTCCCATCCAATTCAGGATATTCTCTGTTTCTATGATTTTATGATCCTATGATTCTACTAAGGAACTTATTTTTCAGGTAATCTTTAGAGTTTCTAAAAAAAAAAAAAAAAAAAGAAACTAGAATCTAGAGATCTCTATTCTCTTTATGTCTGGGACTTCCCTTGTTAGAATTCTGCCTTGAATGATACACTGAAATATGTATCTTGTGTCACACTGTTCATCAACGTGTCACATTGTATCATGTCACTTTATGTGGCTCAATATGACAAATGCATCTCTAAAGCAATGCGTCGTCATGCCCCTTGGTATGAGGAAATGTGAAAAAAAAATTCTTATTTTGTTTACAGTACACTACTTCCAGAAATAGAAGGGAAAAAAAGGGGAAAAAAAATCAAACAGCATAAAACAAACATCAAAAAAACAGCCCCTACTTAGCTTTGTAATATTTTATGCAAATGAAAGAAAAGTGTAGTATCTCCTTCATTCATCTTAAAACAAACAAAAAAACAAAAAAACAAAAATCAAACAAAAATAGAAGTATACAAATAAATACATGCTCAGAATGCGTAATTTCAATTTGTTGTTCCTTTGATTTTAATGATAGTAAGAACATGCCTATAAGCAAGGTGCAAGCATTTGTTATATGTGTTATATTTGTTATATATGTTGTATTTCCTAGCTATATAGATAGCTAGGAAAATTACACACTTGGGAAAAATTACTAACAGACTGAACATGTAGTAAATTCTTGTTTTCTTGATAAAAAATAATTGTATTTAATTATTTAAATCATACATATTAATTAATATTAGGGGTAATTTTTTTTTTCTTTTCTAGTTTCTTTAAAATATATTGCTTTGTGTGGCCATGTTTTGGTAACTGGGAGTTTATAGAGGTGGTTTCTCTGGGAAGCTGCTAGGGACTTCCCCTCTGTCTGTCAGAGCTAATGCCCACTGGCCCCAAGACTGATCCATCGCTGGCCAAGTTCGAACCCATCAGTGATCGCAGTAGCATCTTTGGGATAACAGATTTAAGAAGCAGTGGGAAAAATCCCACAGAACAGCAGCCAGAGAGAGGAGTGAGAATATGTGAGAGAAACAGCTCTGCAGACACAGAGGTCAGTAAAGAAGGAGGAGGAGGCAGTGATCCAGGTGCCAGTGAAGACACACCCCTGCAGCCCATGGGAAGACCACGGTGATGCAGGTTGTCTCCCTGCAGCCCATGAAGATCCATGATGAGGTAAATATCCACCTGCAGTCTGTGGAGAGCCCAACAGCAAAACAGGAGACTGTGACTCCATGGGAAGCTGGAGCAGGCTCCTGGCAGGACCTGTGGACCCATGGAGAGAGGAGTTCATGCTGGAGCAGGTTTGCTGCCAGGCCTTGTGACCCCATGGGGGACCCACACTGGAGCAGTCTATTCCTGAAGAACTGAAACCCATGGAGGCACCCAGGCTGGAGCAGGGAAAGAGTCTTCCCTCTAAGGAGGAAGCAGTGGCAGAGACAATGTGTGATGAACAGCATACAATCCCCATTTCCTGTCCCCCTGCACTGCTAGTGGGGAAGAACTAGAGAACTGGGGAGTGAAGTTGAGCCTGGGGAGAAGGGAGGGGCAGAAAAAGATGTTTTTACAATTTTGATTTTATTTCTCATTATACTACTTTGTTTTAATTGGTAGTAAGTTAAATTAATTTCCCCAAGTTGACTGTTTTGCCCATGATAGTAATCATGCTGAGTGATCTTCCCCCTGCCCTAATCTCAATCCCTAAGCTTTTCATTGTATTTGTCTCCCTTGTTCAGCTGCAGAGGGGAGCTATAGAGTGGCTTTGGTCAGCACCTGACATCCAGTCAGGGTCAAACAACCACACAAATTTTATAAAATAATTCCATATTATACTGAACTGGCTTAGTGTGCAATACACTGAATTCACTGATATGTTCTGTTTACTGTTTATTGCTGTGTTGAAATATGGTGTAAAACTACATTAGTTGTCTGAGGAGACCAGACACTGGGCATTGGGTTACTTTGGTCCATTAAGGTTGTATTTCCAATGAGTCAAAGTCGTTCTCCTGTAAAGCTGCATCTAACATTGCAGGTTAAAGTAGAAGGCAATGATTCACTGGTCACTGCTCCTTTCCCTGGCACCAACCTGCTTTTCTGTTTCTCTATAATACACCCTTGTTTGCTAGAGGCCACAGTTTTAAGCACCTCCTATGTTTTAAAATATCAAAGACATTATTCATCGCTCAACCTTGAGACTTATTTTACTCAAGGTTTTGAATATGTGAGAAGAAAGGACTAACAGTGTTGGAAATCAAAGTCCTATGTACAAATACCTAGAAGAACATGTTGTATCCAAACATGCAGAAGTTAATCCATCCCTGTCTGTTTGCTTTAACCCTTGTC
Source organism: Manacus candei (assembly GCF_025592945.1). Lineage (NCBI taxonomy): Eukaryota > Metazoa > Chordata > Aves > Passeriformes > Pipridae > Manacus > Manacus candei. The sequence continues at coordinate 28,961,262 of NW_026138059.1, read as the reverse complement.
ATGGAATCATAGAATAGTTAAGGTTGGAAAAGACCTCTAAGACCATTCAACTATTAAGCCATTGCTGCCAACTCCACCACTAAACCATAACCCCAAGCACCACACCTTCACATTTTTTGAAAATTTCTGAAGAGACTATATCAGATCTTTGAGGGCTTAGAGAGTATACTCTTCCCATGTACCTTGTCTTAAAGTCTGACCCAAGATTTTGGGTAATATTGTGTACTTGTGTTGAGAGAAAGAAACTAGTTTTAGATGGTGACAGCATCTGCACAGAGTGGGTCAAGAAAATACCTGATCTGAACTCAATCTCAAAACTCAGAGATAAAGACTCCATGACCCAGTTTCCAAAATAAAAGTAGATCAAGTCACCAGAAACAAACACCAATGGCTGTACTACATTCTCAGTGTATGCATTTGTAGACATCTGAGCAAACCGAAGAAAAATACTGCAACAACATATTGTTCTGACTTGGAGTGCTTTCCAAGCTAACATACACCCTGAAAGATTTCACATCCATCCATATCTCTGCATTTGCAAGAGCTAACCTAGATATTTTAAGCAGGTCTGGGCAACATGGGTAAACATAAACTCAAATGACATTGGGATTGTAGTATGGTATGTAGTGTAATTTCATGTCTTAAAAAAGATGAAAAAATAATAATATTGAATAATTAAATTAAAAAATCAGTCAGAAAACCTCCCAATTTTTCCAGTAAAATATCAATCAATCAATTTTTAGAAGATAGGAATATTTTTTGTTTTCCTTCTCTTTTTACATCCATCAAGAATACAATAGATCAGTCCACTGTTTGTAAATGCTCATGTTATCACTCTCAGATTCACATCTTTCAGTTCAATTCAATACCAAGATTGATTTACTTCTGACGTAGAAGAAATGGGCAATTCTTTTTAACAACAAAAAATTGCATTCTTTTTCTTGATACTTCTCATGCTATTCATATGATTTTCTTAACTAGGAGCTGATGCACTGTGCCAGTTCTATTCCTTCTTATACTTCATGTTGTTCTTATGGTAAACGGGGAAGACAAATGTTTTTCACATGATGTCAGATAGTTTTAATGGACATACTTGAGAAAAGAGAAAGAGGATATTGCAAAGCTTAGTTATTTGGATGAGGACTTAATTAGGAACTCAGTTCTATAAAACTATTATTGCTTTCTGTTCTTGTTTGTTCTTTGTGTAATATGAACAATGACATGCCAATTGTGTATGATTATAGATAGTCATTTATGGAATCAGATTTTGCCTCTACACTTAATTATGCTTTTGCCAGTGAGTTAAGAATTCTATTGCCACTGAGGTGTTTAATTGAATATCTTTTTGTTACTTTTTTTCTATTAATACGTGTATTGATAGCTGTTTTGGTCACCCTTCTGTGCTATTCTCCCTACTTCTTTATATGACAAATTTTCTGGTGACCAAATATAACTAATGTAAAAATCTTATAAAATATGATTATTTTTATGTATGTTTTAAAATTATGCAAATACATATCTTTATGATATATATTTCTATAATACATATTTATACACTTATATGTTATATTTACATGATATAAATATTTTAAAATATTATCTTGTAAAATTTAAGCATTGATAATAGTTGTTCCTATTGAATATTAATTTTTATTTTAGGAAAAAAAAATTGTCTGCTTTCCTAAATATATCTACATACTGTAACCAAATATTAAGTCTATATTCGCGTGCATGTTCATGTGCAAGTATACACAGCACAATTTTTCAACAGCAACTTTTGGAATTATTGGTCAGTGTCAGGTGGTTCTGAGAGACAGATACCTCAAGGACAGCAAGATTTGACAAGCTTTGTGAAAATAGGTGACTGCTTAGAAGAAAAAAATTTTGCCATTAACATTAGTTAACATTAGTTGTTAACTAATCTTTGCTTGACTTGGGAAAACCTAAATGGGAAAGGAAGACACTGGAAGCCATGGAAATTATCATGGAACAAGTTTTTTGTCTTTTTTTTTTATGATGGGGGTTTTCTTTTTTCCCCTTTGTATGTAGGAAGTAAGAAACGGGTGCAGGAGAGAATACATAATGCATTCATATGCACAGTAATAAAGATCAATGAAATGCATTCATATGCACAGTAATAAAGATCAATTAAATACAAAAAGGTATTAATACATTAAGGAGAGGGGATTTCTATACTACTGTTCCTCCTAAAGAATTTGAATGTGTACTTTTAAGCATTATTTATCTACTTTGATTTGTACAGTCTAAATAAAAGCCATTTGTTCAGTGTCTTGGGTGTCTATACTGACTTCTTCAAATCCCCTCCTTGCCCCCCATTCCTTTTCCCTAAAGCATTAACACACATAGAAAAAAATTCTGCATGCTAACATAATGATATAACATTGAATCAACCCTTTAAGCTTTCAATATATGGAAATACATTCATTTGTTTTTAGAAGTTTCACATAGAAGAATTACTGTGTTGTTTGTGAAGTTTTCTTCTGACAGCCTGGATATCTTACTTGTGTGCATAAGATAAGATATGTATAATCTAAACTTAGGGAGGCAGAAGAGATGTATCTCAGGAAGCTGTTGACGGATTGGAAGTCAGTGTGGCTTTGTGTGGAAAAAAAAAATCAGACAAAAATCTTACCATAGCAAAAGAGATGACACAAGGGTTCCATACTCTAGAGGTTTTCAGAATTTCCCAGACTTCATGCTTTGGAAAAGCTCATGAAGTTCTGAAGAAAGATCCTGCAAGATTCTCTGCGACAGCTAGTGTGATCAGAATCAAGTCACTGAACCTGCATTTTAAATTTCACCTACAATTAACTATGCTTTCAATTCAAAAGGCTAAAAAACTAAATAGATTGAAAAAAATAAATAACAGACACGTCCTATGTGGTATTCACATAAACTGGTTTATATTTGAAGGAATGTATTTTAATTAAGATGTAGGTTTAATTAACAGAACAGCACATTCCACTTCATCAAGACGTTTTCTGGTGGCATGAGATCTTGCATATGTCCATAAGGCTTGTTGAGTATGTGGTCCTCTCCTGCTAGGAACCTTATCTGCTTTTCAGAAAGATAAAGTGGTTCTTTGCACATAACTGAATTACCTTCCTAGGGTGCTCCTTTTTACCTTCTGTCACAGCCTCTTAGCCTGGAAAAAGAACCTGAAATATTTTTAACATTCAGAGGATTTTGAAAATTGATCTCAGTGTATCATGTGGAAGAGGAGAAAGAGATGCCCTCTCTGAAGGTCACAGAAAGGATATCTGAATGTTTAACTTTGTCATAATGAAATGGATTTGCTAAAAAGTCCTATGGAGGAGTAAAAAAAATAAAAAAAAAATTAAAAATCACTCTTCTGTTTCAATGACAGTTCGTATTGTCATAACTTTATATCCTTTGCTGAAGGAAAAAGCTTCTTTTACTGTACAGTGCATGTTAGCTCTGATGAGCTTCCCTGAGCTTCATAGTATGCTGCTGCCTGCTTTCAGTGATGCAAACTATGGAGTGTTTAAGGTGACTAATCCTTCAGTAGTTTTCTCATGGCAAGTGCAAGTGATACAGCTTCCACCACCCAGTCATCAACTTGTTAGCTTTGCTCACTGTCCAGCAGTCTCAAGAACTCAAATACTATTGTATTAGGCATTATGAGAACATATGGAGAGAACAAAAAGGAATTTCTTATTCAAAGTATCTGCCAACAAGCGTAGGACAAGAGAAAGTAGATGCATTCAGCTAAATTAGGGAGTTACAAGGAAAGAGAAAATATGAAAGAAGCAATCAAGTTAGTGTGAGATCCTTCAGGCAACAGAAGGAAGACAATGCTGCTGTCTGGCAACTGTACATGAAAAGACTCCCTCAAGCATGGAGGATATGGTAGAAGAAATTATGGATCATACTGTTTAAAAATGATCCAAATATTTACATTTCCAAGATAAAACTGTGAATCAAACTTTGAATCCAGAACTGATGTTTTAGCAGACTAGAAAGAGATCAAGAATATTCTGAAAAGTAGAGAGGCATCACGCTTGACCGAAATTAGTAGACAGATCCAGTGGTTGCAAAGAAATATATATAAAAAGTGATAGGGTCCTTTTAGCAGCATTCTGAAATAGCAGGTGTTGGATAGTCCTGCTTTGATATAGTAAATGTTGAAGTAACTGAAACGTGAGGAGAAGAAATATGAACAAGAGGTTTAGCTTTACAGATCAAGAGAAATTACTTAATTTTACAGATGGATAAAGAATTGTAATTCTTACCACAGTTAAACAGAAAGTATATAAGACCTGTAGTGGCACTTCAGTTAAATTTAAACTGATGTTTCAACAGTAAAATGGCTTTGTCCATCATAGTGGAGAAATGGTTAATGAAGAACACTTTGAGGAATAAAAGGAAGGACATTTATAGTTTAGCTAAGTTGAATTTGAGCTACTAAATAAATACGGACACAAGCTAAAAATTTGCACAACTGATGATTCTACATAGTTATTTCTCTCTGCAAACATGGTATATTATCATAGAGCCTTTTAGTCAGGAAAGACCCTTAAAGTCATTGAGTCCAACCATTAACATAGCTGAGTCCACCACTAAACCATGTCCCTAAGTGTCAGATCTACACATCTTTTAAATATCTCCAGGATAGTGACTCAACCAGTTCCCTGGTCAGCCTGTTCCAGTGGTTGACAACCCCTACAGTGAAGAAATTTATCCTAATATCCAATCTAAATCCTCCCTGGCACAACTTAAAGCTATGTCCTCTTGTCCTACCACTTGTTACTTAGGAGAAGAGACTGACCCTCACATTGCCATAATCTCCCTTCACATACTGTAGAGCACAATAAAGTCCCAAGGGGCTTCTTATTCTCCAGGTTAAATGACCTTAGCTCCCTCAGCCACTCCTCACAGGACCTTTACCAATTCTGTTGCTCTTTGGACATGCTCCAGTGCCTCAATATCTTTTCTGTAGTGAGGGGTCCAAAACTGGATGTCCGTCAGTCTGTTTTGATACTGAGATATTCTGTTACACAGATATGCTTTTCCCTTATGTTTTTATACACGTTTTTTAGTTTGGTCAAATTACATAAAATATTTTCTCCAGAGTTGTTTCCTTTCATGAGAAAAAAAAAACACAGAACAAAACAAAACAATACAGTGAAACTGTGGTAATGTAGGGAAAACAGATGGAGTTTGCTTACTAGCTCTTTAATCTTTGGAAAGACTGTACGTGAGAGAAGATACAGGAAATACATAAGGAATGGTTAAAGACAGATAAATGTTCTGATGTGACTAGCTTTGTCCTTATAACTACATTATAGATGAGAAAAACATGCCGTCTACACATTTTAGAGCAAATCACCAACAGCACATCAACAGATAAAAGAAAAAAAAAAGCCTACCTTTTATTGCACTATGTCAGAAAAAAATTCTCTAGAAGTGTACAGCATACTTTAATACAGCTCCTTGTTATAACTAATAAGAAATGCTAGCTAATGGTAGCCATGATCAAATGCAGTTTCTGTTTAACAAGCAGTACAAAATAAGGCACATGATGAGACAATGTTTGCTCATTATATCATAATAATCAGAAAATAAGTCAATAAACTACTTTGTGGACCAAAACCATATTCCTTTGAAAGACATCGTGATATGCCTACCATCAAATAGCTTCTGATTTTTATTCATAAGTTTCTTTCACCAATAATTAGTTGGTAAAGAATGTGTCAGAATCAATCGTCTTTTAGATGTACATGCTGTGAAGTGATCGAACAAGTCACTGGGTATCCTTGTAAAATTGCACTTTCCATCGAACAATAGAAATTGTTTTCTCTTTAGTGTTCAAAATATCCCACTATTTGGTTCAAATCTCCTTGAGATACACACAGATAAAGAAAAACATTTCTAGGGATTGCAAAACAGTAGGCTTCTGTCAATCATGATATTTTTTGATGTTGAACAGTACCAAAGCTTTGGCTGGAACATCTTTTCATACTGGTAATTCTATGAATTCTATTTCTTTCTTTTTATGAAATGGGACAACTTGTGACCTATTAAGAAAAACTCAGCTATTTGCTACAGTTAATGCTCTTTTTCTGAACACTGTTACAAATATTTTTGCTAGTCCATGTCTGAATGATTCCAAAAGTTCCCAAGAAGTTTCAAGATAGCTGCATGAACACTGCTGATGTGAGTTCTTGCACACAGACAGACTTATGGGAATCTTTTGCAAGGAAATCTTGCAAAGCTTCAGATGTGACATTATAATCTAGGACATAATTTGGAAAATAATTGTTTTATCCTTTGTTACAATTCAGAATTATGGTTGTGTGTATATGTTTTTCCTCCTCAGTTAGCACAAATATTCCCATTTGTTCTTATGTTTGTTAAGAATATTTGTTGTGACCAATTATATGAAAGAAATTCAGAGCTAAATGAAAGTTCCAATCTACAGTTTCACTTTTAATGTATTCGACTGAAAACAATTCAAAATTTAAATGGAAATTCAAGTGTTCAGTTGAACTAAAATTTAAAAAAAGAGTTGCTGAAAAAAGAATTCTGCAAGGCTGTATAGTAATTGCCGATCTCAGAAAATTTTCATATATTTTGGTTATTCTTTTCTCTCCAGCTGGTATCTTTATAAACTGAGCCACTGAGCATGAGCAAATTTAATGCACTGACAGATTTATTGTCACGGAAAGTCTATAAACGTAGAGGTATAGGCTCCTTCCTTCCAGTTATTATATAGGAGTTTTACAATAGATATTACTCATTTTCATGAGATGCTGTTTGTTCTCTCCTTGGAGAACAAAATTTACCTTCCATTAACTAGTTTATTAAGTTAGGTCATATGAGTCAGTTTAAGTTACTTTTCTTCCTTTTAAGTACTGCAGTTTCTGAATGTTAAATTTAACACAGTAAGTAGATTTATTTATTTATTTTTTCCACATTTTAAAAGTCTTTCTTTACCCTACATTTTATCACAACAAGAAAGTATGGTACTAAAAATTCCATGAGGTAAACTACTTATAAAATATCTCCAACTTGAAATCTAAACTGCAGTCAGATATATGCTAGATAATCATCTAGAAGTTCTAATGCCTTTAAGACTTAGAAGTTCATTGACCTCTGTATTAGACACCTGAGGTAACATAGGAAAAGCTAATCTCCACTTGATTTTTTCTTTTTTTTTTTTTTTTTTTTATTTTTCTATAAAAGAATAGATGTCAGTATTGTAGTATTTTATAAATAAAAAGGTAATTCTTTGCTGTTTCTGAGGAAGTCATTGTAAAAGTTTTGCAGTTAAGCATAATATTCCAGTCTGCATTTTTTTGATTCTTTGTGAAAGGTTATTTCAAGTTTTTTCTTCATTTCTCTGGCATAGATACACAGCTGCCATTGAACAGGATGATCACTATAACAAAGGCAAGTGAAGTGCAAAGTTTAATCGCGCCTTGACTCTGAGAGTCAAGGAAATAGAATAAGATCACTAAATGTATGAGGTGAGTGGTGGACCTGATGAGAAGGCTGAGAACTATTTTCATAGTTGTGAAACAGAGTCAAAGCAGATATAGATAACATCACTCAGAGAAAAAAATAAATTATCATTTATTAGCATTAAGAATGATGTACTCATTCCAAAAATAAATTTAGACCTTTAATGGTTAAATTTAGCATGTCAGACTCTGAAAACAGATTGCTTACCTGTTAGACTAATATCATTCAGGCCTACAATCTGTTCTGCTAGACTAAGAAGAGCCAAGATAATTATTTTTTGAGAATTGAAAACATCCTTTTTTTTATTTTCATACAAATATAATAAGAGAAAAATGCACCTACAGGGGATATCTGTGTTGTTTTTCAATTAGCTCAATCAATCAGAATAAACATGATTAGTTAGAATAGGTTCACAGCCCTGATCATCGCATATCAAATTCCACAGGGGAATATTTTTGTCTTTAGGATGCGGATAAGTAAATTATGCATAAAATAATGGATTTCTTCCTATGTCTCTAAGCTAGTTTAAAATCAAAAGCATTCTATAAGGTCATCTAAAGCTGAAGTTATGTCCTCTTAAAATATAGATCATTACTCAGATTGTAAAAGGCTTTTATTTCTTTCATGGTTTTTGATGAGGTTTTGTTTGTGGGGTTTTTTTCTTTGTTGGTGGTGTTTTGGTTTAAACAACAAAGAAGAAGATCAGAACACTTAATAACATACTCTCAAAATTTATAATTTCCTCAGACTCCTGTTCAGATATAGTTAAATTAATTGTCCTTGCATGCTGAAGGACAGGGAAATAGAAAATGGAGCCTGGTTTCTTGTGGATCCTCAAAGAATACAAAATCAGAAAAAAGGATTGTAGATATAGAATATCTATTAGCAATTTCCTCACTCCTGGTTTCATTAGAGTACATTTTGGTTTTAGCCTTCAGAAAGTTAAGTATCAATTGACTTTTATCTCACAAGGATTTAAACGAAATCCTTTGTGAGTTGGCCCCATGACATTTTTTCTTTCTGTGTTAATCCCTACATTTAACAATACATCACTTAAGACAAAGGAAAAATATCTCTGCAGGTCCATTTCTTCTCTCCTTTACACAGATGAAACTCCTATTGACTTCAGTGGGAATTAAAGAGGGTAAAACTCAAAGGAAAATTTGATGATGTATGTGTATGTCCAAGCAAGAATGGTCATCTGTTATAAACTGTAGTATTAATGGCCTTACCAGCTCATGTCTGGAAACTGAAAGGATGATATAAGTGTTGCTACTTTTAACTGTGTCCCTGTTGTTGTGTTGGGGCTTTTTTTGTGGGTTTTTGGTTTGGGTTTTTTTTTGTTCTCCTAGTAGGCTTATTTAAGCATACTTTTTTTTAATTTCTCCTCTTGAAAAATGGAATAATGCTGTTACTTAATAGTTCAAATAATTTTGTTTCAGAATTCAAACGGGACTCCTAAAAATAGTTAAAGGTGTTTCTTCTTGAACAGGAGAAATACTGTTATTTCTTTTGTAATCAGAAACCAGTTGTTTAAGTCTGAGCAGAGACAGATAACTCATAGGGGCACCTAATTAACTTCATATGATACCCTTAAAGTGCACTGGCTGGAATGGCATGCATGCCATTTAAGCACTGCGCTGGAATATCTTTATATTGGTTCCTTTGAGTTCAAGCACTTTGCTGGAATTGAGGGAAGTATTTAATGACCTTTGCCTCATCTGGGGGCTAGAAATGGTTCATAAGGAATGCCACTACTAGAATTAACAACTAATGGACATTCTTCTTTCATACAATTGATATTGTCAATGCTTTGGGAGGAAAGAGTCTTCAGTTCAATTTCCAGGTTCTTACAAGGGAGTTTCTGGCAGATTCCTTACATTGTGTGACACTTCTGATAATATATTCATGAACACTCAAAACACGACAAAATGTTTTACAGCTATCAAGATTGTTTCCGAGCATTTGAAAACAGACAACTCATGCCAATCAAAAATCCTTGGGAAAATATGATCCTTGAAAATTCAGAATCATGAAATGTAATAGAGACATAAGAGATATATTGGGAAATAGTGAAATAAAATGATTATTTCTGGAATGTGGAGAAAATAAAAACTGTAACATACCACTTATAGTACCAGCACAGATTAGTATACTTAATAGAAGACATAGGAATGAAGATTAAAAAAAGAAAAGAAAGGAAAAAGCAAAACTAATCTAAATAAAATAAACCCAGACATTTAACTCATAATATATATCCACTGAGTACTGATAGAGTGATGGGGAATGTAGGCAATTAATTACACAAACATACAAGTGAACAGCACATTTGCAGAGCTTATGAAATTTTATGTTTTTTTTTTCATACACATCAGTTTAGAATAGAAAATGATAAGAAATATCAGGAAATCATGTGGACAGTTACCAAAAATACTGGATTGTTTTACTGATGTGATGCTGATAAAATAATATTATACCTGACTTAAACAAATTCCCCTAGCAAATATTAAACAATTGGTATGTAACACTGTCCCTGCAAATCATCCTCTCCTAGCTCTTTTTCACAGCATTTCAACATGCACTGTGTTTTGAGGGTTAAATTACAATCACCACACAGTAGTTAAACTCAATGGAAAAGCAAACTTGAACAAAGAAAACTCAAGCCGTCTTCTGAATTTTTGCCTCACAGCTAAGATCAGTTTGAATATGAAACATATGAAAGTTTCTGTGATTAGGCCCCAAAGCACAAAAATACCAATTAATTATGATGATTAGATATGTCTTCATTAGCAGCCTATAAATAAATCATACACATACTGTGCAGCCGGTATTTCTACTGCGCTGACAAAAAAATCCTTCAGTGCACTTTACTATCTAATTAATTTTGAATTTTGTTATAATTTGGCATTTGTACCATATTACAGAACCTTGAATATTTTCTTGTGTTTACATAAACTTATGTGTTTGTAGATCTATAGATGTTTGCCAGGATTTATAAAAATCTAATTCTCCTGCATGAAGAAAAGATCTAGATACAAGACCATGGTTAAAATTATTTTCATATCACTAAAAGGATTCATTTGGTGTAAATATTTTTGTTAGGATGAAACATTTATAACTGAATGACTTCAACCTGATTTGTTCTCTTCTCCCTCTGATCTACATAAATCATATTTCATCCATTTCTGTGTGGTGAAAGAGGAGCATATGGTACTTTATGAAGCTGATGGTTGAGTGTGGTCTACATTAACAAATAGTACAGCCAAACAGGATTGAATCTGTGAAGTGAAACAGCTGATAATGAGGGGGAGTTACTTTGGCACAGCTTTAGTTTGATTCAGGATGTGGGTACTCAATTTGGATAATATTGCATGTGGTCCTGGAGTACATCTTCTAATTTAAGTTCCTGCAAGAGCAATTTAGTTCATGACCTCTGAGCCCCTTCCACAGTATGAATCAAGGGAGAAGGTACTGTCTAATATCTGTATTGATGATCTGGATAAGGGAATTGAGTCTACCATTAGCAAATTTACCGATGACACCAAATTGGATAGGAGTGTCAATCTGCTGGAGCATAGAAAGGCCTTGCAGAGGGACCTGAATAGGCTGGATAGATGGGTTGAAACCAACGACATGAGGTTTAACAAGGCCAAGTGTCAGGTCCTACAATTTGGCCATGATAACCTCATGCAGCACTACATGCTGGGGGACGAGTGGTTGGAAAGCGGCCCAGCAGAAAAGGACCTGGGGGTCCTGGTCAACAGCAGGCTGAATATGAGCCAGTAGTGTGCCCAGGTGGCCAAGAAGGCCAATGGCATCCTGGCCTGGATCAGGAACAGTGTGGCCAGCAGACCCAGGGAAGTGATTCTTCCCCTGTACTCAAAGCTGGTGAGGCTGCACTTCAGCTACTGTGTCCAGCTCTGGGCCCTCAATTCAGGAAGGACACTGTGGTGTTGGAGCAGGTCTAGAGAAGGGCAACAAAGCTAGTGCAGGGTCTGGAGTGCATGTCCAACAAGGAGGCAACTAACAATAGGACAAGAGGACACAGTCTTAAGCTGCAACAGGGGAGGGTTATGTTGGACATTAGAGAGAAATTCTTCACAGGAAGGGTGATTAGATATTGGAATGAGCTGCCCAGGGAGGTGGTTGAGTCACCATTCCTGGAGGTGTTTAAAGAAGACTGGGTGTGGCACATAGTTGCATGGTCTACTTGATGTGGTTGTGTTGGGCCATAGGCTGGACTTGATCTCAGAGGCCTTTTCCAACCTCATTGACTCTGTGATGCTGTAATTCTGATTCTGTGATTCTGTGAAGAGGGGATGGTAGATGCTAGACCTTGAGGAAAAGAGGATAGAAGAAAGATCTCTTAAAAATCCTTTTCCTACTTGAACATTAATGTAGATGCTCTTGTCAATACTCTTATGCCTAACTGATAGTTTGTGCGTCCCTCCAGTAATCTCCAACTTTTCTAACATGCCACTCACCATGATACTGAGCTGTCATTAGGTAATATAGTATGTCTACAGGAAACCATACTTAGCTTGTATACTTTTCCAAAACAGCCCTGAATTTAATAAATATCTTCAATAAATTTAACTCTGCAAAATAAGGTTCTTTTGTAATTTGATTTATATTCTAAAAGTGATTCTGTTTACATGAAAAAATACCAGACAATCTGACAGTAAACAACCTCTAATCTCTTCCTTCACATTAGTAATTATTCCCTGGCAATACAAAATCTACTGCTAAATCACAATTCTTTCTTTTTTCCACCACACAATTTTATGCTACAGAGGTGTCATTATTTTACCCTTGATCACATCTGTCAGCATAAATTCTCCTTCTAGTCTTCTGTCTTACACTTTCTCAAAGCCTTCTTCCTTTATTATCCTCCACAATGAACTTGGCCTTCCCGTATAGCAGCACAATATAATCACCCTTTTCTAGTTTCTGAATAACAAAACATCTGTACTTTATTTCTTTCCAATTTCAATAACTTTTACCTCCTTTTGCTCAAAGTGGCAGGCTTTGAGAGATATTTACATGCTTTGACTTCCTAAGTTTTAAGTTTTAAAGACATTTATACTTTAAGGTATTTGGATGTCCAATTACAAATGAGATAAAAGTACATTTTCTTTTTTTTAACATCTGAGGCAGAACTTTTAGCATCTGAGAAAAGTTAGTCATCCAAGAAGGCCTTCCTTTCTAGTTATGCAGAAGTTCCCTACCATTCCCTGACAAAAAACAAAACTTAGGAAATATCTTCATTCAGTGAAAACAACCAAATTCTCATTGAAGAGCATTTATGTCAAAAACAATGATCCCAAAACCTCAATTTTCAACTGACTATCTGAGAATATTTCAACTTCAAGCTAACTATATGTGAATTGCCTAAACTGTGTAGATACACTAATGAGATTTTTTTTTCATTTCAACTGTTTACTTTAAAAAACTTTGGACGTTTCACATCATGCTTAAGAACAAAATGCAACCCAGACTTGACAAGAGTCAGGAACTCTGTAGATGCTCCTCCTTTATGTGAAAACCCAGTGCTGCTTATAGGAAAAAAAAAGAAGGTTCGTCTATTGAGTGTTTTGTCAGCTAAATCAAGATACGGAGACAATTTATTCTCCACAAATACACAAAATTGAGTGGACAGTACATGATCATCCTATTTTTTTTTTCCTTTTTCAAATGAAACAGAAAATTGCTTTTTTGAGATTTTCAAAACTCTGGATGCCCTCACTCCAATTGACATCTCTTATTCAAACCTATTGATTCAGCCCAACCCGCCTACAGGAGCATATTTGGCTCCTTCTCAGCATCCCACTCCTAGAGGTTTCTCTTATACATGTACTGCCTGCCTACTTGGGAATATGTTTTTCTACCTAGTGGTATATTCAAGTATTTCTTCTCTTTAAAATTTATGAAAGTCAAAAAGGTAGACCATTTCAGGTAGGTATCAAAATAAAGCATAACTTTATAATAATTTTAACGAATTCAACCCCCTTGATGTCTTTTACACATTATGCAGAACTCTTATATATACTAAGTAGTCTATTTTTAAAGGATGATTCTGTAATTTTAGCAGTGGCATGGCGTATTCTGCACTTCTTTGTCTTTTATCTAGTCAGGGATTTACTATTGTGTGGCTTTATTACAGAAGAACTAAGTGCAGCATAATTCCACATCACCTATATAATCACAAGCAATGGATCTAGACATTAAAGACATTGTCAGGCTTCCATTTGAGACAGGTAAATAAGCTCTGTCATTGATTTCAAATGAAAGAGCATAATTTAGGAGCACTCAGAGCTACAACACTTAAAGAACTAAAAACACTGTCCAATAAGCAATTTTCATTTAACATGTATTTAAAATATCCATAACAATTTTATTTTGAAGGAAATTTCTCTTTTTCATGAGATTAATCAGAGAATTGACATCCCTTTACCTCAAAACTTTCCCTAGACTTTCATAAAGGTATATGTCAATTGCAACAAGAAAAGAATAAAAATGAAAGCACACGACAAGTTCAGTGAGAACATTTCCTACTAGAATAGACCAATTTCCTGGCTGGTGAAAAATGGTTAAGCTCTATTAAAGTCGATTGAGATGTATCAAGATATACCAGCAGAAAATTTGGCACACTAAATGAAGAATTAGTTTTCCTCTGGATCCAGAGATCTGGGTTTATCTTTGTTTCTAGCCTGTAAGTTATATGAAAAAGGGGGGGGGGAAATTACTACAGCTGGGTTTCCTGCTGAACGGATATACTATATCTCTATCCTCCAGTCTCTCCAATCAATTTTCATTAGGGCTTTCCTGACTGAATTCTTCTCTTCCATTTCTGCAGTTACAATTCAGTTCTTGAGAATACAATGCTATATATTACCAGCATCATGCCACTAGGGATTGTGTAGGAGTCAAAATACACCACCAAGAGTTCATAACACTTTAAGGCCATTTCTAACATATATAAACTTATTTCTCTAAACTGCTACTGATACCATTGAGAACAGATGGCATGACCCTGTTATCCAAGAGCACTCGCCTCAGCAGCTTGAGCTAGGGGAATATAACTATTATTATTCATTATTAGGGATTCTGTATTTCCTGCTGTAGGTTAAGTTCCAGAGGAAGGCATAGCTGCCATTCCTGCTTAAATCTCACATCCTAGCAGAAAATATAACATTTTTTCATCTATACGTATACATAAAGATGTAGACACAGACACATATATTTATGAAGGTAAAGACAAGGAGAGTGACCTCAAAGGCATGTCATAAACCTTTCAGGCTTACTTTATGATACTTATGGCTTTTTCAATATTTAGAAAAGAGACTTCAAAAAAATAGTTTGAAAAACATAAACCTGAAAGATAAATATGTATGAAGAGTAGCCATTTTTATGGAGCTCAGTCAGTGCAGTTGACAGGATTTTGTTATTATGCTACATCAGACAGTGAAAGGGAAGTGACATTTCAAGTCTAGACCTATGATGTCATCCTTCATCCCAACTCAAGGCCTTATACCCTTTCTCTTTCTAAATACATTTCCTGTTAACTGTTTTTAAATGGTACTTAACATTGAGGACTTCTTTGTTCTTTTAGGAGAAAGAAGCTGAGATATACAGATGTTGTTGTGGATATTGTAGTTGCTATTGAAGTCTGAGCCTCGGTCCTCAGAATATAGCACAATGAAACTAAACGGGAAAGAACAGTAATGTTGGAAAATAAAACTTCAGTTATTTGTGATGATCTGAGTTGAAATCTCCCTGTAGAGAAAAACGGGGCCCAGCACAGGGCATAATTGTCTTTCCAAGAGCTGGAAATATTAAAGGCATTGCTTTTAGTTCCTTTTTTTCTGGCCAAGATATGAAATATAAAAAGAATAAAGAAAGAAAAGAAAGGAAAAAAAAAAAAGAGAAGATATCAGTAGGCTTTTTGTTTTGTTTAAGCTAAAAAAACCCTGTCTTTTGCATAAAATGTATAAATTGCAGAATTTACAAACGTTCCTTTAATTCAGTCAAATACATACTGTAAACCCTTATGCAGCAGTGGTTGCAGGTTCAAAATATGTAGCTATTTTCTTGACTAGTCTGCCCATCTTTAGTCAAAGCTTAAGATGGATAGCAGTGAATATATCATAAAAAAATCACTGGGTTGCCACTAAAAAAGACTGGGATGTGAAACAGTTATCTTTAGACAGTTTTGTTTATTAACTCTGCTAATATTTCTTATTTTCCTAAAGCATCATGAATCATTTCTGGTTATGACTGCATGGCTCCCCGTGGATCTGGGTGAAGATTTTTACATGCAAAATAATAACCGCTAAATTTACTTCGATACTGGTACCACAAAAAATGAGAAATATGTATTTTCGCACAGTGCCATGTCAGGACTCTGCTGAGCAAACCTGACAAATTAGTGCATAATAGGAGGAGAAGGCAAACTGTCAATTTCAGATTTAGTTTCTGGGATGCTGAATCAGTGTTAAGACCTTTACCACCCTTCAAAAACCCTGATTGCTTTTTGCTAGTTTATTGATATTGATGGACATTTTTTGTGGTATCTTTTAGAACAGTCAATCTACTAAACAGAGCTCATAGTAATACCAAGAAAATTATAATGTTTATGTCACTGAAACAGAGAGCTAAAGAAAATGTAATATTTTGAGGGACTTGAAGAAGTCACGTAGTGCTTCTCCCCAGGTGGAAGCAGGATCAAAGAAATAAATGTTTAGTGATGGATGGTCCATAATCTCCATAACCTGTGTGCCAACGTAAGTACTGAGATTTTGAAAGCAAAATCTATCAAAAAATACTCTCTAAAGTTCAGACGAGATTGCTGGAAATCACCTGTACGCTTTTAAGTGTTGCACCAACAAATTTGTTTTCAGTGTAGACCTAAATAATCTGACAAGTTATTAGGCAATAAAGTGTCTCTTTTTGTTTGACAAATCTGATTCCTTGCCATTATCAGATGACTTCCTGATGTCAGAAATTAAAGTCACTTCTCATTTTGCCTACACTTAAATTATCAGTTTCCTTCAAGTGAAAATTCTACTTTCTCTTATGCTTTCTGAAAACAATACACGTGATGTCAATTTGATTAAAATTGTACTTAAAACCAGCTCCTGATCCCTTCCACAATATATGAGTTTAGCAGCTGTTACAGAAAAGATAATTTCTCATATATTTTCTTTACAGAGGAAAGGTAAATGCTAACTCATACTCATTTGGTAGATAAGCTACTAGATCTCATTTCTTAAAACATGAAGATATTACTCTCATTCCCTTAATAAAATTAGGTTTCTCAAAGGACCTTTTAATCACATACTGAAGCTTCCTTGTAGTCACTTAACGTGCAGCACTTGACTAACTAAATTAGGTTGATTATTTTGACCTGTCATGGGAATGCTTATGCAAGTAAGTACTCAATAATTTGTTTTCCAAATCTGTCTTTTAGAAAGTATCCAAGACACTCCATTCACTTACAAGTAAGACAAAATAAAAAAACAATTGTTTATGGAAGAGAAAAAGGGAAAACAAACTAATTATCCATAATCTCAACTTTTAAAGTTATTTGAGAATAAACAAGAAACAAAATTGGAAATTATTTCTCTTCTCAAAACTGTATGAGTCATCTTCATGTCATGAACAAAATGATTTCTAAGTCAAAGTAGATGTCAGTAAATCTGAGATGTCCTCAATGATAGAAATATTAAAAAAAAACCACAAAACAGCTTTAGATTATAGGTAGTGTGCATACTCTGGACCACAATTTTTTGTCAAGAAAAGTAACTGTGTCTATAGAAGAGATTAAAAGGTGTCCATGAATATTATTAGGCTTGCAAACTGCATAGTTTTATTTCATATCGTTTTATTTTACATCTTGAACTGTGATTGGAAATTGTCTAAGGGTTTGCTAAATGTCATGGGCAAAGGATTAGTAATATTATTTTTTTTTAATACAGACAATCTTGTCCTGATGGCTCTGAAAACTCCTGGGTACTATTTGATTTATTAGTATAGATGTAAGCTTTAATTTCACCTAAGTACAACATTATATGCCAACATGCTATCACAGTATTCTTGAAGCAGTAGGAGTATAAATCATTCTGTTTTCGGTCACCAACCTGTACTACTAAATGTGTATGTTTGTATTACACATTCAAAACTGTATTTTATGTATGTTCAAATCATGCACTCTATAGATCCTTGAAATATGGGAGCATTTATAAATAAGAACAAAAAAAAAAGCATCAAAACCCCAAACCACACGTATGATCAGGGATTTATGAGCACAAGTTTGTGTTTGAGATTCAGAGTTTATATCCAGATTGCAGCAAAATTTTGTATGAGCTGATGTTAGTATCTCAGACCATATTTTTTTCATCTACTAAGTAGGAGTACTGGTCATATCTGCCTACCTGATAAAGATATTGTGAAAGTAAATTACTTATTTTTTATACTGTTTGCAGTTGAAACAACTTCTTGATGTAAGTATAAAATTTTGATTTTTTTTTCAGTAAAAAAAGGATTTATGTAAAAACTAAGTGAATGAGTACTTCAGCAGTAGCCATGATAATAGGAGACTTAGACCCTGGTATATCCACTCTTTTTAGCAATCAATGAAGACACTTCATATTAAAGGACTTTCTTGTTACTTTTTCCTTGGGGCTATCTTTCTGACTGCGATTTTGGGGTTTTTTTAATGTATTCAAACAAAGATCAATAACTCCTAAAACTTGAAACAAATATTTCTGTCTCATATTGAAGTATAAAGGAACCTCTTTGGCTGTAAATTGGTACTTTGTGGTGGGGTGAGACATTTCTGATGCTAACTGGATTTCATTTCACGCATTCTCTCCACATAACCAAAAAAATAAGTGATTCCATGCAATCTGAAACAGGCTGTAGTTATAACAGTTGTTGGTTCTTGCTGCTTTGGTTGATCTCTGTAAAGAAAGTTTAACTGGGTAGCATACTAAGGGACTAGGGCAATAGAACGTGGTGCTCACTGTCTGCAGGTTTTATTTTTCAAGAAAACCCTGTACTACTTATTCTGAGTGGGTGAGTAGCACAAGACTCAACAAAAAAAGTCAAACAGAAAACGTAAAAATGCTCCCACAATTCTGTAGGGAAAAAAAAAAACCACCAACAAAACCAAACCCAATGAACTCCCAAACAGCAAAAATACCCAAAAAGCCCCAAAATGCCCCAAGAAACCAAAAGGCTTTCCTGTGCATGCTGTGAAATGGTATCTTTCAAGTATCTTTTAAACTCTTGAAGAACTCAATTTTGGCTCCTATTTTAAAAGATATTCAACAAGTTTTCTAGGTAAAAAGTTCAAATACAAAATATGATGTAAATACTTCCACATTAGATGCCAAAGGCAGAACTATTAGCACTTTGAAACATGATCTAGAAAGGAACAAGAACATTTTCAGTTGAGTGATCTATCCTCTAGGCTGCAGACTCAGGCTATGCTTGTTCTCCTAGTACCCATGTATAGTGGGATGTTTTTGACAGGAAGCTTGACCTTCTGGACACATTTGAGTATGTATTTCAATATGCTCAGGTGCAGAAAGGTCACAAAGCTTGTTAGGTTGAGGTTCTGCCAAGTCTGCCCAGAGTGCTGACCTGCAACTTTTCCTTGCAAGTGTTTCACATCAGACAGGTGGATACTCACACAGTTTCCCCAACCACCAAGTTAAGATGGGCTCCAAAGTGGTACTGAGGAACCTATAGCCTGCTTTGCCACTGACTTTTTTAAGGCACTCTGTGACTGTGATTTACATTAACATTAAATATTAACATTACCATCACTTTGGTAAGCTGTAGTTTAAATGAAATTTACTATTTCCTTTTTAATGTCTTGGCAGTTTCGGATTAGTCCATCTGGGCAGTTGCTTTGAAACTTTATTACTTCAGCTAAAATTCTGAATATTCCCCCCCCAAATTATCCTGTTTTCCTCAAAGCTTCTAAGTTAATCATTGTATCATGTAACTCCAGCAGACACCAGGAGACACCTTAAAATGAGACACTTTAAAGCAACAGGAGTCAATAAATCTTTAAGAGAAATCAATCATTAGCATGAGAGCAAATGATAACTGCCAATATGGTAATGTAAAGGTGCCATATTGTCACAAGGCACTCCTTTACCAATTGAATGCACAAATACAAAGTGTGTGAAAGTAACATACATTTCAACTGTGAAGTTTAAATAATGTGGAGTTAAGCCATAGCCTGCTGTTTTGCAGAAGTTCACTATCACAGGGTCTGTCATTACAGCATCATACCAAGCTGTTTAACATGCAGCTCTATTTAGCAAGTAAAACAAGGGCACACAATGCCATAGAATTGCATTGCTTTATGAAAACAGCATCATCATTCATTCTGAACAGTGTATTGTGTACCACATACCCCTTCTAATTCCAGCATACTTACCTCAGAAAGGCTGGAGGCATGTGCTGTCCAGTGCGTCCAGGTGTCTGACCACAGAAACCAGTCCTGGCATGCTTGGGTGAGAACTCATTTAGCTTCCTGATACAATGATATAACAATCTGGGTTGGAGGGGACCTTCAAAGAGTCATCTGGTCCAACCCTCCTCCAATAAACAGGGGTATTTTCAACTAGATCAGGTTGCTTAGAAGCTCGTCCAACATGACCTCTGATGTTTCCAGGAATTTGGGATTTTTTAGCAAATGGGTCATCTGACACCTCTGTGGGCAACCTGTTCCAGCATTTCACTACCCTCTTTGTAGAAAATTTCTTCCTTTTATGTAGTCTGAATCTCCTTTAGTTTTAAACCATTACACCTTGTCCTACTGCAACAGGCCCTACTATAACATCTGTCCCTGATAGGTACCATATTTCTGTAACCAGATAGACAGGCATTAGCTTCGTTCATGGCTTCCCAGTCCTAATTAGTGCTGTAATCCTGTTATTATGTAAAATACTGTGGTGCCCAGTCGGGGGAAAAAATCAAAAATGTGCAGCCTTCTGCAGGCTTTTGTACTGCCTTGGAGATCTTGAGCAGTGTCCAGGACATACTAATGAGTCTGTGTCAGTGAGCATGCAAATGCACATACAATTTCACAAGCCGTTGTGAAGGCACTTGCCTTCACAAGCCTCTGCCATGCGTGCATCTGAAAGGTCATAGAGCTGGAGGGCTACATTTCTTTTGATCTTGAAAAAGTGTTTCCAAGACATTTCATGCTTACCTACTACTCCTAGCAAAATAATCATTTGAAGTGACTTATCTCAAATTTTATTTCCCTTTATGTGAAATGGATAATACATCTTACTGGAGAAAGTCAGTAGAAAGGTTCGAAATTGTAGCTATACATAAATTAGTACAAGACTGAAACTTGCACTGAGAATTTGTTGAATCTCAAACACACATTTTAATACTGCTTCATATGTTATTTAATCATTAAGTAAAGTATTATGAGTCATATGAAAGAAAGAAAGCAATGTTTATCTTGCATGTATTTTACATTAATAAATCCTACAAATTATTCTTGTCTGGATATTGCTTGCCTTTAATTATATAAAAATTATATTTCTAAAGTGATAAATGTGAGATATGGCAGAAATATCTACAAAATTAAATAATGCTGGCAGCTTTAGGTACAATATATGAACATGGTCTACTGCCCCATTTCTCCCTCAGGTTCTTCCAGTCAGCACTGAACAGCCTCAATCTTACTCTGCTTATAAATCTAACATGATTACAGCCACTGGCCATTCAGCAATTTTCTTGGTTTTACATTCATTGAAGCCTCAGGAAATGAAATGCAAGGACCAAGGATGAAATGAGTGTCTCGTGTAAATTGTGTACTCTTAACACTGAGTTATGAATCACACAAAGCTTTAACAAAACTTGCTAACACATAGGGAATGTTTGTCTCCTACACACAAATACATATGTACACATGCATACAGTACTGTTCAAAACAATTACTCTTGCAGTGAAGCAGGTTTCAAACATTTCTGCCTTCAAAATCATCACAATTTTGAGATTTTTTGTTTATAAATTTTAGGCCTAAGTTCTTCTGAAATCATACATCTTGTAGTGGTGCACAAGAAAAAGGATTTTTTTAAAAAAAGTTTTATTTTATTTTAAAGTCTGGTCAGGGAAGTGAGGGACAGCGCTATTTCTCCTCACCTGTATATGGTTTAGTAGTTTGAGTTTGGACACAGGAATGTAGAAACAAAATATCTTTTATCCAGGGGACTTCAAACACATATCTTCAGGATTCCTCCATCTACAAATTTTGGGAAGAGGAAGGAGGGCAGAAAATCATGCAGAAATATTTCAGCTGTGCAAAATATTATTTAAGCATTCTGAAAATCTCAGAATCATAGAATCCCAGTATGCATTGGTGGGGACCTTTAGAAGTCATCTAGTCCAAACCCCTGTGATAAGCAGAGACATTTTCCACCAGATCAGGTTGCTCAAGTCCTGTCTAACCTGACCTTGAGCACTTCCAGGGATCAGGCATCTGCCAACTCTCTGGGCACCCCATTCCAGTGTTTCACCACCCTCACTGTAAAAAATTTCTTCCTTCTGTCTAGTCTGAATCTACCCTACCTTAGTTTAAAACCATTAACCATTAACCCTTGTCCTATCTGAACAGGCCCTACTAAAAGTTTGTTCCCATCTTTCTCATACGCTCCTTTTGGGTACTGGAAGCTGCTATAATGTCTCCTCAG
The DNA here is from genome assembly GCF_025592945.1 of Manacus candei. Taxonomy (NCBI): domain Eukaryota; kingdom Metazoa; phylum Chordata; class Aves; order Passeriformes; family Pipridae; genus Manacus; species Manacus candei. The sequence continues at coordinate 28,939,030 of NW_026138059.1, read as the reverse complement.
ACCCCTCTCTTCTCCAGGATGAACAACCCCAACTCTCTTAGCCTTTCGTCACAGAAGAGGTGCTCTAGCCCTTCTCTGGACCACCTCTAATGGGTCCAGTAATTTTCCTGTGTTGAGGACTCCAGGACTAGACCACAGGTGGGGCCTCACCAGAACAGAGGGATAGAATCACCTCCCTCGACCTGATGGCCATCCCTCTTATAAAGCAGCCCAGGATATGGTTGGCTTTCTGGACTGCAAACCACATTGCTCGGTCATGTCCAGATTTTCTATTCAACAATTTGTGTGCATTTGTTTTCTTTTTCTTTCCCCATTCATTCTTCCAACATCTCTTGCACTCCCTTTTGCTCTATAATCAACAACATCCTGTTTGCTTTTCGATAGGCCTAATAATCCACTCTGGCCATATTAAGTATTCCATAATAACACTGCTGAAACCAAATTCAACAATTCATAATCCATTTCTTATCCCACACTAATACTCATTACTGTCTCAATACTAGACTTAAATATTTGTGAGGACTTATGGTGAATCAAAACTGATGCATTTAAAAAGGAACTCAGCAAAAGAAAAAAAACAGCTTTTTCCAGCTGGATCAGTTCCGTGGTCTAGTGCACACCCACACAACCTGTTCTTCAGGTGAACATAAGGAGTAGCTAAAGGCATGAACAATGAACAGGAAAAGAGACTGGAGTTTTGAGTACTGCTGAACTTAGCACTACTGACTGAAAATATGCATATCAAATGGTGTTGTATATATAAAAGTGCCTTTGTGAAGCCAGGTTAGTTGATACTCTGAAGAATGGTACAGAAATGCAATATACTCAAATGTAAGTGCAAGATACTGTGACAATTGCTGCTGGATTCATTAGTGCTTTGTGTCAAATTCCCAGTAGGATTGCCTGATGACTTCTTTGGATTTGACACTAGACTTTTAACCTTTTAATCTCAATACATGTTTTAAGCTGGACAGAGTTTTCAATTCTACAAACTCATACTGGCCATAATAACTTGGGTAAAGCTGCCAGCAATCAATGGGTTAAAATGTATATATTCTGAATTATATGTTAGAAAACACTTATATATTTAATTATACAACCAGCAGTCTAAAACTGAACATACTGATTCTTATGAGAGCATGATACTCTGAGTGCAGGAGCATATAAATATCCCGTGTTGAAAACTGAAAATCTTAGTGAAAAGCTGTTAAAAATAAGCCCCTTCTGGGATGGAATTTCCAGGAGTTATGTATTCTACCTCTAAGCTTAACTTTTCATTCCTATTCTTCAGAAAACTGTTAAACAGGTTTTGATAGCATAATTGTGGTGTTTTCTGTGTTTCTTTCCTTACCTAAATTGGAACTGTATTTGTAACAAAAAATTTATGCAAATACTTGTTCTAAGATTTATAAAAGAAAGAAATAGATTTTCATCATATCTGTTGTTTGATTATGAATATTGTTGGCTATTAAAGAATACTGTTATTAAAAATTATAAAGATTAGATCATCTAATTATTTTTCTCAATTTAATTTAGCTCTGCTGAGGAAAGATAGTCTGTTCTCCTGCAAATTTATGTCCATTTCAAACAAAAAAAAAATCCTTGAAAACAAAAATTGAAAAATGGTTATATTCTAAAGACCTAAATCCCAAGTAGCAAAGCCTCAGTAGTTCATAAGTTTTGATACCTTTGTTGTTCAGGTAAAATTCACAGGAGTAAAATGAGAGAAAGAGCAAAGTTCATCTTCAAATATGAGATTCAAGATGCTCAAATTTAATCATTTAAAAAGGAGATGAGAAATGTATGCTTTATGGTTTGCAATATCTTTCCATCTAATAGAAATACAGACATTTCTAAAATGTGATTTATCTTCTTGTCTTATATATCATATCTAGGTTGGGACAAATTGCACTCTAAAGGACCTGTCTGTCCTTTCACCCTATTGTGTTAATGCTGAGAAGCTGAAAAGTTTGATTTTGTTGAAAGTGAGTCTAGGTTCCAGAATAGGAGAAGACCACATAAAAGAAGTGGCTTGACTTACAAGAGTCAATATCATAGTTGGAGGTTAGCTGCAATAATAAATGAAACAGTGAGAGAAGGGAAGTTACAAAATTAACCCTAGCTGAAAATTTCATTTGTGCTTAGACCCAAAGAAAAACGTAAGCAGCAGAAACCTCAATTAATGACAAGAAAATTGCTGTAACTGCCATAACTAAAATTCGGTGGAATATGTTATATAGTTAGAAGATTGAAATCTTCTATAGCATTTTTTAAGACCACAAGATTTAGGGGGGTATTTAGTCAATGCTTGCTATAAATCAAGAGAACAAAGGAGAGAATTGCAAGTGGTGTATCTGGAGCAGCAGTCTTGGACACAGGAAGAAAAGTATTATGGGGGAATTACATAACAAATATTCTGAAAGTGCTACACGGGCTAGTAATGCAACATCGAAGTAGCTAAAAACTATAGATGATGATTTTTTTAAAATAAAAATTGTTGTACACTTTGTATGCAAATACTAGTAAATGTATTTGGGATTTCGTGTTATTAGTAAAAATTAATTGAATCACTGCATTCAAAACTGGTATTTTTGTGAAGTATATACAGTTGGACAGAGGAAGCCTTCAACCATAATATTTGTGATGGTTCAAAGAGAATAATTTCCCAGGGCTGTGGAGAAGTTGTTAGAGTTAGAAAAACAAGAACAAAGGAAAAACTAAAAAATTTGATTGAAAACAAGGAGATCTTTATAAAGGGCTATGTAGAAAATTTAAAAAATACATTTCCATAACTAAATAAAGACACAACATCGTCAAAACTATTTCAGTTCATGTAGAAAGCAGATTTTTTTCCACTTTAAGAGTTAGTCGATTTATTTTATTATGAAATTATTACAATATGAAATACAGGGAATACATACCTGAAGTTAAAAGACTCCAGATAATTGTTACAGGTGTCAGTAAACTATAGATATTTAAAGACTACTAAAAACAAAAAAACCCCACAGATTAAAATTTTAAAAATAAAGTCATAAAATTAAATAATAATTTTAAAAAACCTTTAAAATTATACAGGGACACAAAGATTCTAACAAATGTTCCTAACTTGTACTTGACAAGATGCTGGTTGATATTCTTGTAAAGCATAAGATGATGAAGTAGAGTTTCCAGCCCATTAGTAACCAAGACTTATGCTAATGGCTCACAGAAATAAACATCTTTAAATCAAATGCACTAGAGAAAATATCCAAGTGCCCTAAAAAAAATGTTGAGTTGAATGATAAATGACATTTTAATAAATGTTTTAATCTTAAAGATACTGATGGCAGTGTTTATACAAAATAATCAAAACAGCCCAATATAAAATACCCTTCAGGAATTCATGGCTTGAAATGATGGGTTATGCTGTGGTTAGATAGAACTTCCAGTTTTCAATTTAATTGCAGATGGATGAACTTTAGGGACCTGTGACATATGAATTAGAAAATTTAGTGATCCATTTTTTAATTGAACTTTATTTATTTGTAGAAATTTTTCTTTACTTACTGCTGAAAATGTTTTATAGAATATTATAGGGAATTTCAGGCAAAGAGCATGTAGTTTCACAAGGAGGGGAACAAGAATGAATTTGATTGCAATGCCTGAATTTTACTCTGTTAATTTTCCATGGTGACCTGTTTCCAGAGAAAACACTTAAACAAAACCTTTAAGTGTTACTTATAGATCCCGCTTTTCTTATTTTCTAGGTTGTTTAACAATGTGAGGCCATGTTTTTGCTACTAATACAGAATAGCAACAATATTGCAATAACAGCAGTTCATGTGAATCCACATCTGAATGTGGATTCTTCCATTATCTTTCCTCTGTTTCCCAGCCATCCTGAAGCCTCAACACAAGTATCACAAAAATCTTAAGGCCACAAGGACCCCTCAAATATCACAGAGATTGGAATATATAGAAAGCCAATCAGATAACTGTCTGCCAGATAAATTATTCTCCCATTGTAGACCACTAATTGTGATTACTAGCCCTTCAAGTTGACACAGATCCTCATACTACGTAGTGTTACTTCCATGATCTTTTTTTTTTTCAGAGGTCAGGCTGGGTCCCTTTCTTGTGTGGAAAAGACGTAGTTTGGAACATCATCAGTAGCAATCCATTGTCTTCAAGCAGAGGATACAAGGAACACAAAAAATGAACTGCCACAAAGTTCTTTGTACCATCAGTGATCCAAAAAAATGCCAAAGATTTTCTGTAACTTTGACATATAGCAAATTATTCCCTCATGAATTCTTTGTGAATGCAGAGTGAGGAAATTTATGTAAGAAATAAAATTATGTCTTAAATCACTTGCAGATCTGTACCTTCCTGTCTCAATTAAAAAATAAAATAAAAAGGAAAACCTTTAATTAACAGGTCTTAAGAAATCACTTCGTGACAACAACAGGCAAAATTTTGCCCCAAATCTGAATCATGCTTTCAAGGTTTTCCTGATTACACCAACAGTGTGAAATAACACCTTTTGAGAATTTTTTGTATTAAAAAAAATACTAACAATAAACCAAATCATTTTACTGCCATTGTTCGAAAAAGGGGCATCCACATTTGCAGCACCTTAGGTTTATTCAGCTTGGAAGTGATATTTGGAAGTATGGTGTGGACATCTGAGCAACAGGCAAAGCCCAACCTGCACAGTTATCTACACAGCAATCGCCTTTTGCCCTCACATACACTAATCTCAGTTTGTGTTTTCCACTTAAGTGGTAAAATGTTTCAGTGAGTTTTAACTCTTTTTTTCTTGTAGAAGAGCTGTGAACAACACAACATTATTGTACAAAAAAATTATTTTAAAACTGAAGTTATAACAAGACCCCAGAGAAGCAGGAAGGTAGTCAAAGTGTCACAATTTTGAATTTTTGGCCCTAAGTTGTTATGATACAGGAACATAAGTTAAAAAACCTGTTGTTTGCTATGGAATCTCAGCACCATTACTAGCTACTGAAAACAAAGCCCAATTAAAACAAGCAAACAAAAAGTCTTTATAAGCAGACAATTAAATAAATATAATGATGAACTACTATTTCGAGAAAAGACATAATTGAAGAACATAATTTTTGTCTGATGCCTATGAATCTCAAAATATCTTAACCAAAAACTTTATCAGAAAGGAGCTATTATAGAAAACTGTCACAAACTCACATTTTTTGCTAAACTCAGTCGATAGAAAAAATTAACTAGAAATGCTTCCAGCATTAAATAGCTTCCCATGGAAGATCACCAAACAGCAACAAACTTATACCAAGGATCACTGAAACATGTGAATGAATACAGAGAATATAATATGAAAACTTTCAGACAAAAATGGGCTCTGAAAACCGACCCTAAGCAAAACTGGAAGGCATTCTATTTTGCCAAACTACAGAGTCTGGAACCATTTGACCTCACACATTTGCAGCAATTTTATGGAAAAAAAAAAAATCCCCACTCATCGACCCAAACAAACAAACAAACAATCAAATCCAAACCCAAATAATATATTTGACTATAAAGTATTTAATTGACTTATATAGAGTAAAGCTGGATTTCAAGTGTGAGCTCTCAGTTGAATCATCTGACCTGCAAAAAACTTTTACAGTTTTTGAAATGTGGGATAAATTGGACCAGCTGAAAGTGCAAGGTAATTTTCAGAATAATTTGTTCATTCTGATCTCATTTTGAATAAATGTCATCTGAGGTTTAAGCATGAACTACATTGACAAAAGAAGAAAGATTAAAAAAGATGAGAGAAAATTGTGCTTTAAAAAAGCACTCTAAAGCATATCTCTTAGCTATACAAGGATGCTGTGTCCATTCAATAAAAAAAAAAGAGGTAAGCAAACAAAAAATCCCCCAACAGATGAAACAAAAAACCTTCTTACTTTATGATATTAAAAAAGAAAAAAATCTCTCCTCTCTTTGAAAAAAAAGAGGGGGGTGAAAGGGAGGGAAAAAGTAAAATAATAGCAAAAAATGAAATTAAAAATGAAGTTTGGGTTGTTTTTTGAGTAATATATTTCCAAACAGTCATACATAGAAAATTAAAAAAGATTGAATATGTACAAATATGAATGCATGTATGTTAATATATGTTTATACAGGAAATACACACAGATATATGTAAATACACATGTATATTTCTACTGAAAACTTCCTGGTTGGCATATCACCTTACAGTACTCTATGATGCTTTGAATGTAGAGGTATATAAATATATAGGTGCATAGATATATTGATAGATATATTTATTCACTCACAAACATGAACATAAAAGGCTGAATATGTACATATATGTACCAAACATATACAGTGCCTTTATTTTAACAGTCACTCTTTTTTTTTTTAATTTAGGAACCCACCATGAAGCTGTTTCAGCAGAAAAGGTCTAAAAAGGATGATATATACATCTGATATTCTGAGAAACGTCCACGTACAGTTCTTTTCTGTGTCAATGCAAACTATATGTTTTGAAGAATAAATAAACACCTATATTTTTATGTACATTTATATTACATATTTGTTCATGTATGAAATGTATGTTTTAGAATTGCAACATACTGAATCAAAGGTAGACATAAATATAACATATGCATACTTTTTAATATTAGTCATATAATCCTTCTATCCATAAACATGAGTATATTCGGTACCACTAGATAGACAGGCCTGCCTTTTCCAGGTTCAAAACAAAAGATTGAAGTGGGGGGGAGATTATCACTACCTAAAAGATAATGCCTTTCTAAGAAAAAAAAAAAGTATAATTCTTTATAATTTTCAGATCAAAGATCCTGAAAGAGCACATGAGGATGGGCACCGTTTTGGTACCTCTGTTTTACAGGCTGCTCCAGGAGATTGATAGACATCCAGTTTAGTCATCCCTGAAAGCCTTACTGATTTAGATGTGCATCCACCTTTACATCTCTTATCTTGCTGTTTTTATAAGTTCCCTCTCCTTTCACAGCAAGTTCTATTGAATTCAGCCCCCAGCTGGTCATGGCCATGCTTTCATTAAGTTTACTCTCCCTCAATCAGAAAATGTGAGGTCTGTACTAGTGCTGGTCCATTTATATATTATAAAGGGACCAGGGAAGGCGTAAAGATCTCATATCCTGTACTTTGTAATGGAGAAACCAAATTTCAGTAACAAGTAACAACTCATAATGATAGGTTGTTTTATATATAACATGCACAAACACACACAGTAAAAACACACACATTGTAGCAGCAGTATCTGACAATGCTTTCCCCTTTGACAAAAATGAAGTTTATTTCATGATCTAGACCAAATAATTCCATATTACAGAGGCTTGGTTCAGAATTACACTTATTAATTTTATTAATTAACACCAAAACCAAGCAGAGATGAAAAAAAAAAAAGAATTTGATGAGCTTAGTGATGTTTTCAAAAGTAGGAAAAAACCCTTTATTTTTCTTTTCTCAGAGACATTTCTTTTACTTTCTCTAATCAGCAGAATTAATTTCCAATTGCCAAAGCAATATTTTCAAGGCCTTTTTTTTTAATCATTGTTCATTTTGCTGCCCTAATTTTCCCTTCTTTCAAATGCAGTATTCTTCCCAATTGACCAATCTTTAGGCACAGAAGGTTAGGAAATTATGTTTGTGGGTTCTCTCAAACTTTCAGTGCTCTGCTTCCAGCAAATGAATGCAAATAAACACACTGATGGAAAAAAAGTTTCAGATTCAACAGAGGCTTGACTGGCAAGGATTAGAGATAAGAATATAAATTTCTAGCTTTGAAAATAATCATTAGTGATCAGCAACAAAATAAATGCTACAGCTGGCTATAGCCATTACCACTGGGAAAGGAAATTAGTATGTGAAAGAAAATTTCCTTCTTCCCACAGCTAAATGATTAAGAGTAATCTAAAGCATTGCCATTTCTGATCTCTACTTGAAGTTCCCATAAGGGCACTCAGCACCCACAACAGAGCACAAGAGGCTAAACATTGCACTTAGGTCCCTATAACAGAAGGTGTTTATACTGGTCAAGAAGTTTCCTTTTGTCTCTGCTTAGCTGGTGGTCCTATCAAATGTCTTTAATTCTCAGTTCAGGAGTCCTCTGTTCAGGAATGACATGGACCTGTTGGATTGGGTGCAGAGAAGGGCCACAAAGATGATCAGAGGGCTGGAGTGCCTCTCCTCTGAGGAAAGACTGAGAGAGTTGGGATTGTTCAAGCTGAGGAAGACAAGACTCCGGGGAGACCTTTTTTCCCTGACCTCTGTTTCTATTTCACCACATATATGAAGTACATAACCAAATATTTTGGTTATTACTTCCATTATAAGATGGTGTGCCTCACCAAAGGAACAAAAGTTGCCCTTCTGCAAGCGGTTGTTCGGGGAAATCTCAATATCAGAAGCTAGACAGTCTGAGTATTACAAAGCTTAGAGAAATTCTTGGGTCAACCTTGCTGTTATCTTCTTGAGGTATAGGGATGAATGAACAGATCACTAGTTACTGTGCTCAAAAATGACTGGAGATGAAAACTACGTGTGAAAATTAAAAGGAATGAGAAAAATAAATTCAGCCATTCAAATACCGCAGTAGTAATTCCTATTTTATTCAATGCCCTTAATGGGATGATTGAGACATATACTGACATAACATATTTGCTATTTCATATCCTGAGAAGAAAGAGTATTACTCACACTATGAAGATTCATTGTGCAGAGGAATAGCATGGTGTTGTGGGACTTACACCTTTTCCAATGCTGCTTTATAATATAGTCCCAAACGTTCTGTCACACTTCACTCTGAAATAATAGGTAGAAAATTCTCCTTTCAGAATAAACAGGAATGTTTATCTGGCCACCTTCTACTAACTGAATGCTGTTAACACATTCTTCACATTCAGTCTTCCTCTCTTGGACTTTAACTAACTAGAGAACTTAATAAATCTAATAGTCAGAGTAAGGAGTCTTTCCAGGTGTGTTCATACCTACAGGGTGCTTGTGCAGCTTCTTTTCATTTGCATTTGCCAAAGCTAGTTTTAATATCCTGGCATTTGTGGCATCTTTTACTTTCATAACTTCACTGAAAAATTCTATTTACTACACTGAAAGTGTTCTGACTACTTTGACTTTATCTTGATAACTAGAGTTCTGCACATTTCTTACTAATTTATTTATTTCTCTGAGACTCAAGACTGATGCAAATGTTTGTGGGTGATTGTTCACAGCAGAGCCATAGTCATCAAGGATGTGCAGAGAACAGACTTGGACAAGCTATAGTTTCTGCTTTCTGGAGAAAGTCTCTCTTATGACAATTGCCAAATCCACACATACTGATGTTTGGTTATCAGGAACAGGTACTTTTTGTAGACAGGAATTTCTTTTTTCATAAGGGGATTTTAATCTCTAGCCCACCATAGGACACAATTTTCTGTCATTCTAAATATATCTTATCTATAAAACAAAATTCGAGACGTAGCTGACGAAATCCAACATATCCCTTGGTTTAATCTTGGTAGTCATCTTATAGTCACTGTATTTAACTGATGATTCTTATTACTATTGCTACACCTTTTATGTGGCAGTAAGGGTGCTAGCATGGGTGTTGCAGGTCCCTGAAATTATTTATATTCATGTATATTTCTTTCCTCATCTTACAGGTTGCTGCCTACATGTCATGTCTTGGAGTCTGACCACTACTTAGTTCTCAGCATGCTACCTACCTATGCCCACAACTTTTTTTCTCCTGAAGCTCACCATATCTTTACTTGGGTACTGTAAATAGAGGTGAGGGAGGAAAAATTCACCTAGAAAATTTTATCAGAGGAAGACCCCTCAAAGAAGTACTTCAGCATACTGAAAGGTAGCCATTCCTGCCTTAGAGCTCCCATTGAGATCTGAAATCAGTCAATTTACCAGAAGCAGGTACTGAGGGAAGCAACAGTTCTCTGATAGAGAGGAAGAACAAATTTGGAAAATATCTGGATCACACCAGCTTATTATAACAGAAAAGCTTTCTATTCTGGAGGAGCACTGCTGATTTAGATCACAGATCACTAATATTTTCTGAAACATTTCATTTGACTCCCCTTTTGTGACTGCCATAGACTCTCACTAACATTAAATTCAGTCAAATTTTCATAACCAGATAAACTTCACCAGAAACAAAGTGAAAATAGAAAGATAATACCTAAAAGGGACCTTCAGATGTTTAAAGAACCATTGGACTGATGCATGTGATTGTTATCATATTGTTTAAATTTTTTTCCTAAAAATAATATGTTGGTTTACAGTTTTAAAAATATTAGAAGAATGGAAATATATGATTTCAATATTACAGAGTGCCAAAATGATATTTTTAGATCTGCATAAGAGATTGGCATGTTAAGAGTATAATCACCAGCAATCTGTTTTTGTATAAGTGGGTGTTCATATTTCCTACATACTTCTCAAACCCCATTTCAAATATTTAAAGTGCTACTTTATTATGGATTTTAAGCACTTGGTAAAGCATATCTATAAATAAATTTGCCTCCCAATTCATTCAACACCCTTAGTTGAGCTCTACGCTCAATCATTATGTTCTTCTGTGTTAGTTTTCCTTAAAAATAACTAATTTATTGGCATGATAGAGAAAATTCAAGAGAGGGGAAAAAAGGCCCACAAAGCGAGGCAGATTAAAAAAACTATACCGATTTACCATTTCATTATGAAACATGCTGTTAAGTAGGCCCCAAAGCACTAATGGTCTCTGAGGTTTTGTTTTCTCCCTGTTTGGCTTTAAAAGATTTAATGAGCCTAGAACAACATGTTTTTAAATGATCTTTCTCTCTCAGCTAAACATCTTCAAGAAAAGATATTGGCAAGGCAAAATATGTGTGATCTTTTTTCCCTAAAATTCAGTACAACATGTTGAAATATGTAATACAGTAATTGCCTCAAGAATTACAACACCAGGAATAGCTACAAAAGTTGTTAGGTGAGATTACCAGTCACCACACAACACTTTTTTATTTTACAATTTCCTTGTGGTCCTCATGCTCCCAATGAACAGAGCTGTCCTTGTCTTCTGACATTTGTCTGTTGTCATAAATCTAGAGCAGCATCTTCCTTTTTTTTTTTTTTTTTTTGTTAAATCTGAGTCTCCTGTACTAGTCTTTAATCCTTCCTAAGTATCCTAATTTGGGAAAGTAACTGCAATACAGCAAAATACTTATAAATCAGATTTTCAGATGAGGTAAAATAGAGAAGTTGCCCCTGTGTCAATAAAGCACTACTCTGGGAATGGCTTCAAGCTTAGCTGTGCAAAAGCTGTACTGTGCATTTTAGGAAGAACCATTTTCCTCAGCATCCTGCTTCCCCATAGATAAATAAAGACATCCTGGCATTTGCTAACCTGTTATTTCATTCAACTGGCATCTACAATAGCAACCCACCCTGAATTATTTAACTGTCAAAGAGAAATATATCTGGACTGGCCAGGACACTATTCTACAGATAGATAACTCTTGTAAAGACAGCTGGAGGCTTGTGAGTGGCTGCAATCAGCTATATACTTATGTGTGTCTGCAAGACAGTTACTTTTTCCTCTTTTCTTTGTCTAAATATCTACAAGATGATGCTGAAGATTAGTGGGTCCCATAGTTTTTATGAGGAATAATGATAAACCTATTTGCAACAGGAAGTATTTCCTTGTTAAGATCATATACCTAATAGTCTGACCAGGCTACGCTGATTTTCTGTAGCTGAGAAAAGGAGGAGGAAGGAATTACCTCATATCATAGGTAATAATCACAAGTTTTGTGTTGCAGTAAGTCAAATGAAATCTTCAGTCTTGTTCTCACTGTCAGTCCTTTTCCCCTTCCCTGTTCCAAAGCCTTTTCTTCCTTCCCTAGAGCTGCCTTGTGTCTCTTCTCTTTGCTCTTTCACCTTAGCATAAAAATTCTCAACAAGCATCAACAACAGACATGAAGAACCAAGCACACTGCAAAGTACAGGAACAACATTTGAACCATTGCTGATGCTTTATTCTTGCTTCTCCTGGATAAATCCTTCTGGCTTAGACAAAAAAAAAAATAGTGCTTTTTCTGTATTGCTAGTAAGTTAACTTTGGTACAAAAATCATGCAATCCTTTCTCAACCAATTGAAATAGACTTGAAAAATCCCATATGCAACATGTATTATGACTGTTCAATGCAAGCATGTGCTTATTGGATATTTTACCTTGAGCACTCATTGCATGTTAAAGAACAGAAAATGGTGAGAGAAAACTCAGTGCTAATAAAAGACTTAATGAAAAAGTTGTTGAAGCTATACTGGTCAGCTGCCAGCAAACAGAGGAGACAGGACAACCATAGGATACCTTGATTTGAGAGAACTGACAGAAAGAGGCAGGATGAGGTGGGTGGTTTTGAATTTGAATTTTTCTAATCCCTAATCTCTCCATGTGTCTCGTTCCATCTTCTTTCTACGTAGAGTTTGACTCATACTCACTGATTCCTCTTCTTTTATATGTGTTGTGTCTGATCCAAAACTAAATGAATTCTAAGGAAATGCTACCTGATCATATGGAATAAAACATATTATAATATGAATAGAAAAGGAAAATATATATAGATAACAGAACTGCTTTATCTTCCACACAACTGTATGACAAGATATGTCTTGAGGATACACTGAGCCTGGACAAGCCCAGTGCAGTCTCCAGTAGCACTTTGGAATCAGTCGTGACATAGAGCTATTTCCCCCTTTTACTACTTTACATGCTTTATACTCCATTTTCTACTCTGTTTTTCTCCTACTTCTTAAAAATACTTTCCTTTATTAAAAATTTGAAAGCAGTGTTCACAAATATGCCTATCAACTTGAATAATTAACTTAATGATAGATATGAGTGGTTGAACAGATTAGTTTTCAGTTATGCTGTTGACTTTCTGACTTTTTTCCAGAGAAATATGACAGCTGATGTCTTTAATGTTCTATTTTAATTTAATACTTGTTATAATGTTTTATAGTTATCTTAAAAGCCAGTAAATTGCTATTATAACAGAAATATATTACAAAGAGAATTGTATGACAAAAAAGAGGATATATTTATGCTCAGAAAAATAAGTAATATGTTATCACTGTTTTACAAATAGCTTACAAAACATTACAACAGTATATTTAGAGAAATGATGTGCAACATCAATTCTTTACGCATAATCTCCTTACACTTTCTTAATTACAGTTTCTAAAAAATACTTTCTTACTTCTTGGGCTGAAATGAGACTGAAAATAAAGGTAATGAAAAAAATTCAATCTTCACTAGAAGGATAAAAATGTCATCATGGTGTAGGAGTCAAATGTATAGTTTCGTGTATTAGGTTTAGTCAGACAATATATGACTGTTATCAGTAAGAAAAAAAAAGTCATGGTTTCTGGAATAATTGCATATATATAGTTTTACAAGAAATTTACATTAGTTCTGCAAAGAATTCCTATGAAAAACTCCATGTGTGGTATATATAAAATCAACAAAAATTGAGGACTGTAAAATGGTCTACTGTCATACACTCACAAACTTCTGCTTTTTTTCTCACAAAAAACCTCCTGAGTTAAAGCATAATAAGGAGATAATTTGATCATAGTGCATTAGTGGCTGAATGGTAAGAAAAGACTAGATATCAAAAGTTCTAGAGATTGAATCTGCATGTTGTAATAAAAAAAATCTTTATATCTCACTAGAGAACATCAGATAGGTAGAGAAAAATCTGTGTAGAGTCAGACAATAGGTGAACATTAAGTAATCAAATATGCCACAAAATTATAACTATTCAAGTTTGTTTTCATAATGTGTGAAGGATACAAATAGGTCTTCTTTTTCAGGCAATTTAAGAATTCATATAATCATAGAAGGGTTTGGGTTGGAAGAGATCATCTGACTCCAACACCCCTGCCATGGGCAGGGACATATTCTGCTACACCAGGTTACTCAATGTCCCATCCAACCTGGCCTTGAACACTTTCAGGGATGGGGCATCTGCAACCTCTCTGGGCAATCTGTTCTTACGTCTTACTACTCTCAAAGTCAAGAATTTCTTCCTAATATCTAATCAAACGCTCCACTTCCCCTCTTTCTATCACTGCATATCATTATAGAGTCCACCTCCAGCTTTCTTGCACCTTCAGGTAATGGAAGGCTGCTTGAAGGTCTCCCCAGAGCCTTCTCTTCTCAAGTCTGAACAACCCCAACTTTCACAGCCTGTATTCATAGGAGAGGTGCTCAACTTTTAGAAGACAGTTTTGAACATCTTGATTATACTCATTCTCAAGTGTCAGAAGTCAAGCAGGTGAGGTAGAAGGCTGACTTGGCTGAGCAGGAATTTTCTCAGGCAAAAAAGGAAGGTGTATGCCAAGTGGAAGCAAGATCAAGTGACTTAGAAAGAATACAGAGATTCTGCTTGCCTCAGTAGGGAGAAAATTTGTGCAGCCAAAGCTCAAATGGAGTCGAAGATGCCAGAAATGTAGGAGACAATAAAAAGAGTTATTTCACATATATTAATGACAATAGACAGTATAGAAGTACCATTGACGAGTTACAGGATGAGGATGGTCACCTTACAAACAGGGTCTTCAACATGGATAATGGACAATGGGGGTCTCAGTGCCCTGAGCTGGAGGACCATGACTGCGAGAATGATCAACTCCCAGTCGACCCTGAAATTGTGCAGGATCTGCTGTTAAAACTGGATCCCTACAAATCTATGGGACCTGATAGGATTCATCCCAGAATCCTCAAAGAGTTGGCTGATGTCATCACAAAACCTCTCTCAATGACTTTTTGAACAGTCTTGGGAATTTAGAGAGGTCCCAGCTAACTGGAAGCTGGTAAACATTGTCCCACTTTTCAAGACGGGCAAGAAGGAGGACCCCAGAAACTACAGACCTGTCAGTCTCACTTCAGTGCTTGGCAAAGTCATGGAGAAGATTATTCTGGGAAGTATTGAAGAACACCTGAAAGACAACACTGTCATCAGTCACAGTCAGCACAGCTTCATGAGAGGAAAGTTCTGCTTGTCCAACTTGATTTCCTTTTGTGACAAGATAACCCCCCTAGTTCATCAAGGGAAGCCAGTTGATGTCATCTTTTTGGATTTCAGTAAAGCTTTCGACACTGTCTCTCACAGGATCCTTCTGGACAAAATGTCCAGCACACAGCTGGATAAACACATTGTGCAGTGCGTGAGCAATTGGCTCATGGGCCAAGCACAGAGGGTAATAGTGAATAGGGTAACATCAGACTGATGACCTGTCACTAGTGGGGTTCCACAGGGCTCCATTTTGGTCCCTGTGCTCTTCAACATCTTCATAAATGACTTGGACGCAGGATTGGAAGGGATACTAAGCAAATTTGAAGATGACACAAAACTTTGAGGAACTGTTGACTCCCTGCAAGGCAGAGAGGCCCTGCAGAGGGACCTTGACAAATTAAGGGACTGGGTAACCACCACCCATGTGAAGTTCAACAACGGGAAGTGCCAGATTCTGCACCTGGGATGGGGCAACCCTGGATGCACTTACGGACTGGGGAATGAGATGCTGGAAAGCAGTGGGTTGGAGACCCTGTCTGGAGGGATTAGCCATAGGGACCAGAGCGGATAAAACCAAAGGCATGTGTTTGCCTCATGTCGTGGCCTTGCCACAAGGTTCCAGTGGTAGCTACCTCTCCCTCTTTCCCCTTCTCTCTTTTTGCTCCCTCTCCTTCTATTTCTTTGCTCTTTTCTTGATGCTTGGGGGTGGCTTGGAGATGGAGGGATTGGATTTTGACTTAAGTGTTGTGGATTAATATGTGCTGAGTTGGTATTCTGGTGGAACATTTTGTCTAGCTTCTGTAGTGCCCTTTTTGAACCTTTGACAAGTTCCTTTATTTTCTCCCCTAAATTAATAAAGAAACCTCTTGGGAATAAGTCTGTGACTTATTCTCTTGATACTATCTTGAGGTAGTAAAGAACCTTATATCTATATTTTAAAGTAAAACTCCTAGCTGGACCTGTGAGCCGGCAGCTCCTGGGGCTGGAGTGTTACAGAGCCTCTGAGGTCACTTGGTGTGTTTAATCTGGAGAAGAGGAGACTGATGGGAGACCTCATTGCAATTTACAACTTCCTCATGAGAGGAAGAAGGACAGGCACTGATCTCTTCTCTGTGGTGACCAGTGACAGGACCCGAGGGAAGGGCCTGAAGTTGTGTCAGGAGAGGTTTAGGCTGGATATTGGGAAAAGATTTTTCACCCAGATGGTAGTTGGGCGCTGTAACAGGTTCCCCAGGGAAGTGGTCACAGCACCAAGCCTAACAGAGTTCAAGAAGTCTTTGGGTGATACTCTTGGGCGCATAGTGTGACTCTTGGAGATGGTCCTGTGCAGGACTAAGAGTTGGACTCAATGATAATTGTGGGCCCCTTCCAACTCAGAATATTCTGTAATCCTGAGCAGCCTCTATCACTTTCCTCCTTCTTCCTGGCATCGGAAAGCTCTGCTTGGTATGTGTTGCTGGGAAGCTTGAGCCAGGCCTTGTTTTATACCATGTGGAACCCAAGGACATTTTTTTCAATGGAAATCATAAATTTAAATGGTGTTTTTGGTTCAGTCTTTTAGATTTCAAAAATTGTTTCTGTTGGACTGTCCGTGGTACAGATTTGCAGAATATGTTCTCAGTTAATCTGAGCCACTTGCATCTGAAAGAATTGCTACAATGTAGTTTCAAAACTAAACTACACTTTTCAGTTAATAATACATAAAATAACCCCAAACCATAAGAAGGAAAACAGGTAAGCAGTTCAGATTGTCTGAACACCAGTTTTGAGTGCAACTCTGGACAAGGTGCTATTATGGCTAAAAATAATACTCTACTTTGTTTTATGTTGGTTTTATGTTTGAGTCTTGACCTTGACATTAGACATAGCTTTTTGGAGTCTTGAGTAATTTTTTTCTATTAATACAGTCACACTGCAATTGTCAATTTGCAATATATAATACCAGCTTTTTATTCTTCACAAAGGTTATTTTTATTGTTGCTTCTATATGGGAAGTGCTATTTTTTCATATGATTGGTATTAGACTTTTAAAATGTTTTAAATTACAGTTTGCTGGAACCATAACCACTGATGGAAAATTAGTGTAAAATGTCACAGTCTTTAACAACACTTTCCTTTACAAGTCTTCATCTCTCGACAATAATTTATTTAGATTCTGAATATTTCTTGCAGCTTGGAGAAAATTCAGCTTTTTTAATGTGGAAATCAAAAATTTGGTGGGAGTGGAGAGACAGTAACTTAGCAAAATGTACCACAGATCATTCCAAGTAACAGCCACAAATGACATGCAACATTAGAAATTAGAACAATTTCATAACATCAATGGCCTTTTCATGAGTAAATTGCCCCTCTGTGGATTTGTGTACTGACCAGGAAAAAGATTTACAAAAATGATCTTTTATGTCCTTTTAAAATGATAAAAATAAGATAATCTCCAGGTGGTCTCTTTTTCATGAATCACTTTTAAGCTTAGTGGCTACCTTGTGTTGTGTTCTGACATCCTGACAGTAAAAAAGTGCTTATAATGCTCCTGCAGGGTTTGTTCTAAAGCCTTTCCCTACTGTTAAGCAGTAAATCAGTGACTGACAGGATTCCTAACCTGCCACCTCCTGCTAGGGTGACATTAAATTCACACTATACGCTGTAATCTCCTTCCAGCTACCTAATAAGGACAAGAGAAAAGTCACTTCTAGGTATCCCAGTTCCAAACCCTTGGATAATTTCCTCACAAAACTATACTAGTGGAGTGTCAGAAGGCACCTTATCTCAAACTGTTGTGATAGTCTGTTAAAATTACTTTGCCTTATTCAAAGATGGAAAAGGGTTTAAAATTCTAGACATATAAATTAATGTACAGAATATTATTCACTTTTGCATATCTGTAGAGGAACATACCTGTACTTCTATACCACTGTGTCTGTACATCTATTCACCTAGCAATACAGACAATTATGAGGGTTGCACCAACTTGGGACTGATGTGACTCACTGCCTGGCAGGAGGGTTACCCCTAACTTTGTGGGACTGATTTTATTCCAAGCATGGCCAGTTTACCCTTCCAGCCAGCTGGCCTCTGATACTACTGAGGCGTAAATCAAAGGCTGTGACCCTCTTGTTGTGATTCTAAGCTTTTCATTAGCCTCTGGAAACCACTGGTAAACACACTAGTCACTGCAGTGTGCTGTCTGCAGCTGGGAGAGAAAGAGAAGTGAGGGAAGGGTGAACCCCGAGATAAGCCCAGATAGTTAGAACATGGTGCTAATTACACCCGGGTTGTGGATTCAACACCTGTATCCATTCACTTAAGAGTTGAACTCAATGATCAATGTGGTTCCCCTTCAAATCAGAATATTGTGTGATTATGTAATATTTTCTACATTTTCAAATGTCACAGTCATACCACAGGAGGCATGAAGGGAAGGTTTCCATCAGGATTTCCTGGACAGACGATCATCTATTTCGTAGTGTCACAAGATCATAGAATAGTTCTTATGGGAAAGGACTTTTGGAAATTTCCAACTCCAAATCCTCCTCTCAAAGCAGGATCAAACAGAGCAGGTTACCCACCAGGGTATTTATAAGCATTGCTAAGATCCCCCTGAGCCTCCTTACCTCCAGGTCAAACAATCACAGATCACTCAGTATTTCCTTGTGTATCTTCTAATTACCATCCTTGTGGTGCTTTGCTGGACTCACTCCAATATGCCTGTATCTCTTGTGCTGTGGAGCCCAGAAATGGACCCATCACTCTAGCTCTTCCTCACCAGCACCAAGTTAAAGAGAAAAGGATCACATCTCTTGACCTGCTCCTTCTCATGCATCCTGGGATGCTGTTGGCCTGCTTGGCCAACATGTTCTTACTGCTCATGCTGAACTTGCTGGCCACCTGGAACACAGGTCTTGTTCTTCAAAGTCATCGTGCAACCAGTCAACCCCCACCATGTAGTTTCTGCATGGAGTTAATCCTCCCCAGTGGTAGGACTTTTCACTTCCCCTTGTTAAACTTCATGAGGTTCTTGTCAGCAGTTTTGTCATAAAAAAGAACATAGTTTATGTGTCTGTGGAAAGTTATGGGTCTAGGCTAAGTACCTCTCAAAGTTTTTGTGGGAAAAATGAAAGAATATTATAAAGAGTGAAGCAGTTTCTCCTCTGTGCCCTTTTGTGTTACGTCACAGAACCTTCTTTGAACTAGACTGGAGCAATGGTAGCAGCTCCACCAGTGATCAGTTTTTGTCATGCCAGTACAGACAATTTTTTAACATACTTTTATGAACAAAAGCACAAACAGCAGTAGTTTTTATTGCTTTTACTTAAGGGTACAGAATATAGATTCTTACACCTCAGCAGACTCCAACTGGCTCTATCACAACTCTGCTTTGATAAATTTGTCCTCAGCCAAGTATCAAAGGTCAAAAGTCTAGATCCTCATTAATAACTCATAAAATTTTTATGGCATTTTAAAACAGATGAAAAGAAGAATGAAGTTAATATCTACTGTTTTAGCAGCTATACAAGTCCAGAAACTAAGTTAAGAAAATTCATTACTTCAATTGCACAACTAAGTACTATAAGAAAGAATTTTTTTATGAGCGGTATCCAGTTTAGAAACAGATCTTCCAAGTGTCAGTCAAGGCAGACATAAAATCTTGACCATAAATCCAGTGACCTTAATTTGTTTCAAGAGAGTCAAAGAGCAGTAATGTTGAAGTGAGAAGTGGGCTTTGGCTTCTGTTTTTTCATGCCATACCCAGCAGATTAATATACAAGGACTATTTTACAAACAGGAGAACCTTATATTTCTCAGTTGTGTCCAGGCTAGAGATTTTCTGAAATGAAGATGAAAGAACTTCAGATCTGTTGGATTTTCAAGCAATTCCGTCCAAAGCCTGTCTAATCCTCCTGTTTCTCACTAGAAAGAGAAAAGCGAAGAAAACTGATTTCACATCCAAGTTATTTAAAAAGTGTTGTTGAATACTTAAACTGGTTAATTACACTGGTTATGGATCCAACTTCAATTCCAAACCTTCCGAGATTACTTTATTTTTTACCTTCTGGAAATGTTTTCAGTTTTGATAGACAGCTTCAACAAATTATAACAGTGATCTATACTTAACATTTGAACATTTGCACTGCGAATGTACAATGTGTTTATGTGTGCACACACAAAACTACTGCATGCAATGTCCCTTTGGAATTCAGCCAGCTCCTAAATAAGATTTTTCTTGCCTTCTGTCAGGTTTAAGGAGAATACACATACATTTTTCACAAACATATATATGTGCATAAGTATACACACATATACACGCATTCTTAAGCCTACCTATAACTATTATTATATACATACATGCTATATGTAGTGTATATGTATTGTTTATAATTATATATATTTTCTTCATTTATAGATATTGAGAGAGAGAGAGAGAGACAAAAAGGGAGAAGCAGAGAACTACGTGAGCAAGGGAATGGAGAGAATCTTTCATGGGTCCCATTTTTCCCAACCTTCTAAGTCTTTACAGAGTAACTTTGGTTTAGGTGAGCAATATGTTGAACTATTTCTTTTCCCATCAGGACAACAGCAGGCTTTTGATGGATGTCTAAATCCTATTCTTCGGCAGCAGCAGCAGCATCTGTGACACAAGATCTCTGGAGGAAGTGACTTTTGGAACTCATCATGCTTCTGTCCCTCTGTTCTTGCAATCCAATACTATATTTCATTTTATCTTCAGCTGCAGTTCCCTCATGATTTTCTTCCATTTTTTTTCCTTCATCTTCCAGCTTTCCTTCTTCTTTTGTCCTTCTGCAGTCTCCTTTCCCCCATAAGCGTACAAACCACTTCTTTTTGTGTTCTTTTTTTTCCACTCAGTTCAATACTCAAGAGCTTCAAAGGAAACTAAGCACAGCTATCAATTACGCTCATTTCCCCATCTGAAAACAGAGGGCAGAGAAAACATGAGTGGAGGTCTCCCTCGAGACAGAACTATGAACCTGGATCATGAGACTAATGAGAATGTATAAATGTGGCAAAGAATAAAAAGTCATATCACTGAGTGAAAAGCAGGGATTTACGAGTTTAGAAAGTAGAGTATAGCATAATCTCACTAGTATTTCAGATGATTGTTTTCTATTTTTTTCATCCTATTAAGATTTTTTTTTCTATAAACATACAATCAAATCAAACCAAGACAAAATGTTTCCTGACCTTTTTCCCCATGTAAGCCAAATAGCTGTCAACTTTGGAGGGGGTTCTTTGTCTGACTGTTTGTTTTCTCCAAGAACAGGGGGTCATAACCTTGATTATCTATTTCTTTTTTTTTCTTGTGGAATTCTTGCTTCCACAATTCTGATAATAATTTAAAATATTTTTAAGAAGTTCTAGTGGGGCTTGTTCTCTATAGTTGAAGTCTTAGCCAACATCTTGCTGTAACCCTGCAAAAATTGCCTAAAATGGCACTTCAAAAACTAATACTTCAGCTTGCACAAAATATGCAAATAGAGGTTCTAAATATAATATGCCATAATTTCAATGAAATCAGCTCCTTAATATGTATACTTACGGAAATAAATACATATTAAAAATATACACTGACTCTCTAGGCCAATTTGTGATGTTCTTTCTGCTGCTCTCAATCACTGAAAATTCATGTCTCAACTCTATGAGGTGGATCTGAACTTACTAAAATAAAGTGACAGTTTTCTACATCCTAGGTTGTACAAACTTGATGGGAAAGATTTTTTAGTTTCTGTATATGTTTGGAGGTTACATAAATAAACTAAAAGGGCAAATACTAGGTTAAGATAAATGTCCTCTTGACCACTGACGATATAAGCAATAGCACTATATGCATTACTTTTTATTTTGTAGTGTCTACCAAGCATAGAATTATTCATTAGAAAGATTAAACAAAAACCAAAAATAGATCCTTAAAAATAATAAATGTGTTAAAAATATCAACAGCAATACAATATTTTCCTTAGTTAACCTGAAATTACACTAACACTAATCTGATATTTTTTTTCTTAAAATTCAGCTTTAACTATACTTGAATAACTCAATGCAGAGTCTATGTAAAGATGAAACAAATACAAAGCCATACCACTATCTACCTTTAAAAAAATTAAAAGCTTACATAAGAAAAGCAAATATGGAAGTCAAAGTATGCAAACTGGGAACACTAGAGCTGACTGGAAAAAATAATTTTTGGGGGTGAATTTTCTTGTGTCTCTGTGACCTACAATATAACATATAATCCAGTCCTGCCACTCATGAGTTATCTGGTAGAAATGCTCCTGAATTACAGTAAATAGCTTGCCATTCTCAATAGATACAGGTGCAAAATTCATTCTAAAATGCAGGGTTGTCCTTCTCATCATACAAGAATTGAGTATCATGTGTGGCTATTCTTACTGAACAACAATAGTCTTCTCTTCCACTGAAGTATCATAAAAATTATATTCATAGTGAATTTTCAAAGTACCAAAGAAAGGGTATGTTCTGTTCATTTGAGATGCAGAGACAATTTAAGCACCAAATGTTTAGTTACAAAAATATCTCATATTACTGTTATTATTATTATTATTATTTGGTTAAATTTTCCTAGCATTTAGAAGATTTATTCATAGTCTAACATGTCTTTATGCTAGGTAATGTGCAAACACAAGTTGTAAGCAGTTCTGGCTCAAAAATATTCTTTTTATGGCAGTGAGACTAAGGAGAAAAAGAAATAGAATTGTGGTTGTACATCCAGATCAGGGGCCTCAGAGAGTTAGAAGCCAAGCGCTTAACAAGATTCTTGTAAACATCACAGAAAAGAAGATATTTGGTGGGATTTTGTAAAAATCTAATTTCTACAGCACGACAGATCTATATGGGAATATTTCCTTAAATACGCAGGATGGTCAGGGAGGAACTATACATATGTTTGTTCAGAAATGTCTTTAAGTAAACAGTATGGAGTTAGAGCCATGGCTGTATGTGACTGTCAGACTGAACAGTAAATGAAAGATGAAAAACTATCCACAAGATAAGTAACATAAACCTGAAT
Organism: Manacus candei; assembly: GCF_025592945.1. Lineage (NCBI taxonomy): Eukaryota > Metazoa > Chordata > Aves > Passeriformes > Pipridae > Manacus > Manacus candei. The sequence continues at coordinate 28,915,908 of NW_026138059.1, read as the reverse complement.
TCAGATGAAAGATACAGTTAGTGTATAACTATGCATGATATAGTTAAGGTTACAGTCTGGGAAAATGAACCTGGGTTCCTATTTTCAAGTGGGATCATTTGCCTTTGGTAGGATCTAAAGGAAAGAAATTACAATGCTGAAGAGAGAAAGAGAAAAGGAGATAAGATTGATTCCAGCTAATTTTAGACTTCTCCAGCATGAATATTTACATATGAGCTAGTCCTTCAAGATGCAGGAACTTTTGGGGAAAAAATGTAAAAATAATTTTGGTTGGATACCTATTTTAGCAAAAATTCCACTATATAAAAACTATTTTTCTACACTGAATAAGAAGGAATCCTAAAAAAGAACAGATGTGTCTCTACTGTGTATAAGTGATTGCAATTAGCCAAATACCATTCAAAAGGATTATATTACATGTACTAGAGATCAATGGAAAAGTTGTGTATTAAATATAGTGTACAAAAGGAAGACACACTATTTAAATACAACCTATATCTGAGGACCTAGGGAGGTTATCTGAGTCAGTTATGCTGAATGACACACATAGGCACTTCCCCCTGCATAGAGGATTAGGAAGGAAGAACAAAAGCATTTTCAACTTTCATTAAAATATTTGTTTAGATTTGTTGTGCTAGATGATGTGACTAGATAATCACAAGGTAATATGTGGAGAAACACATAAGAATCCTGCTTTAGACATAAAGAAATTGTTCTGCTGTGAAGGGGCAGATTGGTGTATTGTGGTTGAATTAATATGGGTAAGATTAACCATGTTTAGATGATAAAGAAAAAAGGACCACATGGGACATACACAGAGAGAACAAGGGATGGAGAGGCATTCTTTACAGGACATGGCAACTGAGACTTAGAAGTGGACAGAATCACCATAGAAAAAGAGGACATTGTTTCAAGAAAAGAAGCATGGCAATGCTGAAGATGGATGACTGCTGATGGCAACCAGAGCAGGGAATGAGATTGGAAATTAGTTCTGGTATTTGCCACTGAAAATAAAAAAAGTAATAGAGGTTTTATACGTGGCAGCACACAGCAGTCACCCATGAATGGGTTTTTGATGGAAATGAGAAATTAAATAGCTTTGCACTAAAAAAACCCAAGGGACATGGATAAGAAGACTGGAGCAAATGCAAGTGTGTGTTTGAACATTTATTTTGCTTTTTATAAGATTGGAAAAATATAGAACATTTTGTAATGTGAGACAAGAAAAAGAGGTCAAAGACCTCATAAGTATCATGATGTGAGGTAAGGAGATGGTATGATACTCTTTGGAAACTTTGTGGAGAAGAAGAGAAGCTTCCTCATTCTCAGCACTGGACAAACATGAGAGGGTGAGAAGAAAAACAAAATTAAAAGAAAGAGAACAGACACACACTTTATCTCCTTTCTCTCAATAGAAATTGGCAAGGTCCTCTGAGGAGAGGAAAATAGGGGTAGAAGGAGGTTGAGATGAATGAGTTGAAGAAAATAGAAGCTGTGATTTTAGATATGGAAATCAATTAATTTGGAGCAGCTGATTTATTTTGACAGGAAAAATGTTAGTACTGACTGAGGAATGTAGCAAATTTGTAAGGAAGCAAGCCTCCTCCAAGAATTTCTTCCAGTAACTTTCATTCTGAGAGTATCAATGGAGGAATTGGATGCTGGCGGTTTTGCAGAGTGAGAGTTCTGTAAGGCATTTGGGCAGGATACTGGGTCATTCAGAATTTTGAGTCCATCTGGCTGCATACTCTGCACAAATGAATACACCAAAGCCATCTGGTGGGTTGGGAATATCAAAAGAACAGTTCACAGACTCACAGAATCACAGAATATACCAAGCTGGAAGGCACCCACAAGGATCATTCACTATTTCCCATGGGCAGGCAGGTGTTCAGTCATCTCCAGGAAAGCAGATCTCCATCGTATCTGATGGATACTTGGGAAGACAAATGCCATTACTCCAAAGGTTCCCCCTCTTCTTTCTTCTTCCGCATCTCTATTTGCTGAGCGTGATGTCATATGGTATGTAATGTCCTTCTGGCCAGTTCAGATCAGCTGTCCTGGTCATATTCTCTCCCGGCTTCTTGTGCACCTTCTTGTTGGCAGAGCACGAGAAACTGAAGTCGTTGACTCAGGGCAAGCACTACTTAGCAACAACAAAAAAATCAGTGTGTTATCAACATTGTTTTCATACTAAATCCCATAAAAGAGCACTAAACCAGCTACTAGGAAAAAAATTATCTCATGCAAAACCAGCACACAGAGTAAGGAAAACAGTGGAAATTTTTGCTCAGTCACAAGCTTTTAACAAAACCCAATATGCTACAGAAATTATGTGAGCAAACAAATTAGACAATTATGCCATGCATTACACTGAAGAGTGGGAAAGAAGGGCGAAGAACTGGTACAGATGGAAGAAACACATGGAACAACTTTGCTGAGGCAAGAAAGCCTGGGAGGAGAAGAATTCATCAAGTCCCACAGCAAACAAGAAGAAATCCCTCATCAGTTGAAAGTCATAAAAAGTCCAGCTACAGAGCACTGCAATGGATCCTGGCGGTAAAGCTGGATGATAGTTACACAAGAGGATATCAGCAACACAAGAATAACAGATGTCCCAAATGAACACCAAGCTGATGTCCTTTTCTGGTTATGAAGTGAGAAACTTAACTTGCAAGCAGAGTAGACATCAGACATATCACATCATCAGATACGAATAATAAGAATTCTGAACTGTTGTTATTAATGGGACATTAGGAATTACATGTAAGGGAGACAAAGAATCGAGACAATCTTATGCAATTCGCTGTATTGAGTATGGAAGGATGAAAAGAAGAAACCATACTGATCATATAACTACTGCAGAGCAAAAAATAATGTACTTATTCTTATAAAGATAGAATTTTTAAGCAACTCATTTTTAACCACACGCATGTAAGAAAGGAAACAAATAAAGGGAAGTTCATATGACTGTTGATTGGGGAAAGGTCATTGAATCAACTGAGGTATGGACAGTCAACTCAAAGGTGAAGTAGATTGCTGTGTTGTTTAGGATTTCAGTTTCCCTGGAAGTGTAATGCAATACTGCACAGGAATCAGACTCTAAGTCTCTATTTTGCACCTGTCCACCACATGTTGATTCTGCAAAACTTCACACACAAATATTAGTTCTGAGTTTATAGGAAGTGGAACTGTTTGAGTTACAATAATTTATATGAATTTGCAAGAAATCACAAGGGGCAGCATCCCAAAACAGCCTCCACCTTCTCTGCAAGATATAAAGAGATTCAGGTTAGATTTAGATGTGAGAACCAACAGGACTATATCCACACTAGCAAGCTAAACAGAGCCTAGGGCTTTCTTTGGCACTGAAGCCAACTGGCATATCCTTACTATTAAGCTCTCTTGCCATCAAAAACAAGTTAACAACATTCAAATTTCCTATTGGGAATGATTCCCACTTTGTGCTGATTTCCAATGCATGCCTGAGAAGTATTGTCAAGCATACTAGTTGGAACATAACATACATGATATTGTACCAGAGTCTGTAGTAGCATTTTAAAAATACGATCATTTTTTCAGTGTCTCTACCTGTGCTCTGACATGAATCTACTATCATAAATAAACAGCTCACAGACATTTAATAACTGGATGAAAGTGGATTTTAGGTTATATAACTTCAAGTTTATTTCACAAATGTTCTCCTGTTCCCTCCATCCCCTTCCTCTTAAACATCTCTGTAACTGTTAACATCTAAAGTTACCATATGCCCATGTTTGTCAAAACAGTTGTTAAATTTCTGAATTTCCACACTATAGGCATATAAAATACATCTCTCCTGCCTCCCTCCCACTGGAATCCAGAAATGAGGGATTTCTTCATGAAAGCCAGAGACTTCTAAAAATCCACATTTTTCTAATAGATCACTAAAGAATGTGGTTGTGTTACAACCCTTCTATCTTTAAGGGCTTGGAGAATGAACTGGATTCAGTTCCTGGTTCAGATGGAGGGAATTAAAATCTGCTGCATCCACCTCCCACAAGCTTTGCCTAGCTGCTGGGAATCAATTTTCTAGAAGAGAAAGACACTTTCTATGTCTCCCATTGAACCTGTACCACTTTACAGCAAGAAATGTGAGATTTAATAGACTGGATTCATACCACAAGAGAAAAACCACGGGTTAATTAGGACTGGAAGTGCTAAGATCTCTCTCTACTCCAGATATTGTTTAGATGGTGTATCTGATGTAAAATGCATCTCATTACAGGGCTCAGATACTCTAAATTTTGTAAAATGGAACGGATGAGAAGCCCATTTTAAAATTAGTGTCACTACAGTTACATTCTGAGAGAAACCAGAATGATGGTCAGCTCTCTTCTGATCATCCTTCCCAGAATAATTATTTCACAAGTATGGCAAAAGCCAGTCTTATTTTCTTTCCCACTTGGGAGAGTTGTGAAAAGATGGCTGAAGCAAAAGTTTCGAGACAATGCTAACTTAAAAAATTCTGAATCAGACTCTATTTGTTTGGTTGATGGCATCTTGTTGGGCATTTTCACTACTTCTGAGAAAAAAAATGGTAGTGAATTTACAGAGAGTATGTAACAGGGTAAAAAGTCAGACAAGTCCAGGAACACTCTTTAGCACTGACGCTAACTGACATGAAATGCCCCACATCCATAGTGTTAAATTTTTCTGCCCTCCAAAATACTGGAACTGCTCCCAAACTCCCTACTAGGAATAGCTAGTGAGCTATCCTAACTTCCATACTGTACCCAAACACTGCCTGGAAGATCTGATACATGACATGGGCCAAACGACTGCTTGGGACAATTCTGGCTATCCAGTTCTGTAAGTGATCAAAATTGAGTGGCAGATGCAATGTCCCGACACTAAGTAATAAATGGTTGTTCCATTAACAAGTATGCAGACATAGCCATGGTCTTTCTTTCCTTCTTCTCCTAGGGAAATCTGAGCCAACACTGTTGAGAACTGATTTTAGCCCCACACAGGGTTTTGAATGAGTGGAAATCCAATCCCACGGGTAGATGAATTGAACTCACTTAACAGAGACTCCTACAAAGTTTCAAAAGTCTCCTCATGAGCTCTTCCTTATCTAGGAATAGGGGACACCATTTTCCTCAAAGGACACTGTGAGGCATTATTTCCTAAATTCTGACTGAGAAAAATCGTGTTGCCTTGCCTGACTAGTCATCCAGTTGATGAAGTCCTGATTGATGAAACTAGGAATACTGGAACATAAAATTTGTTACGCAGGACATCATCCTATTGAGTCTGTTATGCTGTTTTGTTTCCAGAAATCCAGCAGAAAGCAAATACAAGAAAGTTCCCAGTAGACATTCTACAAGTTTAAAAGGGAATTTTTCTAAACCTTCTATGCCACTGACTTCTCTATGTCTGATACCATATCTTATCACAGCAGCCCCCCCAAGTGCCATTAAAATTTTGACTTGTTTATTTCTCCCAATCCAATTTCTATACTTTTCTTTTTCCTAGAGAACTATTAGTAAGATACACTTTTCAAGACACAGCCAGGACAAAATCTGTGGTAACCAAGGTTGTATGTATGGCTCTCCCTTTACTGTGTCTCAGGTGATCCTGTGTTTCCTTTGGCTTGTGCAAGTTCTCCTGTTCCCAACAACAGCTACTCCATGAACAGCTTGTCTATGGGACTTCTGTAGAAATGGAGCTGTGATCTTACCATCCGAGACACCTCTGCCTCGCACAGCATTTTCTTCTTTACCCAGGACTCCAAATAACCTAAGCAAAACTTTTCCTGAACTGCATCTTTATGACTATTCCATCTGAATACCCAAGGGCATACGACAGCCAAAATTCCTCATACACACATACCACACAAAAGTATAAACCAATGTATTTTTACCTAAACCAAAAAATAATGTGTAGGTAAAATACTAATTTACGCATAAATTTCCTCAACCCTTTCCTTAAATTCTGAGCTACTTAGTTTAGTGTAAAGAGTCAGATAGCCATAATAGATTATTTCCATTTTTCCATATGTTGACTCATCTTCATAACATTACATGTCATTAATGCTGCTATGCAGCTCTACAGGACAAACATATTTTATCTTGGCTTGTCTTGCAGTCAGATTGTTCTTCTTATAGTACAGTATGTCCCTATCATCTTCACTTCTGAAAAAAATGTTGCCATTATTTCACTTAGTTACAGTCTTCTATGCCCATCTTTCCCCAATAAAATTTCTTTTCTGCCAACAAATTTGTTCAAAATGGCCATTTTCCCTAATGCAAATATTGTTCATGCAGTTGGATGATGGCTATGACTAAAGACTCCTTTATCATTGACCTGTGATACAGGTGTCACAATAATGACAGATGCAGAAACTTCTATATGCACTGATGACTTTGTGATATAAATGCTCCCCCAAAAACTTAGGAACTTTATCTAAAGTCACCAAACTGGCAAATACAGATGTCCTCCATTTCAATTCCTTTTTCGTACTAGAACATATTTCTTTATTTAGATAAATACCTTCTGTCAGGACCATAAAACATGAATGAGAACACCTAAATAAAGACACTCACAGGAATTCTCCTTGTGGGTAATTCTTGCTGTGTTTCTGCTCTAAAGACTGGTTTTTTATTTTTACAGATTAAAACACATGGTTGATAACAAAATAGAAAATTAAGTGGAAAACAAATGTGACCTGCCCACGGACTTGGGTTTTTAAAGAGTAAATTAAGTTGTGTAGCGAGTCTGGTGCAATAAATTCAATATGGTCAAGTTACACTGTTGTTCCGCTAGTCTAGTTCCAACAGCAAGCCACAGAAGTGCCCCAGTATCTTCCATGCTGTTTCCCAGAAATTCTTTAAGGAAAAGATTATGGGAATTGATGAAATTATGTAAGGTAAACGTGAGTGAAAAAAGTGAACTGCACACAACTAACGGTACACTTCATTGTCAATACGTTCAGGAACCCAGAAGAAAGCAAGCTGTGAATATTGAGCCTTTATCCTAGTGCTGCGGGTATATTCACATGGTGTTATAAGGTCTGAAAAACAGCTGGATAACGACAATCCCAACTTTTCTTTACATTCCCTGTCAGTTTTTCACACTGAACTGCCCAGGATGAATAGGGTTTCCTGAGCATCAAACTAATTGGGTATCAAATGAACAACCTTAATTGTTGCTAATAACTGGAAGAATGACTTTTGGCCCTTCCAGTAGTTTATAATGAAGGAAAAAGAAACCTAAAACTCAGAATAACTCTTCAGTGATTTCTCAGTTAGACGGAATGGTTAAGAATGTATATCAATCCCTTCCTCCATTATTCATTAATGTCTATTTAGAGCTCAGCATTTCTACCTAAGCATTTTCCTTTACCCTCACTGTTGATCAAAGTTTGAAAGGTTTCTGAGGAAAGAACATTTAGAAAAACACAACAAAAGGAAAGCTGAGTAAGGTCTTCCCAACAGAAAATTACCTTTCACATGCATGTGACTGTGTTTAGGTGTGTATGAGAGAAGTGTAAAAGGGGCTAGCAATGGCCAACAAGAGGCACCTATGGTTGATGGGCAGATAGCAAAGCAGAGGATGTGTATTCAGCAGCATCCAAGAACCTATGGAAAAAGAGGCCTTTTATCAGTAGTAGATCTAACACTCTCCTCTCCTCTCCTCTCTGAACCACTCCAAACCTCTCCGAACCTCTCTGAACCTCTCCGAACCTCTCTGAACCTCTCCGAACCTCTCCAAACCTCTCCTTTTTTCTTATTTTTCTTAAAAATAAGAAATTGCTGGATTTTGTTCAGCTATGAATCTGCAACACTTCTTTTTTATCATATTATTTGAATTATTTTTAGATTTATTGCAAGTTTCATTTTCATAAAATCAGCATTTATTTGCAATGTAAGGTTTTTTTACATCATGTAAACTTAACATTTTATTTCTCAATACAAAGATCAAAAACGTTCTGCTCTAGAAATATTGAAGTGTATGTTGTCTGTACTAAAATGTTTCTAAATCACTGAAAATTAAGTCCTTCTCTACAGGATTTTTATTGTTTAGGTAAATATAAAAAAAAATAGAAATAGGGAAAATTAATTAGGTCCAACCAATTTTCAGGGGTATTTTCCATATGGTTATATACTATAAGTTAAAATCACTGTTGTCCTGTAATAAATCAATTATTTTGCAAGACTGTAAAGAAAATGTAAAGTGGCTGTAAAAGGCTGACATTTTCATGTGATAGCCTTTTATGTTCACTTTCCACTGTCTTCAAGTCTAAGACCCTTGGTGTTCAATCTTTATCCAACTTTCTGCTTTCTGTTATTTATTAGCCAGTTTTGTGCCTTTTAACCTAAACTGTTCTTCCAGAAAACATTGTTTCCATTTCAAAGACTTTATGAGCACTTTTCATGTAGCAGAAATATTTTTGTTCAATTTAAAGCAATTGATTAAAGGTTTTGAAATGTAGGATATGTTAGAAGGGAAAATTATGTCACATTTTGAAAAACTTCTGTTGCTTTTATTTCAACCCGTTTTCTGTAAAAAAGGTTGTCCAATAAGCTTTGAGTGAAGTTTTCTTGACTCTAGTATTCCTAATCAGTTTTTTACCCTCAAAAAGCTGTTACTGGATTTCACCAAGGGCTTAATTATAAGTGTAGCTTTGGCCTCTTCTGTCTTTAAACTCTTTTCTGTTTTCTTTCAGATTTAACACACTTGTGCGCATAAAAACAAGTAAATACACCTGCAGGTGAATTGTTACTTTATTCCTAGCAATTGGGCATTTATACTGGCCTCCCAAGAAAATCAAATTAATAAAATGTCATATCAGCTATCTAAATTTGTAGTCCCTATTCATTATTTGAGCTATCAATAAACAAAAAGGCATGTATTTTTTCCTTACCTCATATGAATGAAAAGTAACCAGTTTGTTCTTTGTTTTCAGACACACATACTGAAAGCTGTTAGAGCAATGTAAGAAGTTACAGTTTTAGACCTAATTTACATAAAAATGTGCCTACCTTTAAAGGTTTTTTTTTCAAGAATATTTAATGTCATGTTTATTAATCATTGCTTTTTATTTAAAGAAAAATAATAAATAGTGATAGAGTTTGGTGACAGAAAAGAGAGCATTTACCCATGTTCTGATCAGATCAAATTCTGCTGAAATTTTGAACAAAAGTATCGAACCTATTTGTGATAAAACAACTGTTTAAATATTTCATTGCAAATTGACTTTATTGTAATTGTGCCTGCTGAAGCTCCCCCTTCTGGAGTCAAGAGTCCATGCAAGAATTTCAGCTTTAGTCAAAAAACAGAGCGCAGCCTGAGAACACGACCCAGGTTGACCTCACAGACTCTAAAGCAGGAGGTAAGGAAAATGGCCATTTGTTTTAAATCATCCTAACTTAAAATTCAGTTTCCCTGGTTCTGTTACCTGACTGGCTTACAAGTTTCACATGTGTATTGGCTTTGGTAGTATCAAAATACGATTATTTGTAGCAGGAGGTATAAATTCAGGACTATATACTGTCTGCAGTGCAGGGGCCACAACACCCACTGACGTCAGTAGAGAGCTGGCATAGTGATCCCAGGCAGACTTTTTTTTAATTGTCCAAATGTTTTCTTGTCACATTTGTTACTCTCTGAAAAAAAAAAAATTGCAACTCCTCTGCCCACTGCTGTTTTAGTTCTTTGCTTCTTTTTTTTTATCTAACGTCTTTTTATAATTCTGCGTGCTCTTTTCCACACTTGAATCCTTAGTTTCCAAGAAAAAGTGGTTTAAATCCAAATTTTTACCCTAATTCCATGAACAGTGTCTAAATAGTAAATGCCAACAGCAACATGCTGTCACTGGGCTTCAAAGCTGATATTTCAATCAGCTAAATAGAAACAGGGCAGTTTACTTCTCATTAGGGGATGCATGAACAGTCAAGCAAATATTACTGCATCCACCACTATTTAAAAATGCTTTCTAAATGTATCCTCATATTCTTGAGAATTTGCTTACGCCACTCAGGCTATATTTATGTGTTACTCAGTCTGTGAAACCACATTTTTAAGACCTTTGTTTATTTCCTAAACTGAAGGATGAGGAATTAAGCCTTGCCATGTACAATTCACTGTTGTTCCATGACTTTGGCTGATTTCTGCCGCTGGCCCACACATATCCTGGCAATGGTCAAGACACAACTCTCAATGGGCTGAGGTGCTTAGTGAGAAAAGATCAACAATGAGCTGGTAGCTGGGACAGTTAATTTGAGTAGCTGTGAGGAAGGATCATGTCCTAGGACACAGGAAAGAGAGATTAGAGGCTGCTAAGAAAAGTGAGATATCTGCAAGTGTGTGAGACCACTGGCACACAGCATTTGAAGAAATTAAAAAGCTGTCAGGAGCTCCTTGATAACAAGAGAGAAGCAGCAGACATTTTGATTTTATACTCTCAATGTTACAGTCTCATTAGCAAAATAGGGATGTATGCACTGTATGGAATTAAATTGAAATTGGTACCAAAAATTCCAGGTTATCCTGCTCAAGGAGTACCTATCAATTAGTTTTGAAACAGAAAAATAAATCAAGTGACATTGTGCAGTTTTTTTCCTCAGCCTGATGTCTATCAAGTATTTCCTTGATATTTGATCATGTTTTCAGGTGACGTAAATCTGATAGTGCTTTGGAGGGTAAGATTAGAATTCAAAATGTTTATGATAAATAGAGGAAAAAATAAGGAGCAATTAGTGAGGAACTGTAGGAACAGGCTCAAAAGACAGCAAATAGGGTATCAGTAATCAGCTGCACAAATGAAGAATAAAACAAAATTGCTAATAATAGAATAGTTAATAACAGAAATAAAGTAGCTAATAGAAAAAAAAAAAGGAAGGCTATAGGGCATCGCAACCTGAACGTGTGCCAAAAGTATCAGTCTACTGCAAAAAAATGCAGACATTGTATGAGAATATGACGAGCAAGCAAAAGTACAAAACAGTCCTGTTTGGAGCTGGCAAGACTCCAGATAGAATACTGAGCAGAGTATTTGGCATTTATTTCAAGCAAAATATTGGACAGAAGAAACAGACAAAGCCAATCATAAATCTAAAAATCAGGAAATATTGAAATATTTGAAAGGAAATATTAGATGATACATCTTAAACCAAGAGGAAGGCTTATTAAGTGAAAGAAGATAGGAGGGAAGCATATATGCGTATTTATATACACTTATATTTATTTATATATGAGAATACTTGTATGTATGTATGTGTGCAGACACAGGCCACTGCAAAGAGAAAGGAAAATTTGTTTTCTGCCTTCAGTCAAAAGGACCAAAAGTCATGCAGAAGGAAAAATATCAAGCGATAAATAATGTAAAAAATTCTCATGCTATTGATAACAAAATAGACTGACTGGTGCTATTATTAAGTCTCCACTACTGGCCATCTTTAAAAAAAAATGTAGGGAAAATGTATTCCAGATTGGCATAGGCTTACTCATTTAAGTCTTGAAGAGGAAATGAAACAGAGTTTCTTAAGGCTCCTACTTCTATTGGGCATAGAAACCTCCTAATAACTGGAGTTAGATGTGTCCTCTATTTTTCTATTGCTACCGGATTTATGGCTGTTCCTACGCAGTTTTTTCTGTAACAATATTAATCATTTGTTAGGATTAGACATTTTCAGGAATGAAAAATTAATGGTTTGCTGTTTCCTGAAGACTAACAAAACAAAACCAACCAAATATATATTGTTAGTGTGTCCTGTACATTTTTCCATTAAAAATATTTTAAAAATTTAGTTCTAATAGAAAAAAATAATAAGTTCAGAAATAAAAGAACTTATATGTAAAAATTAGGAGTATATTTATAGAATCTAAAGCTAAGGTTCGAGCCTTAAAATATACCTCAATACAAATTATAAAATCAAGTAAGTTAAATTCTTAATAGACTATGTGCACTACAGAAGAGTGAGTGAGAACAAGATACAAGGATATTACATTTCTTCAAGTATGATTATGTAGGTTTAAAGCTTAGATTCAAGTTAGAAAGTTGTAGAATTCTGGTTGTCATCTGCTGCTTCAGCAGTCTATAAAATTGGGCAAAGTTGGGGGTTTTTTCCTCAAAACCTGATTTTGTCCAACTTTTGCTCCATCCCCAACATGGTTTTTCTCCTTTCTGTTTCTTACTTTTGGCTGTAAATTTAACATTTCTGAGATCTCTAGTCCTCTATCAAATTTAATTGACATTGCAATTAATATTACAATTGTCACCTGACAGCTAGACTTTTCAGTAAAAAATTGCTGGAAAGAGACACAAAGGTGCACACAGTGAAGTATGTTCCTGAAGTGTCCTTCCATTGGAAAGGCCATACCTGGGCTCTCAAGTTTTCTGTTTAAGGAATTCTTACATTTCACCTATATTATTCTTGGGACATAAACAGTTAACAGAAATTCAGACAGTCACAAAATTAGATTGCAATTACTTATATTTATTTAAAGGATGAGTATAGAATTCACCAGCTTTTGTACATGTTAAGTTTAATGAACCTTTTCAGTAAAGGATATTTGTACATACCACATTGTTTTTCATGCAATTCTTTGCACTGATTAATAAGATACTGTTCTTCCCCCTGTAGTCTGGTGTTTCAGGGATCTCACAAGGCTTAGCACAGGTTTGCTTTTTTTTCATGGTTGAGTTCACATGAGTTAATAGAGATTAGGCATTTTCTTCTATATGTCTTCTCCAGAAGAGAGCAAACGGAAGACTGTTGAGTGCATGCATCTAACTTTTGTTTCTTTAATTAGGGAACTTTTACGTCACTGTAATGCTACATCTGTGACTCCTTTGAATTCCCAGTGGCTGTGTGTATCTTAAGGAGATGATCTCACTCCAGAAGCAAAGCATTTTGCCATTTATTTGGGAGAAAGGTTCTTCTCCTAAATACCACCAGCAGATGAAGCTGTAAAATTTTTAACATGTAAATTACAGTAGAAGCATTGTCACAAATTTTTTCACTGCTATGAAATACTTTTCTTTAGTCATGGAAATACTGACAACAAAAACTTCAAAAATGCAAAAATGGATAATGGAAACCAGAATCTGACCTCCCTGCCTTAACTGCTATTTGTCAAATACTCCTCTATCCCATTCCAAACCAAAGCCCAGAGTTGTCATCTCTCACCCACTAAAATAAACAAAAAAGCACTGGAGAAGAGACAGTTTTAAAAAGAATTTTGGAATACAATTTTAAAATGAAAGCAAGTAGAGTAGAAAAGTTTTCCTCCTGTGCTATGAAGTTTTCTAGATTCATAAGTTATGAGGTAAAATGACTCCACCCTTTATTTTTTTCTCTGTGATTATAATCAGGTCTCAATGTGTCAGTATTACTTACGAGCCTTAGGTAACCAAAAGGAGAGTTAAACAAGTGAATTGTTCCATGCAAAGTCACCTAGGAGGCAAACTGGAATACCAAAGTTAGAAATTAGTCGCAACAGTGTTAGTTAATAAAGTGTCCAAGGTCTATGTCCTGTCCCTAAGTATGAGTGGCATGGAACAGACCACATCTTCACAGCAAAGCTGTCTTATCAGCCAGTCTATATGACCTCGTTGGAGAGATCTATGGACCGTGCTATTTCCTGAACAGTGCTCAAGCATTACCAGTGTTTGTTGGTGTGTAGCAGAAACTGAGGCAAGGTTCATGGCATGCTTTTAAGCAGAACTAATGTTCACGGGATAGTGCTGAAGTGCCTGAGTCTGTTAATTTATTGGTATAGTCATAGCCCTTGCATCCCATCACAAAGCATTAGGCATTGGTTTACCTTACCCAAAAGTAAACCCATGAAGTAATATAAACACCTAGTTCATAGATCAGAGTTCTAACCGGTAAATGGAATTTGCATGTATAGAAGTATTACCTGAATTTAGATATTTCTCCAGCTTGAGAAAGTTTCTCTGAACCTGACTTTTATGTTGGACATAACGCAATAAATGGAAATTTTCTCTTCACTGAAAGTTTTGTACTGAGTGGTTCTTATTCTATTCTCACAAAATTATCATAAGAAGTAGCAATGGTGAGGGTTTTGTTCGGGGTTTTTTCATGGTGGAGGAAATGTTTCATGTTACTTCTGATAAATAAATCTAACAAATAAAAACACAACACAATGCAGTTTTATTCCAGTTTTTGTTTTGAATATGTAGCAAATCTGGTTCACAATAATTACTATCAAGCTTGATTTTTATTTCAGTGTTAGTTCAATTGTAGAAATTGTAAAAAAAAATAAATCTCAAAAATCAAACTGTGAAGCACATATTCTAGTATTTGAAAGTGAAAAAAGAACCAGCATGCAAAATTACAGTTTTGCGGGACCCAATAAAAGAGCCCTACATGGGAGATAATAGCCTTAAGAAGAATTTTTGGACTGAGTGGATATAAAGCCAAGTATCAGTCCTAAATATATAACACTAAAATTATTCTGGCAAGCACTCCCAGCTAACACACATCAGAACCTTGCTTCAAAAAAAGTCATAGTTGCCTTGGCTACTATATTTGCCTTATTTTATGAAGGTCTAGAGTGTACAGTTTTGTGAAGTGTGCACTTTTTTCCACATATTTTAATTGTGATAGTTCAGCTGGCAAAACTTACAAACATGGATCATGGTTAAGAGGGAGACAGGAGACCAAACAGTCCTTCTGTTGTAGGTACCAGCTGCAGAGTGATTGTGTTGACGTCAATAAGAAAAGGAAACTGCTAAAGCAGAAGAACATAGATTTAGAAATTAAATCCATATGATTTAATCCATGCAATCTTGAACAGCAGATGAGACACAAGAAGCCAAAAATGTGAAATGCAAATCTTTGGGATGAAAATGGGAGGTCTTTTCCTAACATTAGCATTACTTGAGATCACCCTGCCCCTCATACCAAAAAACCTCAGACTGGCAATGTGTAAGATGTTTGGAGAATGTAATGCATGATATAGAAAGCAGTCCAGAGAAACAAATAATACAGAAATGCTTAGAGACATTCAGCCAAAAGACAAATGAGTTAAAAATAAGAAAAGGACATCCAGTTTAAGGAAAGATTAAGCAAGAATGTTGAAAACCAACAGGGAGGACAAGGAGAAAGAAGTATGAGTTGCATGATGCTGTAAGAGGCATTTCAGAGAGCAACATCAGTGCATGAGAATGACAGGAACCGGTTTGGAAGTAGTCCAGATCAACTTGGCAAAAAAGAAATTTGAGACAACAGCTATAATGAGCATGTTAAGTGAACTTACAGCCAAAAGACAGGGCATTCCTAGGGTGCCTAAAATCTAAAAGGGGAAAGCTTAGGGGAAAACTATGTGAATGTTAAAGGCCAAGACAGCAAGAAGGTCCAAATGAACAGGATGTGCTGTAAGACTAAGCTCTGCAAGGGCAGAACTGAAGACATCACGGGAAAATCAAATATACCTTTCTGACAGTGCAAGCAAAGAAGATTTTGAACTGACTTATATTAATTATCGCTCTGTAATGTGAATGATTCACGAAGTAAAAACATCCTTTTTTCTTAGCACACAGGGAGAAGTTCTGGCATAACAAAGCAATATAAGGGGTACTAAGCTGTTTTCAGGACAAAGCAGAGACTAAAGTAGCTGTTGTGGAACTGTAGGATGACCTCCTCTGAGACTGGACTAACTGCTAGTTTAAAGCACCCAATGGGTGGTTGCTTATTAATGAATGCATATTCTTTTCTGTGCATCTAGGTAAACCTATTCTTTTTCTGTTTAAATATCATCACTGTTTCTAGAAAGGATATGCTAAATCTATTAATAAAAATAGCATACTCTCTTTAATGGTGGATAACCACTTTTACAACACTGTTTCTAGAAAGAATATGCTAAGTCTATTAATAAAAATAGCATACTCTAATGGTGGATAACCACTTTTACAACACATAAAAGTGATTTGCCTACTTTTATTTGCATTTCTGTATTTTATTTCACTAGCTTTAATGAAATTAGTCAAAAGCTCTTTCTGCTGGGTTGCTTGGAGGGAAATGTAGGAACACAGAGGAAAGTAGTGAGGCCCTGAGAACAGCAGGAATATGAACAGAGCTTACATAGCAGGTTACAAGGCCCCAGGAGTGCCTCCTCATGAATGCAGCATGACTGGTACTAAGCAAGTTGAGAGGCTGTCAGCTAGAAGAATGAGTGAGCCTAGGGACAGTCACTTAAGCTAAATGCCGGAGAAGCCATTAGCTGCAAAGCTCTTGATTTCTCCTGCCAGGAGTAAAGGAAGGATGGGAACTAATCCTTGCACAGATATCCTACAATGAGAATTTGATTTCCCATAGATCTTTTACACTTAGCAGGCATTGCTCCCTCAGCTTATCCAGAAATATCTTCTCCCTCTTTATTTCCCCCTGTTCACTTGCATTCTTCTCTTGACCTTCACCCCAGCACAAAATGTCTCTTTCATAACTACATAAGATCATACTGTCTGAGCAGCATTTAGAGGAGAAAAAATGCATTTGTTGCAATGAATTGTATTTCTCCCCCCACCTGCCCCCCAAAAATGAAAATACGAGTGCTACATTGTGTTCCACAAATATCCTCGTGAATGTCAGTAAGAGAGTATTTAGAGGGAGAAAAGCCAGATAGCTGGCTGAGAAAATTTTTCTGAAACACATTTTCTAATCAGTTAGCCGGTACACAAAGATAAAACCGCTCATCTGCGTGCACCATTGCATAAAAAAAATAGAACCCTTTTACTGTACTACGCAGTGTTATGGGTCAGCTTCCAACTTCAAATACACACCTCCACATTTCTTGAAAATTTCCAACACAACAACAAAGCCATATGTTTAGAGATTCACAGAAATACTCAGCTGGAATTAGAATATGATTCTTAATGCCTCAAGTACGTCAAACAAACTATGTTCATTGTGGCTAAACGCCATCTGAAAATAATTCTGAACTGAGGTAAGATTGTATGAGGACTTCCACATATTGGCATATGATGAATCTCACACTTCAGGTATGCTTATAGTGTAAGTTTACCCTGTGTCCCTGTCTTGTGATGACAAAATAATGACTTTTCACCTGCAATTCTCTGATGCAGCAAGAGTTAAAACTCAATGATCATTCATGTGAGTAATGGCTCACTTGCATGAGGATGAGGTTTACAAGCTGACATCTCTCCATTAATTTCTGATCTGTTAGCAAGAGCGATACATGCAAAATATCACCAGCTTAGAATACCTTTATCATCATCCTAAATACATTTGCAACAGCATAATTTCCTTCAACAAATGGTCTGAAGGCTGCATTGCATTCTAGGTGTGTGCAAAATCTCATATTCTTAGCAGAAAATAAATAGGAATGCTATAATTGCTAAGCTGGTCAAATGGACAGGCTATATAACTCAGAAAACTGTCTCAAGTTATGCCCAGTAATCAGTGTTCTGGGAAACAGCACAAGAATTAGACAAGCTGAGAGTGGCCATTTCCTGGTATAGCATTTTAGCTTCCACATAGACACAATTATAGTCTCTTTTGTTTGTTCAATTACAAAACTAGAAGTCTTAATTAAAAACAATAAGAAGAAAATATTTTCCTTGAGGTTTTTTTGTTGTTGGTTTGGTTTGGTTGTTTTTAATAGAGCAGGTTTTCAGAACATAGAATTAAATAGTTACAGAAGTTTTACATTTGCTCTCTCCCGACAAATGTGGAACTTTTCATCTTTTGAAATTCTGTTTCATTTTCAAATCATTCTAACACAGACATATTGACAAAGAAATGGAAGAGTGTTATTCACTGTACTCTGCTTCCTGTCATTCAACTGGGAAAATGTATGCAGTCCATCTAAGTTTTCCAACTTGGAGAAAATCTCATATGGGATAGAACAGGGAAATAGGGGTAAGTGATATTTCTACTGTCAATAGGAATTCTTACCAAGCAGATGAAAGCATGAGAAGATTATCAATGATTTTTATTTTGTTTCTAATAATTTATGTATTTTAACTACTGTAAATTTGGCAATTAAAGAAAATAAGTATATCTTGTATTTTCCAATTCTCTTTCCAGAATATTATAAAGAGAATGTCAATTGCTTTCATAAAACTTGTCCCAAGGGCCTTGTCTTCTCAAATATGCTCTCATAGTACATCTTCACCACTCTTTTTAGTCTCTAGTCCCAGTGAGGCATAGACAATGAAAAGCACACATATACAGGAAGGAAGCATGCAGATTGTTCAAAAAAGCAGATGTCAGAAATTTCAGATTAATGGGGAGGCACCACGAGTTTATCCAGCTAATTGAATGGATTAGAAAAGGATTCTTTGGCCCAGGAATGAAGATGGACTCCAGCATCCTCCAAATGTCCCTTACAGTCTCAACCATTCTATGCTTCTGAGGAAGGGACTGCAGGCAGCAATTATGGACACTGGGGTTTTTTAGAATTTTGTTTTCAATGTGTCAAATGACTCATAGAGTCAAATTCTATTTGAGATATCTGGCTACATATCCTTTTCTATCTTGGAAAACTTTTCCATGTTCTGCCAAACTTAAGTATGCTTTGATGTTACAAAAAGAGAAATAGACCTAACAACCAATATAGAAGTTCCAAAGATGAATGTGAAAGCACCAGAGCCTTTAGATAATCACAATGTCTTGTGGTTTAACACCAGCCAGCAACTGTATATCATGCAGCCACTCTCACATTTCCCCCTTTCCAGCTCTGCTGGGGAGGAGAATCAGAAAAAACATTAAATTTTTGGTTTGAGATAAGAACAGTTTAAATATTGAAACAAAGTAAAATATATAATGCTAATTAAAACAACAACAACATATTACCAATAATAATAATAATAATAATAAAGCCCGAGTTAGACAAGTGATACACAACACAATGGCTCACCACACACTGACTGATGCCCAACCCAACCCCAAGCAGTGATTGGCCCATCCTGGTCAACTCCTCCCAGTTTATGTACTGAGCAGGATGTTCTATGGTATGGAATAACCCTTTGGTCGGTTCTGGTCAGCTGTCCTGGCCATGTTCCCTCACAGCTTATTGTGCATCTCCTCACTGGCAGGCCATGGAAATCTGAAAAGTCCTTGATTTAGAATAAGCACTACTTAGCAAGAACTAAAACATCAGTGTGTTATCAACATTATTCTCATACTAAATCCAAAACACTGCACTGCACCAGCTATTAGGAAGAAATTAACTCTGTCTCAGCCAAAACCAGGACAGAGTACTTTAAGTGAACTCCAGCATACAAGTGTCAAATCAGAAGACATACTGGGGCAGAAGAAAGATCATACAGTCTAGTAACAGAAAAAGCCCTCTCTTAACTACTCTTCTGCTGGATTTAACCTGCTATATTCACATTTAGTGCATTACAAGGTACACTAACTGATTTTATCAAGTAAAAAACAAACTTGATTGGGTATGGGTTGCTGAAAGACAACCAATGCTCAGAAAGAGTTCTTAAATGTGACAAGTGCTTTTAGAGTCTTACAAAGATTTTATAATTTTCAGATATCAGGGAAAGACTAGTCAAGTTTAAATGTAAAGCTATATCAATATTTTTAGCATCACCTAACTGATCTTTATTCAACTATAGTTCATCTTTTAGTGAAGGCACTATATTTCTACTTCATTATTTCAGGTTTTGGCAGACTTACAAGCAGAGTAAGTACTTCCAAGTAAACGGTATCAGCTCTCTCAGCAGTCAATATTATCAGAGGCTTTAGGTTTTGCACAATTTTTCATTAAGAGTTAATTATCAAAATTTAGTAAAAGGCAAGAAGCATTACTTAAATTTAATGATCTTTCATTCTAGAAAGATCATCTAAACAAAACATAATCTTGATTTCATACAATGTAGGCTTTACCTCTCTATCCCATCAATTTGTAATTAAAGAATGAATGAACAGAAAATATGTATTTTGAACAAAAGGCTAATTTGCTAAAAGCAAAATGACACGATATTTGCATGATCATTAATGCAGAAATAACATTCACAGTGAATATTGATATTTTGTTTAAGAAACAGTTAAATACTAAGTGCAGTATTTAAGCAACTTCAGATTGACATTTTAGAAGCAGATACAAAATTAGTAATTAAAAAACAGGATGTCTTTGGAAAGAAAAATATAATTTTTAAAGTAAGGGCATATGTATAGGAAAGTATAGTGAAATCCCAAATAATTTAAAGAAACAGTTCCAGTTACATAACGAAGACTATAGAGCTGAGATAAATCTACCTTAAACCAAGAAACTTTACTTCATTTCCAGTTCAGGGGAATTCAGTTCTGAGGCAAGGTAATCTCTTTGCAGAACAGTCCTTCATTTGCATGCTGTTGCCCTGAGGCATTTATCTCTAGTCTTCTGTCTTGCGATCCCATATTTTTGGGTTATTTCACCGGTGTACACCTATCCTCAGTCACAACTTACAGAAATAATAACAGGAGAAATATTAAAGTAAGAGACTCGATAGCAGTTGAAAAAGTGTAAGATTGGATGCCAACAAGCTGTAAAGTGTAAACTCAGTTACTCCACAGATCTGACATTATGCAAATCTTAGGAGAAGTCCAGTAATTCAAATTTCCCCTTTTACATGGAGCTAATGCCTCAGATAATTCCATGAAGAATAACTGGGATGTATAGTACTGACTGTGAGACATTTGATTTCCTTGCTTTATTGCCCTGAATTTTTGTTAAATACTACATTTCTAATTATTCCAAAGGTTTAAAGGAGATGACAGAAAACTCACCAAGCTCTTCATGATTTTTCCTTTTAGAAGTACTTTATTTTTTTTTACAGTGTACCAAATAGGCAGAAAACTGAGTCCAAGCTTTATGCTGCTGTACACACAGCTGAAAGCTATTTTTTAATTGAGAGATGGAGTGACAAAGGACAACTAAATATTATGGTTTTTATCATACCACACTCATTACCTCACAACATGAGAGCTGGCTGTAGAAATGGACATTGAGAGTTCTGTCATGACAAAAACCACACTGGTTTCAACCACACTAACTTTCTGTGAGAAGGACACTATTTTTCAGGGACAGTGAATGATGTGCAAATGTCTAAAATTATAAAGCCAGTTTTACATTTTCAATTACATACAGCATTTAATAATTAAAATTTTGTTAATCATTGAGTTCCCAGGTTTATTTGACTTCTCAAGCAAATAGGTTACCCATTACTTAAGCAAAATCATTTATCAACCGAATCCCTAGTCATTCTGCAGTTTTTATATCTGGCTTACTAGTGTGGACACCTGGAAGTTAATTCTCTCATCTCAGCCAAACCAAGCAACTTTTTCCTATATTGCTTGGCTTATTTGCAGACAAGGCCCCCAAGTGGTTCTGATTTCAAACATCCTTCAATATATTTCTTTTTTAGGGTAAAAGTGGGGAGGGGGGGGCTTGGGGTTTTTTTGTTGGTGGTGGTTGTCCGTTGGTTTTGGGGTTTAGGGTGGATTTTTTTTTTTAATGGGTTTTTTCATTTTGTTCCTTTCCCATTTCAGAATTTATTTTCCTTAATTTAGGCAGTTACATTGACTCTGTCTTCCTTGAATTGCTTTTTTTCACTGTTACCTGCCCATGTTCATTAGAAAGTATTATATTACAGCATATCAAACCACAGAAACTGAGTCAGCTCCTGGAATAGTATGTCTCAGGAGCAGAATTTTATAAACTTTCATGTCTCATTTTCAGATATCTCATTTACAGATCTTGGCAAAATGTTTATGTACTCCGAACCAGATGTAGGCACAATTTTTTCCATCCATGTGGTCCACTGTGATATGAAGACTACAGTGTCTGTTCCCTACTCAACATCTCTTGTTTCTGGAAAAGCCTAGAAATTACATTAATAGTAGCACAATCGAAAGTCCTCAGTGTTGGTAATTTCCAAAAAAGCACCTCCTTGACTGTCTCCACCTTCCAGCACACCAGCCTATCTCACTCTGCTGTTCTTCAGACATGCCAGTATTACCTACCCACCTCCCCAATAGCTTTCTACTCTTGGCACAGCTAATTGGCTCTCTTGTACTTAGTTTGAGCCTAGAACAGGATGAGTACAAGTTTAGGTGAGAAAACTGGTGATTTTACCTGTGAGAATGATCCATGCAGCAACTAGTTTTGTAGCCCAGATCTCATAGTTTTATACTACAACTAGAAGACTAACCTGCCAATTTTCACCTTCACAGAAAATGTTTATGCATTTCATAGCTGTCTCTGTGACAGATGCTGTGATTTCCCTGACTCCATCTGTTTCTGCTGCTGAGTTAGACACCCACTAGTGATAAGAGGTGTCAGCTTTCTCATCAGAGAAGTTGTCTTTACTGTAGTAGTATGCAGAAGTCAAATGAGATGAAATCATCTGAAAACTTTATTACTTTGATGTACAGAACAATTGTTCCAGACATATAACCACCTTCCTGAAGGCAAATTTCAAAATTTATTCCTGCCTCCAGAACAGGCAACTAGGTGGTTTGCATTTTTTCTCTTTGTAGCCTTACTGTAGCAACTGGAGTTGCATGTAATGGCATGTCAAGGTAGTTGAGTTACTCATTGCAGATTAGATTATCTGATGAATTTCACTATTTTCTGCAAAATAAATTATTCAAGGTTGCATTAGATGAACAGATCTAATTTCAGGTACAAATGTTCTATAAATTTTATTCTTTTTCCCCTTTTTGAGAATCTCACACTCCAGTAACTTCATATCTGAAAGATAAGAATAAATCTATGACTCACCCCTTAAACATCATGATTTAAAGTACATGGCTATATACCCAAGAGAGGCAAAGGACTCCTATAAAAAAAGCAGTAGATAAAACACTTAAACCTGTCTAAATCTTTGGACAGCTTAAGCATTCCAAAGACCTTCTGTATGCGGGGTAGTGTATTGTTTTATTAATCATTAACATTCATATGGGATTAGATCCAGAAAAGGTCTGAGTTGCCTAATTGCCTCTTCGTCTCAGATGAAAAAAATTGAGCTCAAATAGGCAATGTGTTAAAACTAGCTGTGACAAAAAAATCATCATTTAGCCTAATAACTGTAAACCAGAAAAACATACAGAAAATAATGGAAATTTTTCTGAAGTAGGTAGAAGTATGAGGGAAAAGATAATGAGTGTGGAAATTATTTGCATTCTGAAACAACAGCCCACGTTAAAAGTATGCTTGCAGTTTGTTCAAGGAGGTTTAATCAGAAAAGCAAATTGTAAGCAACATAACATTGCCACATTCCCTCTAAGAATCAAATCCTTCTTTTAATTAAACAGGTTTTTAAGAAGAAAAAGGGAGGAATCTAGTTTTTAATGGAAAGAAGGACATCTGAGGAACAGCTAATAAAAGAAATTTAGAAAGGACTCTGAATTGTTTTCAGTTTACAAGGAAGATAACTCAGCCATGTGGTCTTGGCCTAAAACTGAAGTTACATTAATTTATCACTTAGCTTGGAAGCATCTTACAAATTCAGATATTTAATATTTCTGCTTCAGTTTGATTCAAATCATATACTCTTTGGTCGTAAAAATCTGTACATTGAATGCTTTTTTATCCTACTGCCCCCATAACAAAATTGCATCATAAAGTTTGCAGTATTTTAAAAAAGTAAGATAATTTTAAAGACCATTAATTCATTATAAACAATTTACAATATTTATGTGATTTTTAATTAGATAAAAAGTACCATTCATATTAAATTTTACACTTTTTAATTATTACTTCATTTTAATGGAAAAATGAGAATAATAACCAGAATTAGCATTTGTGCATATGCTCACCATTTACTTCAGTCTAAAAAGCAGCTCTTCTTAATTAACTCTTTGGTTGAATACTGCTTAAGAAGAAAATATAAACTTTATTATCAAGGGGTAAATAATGCACATTTCAAGAGTCTTTATTTGACAATAAGATAAAGGTTTCATCATGTACCTTGAATCTGAGGTATTATAAAGTTTTCATACACATATATCAAAGGAATATTAAAGTATAAATTTGGCAACCAGTGAAAACTGTATTAGGTTCTCAATGGCTTTAAATAAAAGGTGGAACTAGAATATCACATAATACTTTGCATTTTACTACAGAATAGGATTTCTTATAGTTAGTTATTACAAAAACATGAGGATCTGTCTACCTTCTGTTCTTGGTTTCTTTGTTGCAATATCCCAGAACATAGACATCCTGCATTTCCTCCAAATATTATTAGAATTTATAGAGCAAAATATAGACTTAAGGTGAAAGGACATTAAACATCTGAGGGAAGGTCAAAGTGCACAAACTGAAGTACAGGAAAGGCCACTTAAAAGAAGAAAGTACAAAACATTTTTACTGTAAAGGTGGTCAAACAGGAGAACAGGATACCCAGAGATGAAGTTGTGGACATTCCATCCTTGGAGACACTTAAGCTAAATTTCTTTTACTACTCAAGTCAATTCTTCACCTTTTAACCCCTGTGGGTACAGGCAACAGGAGATTTCCCTAGGCAATTTTATTACGAATTTATCTGTTGTAATCCCTCCTCTTATATTAAGACTCATGATTCACTCCTTTCTGTATCATCTTCTCTAAGCTTCTGATCACTCCCACAAGTTGTCTGGATTGTGCCTAATTAAGACCATTTGTGGGCAGTGGAAGTATTATTTTATTTTATATATATAACTTTCTTATTTCTGTATCACAGAAAAATATTGGGGTTTGCAACTGACACTGTGGACTGATGATCTGAATTAAATTATCTCTCAGACTATACTTTGCAGAACTATCTCAACAATCATTCCACATGTTGCAGGTGCAGATTATTCTCACTAAATGTAGCACCTTGCTCTCTTTCTTAATATTTCTTCCTCTTTTTCAAGAATTTCTGCAGCTTGTCTTGGTCATTTTGAATTATATTCCTGCCCTTCAAATTACTTGCAACTTTTCCAGCTTGTTGTCATTAAATAAATGTACTCTCAATTATTGTTAAAAAAGAAGTGGTATCAGACTCCGAACAGAGATCTACACAAGCTATTTTCATGAAATTTTTTATACAGCACACAACTATACTTCCTTTTCTGGTACTCTGTCCACCCACTTTAAAATAGTTTTATCTATACCATAGTTAAGCTACTTTGATTATGATGTCATCTAAAACTGTATTAGAAGCCTTTGAATAACAAGGAAAAACTACATATTTCACTTATCTCTCTTCCCCAAGGAATAGTTAGAAATAGTATTGATTTATCATGATTGTTCTTAACAAGTCTGTGTTGGCTGTTACTTGTTGCCTTATTATCTTCTAAATGCTTACAAACATATTCTTTGTTTTTTATTCCAATGCTTGAAATGTAGTACATACATTTCATCTTACCACCTGAGATTAGGCACCACATCTTTTTTCAGTTCTCTGATGTTTCAGTTGTCCTTCATTTCCTGAAGATAACTATTAACTAGTCTGAAATTATTTCAGCTAATTCCCTAAAGGCAAAGTCAATTCAAACTCTAGTTTATCCAAGAAGATTTTAACATAAAATTTTTCCTATTATTACTTGATTTTTGACCCTTATAAAGCTGGTGTCAATTGTTAGTCATACCCCTCAGTTAAACTTTATGAGAGAGTAAAAAGTATAAAGGACAATGACACTTCTGGTGTTCGCAGTGGTTTTTGCTTCGTAGCTTTCCAGTCTGGTGGCTAACTGATCAATTCCTCTTATGCTAATGTACTGAATCAAAGCATTTTTATCTTCATTTAAATTTCTGTTAAACTGTAACTTGCAATTTCCAAATGCATTTCCACTTTTGATTTGAGCTCCTGGATAAAAGCTTTGCATTCTACAGTTCAGTGATTCTCATTAAAATTACTGTAAAGAAGCAGATTTATTCCAAACTATCATACTCTCTCACCTAACATTAGCTTTTAAAAAAGTCCGGCTACACTAGGATATTTCTATATGTTTTTCCTACAGTAAATGATAAGAAGTAGGTTGAGATGAAGAGGTAATCTTATGACACATCCCATCCTAAATTTGGTCTCCAAGATATGGAGGATAAATTGTCCTTTGGAAATGCTCATCGCTGTTGCTAGTCACAAACTGTGCTCATCACACCCACAATATTGTTCTGAACTTCAGCAAATGTGAAAGATCTAGAGTTTTATTTCTGTGTTATCTATGTAACTCTCATGAAATTATCCTATCCTGCCTTAGAAATATTAGTTAACTTAGGTCATAATGTCTCTGTGAAAGAAGGAAATGAAGGCTGAAGAACCCATCTGTTCTCCATCATAAAACAATGCTGTTCAGTAGTTTAGGACAAGAAACATTTTTCACCTAAATCAATATGTAAATTGAATTAGTAGAAATGGTCACAAAATGACCAGAAATAAAATAAGAAAGGTCTGAAATAAAATATAATTTTTATTTAAACCTGAACTATTCTTTTCTAAAGAATGTAATCTGTGATTTCTAATGTAAAACTATTTTTGAGATTTTGTTTTTCTGCTGCTTCTTCGGTTAGGCAGTTCTAGCTTTGTACAAATACTTGGTATCATTTTTTGAAAGCATTTTTGGTTTAATGTCTGTATTTTCATAGTTACTTACTCCACGTTATTAAGAAAGTAGTTAGAAATTAACTGCTTTGGTGAACCTCTTTTCTTGGTACATGCAGATATGGGAAGATGTACAAGCTATAACATCAGTAAAAATATTTGTCATGTTGGAATGATCTTTAGATCACCTTCATGCTTCAGATATTGTTTTTCTTTTCAGAAAAACAAACAAAAACAAACAAACAAACCCACAAAAGAACCAAACCAAACCAAACCAAACAAAAACAGAAAAACAAGACTCTATGTTCATTCCCACCATTTGTTAGTGCTCACTGCTAAAGAAACATGGCACAGAATTCCCTAAACAAGTAAATTAAAAAATGTGTCAGACTATAAAATCAGTTGTCCCTAAGTGTAGGACATGCATTTTGCTGCTGAGTGTTATGATGAAACTCCTGATACGAGGATCTAGCTGTTGTGGTCACAGTTGTCTTAGAATCTAAGTTAGGGTTTTATTAAAATGTGCTACTATTTTTTTTTCAGATCAAATCAACTGAAATTTGTATTGTCTTCAGGAAGATGATGTAATTAAGGAAGAGGAAAATGATCTTCCTATAATCTCCTGGACTTCATCCAGTTCAGAGAAAGGGAGAGAATTTTTAATATTGACAACTTGGGACACAATTTATCGGGGTGAGTATCTTGCATGCTGTAAAGAACAGTCCTAGTCCCTCAATTCCATGATGCCCGCCATACCTGTGTGATGCCCAGCACAGAATGCCAAACAGACCATCGGCTTGTGTGCTGTAAACTCAACTTCAATCTTAAATTCAAACCTAAAAGGGGCAGTATCCCAAGGAGAAGACTCCAAGTTAACAATCTCCAATCAGCCACAGTGAGAGACAAATTTCAGTCAAACCTTCAAACTAGACTCGAAAACCATTCCATAGATTCTACAGATTCCTGAAACAATTTGGCACCATATTAAAAACAGCATCCTGCAATCCTCTGAAGAATCCATAGGGTTCTCCCTCAAGAAGAACAAGGACTGGTTTGATGAAAACAATCAAGAGATCCAGGAATTGTTGAGGAAGAAGAAAACTGTCCACCAAGCACATCTTGCACTGCCATCCTGTCACACAAGAAAAGCAGCCTTTCGTCTTGCAGGCAGCAAGCTCCAACAGAAACTCTGTGACATCCAGAACAAGTGGTGGATCAATCTAGCTGAAAAAACTCAATTATGCACAGATACAGGTGATCACAAAGGATTGTACGAGGCCCTGAAAACAGCATATGGGCCTACATACCAAGTCCAAAGCCCCCTACTCAGTGCTGATGGTCAAACGCTTCTAACAGATAAAACCTCCATTCTGAATCGATGGTCTGAACACTTTCAGACACTTTTCAGTACCAACCATGTAGTCCAAGACTCAGCAATTCAGTCCATCTCACAACAACTGGTGAAGTATGAATTGGATACTGCTCCCACTTCAGGAGAAACCCCTAAGGCCATAAAGCTGGTGAAAAACAACAAGGTAGCTGGGGTTGATGGAATTCCACCCAAAGTCTGGAAACATGGTGGCCTTGCACTCCACACCAAATTTCACGAGTTTGTAGTGGGCTGTTGAGAACTAGGCAAACTACCATCAGACCTTCGTGATGCAGTCATCATCACTTTGTATAAGAAGAAAGGAGTTAAATCAGACTGTTCAAATTACCGTGGTATTACTCTGCTCTCCATTGCTGATAAAATCCTGGCAAGAATATTCTTGAACAGACTAATACCCGCTATAGCTGAAGGAATTCTACCTGAAAGCCAATGCGGTTTCAGAGCCAACAGGAGTACCACAGACATGGTGTTTGTTCTCAGACAACTGCAAGAGAAGTGTAGGGAACAGAACAAAGGTCTCTATGTAACCCTTGTCGACCTCACCGAGGCTTTCGATACTGTGAGCAGAAAAGGTCTGTGGCAGATTTTGGAACATTTAGGTTGTCCCCCCAAGTTCCTCAGAATGATCGTCTCACTCCATGAGGATCAGCACGGCCAAGTCAGATACGGCAATGCACTTTCTGAGCCCTTTCTAATAACTAATGATGTGAAACAAGACTGCGTTCTTGCACCAACCCTATTCACAGTCTTTTTCAGCATGATGCTCCAAAGGGCCATGGCAGACCTTGAGGATCAGGATGGTGTCTACGTTTGACATCGTACTGAGGGAAACGTATTCAACCTAAGGTGTCTGAAGGCCCACACTAAGACCTTAAACTATCTTGTCCGGGAGCTGCTTTATGCTGATGATGCCACCCTTGTTGCCCACACAGAAGCAGCTCTGCAGCGTTTAACATCCTACTTTGCAGATGCTGCTGAGCTCTTTGGGCTGAAAGTCAGCTTAAAGAAGACAGAAGTTCTCCATCAACCTGCACCTCAGGAAGTCTTCCATCATCCCCATATCATCATTGGCCAATCAGAGCTCAAATCAGTCCAGTAGTTTAATTACCCAGGTAGCCTCATCTCCTTGGATGGTAAGATTGATGGGGGGATAGACAACAGGTTAGTAAAGGCATATAGTGCCTTTGGAAAACTCCATAAAAGAGTATGGCGTAATAAACACTTGAAGAAAAGCACCAAGATCAGTGTTTACAAAGCCATAGTGTTGTCTACTCTCTTATATGGATTCAAATCATGGGTCATCTACCGCCACCACCTGCGTCTCCTAGAACGCTTCCATCAACGCTGTCTCCGTACAATCCTAAACATCCACTGGCCAGATTATGTGACCAATACATCTGTTCTAGAACAAGTATTGAGGCCGTGTTGCTGAGAACACAGCTTCACTGGGCAGGGCACATCTCAAGGATGAAAGACCACCACCTCCCTAAGATCTTGCTTTATGGTGAACTTACCACCGGCTGCCGCACGAGAGGAGCCCCAAAGAGAAGATACAAGGACTCCCTGAAACAACATCTCAGCCTTGGCCATATTGATCACCATAACTGGTCTACTCTGGCCTCAAATCGGGAGGCCTGGAGACACATCATCTATAACGCTGCTGATGCCTTTGAGAATGCACGCAGGATCACTCTTGAGGAGAAAAGACAACGCAGAAAGAACCGTGTTTTGCAGAATATACCACCTAAGGAGTCTTTCTGCTGTGCCTTTTGCAATCGGATATGTCCATATTGTATTGGCCTCATTAGCCACCAGCATGCTTGTAACAAATGTGGATAGAGCCTTCCTAAATCTTTATTTGCAAAGCCTAGCCATGAGTCTCTCAATTAATCATCTGTGTAAGGCGACCTATTGGAGTTTGCTCCAGCTTCCCCCAGCCCTTGCCCATGTACCATGGTTTCTGTTACTGCCTTTTCACCCAGGCATCAGACAGAAGCAGAGACAGCCATCCAATGATCACCAGCATCCATTTTTTTTACTCACTTGTGTATCAGAACTAATCATCGGTGAGTACTCTGAGCTGCTGCAGCTAAATGCACTACAACTCCTGAGTCACACTGTCTATTCCCACATCTGTAAAATGTAAGTTTGTAAGTTTCTGATATGCTCTACAAGGCTTAACTGGTGTTTGCAAAGGTGTTTGAGATACTATGATTTATCAAAAGATACATATTCATTTCACTATGTATTATTATCTCAGTGAATGTTCTTGAATTTCTGCATGGGAATATTTTCTTAGAGGCTTGCCATAAAATGCATAGAAAAACCTGGATAAAATATCATAACCTTTTAAAAATATAAACTATAGTGGGTGTTCAGAACATCAAAAGACAGCAGAATTTAGGCTCTTCAGCTTGAAGCTGATAAGCATATATACAGATTTTAAGAAGGAAGGTTCATGTTTCAGAAAGAGATGCCTAGATCTTAAACCCAAACAAACGGAAAACACAGTTAACTGATCTGCATGATGTAATGGTGGATCTGGAATGCTGTGTGTCTGTCCACCCACTATTGTACAGGCACTCGAGATACTAGTCATGAAACTATTTTTACCATCATGAGCTCGGTCTTGAAACCACCCACATTTGTCTTTTAGATTCTCATCTGTCAGCGATGTAATTCGCACCTTCTCTTATAGCCCTGACCTGAAGCCAAGAATAATATGAAACTAACAATATTTTTTTTATTTAATAATTTCTTCTAAAGATTTATTTGCCTTTCTATTTTTTGGGAGAATATTTATGTGAAATCATTCCTACAACAGCATTCTTAAAAAAAACCCAAGCTTTCTGAGAAAAAAAGCAATTATGTTTAAAATATTCCTTTGTAAGTAAGGTGAGTTTGAGCTGCAGACTGAAAGAAAAGAGTTCATTTTTATTCCTGTTTGCAGCATGGCTCCGACTTTTCACTGATTCTGCATGGGGACTCTTCAAGAATGAAAGTAAGTGCTTCGCCCTAAAGAGTGTCCATCTAATTTTCAGTACACCGTAACTATCAGGATCTTTTGTTCACTTGTCCAAATTAATTTGTTTTCCACTGATCCATTTTCCAAGTCTCCAGAGAGCCTTTTATATTCTCTATGTTCATATGGCCTTCTCATAGATGTTCATCTATCTTTCAAGTGGATTGAATCCATTAGCTCAGGGGAAAGAAATTTTGTTAACATTTACACAAAGGGATCATTAATTAGGACAGAGTTTTCTTGGAAAGAAGACTACTTGACAACTGCTCTCTGATTATGCTTTTGAACTTTATTCTAGTCTTTATGTCCTGAACACTGACATTCACAGATTATGATATCATAAAGAACCATTGAGATTATCCAGTCTGGCCATAGGTAGGCATCTTTTATGAATTAATTTTTTAACTAGGACAGCAGAATAACTGCAGTGTGAAAAGTGCTAGTGGTCAGCAAGGCTAAATCAAGCCTTTCAAAGATGATTCTTGGACCATATGTAGTATTTGTAGAACATAAATCTATATATATTAACATACCACAAAATACAAGAAACACATTATTTGGCTATAAAAGCTGTAACTTCTGAATAACAGTTAAAAAAAAAAAAGCCCTACTTTGAAAATTCAGTCATGCACTACCTATTACAAAATTGAAAAGCTAGTTCACCAGTCAGTTGACTAGTCTGCCACTGTCACTGTTAAAAACTTTGTCTTGTTTCTAGTGTAAAAGCACATAGTTCAAACTTCCAACCATAGGCAAAAAAACCCTAGTACTTTCTAATTATGTAAATGTAGCAATCAGTTATGAACATGTCCTTATATCTCAAAAGGAGTTAATTCAGGTGTTCCAAGCGAGTACTTGACATCTTCATTTTTGCTGAGTACATAGATAGCTTGTGTAGAACTTTTAGGCTTATATCAATAATTTCACTTACGATAAAACATTTTTAAAGACTTTAGATTATTTTCAGCTACTATGAAGACTAATACAAACTGCTTCAGAAGAGTATGCTACAGAAGTTCCCTCCTGGATTAATAGTGTGCAATGTGGGTTCACAGCCTTCACAGTACACTGGAGGCTCCATTGCTTTGTTAAATACATGCATAGCAAACATTGTCTATCTTTGCTCTCCTATCCAATGTGTGCTTGTTCTACGGTGAATCCAATACATTATGATCATTTTTCTTGTTGTGCAAGATGTGCCACCCTTAGCCTGGGGTTGACTAACATTTATGAGGAACAACTCTTAACTATATTACTTAGGGACAAAACAACTCTGTTGCTATCCTACAACTGTCAGGCACATCATAGCTTTAAGAGTGGACAGCAATGTATCAGAGAATTAATGTATTTCTGATAATGCCTGTGCAGCCATTGAGGAGCTACATTTACTAATAGCAGCACAAGCACTTTGTCAATCACTGCACACAGAGTCATCCACAAATCTTGATGGTTCCATGTCAACAACATTCCTCCAGGAAGGACACATAAAGATTTGCTGTCACCACAAAAACACTTCTGCATGAATTACAAGCTATATGCTTACTTACCAGTCATTCACTGTTGTCAGGTGATTTGAGAAGTCTGTCCTTTAAGTCTGACATATGAAATATGGATACAGAAAGGAATAACCCTAGAAAGAGCATACAAAGAACAGGTATCACACATGCTGTGAGTCCTCTGAATGAGGGCTTGTGGTGTTGGAACCATGCATGCTTATGTTAGACATAATGTAATGCAGATGAAATGTGATCTGTTGGATTCAGGGCCCCAGTGGTCTGGTATTTTTGGCTTTTAAGAGTAAAAAGCAAGTTCAATATCCTATTGGACAAATTAACATTTCCACCTTTTATAGTCACACAACGGTCCACTTCAAACACTGCAAAATAACAAGAGACTGAAATTATATGTTGCATTTTACTTTTTCAAAAGCCCTACTTCACCTAGCACGTGATCTTATTCATGTCTAACAACAGTGCAAGTGAGTTACTGGTAAAACCTCATGATAATACATCCAAATAATATTTTAAATAGCCCACTTTATAAATGGGAGCTCTAATAATAAACAGTTATCTAGACATATATAGTTACTTATTTTGATTTCCTCGAAGCCTATTTATTACCTCTGAGATTTGAGGTAAAAATCTGAAGCTTCCCTCAAAACCTTGCAGTCTCTCTACAGCACATTGCAGCATGAATGTCTTCTTTGGTACTTTCTTCATCTTCATTCTGCAGCTTCTAACCTGATGCTGCTGAGATTTCAGCTGGAAAATGCTCTTCCTTCATGATCTGCCTCTACCAGAAATTCAGCCCAGGATTTAGCTCACCGAACCTTGACTAAAGTAACATCTACTCTAACTTAAAGTCAATGGATCATGTAATCTTTCTAATCAAGACAGTGACATTAAGTCAGTTTGAACCACCTGCTGGCAACACCTATGTCTCGCTACCGGATGATGAGGCTAAGACTACATGTATACCAATATAAAAAAAAATGTGGATGTTTTCTGGTCTAAACCCAATCAGCATGGCACAGTTTTGAGTCCTCCATTCAATTACAAACAATCTCTTGTCTGCCAAAACAGGAGAGCTGCACCAAAATTGCTATTGGGTTGAGCCTGTCTAACAACCTGGCCTAGGCTGTTTCCCAGCAGTGCCTGTATGTTATCTGGGAAAGAAACAGTTAACATGGGAAAAAAATGTGCCAGGATCTGTGCTTACACCTGGACACTTTGAATGAGTGCGTGCCAGTGGTAAGGCTCACCTCCTGATCTTCTGTGGTTTGCCAGTATAGGTGATAAGTACATGCATATAATTTCTGCACAGCTACAAATTAATTAAATTAATATACATTCAGGTCTTGAATGTATTCTGTATTAAAAGGATGAATTGCAGTAAAAGAAACAAATTTTTTTGACATGAAGGAAAAAGAATTATTGAAATCTCCCTAACCAACTTATCCACTGTGCTAAAACATTTATCTGAAAGCTACATATCTGAGTACTGTCTACACTAGAAGAGCCTCTGCTATTGTAATCATGCCAGTTACCAAGGCTGGCACTGTGATCATGCCAGATGCCAAGACTGGTACTGGTGCCACAGTAAGACTTTAGCATAGAACCAGTTTTACTGACAGGCAAGCACTAAAAAAAAATTTCTGTATCCTGAACAAAATTAAGAAAGTTATAGACTATAATAATCTTGTACATGATTAAACAGAATTAGACCATTTGAATTCTAATTTGAAAAATAAAAATAAATTCTAAGATAGATTTGCATGTGAAGGACAATTCACATATGCCAAAGTTTATATATAGATTTTAGTAAAATAAATGTTTTTATTATATGATTTTATTATATGATTGTAATTTTCCTCATACATGCCTACTGTTCAAATCTTTTTTCCTTTTCCTCTTGACATGGCTATAGATCCCTTTTCTGAATAACTATTATGAAAATTATATTGTCTGATTAACAGCTGTGTAGCTTCCCAATAACCTAAGAGCTCATTCTGTAATCACAGATATAGTCTTTCTGAGTGTAGTGGGGCTATTTGCATGAAGGAAGACTTGCAGCCTCAGTCCCTAAATTTATATTTATAGTATCTTTAAGTGTAATAAAATTAAATTACAAATGAGTCTTTGATTAAGTATCCTTTCAAGTGCTATAAAATCATACATTAAGCTAGAGCTCCCTACTGTTCCTGTGAAAAATAAGTGTTCAGAAAGATAACACTGGAGGGTTTAGTAGGATGCAGATGGTAGGATCCTCCTTATTCCAGTTTTTGACAGAAAATTGCTTTTTAGGTTTACATATAATCTGAAAAGATATCCGAGACCACCAAACCTCATTCCAGTTCCTTTTCAAACACTGCAACTGCAGATTTGGAAATAAGGTCTGGAAAGATTTGAGGAGATCAGTTGTCCTCTAGCACAAAACATGGGACAGCTGGCCAAGCTACAAGCCCCTCAGAAACAATTCTTATCAGAACACCTTAGTTACAATTAGTTACAAAGAAATCTGTTGAGAAAAGAAAACTCCAAGGAGATTTAGACACTGTTCTGAAAACATCCCAGCAGAAAAATAGGTAGGCAGTGAGGACCATGATGCTATGCTGAAAGGACTGATGTCAGTAGCAGACTTGGTTAAAGTGCATCTGATGTTTCTTAATTCCACTTTCCCTCCTATCAGCTCTATCCCTTCCAATATCTCTTTATTTCCTGCTCTGAAAAGTTACCCATACATCCCATGTCTGAGGCACTGTGTGTCTCTCATTTCTTTTGCCCCACTCCAAAATATCTTTCTTTTCCCTCTCACCTAGTGCAAGGTACAGAGAGATGGTTTTCCTGGTTACAACCTCCATTACCACCCAGCTTTTTGCCCTGGCCCCCAGCTGAAGCAGACTTTGGGGAGGAAGCATGCTTCAAGAGAAGGAATGATGTGTGCTTCATTCTTTCTACCCCCTGATTTCTCCTGCTGGCTGAATGTCTGCCCCACACACCCTAGACAGTTCCCAGCTGAAAAAACACTGGTCCGTTGTTTAATTGGTGCTTTCCTCCCTGCCCCTCGCAAGCCCCCTTTCCCTCCCCCATATTTAACCCAGATCTGTAGAGTACCAGTTTTTAAAACCTTAAACTATGGATATGATTGGATCTTGGGTTCACAATGCGTCGTGTTTGGTATGGGCAAATGTAAAAATCTCAGTTGCTTAGGATCTCAGTTTGTGCTGCATAAGTAAAACAAAATACTTTTTTCAATGAATTATATAATAAAAATAAATCAGAAAACTCATCCTATACTAATGTTTCTTATATTAACTGAAAAAAATTCCAACTTGCTTCAAAGGCTGAATGTTGAGAAAAATATCTGCACAATGTAGTAAGTATACACAGTACATCATAAGAATCAAGTATAAATCAAGTCAGAATCTTATCCCCTTCTGTTTGGAACCTTACAGTTTGAAAGCATAATATAAGCCTAAAATCTATAACTGAGATTTCTGGAGCACCTCCTCCTCCTCCCTCTTCACTGACCTTGGTGTCTGCAGAGCTATTTACATATTCTCAGTCCTTTCTTTGGCTGAAATGTGCTCTTCCACAGTAAAGTTTTCCCTTTCTTAAATATGATATCCCCATGATGCGACCACCATCAATGATGGGATCAGCCTTGGTTTGCAGCTAGTCTGTCTTGGAGCTAACTGGTACTGGCACTGTTGGACACAGGGGAAACATCTTTCACCTTCTTATAGAAGCCACTCCTATAGACCTTTGCTACCAAAACCTTGCCATGAAAACCCACTAATGCTGCTTATATATATATATATATATATATATATAAACATCTTATCTCAGAAAGAATTGTGTAAATGAATGTTCATTACTAGCTGATCAAGTCCCACTGCCTCAGGAACTACTGTAATAGCAGAGGCCTGAGATATGAAGGGGCTACTGTTGGATCCCAAAAATATAATATCAGCAGAGAAGGAGCTGATGAGATTATGTAGCAGGCCATGGACAGCAGGAATTGGGAGAAACTCCTTGCTCTGAGGACACTCCATCATACGACCTATTAATATTTAGCTATGTTGATTGGCCTGTCTCCTCCAGCAAAATAAGAAAGGACTACTGAGATGATTGTATCAGACCATGTCTAAAACCTTTAATCCCTTTCCCCCCATGTAATCCTGGTTGAGGGCAATATTAACCCATTGAGCAACTGTGGGAAAACTTATGTAATTCCCTAATTAACATAGCTCGTCCTCCTTGTTAACATATCCAACCTCCAAGGCCCTTAAATTGTGTTTGCTTGTTCAATAAAGTATTCCAGTTTATACCCCATACCTGGGATCACTTAGTTTTTGACTCCCCACTGCCTACTCCATAAACCCAGAAGAACTTAGCACTTAGTAATTTTGTAACTGGAAAAGTTAAGCAAGGAAGATTAAAAAAATCTGTGACTAAGTGGTTTGCATCCCCGAAATTCAAACAACGTTGAATCTAGAGTGAAAGCTGCTCAACATTTCACCTCAAATTTTACCTTGACTCTCAATTCACTCTATTTTGGGGTTGACATATGAGCACAAGTGGATTAAACTTGTTTGGCTGAAGCAGCTTTTTCCTGCTATTATTCATCTTCCTTCTTGCAGAGGGAAGGCTGGACCCACTTGAATGCTAGTTCTTGAACAGCCTACCACTGATGTAGTAAGGCAAAAGGCCAGCTCTAAAATGCCATTCAGGAGCAGCCTCACATGGAGCCAGCTGTCCTAGCCATGGGGAATGCATCCACAGGGAAAATGGTAAGCCAGAGCACTCCAAGACACTACAGTAACCTGAGTTTAATCACCCTCAATCACCCTGAATGTCCTTTAGACCTTTTGCTCTTATTACTTCATTCATGCACTAAGCCATCTTCTATGTCCTGCATATGTAATTTCTCTGGTGTTTTCACTTTCAGGTTTAGCAGAGACCACAAAATTTACTTTGTTATTTAGCACTTCAAGCTAGACAGCAACTTGGCCACAGAAAAGAACATTCAGTGTTTTATTCATCATTAAACACAGACACCTCTTAAACTGTTCACAGTGCATTTTTATTAAACAAAAGACATATTATTGGCTTAGAGCCATTTCAAATAAATATTTTTTGGTCAGGATCTAATAATGTAAAACATCCTGAAAAACATTAAAAGAACCATATAAAAAGATTTGTGTGTCAGATCACATAAAACTGGGAAATTTAAGGTTGATTAGTTGGAAATTATTGTACTGTATGAACTGAATGTTGTTGAAATCTACAAAAATATAACAAGAATATATAAGCAGAAGTTCTGATATCTATTCCAGATGTATCGCTTTATTCTGTTTTCTTGCTATAGTAAGGCTTATGCTACTATGATGTCTGTCTTACAAATAACTTCTGAAGTCATTCACCAATTTCAACCTATTTAATAAAATAAAAATCAGCTTTTCAAAGTTCATATGATAATTGGAATCTGGATAGAGAAAAGAACCCCAAATTATTGTCTCCCTTGAGGAAAAAGCACATATAACTTATCCCTTTACATCCTTTGAATCAAACATATGATCATCCAGCAATTGTACATTGGCAAGAAATCATCACAAACAAAACACTAAACAACCTATAGCAAGCATGAAAAAAAACATCTAAATTAGGCTGAGGAGGAGGGAAATACTATCTATGGTAAGAAGGAAGGATAAAATTTACAAGCCAAAATCCAAAGGAAACAAAGCTATGGTGCTTCCATGATCTGTTGAATATCCATTTCCTTCAAAGTTTTTTTCTTTTGTTAAACCCCACCATCTCTCCCTTTTTTTTTTTTGTAAGAAGAAAAGCTATTAAAGAACAACTGTCAAATAAGATGTAAAAAATTAGAGGTTTTTGTTTGTGTGTATGTGTGTTTTGTTATGAGTTGTGGAAAGTTCTTAACACATTAAATTACACAGTATTAGAGACGCAAACTACGCTGAGGCTCAGGATGCCATTCTCATGATATACTGAAACAGGATTTTAATGTTTGAATCTGCCGTAGTTTATCGGATAAAAACATTGGGCTGACCAAGTTCAAATATGGAATATTTATGTCATGAAGGCTAAAAAGGGACTGGCCTTTTCAGTATTTTGAGGACAACCACTGAAAGTGTTCCAGGTTTGGGAACATTAATCCCTCTTTGAAATGATAATAGCAATCTCAATGTCTTCAGTGGAAGAGATAAGTAGAAAATATTGGTTATATACCAGGATTTTTGATTCTAACAGTGGGCTGAAAAGCAGGGAGTCACTGGACACTGAACCACCTGATTTTCCTCAAGCACTAGGTTCCAAGGTAAAACTAGTGCTGTAAACTCTGCTGGAGAACAGTTTCAAGTAGGTACTACATGTACCTACACATAGACAGAGAAATTAAGTGAAACAATTATCAGCACAATAAGATATGAAATTAAAATGGATCAGAAAGTCACACAAACATTCAGTGTAGACCTTTAAACTGCATGTATCATATTAAATTCAGTCATGCCTGGGAAGGTTTCCAGATGCTGGAACACAATTTTCTGTGTGAATAAGTGCTTAAATGTTCCTTGGCACTAATTTGGCTCGTGCCACCTAGCACGGTCCAGACCATGCCCAGCAGTAGAACTTGTACAGACTAGCTCATTTCCAATAAACACTGTACATACAATGCCTTGTTCTGGAGTTAATAGAGTTTGCTACCAGAGGTGAGAGCAGCATTATGCCAGTTGGCCTCAGTACCCAAAAGTGTCTCATGCACGCATAATTCACCAGTACAGACACAGAATTAGTGAGAAGTTTGAATAATGTTGTATGTAGTAGCTACACCATCTTGAAGAGTAAGTAGCTGGTCCCAGGTAGAGAAATCATTGTGAACATCAGTAATAGGAATTATTGAAGAGCAAATTTTATGCCCATGCTTCATTCTTGTTCTGTGACTATTCTGTGTATACAGGTCCTAAATAGTGATGTCATTGTACACAATTTAAAGCATACATTGCTATGCAATTTCTTGCATTTCAAGAGAAAATTGGTAATCAAGGATTTCTACACTAGGTTGTTAATGAAAACTGAATTATTAATTTAAAAATTATCTTCTCGCTAGCAATCAGTAAATATGAAAAAATAAGGCTCATACAGTAAATTAGTCAGGACGAATTAGTCTTCCACTCTAGTATTAATGACTCAACATCAGCTTAGCAGAAGATATTAAACTGGATCTCTCAGGGATCTATTCTGGCTTCAATATCATTCAATATTTTCTCTTAATGACTTGGAGACTAAAGTTTGGAATATGTTAATTGCATTTGTAGATAAATACAGGGTTGAAGGTAATCAAAATATTGTGGTGGTACAAGATAGATGTAAAAGGCAGAGCCTGTGTTTACCTCATCAGAAGAGAGTATCGCAGAAGCCTGATAACCATGACCAGGGATTATGGATATCTTTGTCCTATCAATAATAAAAAATAACTATAACAATGACAAACAGGATATAATTCCTGAAAAAGAATACAGAATATAATGAGATTGCACAAAGTATTTCTGATAAGAAGAAACAACTAGATGCATACATGTAAGTCAGTAACTTTGCAGTTAGAGAAAAAGATCTAGGTACTTTAGCAGATGATGAATTAAATGAGTCAACATGACATATTTCAAATACCATAAATGCTATCTGGGTTGCATTATTAGGAGTGTCATGTTGAACAAGCTAGGTAATTATGCTGCACTGCTTAGCAGTACATCAGTGCACTTTAGAGCACTATTTTCAGTTCCAGTTACTCCTCAAAGAAAGTGCACAAAAAAAAAAGAAGAACTGAAGCACTTTTCCTAAGCAACAATTTAATCAGATTTGGAAGAAACTCTCAAGTGGATGAGTTTGAAAAACAGTAAAATATACAGATTTAATAAATGTTAAATAAATTGATTCTGTAAATACTACATAACTCAACTATCTTTTGTATTAACCAGAAATAAACATAATGTTATAGGATTAAACTGAAGATAGAAATCTAATCATAGATATTTTGTAAAGCTTTGACTTCAAGTTGGCAATGAAGACAACTGGCAGTTGAATCAATGAAAACACCAATCACAGTGAGAAAATAGGTACATCATGTGGGGCTAAAGGCAAAAATTATTCCTTTACTACCAAATTTGGGAATCCTGAGACCATAAACCACATATCCATCTTTTGTGAAGAAGTCACAGCTATTCCTGGCAGAAGCACTAGAAACAGTACTAAACATGAATCTCATTGCTACTGGAAGTGTCTCTGGAGGAACTGTATTAACTGCTATAGTGAAAGAGCTTTCTAGCCTTGGAAAAAGCATGGGAAAAGCCTCTACCTTGCCAGTGAAAAAGGTGGAACAGAGACAGAGCAATCCAGAGGAAAAAAGTTTCAGGAAATTTAATCCATAATATAGAAAGAAATTAGTGCTTCCTGTAGGATCAGTAGAAAGGGTGGATGATAAATAGAGAAAAGAGGTACTTTGAGAGAGGTGCCTCAGTGCACCAAGTCCCATGAGAAGTCACAAGGGGATGAGTTTTTGGAGTGGGGGCGATGAGAAAGGGAAGAGACACTGTAGCAGTATAGGAGTGTAGACAATCCCTAGAACAGGAAAAAGACGTTTTTATATAAGGAAGCTAAGTACAATGTTCTCATCTGACAAAGATACTTTAAATCAGGGAAGGATTCAAATAGTGTGCCTGTCTTATCTTTCTACAAGGCTATGTGGCCCATTGCAATTACAAATCTTTTTATCTCACTATACGGAACAAGGAGTTCCAGAACAAATGATCATGTGGTCTATTGCAGTGCAAAACAATGAATGTAAACTGACTTCTTTTATCTTGCATGTATTTTGAACACTATTCCACTGGGACTGAAATTTATCTCATTTTTTTTAGCTGTCTACCAATTAGTTATCTATTATTTGTCAATTGTTTGGATCTCTCTCTAGTCAGCAAGGGAAAATATATTCTCAGAGGCCCTTCCCTTTCTCATTCTCTTTTTCTCTTTCTCTCTTTTCCTCTTCTCTTTGTTACTGTTTTTCTATCTTTCTTTTCTTTCTTCCTTTCTGTCTTTCTTATTTGGGATAGTTTTCTGGAAAATTTGTATACTGAACTGGCTCTAGAAGAATCTGATGAATGCCGTAGCTGGGTGCAGCTGCTGAGAGAGAAGTAAAAAAAAATTGGATATGTATCTGTCAGTGGTGTAGAGCTGTCAAGAGTTCACTGATAGCTACGCAACAGAAATTAATGACACACTAAGTAAAAAGCCCATTCACTTTTTTTCTAATAGCTTCATTACATTTTCTCAGGGTTTTTTTGTTTGTTTGTTTGTTTGAGTTTGTTTGGGGGTTTGTTTTGTTTTCTTTTGTTTGGTTTTTTTTTTCCATGTTGTCCTCTGCATATAACAATCTCCCTAGACTGGAAACTTTCTATCAGAGACAATTCACTAGGTGGCATGTGGGAAGGTCTTGCACGTGTAATTATGTGTTTTAATTAGTACTAAAGGGAATTACATGCATAAATACCACATACTTTTGGAACTCTGTTTCATGCAAAGCAGAAAGGTTATTGAACTTCTATTAAAACAAATGAATTATTTCAAGAACAAAAGGAAGGGATGTTTTCCTTTAATGTTAATGATTTTTACCACTTAGTCGTAGTCCCTAATCCAATAATCTGCACTAGTATAATCATTCTATGAGGAGGAAATGGACTCACTTTTTTTCAAGAACAGTTTATATTTTTGCATTTGTTAACAAATGAGGAATGATTTCTTTATATTCATTTTAAAAAGCCATGTAAAAACTTGATTTACTAAGTGAATAAACATGTACATGAAAAATCCTTGTACTCTATCAGAATGTTTATGATTCTTGTTTATTGCAATCAGAAAAATAATTTATTGCTCACAGTACTTAGAGGTCATGATATGGTGGGAGAAGGAGACAAAAGCAAGTTGAAAGAAACATTAACATATTCTGAATACACTGCTAGTTTGTGTACCATAAACTAACAGAAAGGATTAATTAGTTACACTGTACCATTTGAAATCTTGTTTGCCCTACATAGAAAAGCAAAATAATAGTACAAGAAAAATATAATTGCAAGTAACATAGGTAATTAATTATAAGGAGCAATTTAGTTCTTCAATAATATTCTCTTCATTCATTTTGAAGGAAATGTTGAAATTCCCAAAGGAAACAGAATTGTCATATATTTTGTGGTTGCTTTTTCAAAGTTAGAAATTGAATAT
Source organism: Manacus candei (assembly GCF_025592945.1). Classification (NCBI taxonomy): domain Eukaryota; kingdom Metazoa; phylum Chordata; class Aves; order Passeriformes; family Pipridae; genus Manacus; species Manacus candei. The sequence goes on along the minus strand of NW_026138059.1, from coordinate 28,873,168 downwards.
TAATCAGAAACATAAGTATATTTTATAACTGGTAAATTCAGATGCTCAACTGAACTTTCATGAGCAATCAGAATATGGGAAATACTTTATGATTTAGGAATAAAACTTACAAGTCTCTTCTTAGAGATTTATGAAAGAAAAGAAGTCTGTTTGTGACTGATTATACCTGGATATCTCTTAATGAGCAGCAATTGAAAGCAATTAATTTTACAAGCTAACCTTTTTTTGTATGTATCCCATAATCTACAAAGGAAATGCTACGATATATCACAAAAAGATTCAGTGAATGCATTATCATAGTACTCATACACAAATGTTTGCAAGATCAACACTCAATTAAGTATTTAAAATGACAAAGACTTAAGCCATATGATTTTCAAACATTAATTACTTTTCCATTTACAACTGTGGAATCCACGAGCAATATTTTCTCAATTAATGTGGATAGCTCATCACACTGAAAAAAAAATTATTTGAAATGTCTTCATCTTGTTAAAAGAAATATGAAGGAATTCAGCCCTGGAATTTCACTGAGCTTAATAGACAAGTGACATGCATAAATCGCACCTGTCATTTTACAGATGAAAGGATTTGATGGAATATGAATTGCAACTACAAATCTTCTATATATGAGTAGGGTAGCAGACAATCTCAGGTTCAGTTCTCTAAGTTATGATTTTTTGACAGTAGTGGCCCTGATAATTAGCAGCGAGTTTTTATAATATTTAAGGAGTAAACTTCAAGGGTCACTGCGTTTAAATCAAACCTCAAGTTACCTTGAGTTACGGAATCAGAAGGCTGTCACCTTATAAATCCGCTTGTATTCTTAACTGGTATCGACAGGGCTCCGTTGCACACTTATATGACTTCTGATTTATTTTATATGGGAAATGAAGTACTTGCTGTGGAAATATTGCAATACTGGAAATTCTCAGAGGGTGGTTTTATTGTATTAATAGAGCAATACAAATAGAGCTTAAATTGTCTATTGTTCCATACCCTGTAAAAAATGAGCCTGTAAGGGTACTAAATATTTCTTTATACTAAACACTGAAGAAAGCTTATTTTTATGACTACAATCCAACAGCTAGACCTGGCATTATGGAAGCTATTCACCCTCATATCAGATCAGCACCAAGTCAGGCAATAAGAACTTTTTTCCTTCAATATTACTCAATATATATATAAACTGCTTCCTCCTACACAATCTTCTCATAGGGTCCTAGGTTCATCCACCCTAGCATCAAAGAGAAAGCCATTTCCAGAATTAAATAAATCCCTATTTGAAGGTGCCTCTCCCTTCACTGGCTATAAAAGGAGCTTGGACTTATTGTATAAAAGAGTGAGAGAACTTCAAACAAAAATAAAGACTGCCAAGCTTAGACCAAAGCTTTGTCTAACTGATCTCATTGTTCCCAACAGCATGCCAATAGGACCTTTAGGTTCTTTAAATTAACTGTATTTCCTGTTGCCACCAAACAGGGGAATCTTACTGAACTGCTGTACTACCCTTAACTACATGTGTATGTGGAAGAGATCTTGCCATATGGAAAAATGGTGTCAGCAAGACTGGAGACCACCTGGACTGCAGTCAGTGGGTATGTGTGGGCCCATACTGCCTGATGTCTCACTGATAGCATTTCCCATCCTGTTTTCCAGAAGATAAGGGCCACCTTGAATGCCTTGATCCCCTCCCCCTTCAGGCAAACCTTGCAGGAGGGTGACCTCCAGGCACATGTGATTCTGGACTGCACAGGTCTCCTTATTGGGTTCTGTCCTCAACTTTCCAGACAGTGTGAGAACACCACAATCCTGCACGAGCAGCCTCAGAAGACATAGCTGCTAAGTCTTCTAACTGCACTGTGAAAACAATTCCTCACACATATAATTCTTTTGCTCTGTTTCCTTGCTTTTCTGCTTCATCTAGACACTAATTGATAGGTTGTATAATCATCAAATTTATAAAATATGACTGTGGAGCAGCACGCTCCACATTTCACTGTTAATTAATGGAAAATTGTCCACACATGGACATGATCAAGGACATGGAGCAGTTCTTGGTGTACCCATGTTTCCTGCTGCAAGAGATGGACCCTGGTGAAAATGTATACCATGTATATCAACTGCACTCCCTCTTCCACCTCCTCAAGAAGCCCTTGTTGATGTTACATTTTTCTCCTTTTCCTTTTTATTTATATTTGTGAGGATTGAACCCTAGCATCTTATTACCTTCCTGTTGGCCCTGGTCATTCCTGGCACCAGGAAAAGGAAGTTGCATAGGGACAGGGGACAACTGCAGGCTCTATAACTGTTGCCTTGTCCTGTCACATTTCCATACATCACATCAAATAGTGCCCAGCTGTCCTTGGACGATACTTTCAAAGAATTTTTGGGGGACTCTGCTGGGTGTCTCCTTGTGTTTCCCTGTTCTTATGTTTGTGACACTTAAATTTTACACGATACCTGGATTCTGGGAGTCATCAAAGTTAGATATTTTCAGATTTAACCTCTATGCTAATAGGATTAAAACTGTCAATTACCCTCTTCTTTATTTTGATCAACCTTATACTTCAGCTCTACAATTATATATAGCAATACAACAATATTTTGTGTGAACAACAACCAGTCTTTCTTTTCTTTGCTTTATTCTTGCTATTTGATAAACAATGGGTTGTCCCTAACTGGTGCATGGTGAGATTTGGTGAATAACAGTTCCCAATTTACTTTTGCTATACAATATATGACTTTATAGGTCTTCTCTACATATTTTTCTTTATATACCACCCTCAGTTCCCATTATTAGTCTTTCAAATGAGGAGTTAAAAAATATTTAGATTATTACATGTGGTACTGATAGCTCCAATGAAATCTTTTTTTTTCTTCCAAATGGGATAATCCTAGAAACGAATGTGGTATTCGTTTCGGAGTCTTGCTATTAATTTTTGCAATACATGATGTTTCCTGTTTATTTTCTTCTTTTGTCTGAATAATTACCCACTTCTCGTTCTAGAATTTTCTTGAATCATCTTAATCACTGTTAACTCCTTGATTATTTTGAAGAGAGATGACCTTTGCATATAATCGCTGTCCTGTTGGTAGTGATAGGTTAATTCTCCTATGGAATTACAGTAAAATTATGAACAAAATAATTCCATGTCACTGTTATATATTTATTTGTCTTTCACTGCATTAGAAAAATATTTTTACCTTCTTGTTGCTATTTTCTCTTCTGTTCACCTCTCTATACTCTTGTTTCATATATTTGTCTCTATTTATTTATGGTGTCTTTTGTTCACATTTTTTCACAATGAGTACTTCAATACAATGTTACTTCTTAATCCTACTAATTTATCTCACTGGAGCACACACATGACTATTCAAATAATGATTTGATTTGGTCTTGAACTCAAACTCTGTTTGAGTCTTGTTTTATTTTGGTTAAGTATTTTATCAGTTTTCAGAACTGTAAGAAATAGTAAAGAGTGTATTTTTTAAGAATTACAGCATTTTATAAATAGTAATAAAGACCAATAGAATCATTAGTCCTTATCCTGATGGTTTAAAGAAAACAGACTAAAAGAAAACTATGATTTCTTTCTCTCACAAGCCTAAAATTCATGAAGCAGTATGCTGCATCTCCTGAAAGAGCTTAGGAATGACTGCTTTCCTCTGGGGCATTGCAACTTCATACCACTTTCTTCCTCTGAGCTGTGCCTAAGTGGAATAATTGAACCCATAATTTGCAGTTACACTAGCGGGAATGCAATTATAAAGATTCTCACTCCTAAAACACGTCTTTTTTTCATTTGATTTAGGCACTTAGGAGTCTAATTCCTATTGACTTTCAAATGTGATTTAGCCTCTTGTGCCAGATTTGTAAAGGTATTTAGGTTCCTAATTCCTGTAATCAATGGAAGATAGTAGCCTTTAAAAATCTGGCCCTGAGGTGCATAATTTCTATTGACTTTCCTAAGTGTCTAAGCCACTTTCAAACTTCTGAGTCACGCAGGTGTTTTTGAAAAGTCACTAAATAGTGTCTACCAGAAAACCCTCTCCAGTCACTAGGGGAGTAGTAGCTGCAGATAGAGTGTGAATACTCTTAGCCTTTTATGGAGGAAGCTGACACTACCTGTAGTTGGAGAGATGGCACAGAAATAAGTGATTAATTGATTGGATGTAATTACTATATAAGACACGACTCCCAGACTTATCTTGCTCACGTACCATGATTGCCATTATTTGCTATTGCAGCTAATAGCATTCATGTAAAGCAGTAACTTTTACCTTTGTCTATACAGGTAACAGAGCTAGACTTTTAAGGCATCAGTCACATTTTGCTCAAGTAAATTTAGTTCTCTATCAGCAGTTTATTGTATGTAAAATGTTAGTTATTAGTCTCTCTAAATGCTCAGTTAAAACACAACCTAATCTTTCTGGAGAGAGATAAAGAATATAAAGAAGGAATTTGACGATTAAATTTATTCCATTTTGCAGTCAGTAGAAATACAGTGCATAAGCTTTGTGTGTGTGTGTCATTTAAGAAAGGTGTAACCAGAACACTTGTTTTATCAGACGGTGGACCATATGCTAGTTTTATATCATGTACTTTCACTGATGTCAAATGGATTTTCTGATTCATATCAGAAGATGTCTGTGGCTCTTTCTATGCTAATAAGAATAGAGATTGTCCATTTTTTATATAAATTACACCCAGATTGAGTCAGTATGCTTTGAAGCATTTGTCTTCAGGCATTGATGTACTGGTACATATTCCGTAGCAACATGTTGGTAAGGGTCTACACAGAGAGATGGAGTGGATGGAAGGTTAGGCAATAAGGTTCAATAACCTCAAACTTACATTAAATATTTTATAGTAAATGTTGCCCTGAACACAGACAAAAATTCTGTTTCAGACATATATTTCTCTTTACTCAAATGAATAAAACCAACCAAACAAAATCCTTGTACACATGCACTAGAAAACAGCTGTGATTTTTATAATGAAATTTTGCAGGCAATTAGCCTGGAATGTAGAATAATCAGTTAAAGTAATTTAAATTGGTCAATATGTTGTGGTTTTAAAACAACTACTGTGCACTCTCAGTAGTTACTCGTCATTGGGATATTTACTTTACTTTTGAGTACTGCAGGTTCATAATATGCAATCTGTACTATTACTACAACATGGTGTGTCCATGTTCAAGGGAGTCATTACCTTAATGATGCAAAGTAACAAAAGCAATGACTGTGTTTCATATATATAAAACATAAAGATGTTGAAAAACGTATTCCATGAGCTTGCTTTGTAAACTGCAGTAGGAGCTGCAGATCCACTGTAGCTATTTTAAATTATTGTGCATACACATTCATGCTACAAGTACTAATGACCCTTGGGAAGAGCACGAAAAATATAATTTTATGTTACAGAAAATATAGACATTGAAGAAGCCTGCAAATCCAGTGTATTGTAGCAGAACATCCCTACACCTTTTTTTTTTCTAATTTCCATGATAAAAGAGATAAAATGAAAAATCACCCTAAAATCACATTGACAGATATACTACATTTCTAGCATAAGACAGAGAATACAGAATACACCACTTATTTTATTTGGTGGCTTTCTTAGGTAACTATTCTGATTTTACTGGGGCTGTCATATATCCAGGTTTTTCTTGGTATGTCTTCTTTTTCCTGCTGGAAATGGTGTCCAGGTGGAATTTGAGTATTTTGGAGATTTTTTGGGGGGAATTCCAGATGCCTGGCAGCTCAGTTGGAGGAGCAGCAGAGACATATCAGTTACATATGGGCAGGTCAATCCGTCTGATTTTATGTGCACATGCAGGCCATCTGTACAGCTCAGGTGCTGCAAGCCCAGTGCTTTCTGGATGCATTTCTTCTGGGAAATCCTGCAGAAAAAGAAGGTAAACCTAGAGAGTACTCAGATGAAAGCATACCTCCAGTTTTACTAAGTTAGCGAACTTCAGAATGAAGGACTCAATCCCAAGCAATGCTCTGGATTATTCCCACACTATGGAACTTTACCAAATGAAGTTGAAATTATCATCTCCTGCACTATTGTCTCTGCAGCCCTGTTGAGCTGCTTACAAAAAGATGAGGAGTGTAGTGCAGGGCCAAAAAAGTTGACCTTTGTAAAGCAATGGGTGGCCTTTCAAAGCCGACACAAAGACACAGATCAGGTAGCACCATATATCAGACACAGCTGAAAGCATACCCTTAACCAGTAATTCATTGTTTAACTGTTTCATGGCGCTAAGGTATTACAGCAAAGACTGATTACAATATATTACTATTCAAGACCACTTCAATACTCAGTCACAACAGTGTGAAACAATTCTTTACAAAATATATCATCTGCCCCAAAGAAATTCAAGTCAGGTTACATATAAGGTTAAGAATCTATTCACCAGTGACATCCTGCCCCAAATCTGGTCAACTTTAACATTTCTGACTGTAGCAGGCTAACGCCAGTTTAATGCAACTTTTTAAACTTAGTAATTTAATAATGCATGGGGTCTTCAACTCCAAAATTAGTAACAGATGGTGAGGCGGGATTCATTCCCAGTCCTGAGGAGCACTTTGCTATACTTTGCTTGCTCCAAAAGCGATTGAGAATGCAGCCTAGAAATATAGGTGCTCAGATTGCTTCTCATGGGGAAAGTCTGATTTGTGCAGAATTGTCTTAACCATTGCCATGCTTCACTGTATTCTAATAGGTAAATTTAAGCTCAGTGAAGTTATGGTTGTAAATTAAAGAGATAATTTCAATAAATGTTATAAACTCCAATATTTCTAACTAATTCTGTGTTAGTAACATACATTCTCAGCATAGTCATAGCACTCTGAGAAATGTTTAAGCACTTTACTATCAATAGGTATTTTTCTTAAGCATTACTTTGGTATGTGTTATATATAATGAATGGGAAGTAAAAGTTAATTTGTTTAGGTTTTTTAATCTTCTGTAGAATTTCTTGAAAATACTTTACGGCACCATACAAGAAAACTACTACAATGCAATAGAATATTTTAAGGTAATCCATGTTTGAAGAAAATATATAGATAATTTTGAATCAGTATTCATACAAAATATCATCTGATAAAATTAATTTCTTCCTACCCTACCCTCCTTTCCACTATCCTGCCCCTTTTTTCTGTTCCCTTTTTGAATTATAGGTACCTTCCAATCCCATAAACCTATTGTTCATTTTTATTTGTTCCTGTTATCCACAAGCTCTCAATTCCATGTGGTTTTTCTTCCAATGACAAAAATATTAACCCTTCCACTGAAAAAAAAAAATCTCACTTTCTTCTGCTTTTCAGTTAATTGATCATTGTTTATAAAATCTTCCTTATTTTTTTCTCTAACTTAACCTATTTTCCAGCATTTCCTATTATGTTCAATGAAACTGTTCTTACTACAGTTTCTAATTACTCCTTTTTGCCAGACCCTGTCTTAATCTATTGTCTGTGTTTGATATTACCGACCTCTCCTTAACTCTTGTCTCAGCTATCTTCTGTGATGCTTTCCTGGATCCTCTCTTGCTTCTAATGTCTTTCTAATGACCTTTCAGTGCATTCATCAAAGAAGAAACCTCAGTGTGGTGGAACTACAAATTGTGTTCTAGATTACCTCCTTTTTTCTTTCTCTCTCTATAAGCAATTTTATCTTCAGATGCAAACTGATTTTATTCTTCCTTTGCTATGACAAATCACAGTTCTACTTATGGCCAAACCTGTCTTCTCCTATACAAATCAAAATACTGTTTCATCTCTCATACATTTTTGAAGATATCTAGTGTGGTGGTGCACAACATCAGACCCTATATGGCTAAAATAGAATCTTGTTCTTCCTCTTAAAGAATTCCTACATTTTTTCCTTTTTATTGAAAAAAAATCTGTCAATCAAATCTATCACCTATCTATCACAGAAACCTGTATGAACAATTCAAGCTGAGCAGTCATTTAGAATTGCTGAACAGTTAATGAAGATTAATAGATAGTTTTAGGCCTCTTTAGACTTCCTCTAGATCTTCGTTTCCAGAATCTGTCTAAATCTTTGGAAATATCTCTTGGTTGAAGCATTTTCTATCCTTTCTATCTATTTCAGACACTTCCTGTCATTGGTCATTTCAGTTAGCATAACATCCTTCTCACAGCCCCTAAGACAGTTAATTTTTCTCTTTCAGTACATTCAAAATGGTTCTGTAAAGATCTTTTTTCTAGCTTGGCACTTTGACCAACTCAACTCAACCCTCTGTGTCTTTCTCTTGGCTTTTCCCTCTTTTTTACACCCTGACTGCCAGCTTTTGCACTCAAAGAAGAGCCTTTCATGGCTTATCTCAGCCATTTTCATTCTGTTAAATGCAGTTGTTTAATTTTTATGTCAGGTCCTTTATGTTCTTTTTTCTCTGTCTTTTTTTTTTTTTAAACTCATTAGTGAAAAGGTATTCTTCTGCAATCCTAACTCACCATCTTCCTTTAAATCTTAAACCTCTGTTTTTCCCTGAAACTTTCAAAACACTTCCCAGCTGGTCAGCTGCTAGTGTTGAGCCAACTGCCTGAAATGCTGACCAATATGCCCTCTTGTTTCCTTATTTTCTTATTGTAAAAAATCTGAGCTTGAACATTTTCACTAATGGTGAGTTCAGTTGTTCAAAGTGGTCAAAAATTCATAAAAACAATACACCTGCTGTTTGAGGAAAGTGGTATGAAAATGGTGAAAAAATAATTTATTCACATAATGAGAAATTTTAGCAAAGTTCACCACCTATGTGAAGATTGGGTTAGATTTAAAGATCAATGAAATAAAACGAATAGTGCAGAAAAGGGGCTAAATTTTGAATGAATAGTCCAGGATATTATATTCCATCCGTAACCTCACTTCTCAAAGCTTTGGAAAGAAAACCTTTTCCTCTCAAATGGCCTCAGTAGCGAGTCCAAGAAAAAAAAAAAGGTACTAATACTGTTTCTGTTATTTTTATTATCACTGTCATAATAATGCTTCCGTTAAGCACTCGTGGTCGCGGGATGTACCCACAAAGGACACCTAACCAGTGGTTCACAGAGTTATAAGCATAGAAAAAGAGATCTTTATCCTCTGTCATTCCTTCAGCATATTTCCGTGTTTTTCTCGGATTCTTATTGCTGTCCTTCCTTTTCTTGCTCTCTTCCTTTCTGTCTTTCAATCTTGAGAGCAATTACAGCGGCAGCAGAAGCAGAACAGCCCAGGTGTTTCAGCCTAGCCTCAGCAGAAGCAATGAAGGAGATGGACCTGGCCAAATCAGTTACACAACATCCCAGGGTATCTACTAAGATAGAGCACAGAGCAGAACCTGTGATATTAGAACTGACTGGTTCTCTTGAAAGCATCTTGTGAAGACAGGCCTCTAAAAGATCTATTAGACCAAACTTTTATTGTACCATTCCTATTTTCTCTTGTGCATTTTTAAAACAGGAATATAGGATTTATCGCACTGACTAATTCAAAAATCACCAGCAGAATTAGTCCTGTGTTTTCCACCACAAGGGAATGAGGCTACAGCAAATTTGCTGAAGATATTCACCTCAGAGAGCAATTCGTGACCTGTCATGCAGAGTGCCTTGTTTCTAGTCATCTCAAAACTAGCTTCCTCTAGAGTGGACTAGTCTTGTTTACAGAACATAACACTTAGCATGAATTTCCTGTAAGTGCTATTTGTTATACCTCAGAACAAACAGGGAAAAAAGCCATTATTTTCTTCCTCTGTTTTGTGTGGGGTTGGGTTACTTTTTGTTATTTGGAGGTTTTGGTTTTGTTTTGTTTTTTTTCTGTCTCAAAGAGACAGAAGAAAAAATGTAAAGACCTTATTGAACTTGTGATTTTTATAACATAAATCAAAAGTGTGTTAGGTCTTTTCTTTCCTAAACATTAATTGCTTGTTAGTGACTGGATTATGTTAACATACTGGATTTTCTGAGACCATTCATTCCTTTAAAGTTATACCAGTGGGTTTCTGGTGTTGTTCCTTGGTTCTCATAGGTCTTTGAGTCACAGACTTTCACTTATGATTACAATTGCCTTACCATGGAGGTCCTGCACCACAGTAATAATAATTGTTGCAAATAACAGTTAAGGTTAGTATCTGGTCTTGTTTATTCTGCTGACAGTGGGGACAACTTTCAATTACAATCAGAGTCTATGTATTTTGTTCTTCACAAACAGCCCCAAACCTCACCTCAGAGAGTCAATGTCTTCTTCCCTGATGGAAAGGTCCCTCCATCACTACCTAGCAGGCAAAGACCTATATACAGAGCCAAGGGTACAAAGGAAGGAGCTTAAATAACTCTCTTGAGCTAAGAAGCCCCAGGTTAAGGAACAGGTGTTTCCAAAAATTAGGTATCTGGGAATGGAGGAAGAGGTGAGCTCATTTCCATGAAGAGAGCTTGCCCCAGGCAGTCCTGTAACTCACTGTTGAAGGCTTTCTCAAGAATTAGCCATCTGTCTAAGACTGACCTATACACTGAACAAGCCAGTCTGCCACAGAGCCATTTTTGTAGCTGTTGGGGTCTTGCTTGTAAAAGTCCAAGTATATTGCTACATCTGAATGATCTGATTTCTTTTCTATGGGAAAAGGGAAATTTTAGTTTCCAGATAACTTTGAGGCCAAATAATAGAAAAGACCATCATTATTTTATGTTGTCAAAGTTAGATACACCTATTAAGCAACTCTTAAAACCTTATTGTCTTATTATGCAACCTTATTTTCTAGCATTAGGGATAACATTAGATAGTTTGTATGGGTAATTCAGCGATAGTAAAATCAAATTTCAGGGCCAAAATAACATCTGGTTTATTCTAGAAGAACAAATATTTCCTTCAGGGCACTTGGTAGTCTTTTCCTATTAACATCTTCATTCTCTTAGAAGAATGTAAGTTCACTTAGAGCTGTATTTTTCTATGGCTTTTTTTTTTTTAATTATTGACAATTGTATAAATAAATAAATAACTATTCACTAGATCATAGAGAAAAAATGAAAGTACGTCTAGTATCTGCTAGAAAAGCAGATGCCCCAGTAGGGATTTGTACCACCCAAACTTGGTCTACTTCCATAAAGACTAGTTTTAGGTAATAATCTAAATTCCCTTTACCATGAGCAGAGAAAAAGTCACAGCTCAAACTAATCCTTAGATAGGTCTTAATACTGCTTTGCTGACCTGACATTGACTATTGAAGGATTCTAGAAGATGATTTAAACAAAATTACTATTGTTTAGCGGTCTAGAACTAAGCTGCATAAAACTGCCTCTTACATTTTAGCTCATGCCTTGATGATGATTTCAGTACTACACAAGAACAGAAAAACTTGTAATGAGGGAGACTGGAGAAAGAGCAGTCAACTGCCAGTATTCACGGAATTTGTGTTTCTGATTCAATTCAAAGAGAAAAGAAATCAAAACCTTGGCCTCCCAGGTCTCAGAGAGGGCTTCAGTAGTAGGGTTACCAGAAGCAAGTATTACCACTTCTATCATAAGGGAACTTTCTTGATTTTCTCAGTGATGCTCATACACACAAAAAAGGTTCTGTCAGGAATACTGAACTGGACTATTACAGTGATTCATGGTTTTTTTGAGGTTTGTTTGGTTGGTTTTTGTTTGGTTTTTTGTTTGTTTTTTTTTTTTTATTCACCAAAAACAATTTATTAAACTTAATCCAAGTTCAAAAGTTTCCACTTCCCTAAGGTTTTGCATTTCTTTAGAAAAATTTATCCACTAAAATACTTTCACCTAGCTCAGAAAGTAAGTGTGCCAAAGTAAGTGTGTCCTCCTGAAAGGACCAAAATATGCTCTGTCTTGAAGACTGCACTGTCCTGGCGAATATGTGGAGATAATATCTAAGATTGTATCTTTCTTCCCCTCCCTTAAGCAAAAACCTGCCTTAGTTCCCCTTGGTCTGATGGAAACCAGTAGAATTTTGGTGGTTTGTATTCTTTCTTACCTTTTGAATGACAGGAGCTTTTAAAACCATTTGATTCCCTTGTCTCTTCTCCATGAAAGAGCTTGAATTCCCTGTAACTTCTTCTGAAAGCAGCCCTGCCAAGTAAGACTTGCAGATGCTAGTGGATGAGAGGCTGGACATGAGCTGGTAATGTGCTCTTGTAGTCCAGAAAGTCAATCATGTCCTGGGCTGCGCCAAAAGAAGCATGGCCAGGAGGCTGAGGGAGGCAATTCTGCCCCTCTACTCTGCTCTTGTGAGATCCCACCTGGACTGCTGTGCCTGGTTCTGGGGACCCCAACATAAGAAGAATATAGAACTGTTCGTGCAAGTCCAGAGGAGGGCCACTATGATGATCAGAGGGCTGAAGCATCTCCATCTCCTACAAAGATCAGCTGAGAGAACTGTTTTGGAGTTGTTCAGTCTGCAGAAGACAAGACTGCAAAGAGACCTTATAGTAGCCTTCCAATATATAAAGGAGACCTACAAGAAAGCTAGAGAGGGAATTTTTAAATAAGGGCATGTAGTGATGAGACAAGGGGGCAGTGGGTTTAAATGGAAAGAGTACAGATTTAGATTTGATATTCAGAATAAATTCTTTGCTTTGAGGATGGTGAGACACTGGAACAGGTTGCCCAGAGAAGATGTGGATGCCTTGAAGTGTTCCAGGCCAGGTTGGACAGGACTTTGAGCAAATTGGTCCAGTGGAAGGTTCCTCTGTCCTTGGATGGAGACTTGAAATTAGATGATCTTAAGGTCCCTTCCCCAAACTATGATTCAATGATTCCCTGGGCTAAAGACTTACTGGAAGCATATGTGATGGATGCACTGACATGTTGCACAGTGCTAATACAAAGTGCAGTCTAAATATGAGTCAGTTTAAGCATCCTCAGGAGAAGCAAGAAACAGACCATACTTTGATATCATTAGCGCAGCAATCCCAAATTTGAAATACTTTCTAAACTGCAGGCCTCCGCCCTAATATTGTCATGATATTACCATAATCAGTCTCAATTTCATGCCATGTGCTTCATTATTTCTTGCAAGAGAAGTCAAGATTTCCAAAGGACAGTCTCTTTAAAGTTGAATGTATTCTTTTTTTTTTTATTTGTTATCATTGTATCCAGCTTAGTTTATCCATTTAATGATGTACTCACGTTACCACCAGCAGATAACAAGAAAATTATTTTTCTCTGTTGTTTTCTTTGTCCACTCTTTGTAAAACTCAGTTAAACAGTGTTTTCCCTTTCATAGCTGAGAACTCTGCCCAGTGACACAGATGAAGTTAAGACTAGTTGAAAGGGAGTGAGAGCTTTTGTTGGGATCTGGCTGGAAATCACTGCTTAGTGGAAGGCAAAAGTGTTCTTACGTTTTCCACAAACACTTTACAAGGCAAGGACCTTTAAAGAGGAACGACAGCAAAAACTATTGGAAGATTAATGAGGATCCCTGCAGCCTGGTCTTTTATGGATCACCAGCTTTTCTTTCATCAGCTATATTTACTCAGCAAGTAAATCTACTGCTAAAAAATATGAAAAGCTCTTCCACAAGCCTGTTTAAAGGTAAGAGATCCTAAACAAAAGAGTTAACAGCATTTGACCAACAAAGAAAGCCCTGAGGGTGGGGAGGAAGAAAAAACCCTTAGGAAAACCTTCATCTTGCCTGTCAATTAGTCATTTTGCTATTCACTGCTGTGCAGCTCCTGAACTATCTTTTCTCACAGATGGAAAGAAAGCAACACACGGTGGTTAATCATATTACTGCATTGATCTTTTATTAAGCAATATGCTGAACCTCTTGGATTGTTATTAAAACTAAAATGCGCTTATGGCATACAGCATGTATATCTAGCCTTCTGGATCAAAGTATCTCCTGGCACTGTCACATACTAATGAGGAGAGTTGAGCCTAGAAATCTTCACATTTATCAGGGGAAACAAAATTTTGTATATTATACATTTTTAATGACTTGTCTCAGTCCTGATGTTAACTGGTAATAAATTACATTTGTAACTTATTAAGGCAAATGCAATTTGTAATCAGACAAAATAGTCCATGGAAATAGCATTATATTGACCGAATTTTCTCATGTGTTTTTGCTATATTCTTGATGACATGATGGTGATTCACACTCTATTAAAAACGATCATTCAAAACAGACCACTCCTATTTCAGGCCAAAAGTTTTTCTTGTGCTCTGCTCATCAGCTCACCTCTGACACAAGAAAAGCTCTCTAGTCACTGAGGATCAAGATGAGCAGATAAACTGAACTGCTACCAAAATTTTAGCAGCAAGCCAGTTCCTTTGTTACATTTTTACTAAGAAACTAAGTCGGGCCAGGGCTGTGGCCATCCATTGTCTATCCCACCCACACTTGCAATTGCAAGCGGAGGCTTGGAAATGGAGTTGCCTGGGTGTGCCAGCAGTGACTCAGGTGGGTGACAAGGCAGTGGGACTAGTTGCAGGAGCAGTACCTCTTTTAGAAAAGAAATGCAAACAGAAGTAAAGAATAGGCCATGGTCTATTTCATTTATTAGTGAGGATATAGCTTCTGTTTGGTTTCTGTCACACCTAAAAGCTACATTTATATTTCATGATGTTGCCTCGCTTTTTAAAACATCTTTATAGCTATTTAGCCATAATTTTTGCAGTATTTTCCCCATAATAATGCTCAATAAATAATAACAGTTGGTTGGGGAGAGTTTTTTGAAACAAACCTTCTTTATTAAAATTAATGAATATTCAGATAAACAAGCAGTTTCTACCTAAGCTATTTCCCCGAAAAAAAAAAATAATTATTTTTCTCATTTCTCATTGAAAGAAACTAAAATTCCACCACTACCAAAAACTTTCAAATAGAAAAATATATTAATTTTTCTTTTCATCTTTCCTACAGAAAACATGAGAAAACAAAAAATGCGGGATTTCCAGCACAATCTACAGTTTCATTTTTATGCACAACCATCACTTAAGTGCCTTAGGACACAGAAAATCTGCAGAGTACCAGGTTTATTATAAATATACCAACACAAGACTCAAAAGCTATGTTTGTGCTTAGGTCCAACGGTCTGTTATAGAGGGCAGGCTATGATACTGGCAGAAAGAAACAGTCAGTTTCTTTCCCAATGTGAGATGATTAAACCAGTAGAACTTATACAATAACATTTTCAGTTACATCACTTGGCTGATGAAACTCACCTAAAAGCTCTGGCAATTTAAAGATTGCTTGTTGTTCAAAATATGCGACAGAAGTAACAGTTGGAGAATTTTCAGTATTTTCCTCGAAGGCACATCAGAGTTCTCTCTTCACTAAACTACCTTCAGCCTGTATGGTACAGCACTGTACCTACAGACATGCACAAATATGCATACAGGAAAAGAGCACCAAGTCAAGAACAGCCTGCTAGTTATGTATCAAAATCAGCTGATACCACACATTCTCATAAATTAATATCATCCCAAGCGGTCCTATAGGGCTGTTTTCACTCAAGTTCTGTTCCTAACTTTAGCCCTGTTCATAGGCAAGAAATCCTTTAAAACATACGTTCATGGATGCTTTCAGCTTGAGGCAATGAGCCTGAGAAATAATACAGGTAAAGATTCAAAGAAACACAACTCAGCAGCTACTCATACAATCAGGCTGGGAACAAAAAAGTCAGGTCTTGTAATTTTCATCTGTATGTCTATGACAAAGAAGGAATTTCTCCATCAATATTTTGGGTGCACTTATGTTTCCATCCCCGAAGACTTGTTATTACATACACCAAGCACTGGGCCAGCCTGATAACTCATGTTACCACTAAGTAATACACACCTTCAGTCAAGCTAGGCTAATCAAAAAAGAGTAATTCAAATGAAGCCTATTCAAATGATTTCTACAGTGAAAGAATGAGCTAAAGGGCTTTTTTGATAACATTTGCATGTGAGTCATTAAGCAGCTGCAATGCTTAGAATGAACACTGCTCAGAACTCCTCTTCATTTTTGTTGATTAGGCTATTGGTTAACAATAGTCCACAAACATTTAGATATGTTTTAACTAATGAATCACTGACTGGTTTTTTTTAAAGTTTAGATGGATCAATAACTTTTAGGCCAAGAGTGATGTGTGTGAACCTCACCCATGTTATGAAGTTATTTTTAAGTGGTTGGTCATTTAAGTCCTACAGTATTGATTCTAGTTCATGACAGACACAGATATAATAGAATAAAGGGAAATAATATTTTTTTTAGAAATATTTAGATGTATTAGAAGATATGTAACTTTTTTAATCAGTAAATACCTGCACAAATAACCTTTACGTTTTTCACATATCACATCTTCCAGCCTCAAAAATCATCAGTAATTAAAAGTTAGCATATGTTTCCCTGTGAATGTCTATGAAAATTTACTGTTTGACCACTTTACTTCTGGTTATACCACCCCAAAACTCAGAAGAGACTCACTGCACACTGCAGACAGGCCTATATTCTAATTTTAACCTTTAAGGATATTCAGTAAGTTTAGTTGTTTAATAAATTACCACTGTATAAATGCCTGAAAAAAAAGAGAATATTTACTAAAGAAAATTTCATTTAGTAGTTATTGGTCAATTCATTCAACCCACTTCCCCTTATTATCACTTTGTTTGGTTTCACCCCTTTTTGAATTTCTTTTTATATTCTCAGATGATACATCATATTTTGGATAGCTTCTGCTGACCTCAGCATGACCTATGTTGCGTAAAGACAAACAGCAAATGAGTACAAAATAACACAGTATGACTACTCTCTACCTGAACTATTAAGTAACTTACTCCTGAATAAAGTAGAAATTTGTTTTCTATTTCTCCACAATACCTTAAGCATCAACTGTCCAAATTAATCAAGTTATCAACCTAGATTTGAACTATCATAAATGCTGTATCTAAATAAAGTAAAATATATTTTTTTTCATGTATTCTGTCCTCTACAAAAACAACAGGTTTGTAATTTTCCGCACAATGATAATGTCATCAATAAAATTGCCACAGTATTTTGAATATCTTCCTTCTGTAAGCATTGTTTTTATGGTTTGGTTTGGGTTTTTTTGGTTTGTTTTTTTTGTTTTGTTTTGGGTTTTTTGTTTTGTTTTGGGTTTTTTGTTTGTTTGTTTGTTTTGGGTTTGTTTTCGGGTTTTTTTGCTACCTATTCAAATCTAATTTCTTGGTAATTCAGCTTGAGTTGTGGCTCCAGGGTCCTATTTCTCATCAGCCAGCCAAGTCTGCCATCTAAGAGAAAGTGAGGGATGTTGTTAATAGAAGCACAGGCCGTATGATTGTGCACATGGATCACACATGCCAGTCTTTTACTCAGTCCTTCTGAAAGGAGTTTCAGGTTTACCAGTCTGTGGTAACTGGTAGGTTCATTTGCAGGTTGATTTGCCAGGCAGCAGGCAGTGATCTCTAGCACATGCCTATTCCAGGCTACTAAGAAAACAGCACAATTTTTGAGCAGTAGTGGATACCTTCTTCTCTTAAGAAGGTACATCCAGGACAGCCAGACAAATATTGTATCTCTTCAGGAACACAGCCTTTGCCTCCAAACATACCAGGAATTTGTTAGATACATCAACGTATGCACATATCAGTGTATGCCTATACATTGGTCATTCAAGGCTACCAGCTCTAGAGGTTACATGTTTATCAACTTGAAGGTCTGGCCCTTTGAAGCTGGATTCCCTCATTTGGTACTGGGAAACTCCACCTTGACTACAGACCTCAGTTCAGTCCAAACCAAACTCTGTCTTGACAGTTTGAATGGCCTCAAAATCTATGTCTGCATTAGTAAATAAAAGAGCATTGGGGAATGTTGCCAAACACTATTTGTTCCGTTAAAGCAGAATGTGGCCAGACCAGCTAGCACTTTCCTAAATGATTCCTGGGAATGAGCAGATGAAATTCCTCATGAGGAATCTGGATGTGGCTACCTGATTTGGTGGTTCAGACAGCTGAGGAGTGGGATACAGAAACTCGCTAGCAGACCACCAGTGTGAGACAACAGGAACAGACATGGCTTACCAAGACAGACAGCCAAAGTAGCTAAAAAACACTGCCAGATGCCAGAAAATGGAATCTCTTTATCATGATCTCCATATCATACAATTATAAAAGAGATTGTGTTGGAAGGGACCTTTAAAGTTCATCTAGTCCGACTGCCCTGCAATAAGCAGGGGCATCTTCATCTACATCAGGTTGCTCAAAGTCTCATCCAACCTGACCTTGAATGTTTCTCAGGAACCACCTTTCTGGGCAATCTGTTTCAGTTTTTCACCACCCTCATCATAAAAAAATTTCTTCCTTACATCTATCTAGTCTGAATCTGCCCTATTTTAATTTAAACTATTACCCCTACTCCTATCAAAGACATACGTTGTGGGTGGTCCTGTCTTACAAGTAGGAAAGAGTACCAAAAAACTACTTCATCACTTCTAACATCCCTGAGTACAGAGAATGTACTTATAGATCTCAAAACATAGTTCTGATCCCCTACAAATGCCCTTAAAGCATTCTCCCCACCTCTTCAGACTTCAAAAGTCTGACAGGATATCTACCTTCCTGAGCCACAATACTGAAGAACCACAGCACGACTGACCTTTACACTGCTTGGACTTTCCAGCAATACTTATTTTTGCACCCTACAGAATCAGTTCTGCTTCAAAGTCCTATGCAATCCCAGTGGCCAAACACGTTCTGGGGTAGCATAAATTTGTGTGACCTGGAAAACAGGTGTCAAACCCCTGATTGATTATGAAATTGAAAGATGTAATCTAAAGGAACTAGAACAGTGGGCAGAGAATTTTCAGCAGCCCTATTGAAGCCCTGTTACAACCTGAACTCACACTAAAATGGGTCATTCTTTCAGGGACAGAAAAAAAAAAGGCAAGTTAGACCCTTTATGCTATTGAATTATAGTTCTCCCAATCTATTAAGTTTTGTCCTTTTCTGAAATTACACAAATAAACAAACAAGTTATTCCAAACTTCTCACTTCTGTTCCTTTTGAAGCCAGCCGTCTCAAAAAGGTGAAACAGATTTTCTTAAAGTTTTGTTAGGAAAGCATAATCCTATAGTGAACAGTGTGAACACCAAATCTCATCCCAGAGTTAATTTCTGTAGCCCATTTATAAATCTTTGAAATACAGGTTTGTAATAGAAATACTGACAGACCCTTAACAATAGTGCTGCTGTAATGAGATTTGTCATTTATGATTAATTGAGGATAGTCTTAAAACATCTTTTCTAAAAGCATCTTCTTTCCATTGGATTTATTTCCCATAAAGTTATATCACAAAAATCAGTTCCCCAATTTTGTCAAGTGGAGAGACGTTCTGCTTATTTACCCTTAATGATAATCCAAGCTTCTGAGAAGTAATAATTTCATCTGTGTCACTTCAATCAAACTGTTTTTATTGAAAACCTACGAAAGCAGGTTCTAGCAATCTGCAGTGTTTTTAATAATGTATTTCTAATTGATATATTGTTTTAAAATCTGTGAAATACAAATGGATTTGAAACAAATGTATGCCTAATTACATGATTGAACTAAGAATAATAAAAAAAAAGAATGGTTCACTGAAGACTATTTAAAAAAATATTTCATTCTAAATGTTTCACTTAGTGCATTAATACCACTTTGTGAATGCAGTTCGTTTACTCTAGTGTAATTGAATTTGCTTGTTAATCTGTTTCCAAAAGGTGTTAAAAAATACAGCTGCATAAGCAAATGGAATTTTACAAAAATGAATATTTATGAAGATCCAGATTTCCTTATTCCCAAAGGAATGATCAAATTTTACTCTAAATCTTTAAAAAGATTTTTTATCTTGCTTCTTGCATGTATTAGTGATGCGGGCTGCTTATTAATCAATGTTTAACAATGTAATTACAGCTGGTTTTAGTCTTACCAGATAACACAGATTAATAAATGACCTGCAACTAGTGAAGTGTGTAGAAAGGGTAATGAATTCCTTCCATCAGCACATTAATTTATTAGTAATAAACAAAGAGTATGATGAATTAGAAGAATTTATAGAGTTTCTGAATATTGCAACAAAATTTCCAGATGAAAGCATTTAATCATGCAGTTTTCATTCTTTTTTTTTCCTTTGTAGCAACTTCGTGAGCTATACCGTGCTGGGATTTGCTTTTCTGAGCTGTGTTAAGCTATCCATTGAAAGTCAGTTTTCCAGAGTTTTATATCAGTTCACATTGATTCAGCTCATACTTCTACACACCAATTTTACCTGTCACTGAAGTTGGTGGAACTTTGATGTGAACTAATTAAATTCTTTCCTTATAGCAAAACAACTTAAGGCAGCTGAGAAAAGCACTGCTGAATTAGTCCTGTCTCTACAGTGGCCATAACTGTGTGGAATTCTTTTGGAGAACAATATGCACTTGCAGTTAAAAAGAAGCAGTCACAGAAGTAGCCTGATTAATGTGGCCTAACTGTTGCTGCAGTGGGGTTATCACGTATATCTGCATGCTAGAGAGACATAACAGTAAAAACCATACGCAAATGTAATTTTAAAATAATTTTGTTATTTTAGGCTCCTAATGAACTCTTCTGGCTTTTCATCATTTCGATACAGACAGACACCTTTTGAAATTGAAGTTAGACCTTTCTGAGAATTGGATAATTTCATATGTACAGAAAAACTGAAGGTGGAGAAAAAAAGGTAAGGCATTGATAATACACGATACCAATGGCATCATCAGTAATTACATCAAACAGCAACAAAACTCTTAAGTGGCTATCACAATATCCATAGTAATAATCCAGTACATCCCTCTGCACAGCACAGAAGCCTCTCCTTTTTATGCTTTCACTCCTGCTACTCTACTTCCTTGAGCTGCCCCTCTCCTCATTTTGACAGGAAGGAGGCGGAGGCAAGCTCTACACTTAATCTTCCCTCACTCCTCTCATTTCTCCACAGTCTTGAAACAGAGCCAAAAGAGTGAGCAAGCAGAGTCATGTAGATCTGCTGTGCCCTTAGGTGTGAGAGGGTGCTTCCCAAGGACAAGTAGTACTGTATCTCAGTGAGAATGTGCAGAAGAAGGCAGTTTGAACATCTCTGATCTGACTGTACCTTACTGTCTCAACTGCAGGTCAAATTTCCTCAGGAACAATTCCCAACCTCCTAGAAAAATCAGACTGACGGAAAGGTAATGGGAGAAGAGGTGGAGAGAGAGGTCTCCATTCTCACAAAAGAATGCAGAATTTTTGTTCCCTGTAGAATCTAATACTATCCAGATACTTCATATTGTAGATTTTATTTTTTTTTTAATATCTAGATAAACAACATTTGAAAGCTTTAAATGGTATAGCTCATTATAAGGTAGAAATATTAGCAGATGGAAATCTTAGCAGGTGCATAAAAACTAACTCCAGGGGTTCACATCAGGTAAGGCTCAGGCTCACAGCACTTGGTAATGGGAAGCATGTGCAGAGAACTATTAGAAGAGCTCAGAACCTACTGTGCTTTGACCAACATCCAGCCCTATTACCTATGTGCATCTAAATACTGCGCTGACTTCTATGAGAACTGTATAGGTGGAAGAATTGCAGCAGTGATTCTCAAAGTGGCACAGTGACAGAAGCATATCCAGGGGGAACCTAAGGCTAAGGGCACGTCTAAAGGGAATTCACAAGCAGACATCAGTGTGACTGTACAAGCTAAGCCTAAAAATATTCATAGATTTCAGTAGGTTAGAATAGGCTGTAATGAATTATGTAACTGTCATGAATTCTTGCCAAAAAGCTCCAACTAGCATAATGTTGTTGCAATTATGTCAATTCACAGGAGATAAGAGACTGGTCCTCTGTAAACAGTGTTTCGTGCATGAAACTATATTATCTCTACATTCCATTTATCTATGACTGCTGAATTTATGAGGAAATTATGTATGTAGACACATACATATGCATATTTGACAAATAAATGTACTGAAAAGTCTCAGTCTGAACAGATATGGTACAGTACTTGTTTTGAGAGAAAAGTATCTTAAATTAATCTCCTAGTGAATCCGAATTTGAATGAAGCTCTTGCCAGCTGCCAGCAGTTACTCACAGGTACAGTAGAGGCAGTGCAGACTTAAAGCTATGTACTTATTTCAGCTGGAAGGAATGTGACAAACTATGGTATTTTGCTAAGCCTGATTAAGCATCTAAAATCTAGTTTAATTATGCTACAGCTGGTTATATGCAAGGCACATTATATGGCAGGACGAAGAGGCTGAACTAGTAGTAAAGCCTTACTGTTTCTCTCTGAGAGAGAGAAAGCTTTCCATAGGCATGCTACAAGACAGCCTTCAGAGCACTGACTTGCAAATCATAGCAAGGGGCAGAGCTAGGGCCAGACCTGGGGAAGGAAGAATGATTTGGGACAGGGCT
This sequence comes from Manacus candei, assembly GCF_025592945.1. Taxonomy (NCBI): domain Eukaryota; kingdom Metazoa; phylum Chordata; class Aves; order Passeriformes; family Pipridae; genus Manacus; species Manacus candei. The sequence continues at coordinate 28,850,770 of NW_026138059.1, read as the reverse complement.
GCAAGCAGCAAAGACTGAGACTGGTCTTTCAGTGCACCAGGCAGCTTTAGGAGTGTGCCATAATTTTACAGGCCCCCTCAGCATTTTGGGATACAATGAGAGCATTTTTATCTTACCAAATGAGGACACAAAGAAGACTTAATTCTCTCTCAGCCTGTCATGCTCTTTGACTGTAAATTTTAAGAGGCACGCAATGCTGGGGTTTTGGGTAGGGTTTTTGTTTGTTTGCTTGGGGTTTTTGTTTTTTTTTTTGCTTGGTTGGGTTTTGTTTATGGTTTGGGTTTTTTGGGTTGGTTGGTTCGTTGTTTGGGGGTTTTTTTGTGTAGCAACATTCACTGATAAGTCTGTGCCCATTTTGGGAAAAAAAAATTCCCACTGCCCATATGGAATGATTAGGAAGATATATGTTAACAATGAAGAAGGAACAGTAGTGCAGAATTTTTCTCCTGGAATTCAGGAGGCTGATTTCTGCTAAAATGTCCTTGACAGATGCCCTGGTCTGGCAAACTAATTTTTCTCTTTTGTTTTTTTTTTTCCTTAACAGTGAAGTTCAATTAAGTGAGTTTATTTCTTACTGTGGGGCTTACTACAGTAATACAGCAGTTATAGAAATTTGTCCAGTAGTGTACTAATAACATAAATGAAAAAATACAAAATCATATTACCTCACAGACAGCATAAATCTGAATTCTTTGGTTTTAAGGTTCAACCTGCCAGATATATTAATTCATTTCCTTTCCTGTAATGTCATTTGAATATTTGGTTATATTTGATAAAGAACAAATTTAAGAAGCAAACGGAAATAGAAGATGTTGTTAATTCACGTATCACAGTTGCCTTTTACTTTAATGTTTTGGACTGTACTATTAAAAAGGGCAAAAATAAAATTTCAAATAAAATGATACATGATAGCCTGTTGAATCTCCCCAAAGTACACTGTTAAGATCAAAATAATTATAGAGTGTGAGGTAGGCAACCGTCAAGAATTAAAGTCTGGCTATGAGATGGAAAACAAAGTGCATTAGCAAATAAATGGTTGATTTAATAATAAACACAAGAAAATTATAGGATGCTCCAGGATATGTAGTATGAGTAGAAAATATATTTGTTACCTACTGTGGAAGTTGTAGACAACAGTGTGGCAAAAGATTATTTAGGTTAGCCTGAATAACCTAAAAATAGGTTATGCTGTGGATTAGAAACTCTAAGCAACTGAGCAACACAATAACAGATGAATTACTGCAGACAGCTGACATGTTATTCAATAGAAAGAAGAAGAAAAGAAAAAAATCAAAAAACAATTATTCAATCACATTGATGGGCTCTAAATTTATTGCAACCACTTAAGAAAAAGACCTAGACATCACTTACAACACTACAGTTCAGTGACAACCGCTAATTGTGCCATCACTGAGGGAAAAAAAAAGACCAAACACCAACAAAAAGAATTTGCAAGCAATTGAAGCTATGGTCTTGAAAAACCTGTTATAAAAAGAAACTACACCCCTCTACACCACTTAACTCTTCTTACTGCTACAGTTCAAATCACCTTCTCAAGAACGATATGCAAAAGGACAAAAAAATGATTTCTTGAAATTAAGTGCTTTCCATCTGAAGGAGCTTGAAAGATACTTATTGTTTAGTTAAGAGTGTCACTCACTAAGCTTGAGTAGCACCTACCTCTCACCTAGATCAATGGAACGACTTACATGCGGAAAACATTATCTGAACTGAGGCCTTAGACAGAAGACAACTAAGAATTTGCTTGGTAAATGTACGTGTATTATAATAATTAAAAGAAAAAAACTATTCAGAGGTGAGTGGGTTGAAATTATCCATTTTGTGGTGCACATTATCATGGGGATAGAGATAGCTAATCTGGTTGCATGAAGGACAGAAGGGGTCCACAAGCAGCGTTACAGTATACAGCTTTATATCTAAGTCTGCATGCACTGATCCTGGCAGGCGTTATATTGCCCTTTAGGGTCAACTATAGCAAAGACTTTTTGCTCCATTATGCGGTCATGTAGCTTAATTTTACAGAGGATTTGCATCATCCCTGCATTTGTATTAGAAGATTAGACAAACCAGAACTGACTGTATAAAGACAGTTTGTTACACTATGATAAACAGTAAAGAAATCCCAAGCCAAAACTACAGTCGGCAAATTCAAGCCAAAAGTAAATGCATCCTGAATAAAGCATTACTTACCCATGAAGCACACCATCAGGTGCACTTTCATATTTGAAGGAGTTAAAGTATGTAAGGTCCTGTAATTTAATGTATCTGGCAAGCATCGATTATCCGAGGACAAAACAAACTTCAGCAGATTAATACGTGTATTACTTGTCAGAAATCTGGTTTACTTGCAGTGGATAATAAGAGATCATAAGATAATAAGAGTTTTGGGGGGAGGTAAATCAACAGACCAGGGCAGAAGTGGCAGTACATCTGAATGGAAACTTGACAGTATATGTGAAAGACGGCAAAGAAGGAAATCTGCAGAGGGTTGTACTCCCAAGGGATGCAATTCTTAAATTATTCTACTTCAAGGAACACCTTCTCTCATACACTTTGGCAACTTTCCTGTCAGTAGTGATGCTTCACATTGCTACACTTCCTGGATCTAGAGGTGAAAGTACTGGAACTCCTGCCATTGCAATCTGTATTTTCTCTTTCAGAACTAAATAAGGGTTATTGCATCTGTTCTTTTATCCTTTCCCCTCCTACCTCCTAACACAGAAGGGAGATTGAGAGGAGAGACACTTTCATGCTCTCTCACAGAAGGAAATAAGGAAATAGAGAGACTGAGACTGACTAGAAGAGGAGGTATTATGTGGAAACAGGAAATCCGCTGGGTCTGATTTTTCACCTCAGCTGGGCTGAAAGAAGAATCTAGGACTGTCACAGATGGAAGTGATTGGATGTCACTTGTACTGAATAAGAACAGGAAGATACTAACCTCGTTGGAGCATATTGCTAGAGTTTATCTGCTACTTACAACTAATTAACTAAAATATGAACTAGCTGCCCTTATGGTCAGGCTCTTCTGTACACAATTTTTAGTATGACAAACATCCTAGGAAAATTGAAACTCAACCTTACAGATTATTGAAGTCAACAATTTGCTTATATGTGTAGATGCTTCTTGCTGCAGCTGGGCACAAAGACATTCCTTTAACTCATAGGTGAGCAAGAGAAATTACCTCCTCTCAGAATATCTCCAGATGCTATCACAGGATGATGGCACTGGCTTGTCCTGCTCAGGCTTCCCACAGGAAGGTCCACAGCAAAATGTGATGTACTAACAGACTGAAGAATGGTCAACAAAGAGGCGGTATATTCTCCAATGGCTCTTGTTCCTCAGTAAGACAGTTTTCAAATTCAGGTTTATCAAGGGAAGTAGTCTCAAAGGACCCAAGCATGCTTTTGGACCCCATACAACTCTGCTATTGTTCCTTGGGAAAGGTAGAGGCATTTCATGTTCACATATATGTAAAACATGAATTTAATTTGTACTGTTCTATGGAATGTATTTAATTTCCATTAAATAACAAGATGACATACCTTCTTATCTCTATTTCTGGACAGTGTTTCTCAAAGTGTATTGAAAATTCATAGATTTGGAAAACATGATCTAGGTATCTGTTTAGCAGAGTATAATTTTAAATCTCCCAAGAGAAAATTTGACAGTGAATTTTTATTACCATACTGATATAAGTAAAGACTTCAAATGTGGAGCTTTACAGCACTATTTTTGATTTGTGTTAACTAAAATAGTTTTAAAAAAAAACAAACAACAAAACCAAGCTGACATTTTATCTAGAAAAAGAATTGTTTATATGAACATGCCTTTCAACAAGCCAGTCCCAATTCTCTACAATTTCTTTATGAGGCAATAATAATTATTTAATACATTGTCTTATTTACTATAATAGAGCTACTCTGACTTATAAATCCACCAGAACATCTGAAATTGACACTGTGTGGCAAATTCGTCTCTGGTCCAGATTTGGAATGTAAGTGCCATTACATTTGTAGGACTAAATGCAAAGTCTGATAAAATAATTTATTATATACCTATTAATTATAAGTCAAATGTCACTATGTCACTGAATTTTAAATTAAAAAAATATACAAAAATTGACAAAAATTGCACAAAAATGTGTACTTCATATTTCATAGAAAATCTTATGCACAGATAAAGAACTGTTTAGGGATTGTTTAGATTAACACCACAAATTCTGGGTTTAAAAGACTTCCTTCTATTACTTAAGCCTCATTTCTGCCTTTGCTACTGTAAAATACAGTTCAAATATTTTTTGTCAAAACCAGTTTTAATGATTCTTCTCCTGTGGACTGAACCAAGCTCAATACCATTTACAGAAACTATATCTGAGGCTAACCTTCAACACCACTTTCAAATTATTGAAATTTTGCTTCAGTCCTTAACAGAGCAAAGAAAGAATGTGTAATTTCTGCAAAAAGGGAATTTGTGAAAACAGAATTCTGTCACCATTTCCAAGCCATGCTCATTTCCTTACATATGCTTGTATAGACTTAGAATTCATTACATATTTCTTGTATCACAATTTCAGATCAAGTTATGTGGTGAAGATAGAGTTAGCCAATTTTAAGGGGGAAAATATTTGAATATATCTCCAAAGTTTGCTTAGACCATTGCAATTCAGTATGGTGAATCTCGGCTAGTATGAAGTTAATATCACCATAGAGAAGCTTGGTAATGTCAAGAAAGCCATTCTAACTATGAGTAAAAATAAAAGACAGAATCTGGCGTACAGACTTGGAGTTAGGAAAAAAAGGACAAAACAGAATAAAATAATAAAGTGACATAAATATCTTGAATTACATTGTTCTGTTTCAGTTAACTGTTTACTTTGGTGGTGTCTGAATCTTAAGACATTGAGTTGAATGAAGTTCCCAGTTGCTTCTTTTCTTTTTCTGTCAGAGGTTTTGTTACCAAATCTGAGGGTTGTAGGCCATTTAGCTTGAGTGTTTTGGTTCAGTTGTAATATTTCTCTTTTCTGCCTTTCTTTGTAGATGTAACTCTCAGCTGGATGAGATGCAATACAGGCTGTGCGTCCTACGGAATACAATTGAAGTGTTACAAAACACTACAAATAAGGTTTTCAAATTCTGAATCAATTTCACAAAGATTTAATGTGCAAGAAGCACAAAAAAGACCACAACATGAATAGACCCTCTTAATGTATATTAATTATTTTGATGTGCCTGTGAATATATACGTGACTGTTTTAACAAAGCAGTACATATCGTATGTCATCTTTACCTCGATTTACAACTATCAGGAAGACAGGGCATTAAAAACGAGTTGATCAAGAAGAGGAACATACTTTTTTTTTTAATCTCTTTTTTACATTCTTTATACACTCAGTCATGTGCACTTATATCCTTTGTGTGGTTACCATATTTACATACTTTTAAATACCCTTATATGTATACAGATCTCATTCATGTATTATACACATACAATATTAGATTGTAAAATATAGTACAATATAACCTGTATAAATGCAGGTGATGATGAAAGTGAGTGTCTGGCCTAACACTATATGCAGGATATGAATATATCTCGTTACCATTTCAGCTTTTCTGTTAATTTGTTAATTTAGCAAGTTTCTGCATTTTTATGAACATAGTCATTCAAAGAGTGAATACAATTTTATTTTTTTAGCACATTCTGTAGGTTAAAAATTGTCTTTTTGGGTTAATGATGTTGTAGTGAAATGCCAGCACTTCATGCTAGGAAATTGTGGAGGACTAACTAGGTTGAAGACTTCCTATATCCGTTTTAATCACTGTTACAATATATGCCACATGAAAACCAGCTTTACCTATGAAAATTTGCCAAGAAGTTACAAAATACCTGCATGCGAGTATTTATGAAACAAAACAACCTTTTTAAAAGAAGATAAGCAAACTCACTGTTCTGTACAGCTCCCCTTTCTGAGTACACACGCATGAGGATGGGAATGACACATGACAGAGGATGAGAGAATCAAGAGCCCGTACTTTGCCTACACTTATCATGGTATCCAGCATATCAACAGAGCATTCTGAAGGAAATGCAAAACCTGTCATATTCTAAGCCATATTAATTATTCAGCAAGTGTAAGGAATACAGTACATTTTTGAGGCTCTCTCCACATCATTCTCGGAAGTAATGAGGAATCCACAGGGAAAGTGCTCAAAGCCCACAGTATAGTGGCTGTTTATCTGACAATGCTGAACACAGTATTATTATTATTGTTGTTATATTATTATGATTAATAATAATAATTCTAATTTTGCCTTATCTACCTATAAAGGTTCCATAAATACACCTCCCCCAATTTAAATTTCCATTTCTGGCATAACATTTTCTATATCAGCATCCACATCTGCGCAAGGCTTGTTTCAGATTCCCGCATAATCTTGCCACAGAATTGCAATTACACCCCCCGTTCTTCACTGCCTTCGCCTGCTTCCAAGACGATAATCACTTATTCTGTTTACATCGCAATATCCACCGTCCGAAAGGACACGGCGATGCACTTTTAGCGGATCAGTAGAAAACCCGGTCCGTGCCGCTCGGCATCAGCCTCGGGAAGGTTGCGCGGGACAGAGCCGGAGGCAGGGGCCAGGAGGAGGGGTGCGCGGGGAGAGGAGTGCGGTCGGGGCCGGCGCCTCTCTCCGCGGAGGATGCGGAGCACCGGCGCGGCCCGGGAGAGGAGCGCTCCCGCCGAGGGTGCGTAAACACCGTGCCCTTCGCACCATCCTCCGCTCCGCAGCCTCGCTCGGGCAGCGGTAAGTTTTTGTGTCCGTCCCTCAGTTGTTTCACTCGTCGAAGGAGCGAGGGATGGGTTTGGAGAAAGGAAAGCGAAAGGGAGGGGGCCCGATAGAACTCTGAGAAAAGCTCTCCCCGTCCCTGTTTGAACGCTGACAAAAGAGATTTGGCAAGTTCCTCTCTCCCTCCGGTTTTACTTTATTTTTTTTTTCCTCCCTCTCCTATTTAAATTGTCTCATTGTTGGAGGATTACACGCGCTTCAGGTTACACCCGACGGGGGGCGGAGGGGAAGCAGCCGCTCCTTCTCCTCCTCAAATAATAACTATATTGTCATTAACCTGCTCTTCGTATTTGGGGCAAATCGGAGACGCGGGGCTAAAAATCTCAATGAAACAGAGGGAAGGGAGGCCGAGTGATGGTAGCCTCGAGGAACTTGACTTTTGTTACGGAGATGCCTCGGGGCACCATCCCGCAGCTCCCGCCGAAGTTTCCCTTTCGGTGGCAGCAGCCCAGGTGCGCGCTCAGCCCAGCCACGGGCGGGCACCGCGCGGGGTCAGCGCCGGGACCCGCCGGCGGCGGCGGATCGGGATCGGCGTCGGAGTCGGGCAGGGGCTGCGGCCGGGATCTCTCTCCCTCGCTACCCCAGCGGCTGCGGCTCGGGGAGAACACACGGAACCCTGGGACGCGGGCGTCCGTCCATCTGTCTGAGCGTCCGTCCCACTCGCTAGGAGGACAGTCCGGCCCGCGGCCTCCAGGCGTGTGGGACAGCCCGCGGGGCAGCCCCCCGAACCACCCGCGCTCGGCGCCCGCTCCCGGTGCGGCCCCTCCGTCCCGGCTCTGGGCACCGCGCGCTGCCCGCGGCTCCAGCACCGGCGGACACCCGACACCGCCGCGCGCTGATTGGCCAGCCCCGCCGGCCCCGCCCCCCCGGCAACGACCACTCAGGTGCCGCCTCGGCCCGGCGGGCGCCGAGAGCCGCTGCTGTTTGGCCGGCGGGGGCTGTCACTCACGGTGAGGGACGGGCCGCGCGGCCGCTGCGGTCCCGCCCCCTCGCCCTCATTGATATTATCGGCGCGCGGCGCGGGCGGCCGGGCTGCAGTCGGGGCTGGCGGGCGGCCGGCCCAGTGCGGGAGCCGGGCAGTGGCGCGGAGGCGGCGGAGAAGGAGGAGGAGGCGGCGACAAAAGAGAAAGGCAGCCTGGAGGGAGGGAGCGCCGAGCTACAGACTAGCACAGCAAATTCTCCACCGTCCTCTAGCACCCACGAAGCGGCGGCAGTGGCAGTTTCTAGAAATATAGAGCTAGAAATATAAAATCACCCTGCTCTTGCACCATGGCTTTCCAAAGTAGGCTCCCTTCTTGGATTATTTTGTGCTCCGTCTGGCTGTTCCACTTTGCACACACGGGGGAGGCACAGGCTGCAAAAGAAGGTAAGGTGATGGGGAAAACAAAAGTTTGGGTTTATTTATTGCTTTTGCCCACGAAGTCTGTGTGGTGGCTCAGCGCGGGACCTGCCTGCCCCTGTCAGCTGCTTGTCAGCCCTTATTAAAGAAAAAAAAAACCGAAAGACTTTTTTTTTTTTTTTAGTTGAGATAGGAGGGAGGAAAAACCTAGGCATTCTGGTGGTGGGGGTGTGCGTGTGTATGTGTGAGAGACCGGGACAACTGCCTTTGCCCCCAGGAATGAGGCTTGGGAGGCATTCGCACGTGATGAAACGGCTTGGGGCTGGGGAGAGCCCTCGGGCCGGGGATCCGTGCAGGGGTGCCTCGCTGTCCGCTGCCAGCCCTCATTCTTCCGAGGAGGTAGGTGGAGGGAGGGCGAGTTACCTCGGTGTTCCTCAGGCAGGGGCCGAGGGCCGAGTTCTAGGGCTTAGGACGTTTCATGGAAGGCAAGGCACGGCACGGGGCTTCAGGCTGCGGGGCAGCTCCCCGCCGCTACCCCCCGGGGGCCCGCAGCGCTCCGGCCCCTGGGGCCAGGCACAGACCACGGTAAGGAGCATCGAGGGCAGTTTCGTACTTCCCGGCCATACAGGCTGGACATGTATTTAGAGGATACCTACGGCCTGGCATCGTGTGCCGTGTAACCTGTGTGCTCTCCCCCGGCGTTGCTGGAGAGAGAGAGGTTTAGGGATGGACGTTTTACATCGTCTGAGGATCACAACGGGGCTTCCCGGTTTCCATCGGTCCAACATTGGTACCTATGTAAGGCGAACCCCGGACATTTGGTTCCCCCTCGCACAGCGACAAACCAGGCAGTTTTTCAGACTGATGGAGGTGTTGAAAATCAATTCACACCTGGGATTCTGTTTTCTCACGCTGAGAAAATCCGAAATGATTTAAAGGAGCGCCCTGCTCCCGTTTGACAGCCGAAGGTCCGTCTCCATCTTCGGGGGAGCGAGGAGGGGGGACACACACACGACACGACATGACAGGGAAGGGAGAGTCAGAGCTTTTTCAGTGCCTCTGCATATGCATGCGTTTGTGGTTTTTTCCCCCCCTTCAGCTGGATGCGTCAATATTTTTCATCAAGCCGCTGGCATGCAGTAAAATATCATTTTGAGCTTGTAACTGGAGCTTAAAAAAATGCCTCAATTAAAATGTCCTCTACCCTTAAGAGAAGAAGTCGATGGCGAGGTTAGAGAGAGAGAGAGAAGGGAGAGCCTTACCCTAGCAGCATTTCGAAAGTTTATTTAAAGGGGCTGTAAAGCACAGAGACCCTCACACGGGGAGTACTAACGCGTGGCTGTGGGGTAGGGAGCGGGAGGGGGGCCGGGCAGACGGACAGGGAGGAAGGCGGAGAGGTTGTGAGCTGCTGTCCCGCTCTGCCCTGCTGATTGCTCCGTGATCGGGGCTGCGCCGGTGCTTCCCGGCGGTAGTCTGCCCTGTTTTTAACAATACGTGTATGGATGGATATGTATGCATTTATGCCTAAGAGTGTGGGTGTATAATGACAGTACGTTCAGAGAAAATCACCTAGCCAAAGGAGGGTCAGGAGGGGGCGAGCGGCAGACAGGGATTGATAGCGACTACCTGCTGCAAGCGCAGAAAACTCCCATGGAAGAAAGAGCGAGCTTTTTTTTTTTTTAAAGAAAAAAAAAAGTAACTTTGCAGATTCACCACCGGCCCCGCCGAAGGGCCGGTGGCGGCAGCAGCCCCGCGTGGTTACCCACCGCTCCTCGCTGGGTACCGAAGAGGGATAAGGGGGTGAAGCACCGAAAAGTTTTGCGAGTTTCCTTTCTGTAGCTAAATACAAGCCGCGGTGAGATGCTGGAGAGGAGCGGGGCAGGGTCCGCCTGGCTCTCTAAGCGAAGGAGTGACCGCGTTACCTGCGGAGTTCTCTGCCCGCGGCCGGGACCCTCGGGGCGAGCGCAGGCAGAGGGGGCACTGCGGCCCGCTCCCCCGGGGAAGAGCGGGGGGTGTATCCGAGTGCTCGGGGCTCCGTGCCGGGGCCACCGTCCCGGGCGCTTCCTCCCCGAGGCAGTGGCTGCCGGGCTGCAGGGGGTGTGGCGGGGGCGGCCGCGGTACCGGCGCTCCGCTGCCGCTCAGCCCCGCTCCTCGGCCCGGGGGCGCGGCCGCCTCAGCGCAGCCCCGCACAGAGCCCGGAGCGCGGCTGCGGCTCCCGCGGGGCCGAGAGGCTGCTGCCCCCCGCCACGCGGGACCCCGCGAAACCCGTTCCCGCGGCCGCGCCCCCGCGCTTCGCCCGCCGACTCCGGTCGCTCTCGGCCCGCAGCTCCCCCGCGGGGGCACCGCGCCGCAGGTTCCGGTGTGCTCCGTTCACGGGAGGCTGCGGACCCCGTCCCCCCGCATCGCTTCCACGCGCTGCAGAACGAGCCATGACTGCCACGGGGCTCCCAAGACAGGGAGCGGGGCAGTAGCCGCTGGCCTACAGGGAGCTCTTCCCTGGTAACTTCGGGTGCCAGAAGGAACGCCACGATTCCCTTGCAAGGGGTGTTTGCAGAGCAGGGGTCTGTGGTTTTGTGGTTTTGGGTTTTTTTGTGGGTTTTTTGTTTGTTTGTTTTGTTTTGTTTGTTTGTTTTTTAATTTGCTTCTTGTCTTTTCTTTCTGAGATGTGCCCACCCGTTGCTACGTGATGGAGAATTACTGCCAAATAAAAAGTATAATAAATTGCAGCCATGGGGGGGGGTGTTGTGCTGGTGCTGAAATGGTTAAATTTTTCATGGTACCATTTTTTTCAGGACGATTATAAATGTTCTTGTTTAACAAATCACCACATACATCATCTGCTTTACTATAGAAAGTGTTACAAAATAAAGCCCCTTGAATCGGAGCTTAATGAAATAAGCAGGTAATCTTTCTAGAGGGAGACTATGAAACTTCTTTAATGAGTAGTTCCACTTCATTATTGAAATACAGGCCTGGAAGCTACCGTTTTGTATTCAGCTAGCGTTCCATATATTACTGTATGAACCTTTAAATACCTCTTTTTAGTCATCTCATCTTTTTAGTAATTCACTGACATGTTGTGTTAAATTATGCTAGGAGAAAGGGCCAAAGCCAGAATTATAGCTGTTTCAAAAGACCTTACAAAAGTTGCTTCAAGTTACAGCCTTAAATCAAACATTTATATATCAGTCCTTAAATGTGTATGAAGTTATAAATAGCTTTATAGTTAAAGATATATGGAATAGGTTCAAATTAGAAATGCAACTAAAGAGTGAGTTTATTAGGCTGTGATTAACCACTTTCGGAAGTGAGGTTACATTTAGCTGAAAATAATTGTGATGTGACTAGAACTGATGTCTTTCTGTATAGAAATGTCATGGGGGTATAATGGCATGAAGATTTTAGTAAACCATTGCCATAAAGTGAATTAATCTGATTTGTGAATGTGAGGTGTGAGGTAACTGCAGAGTCTTTTATTTTCTGTATTCCTGGTTGTTGTTTGTTTACAGAATGACCACTCTCTCATCTAAGTATTTTTTTATTTTGACACTCAAAAAAGATCATTGCTTTTTCAGTGTGACTCTCAATAAGGGACAGACCAGTCCTGTCTAAATCAGTTTGGAAATGTGGAAATGTTGGTGTGTAACTGTTTTAAGCTGGTTGAAATAACCAGCATATGGGAAATGTCCTTCTAATGACAAAGGAGATGGAGAGAGCATGCATCTTAATGACTGATTAGTAACATTTTAGAGTGCTAAAAAATCCCCACTTTGTTATAAACAATGAAATTGTAAAGATTAATGTATATATGCTTATATGGGGTTGCAACATAATCTTTTAATCATCTATTTACAAGTAAAGGTATAGTTGTGGTTGCAGATAATTTTTTAATAATATGAAGAAAAAAATATTAATTTGTACAAAATTTGTATTCATTCTATCGCTTTTTAAAATTCAGATTCTGTTCTTTAGTTTTATATTCCCACTTACTATATTCAATAAACTGTGGAATTTCCTTTTTTTCCCCCCCCTTTTTTAGTAATATTGCTGGACTCTAAAGCACAACAGACAGAGTTGGAATGGATTTCCTCTCCTCCCAATGGGGTAAGTACTCCAGGCAAAAACTAAGTTCCTAGAGACAAGTAATTACTGTGTCAGTTGAAAGACCTGCTTTAAACTACTCTCCCTCATACTTCTCTCAGTAACCATACCAAGTGTTTATGGCTTCTTCATTTTTAGAATGAAACCTTGGTTACAGTGTACAAATGTGCAAGTTAATTAAAAGCAAGAGGCTCTTAAGAAACTCACCGAAATGTTCTTGGTACCCTTATGTTTTGTAGTGTACTCCTTTGTGCTGTACAAATGATTACATTATTTATGATACAATATTTTATATCAATTTTTTCCTTCTTCCTTTAGAAACATCAGATTTGCTTCTGTGGGGAAACTTTCTAAAAATATGCTTTTCACTTTCTGTACAATGGGTGATCGTAAGTTTGTTTACTATGTTTTCTTTGTAATGGAATATCACAGGTTGAAGAACTCTAGAATAAAAACGTTTATATTACAGATGTGTTTGAAATGACATTCCAAACTTGAAACATCCCCAAGTCTTGAGGAGCTTGATATCTGGAACTAGGCACAAATTACGTGGTTAAGGCCACCTCCAGCTTGTTTACAAATTGATCTAAAGGCATTATATGAAATGTACCATTGTAAAATACACCATTTTAAAAAATGAGATGTTTAGGAATGTCAGTGTTATTTTCTTATTTATGATATATGTGAGGTTGACAAATGCTGCTTTCAGTCTGAATTAAAAATTATAATGTTATAAAACCCCTTCTTCCTCCAGCCTTGAGGAAGAACATGTTCAGAAAGATATAATGGGTGTATTGTCCTACCTTAGCTCAGTCCTACATTAGCTCAGTCTGACAAATCATAAATTATATGAACAGTTCTTACTCACGGAAGCAGTCTTGCTGAATCAATTGTGACTCCTTGCACAAGCAAGAATTTTGGGGATCAGTCCCTTAATCTTCAGTGCGTTAAAGCTGGAACCAGAAGAGCGTGAAGTGTGAGTGAGGATATAAAAGTGTAACAAATCATTTAAATAAGAAGAATGAAAGTGTAAAAGTGTCTTTCTTTAAAAGCAAGATTGTAATATCAATACAAGCATAAACTGGAAACTAATCTAAGGACTTCAGAGAGAATGTAATGTGAGCTCAATGCATCTGATGCCTAATAACCTCGGCATTAGCGTTTTGCACTGATTGAAGCCTTTACCAGGGGTGTTTGAAAGATTAGCTTGGTGGCAGTTATATTAGGCTAAAGTGTAGATAATGAAAGACATGTCAACACATGTTACACGTGTCAGCATATTGAAAGATGAATGTAGAGTCAAATTCAACAGATAGTAAAAACCAACTTTCAGAGGTAAAAGCCAATTTCAGTCAGGAATTAAAAGTGAATCAAAACTAGTGGCTGGATTTGTATGCGTGAAAATGTTCAGAAAAAGGTACCTGTAAATTACTGTAAAAGTATAATGTAAATAATGTAAATTTTAATTATTGAATTTTCTAGTATGCAATAAAGACTTCATGGGAATAAACACAGAAAATCTTCTTGAGAAACTTCTGCATCATCACAGTACGGAATATGTCAGACAGACACTCGTTAAATTCCTTATTTGATTGCAAATGCTACATTTAACATTGTTAAGATAACTGAGAAGTTAAAATACCATAAATTGAAACCAGTAGAACAGGACACATTCAAATGGAATTGCATGTGTATCACCATATTTTGCAGCTGGACAAAGAAAAGTTGAGTTTTCTTGCTGTAAAAGCTGTGATAGAATTAATTGCTATAAGAAGACTTTAATGAAGTGCTAATGAGCTCAGATACCATAGGTGACAACATCCTGAAGTACTAATGTTTTGGGTTTTTTTTCCTGCAGAGAAAAAAATTAATTTATTGTATTAATGCTAGGGATAACAAAAAGTAGGACTTTTTGTGTGAATTTAGTTTTTTGTGCTGTTTTCCTTGACTGTAGCATAAGAATCTCTCTGATACTAGCTAGTCTCATGTAGTGGGATCTTGACTCTGAGAAAACTCACTTGTGTTGTGTTACCAAAAATAGGTTGACTTTGTAAAATGTATTTTGTTTGTTATTTGGTTTTGTTTGTTTGTTTGTTTCAGTTTATTTGTTGTTTTTTGGAGGGGACTGGGGGTTTGTTTTGGTCAAGGACTCCACATCAAAATCTGAGGAGACAGATTCTGTTGTGTGGTGCATTAAAGTTACTTTCACTTCAAAGATAGAATAAATTGTCTAACTGAATATCTCATTGCAGAATCTCTCTTGGGAGGGAAGAATGCTTACACAAAATAAAAAATAAAATAAACCCCCTAAACCAACCAACTTAAAGAAACCCAAAGCAAATAGTACTACTTGATATGAAATGGAAAATATGAAAATCAGTAAAGTTTTACGCTTTATGCCCTTTATGTCATCTTAGTAGGATTTTTTTTGTTGTGTTTTTTTGTTTGGTGGTTTGTTTTGGTTTTTTTTTTTTTTTTTTTTTTGAGGGGGGATATGCTTTTTATTATTGTGACATAGCCAAAACCCTCTCAGTCCAGGGCCCCTTTTTTATTTTTTCTTGTTTGTACTAGTCCTTACAGAGGTGGAAAAAATATTACTCATTCAGATCTAATAAATCTCTTATGAAGATAGACTTTCTTTTGTTCTGAGGTTAATACAGTTCCATGTGCAGTCCCTTCAGTTAACTTCATGAGCATTTAATAATGTATTTCAGTCATTTAATACCATATGCATATATAATACCATATATACCAAATCTATATTAACTGTAGGTCCTTGAAATGTGCTTTGATATTTACAACTTCTGTGCATTTCAGCATCTGCAGCTGTGATATATTTTGTGTTGATAACTTCCAGTATCAAATCAGCCACATCTGCTTTTTCTTGGAACAGACAACATTAAAAGGATCTCATTTGCTGTCAAATAGGCTTGCAAAGTACTGTATACTGTATGACTCCTGGTCTGGTAAACCAGTGCTTTCCACACTTGTTTTGTTGCCAGTGTAAGGAATGTCAGTGGATGTTCCATCCTGCAGAGGTGCTGAGTGTACTAGTCCCACAAAGCACTTAAGCAATTGCTTACCATTAAGCTCATAAGTACTTTTACTGATCTTAAGCATGAGCTTAAGTGCATTATTGACACGGGGCCAGAGGGCCAAGTGCCATACAAAGAAATCATGGTTGCCTGTATCATGGGGTGAGGAAAGCTTGCCCCCCGTCCTCTAATTTACTGCAGCTGTGTTTTCTGCAGTCAATTAAATGCTACAAGAAATGTGAAAAAAGGTGAGAGACTGATATTGTTTTGGTTACACCTGGGCAGATCTGCCTGATTGATTTCAGAGGAAGGTTTGTCATTGCTGGAGATGCAAATTCCCACGCTACCAAAGGCTGTTAAAGACTCCAGGGCTGTTACAGGCTTACCAGCACGTTACATAGTTGGTAACCCAGAGAGGGAACATCAGCAAGACCCAGGCTTTGAACCAGTGAATTTTCAGTCATATGGGTTGTTTTTTATTCTGTATGTAATCTCATGGTTCATTTGAACTTACAACTAAATGAAGTTTGCTCCTCTTAACATGGGTGCAGCCACCGGACAAAATGTGAGATGAGAAGGAGCTGCCACTTACCTCTTTGGTTTGTAAATAAAACAGAACACGACCTAAACAAAAAGGGGACAACCAAAATATTTTCTTGCTTTCAGATTTTTAATTCTGTAATTTTCTCTTGCCTTCTCTCTATGCCACTTTATTCACATAGGAGTGAGAATCATCTGACTCATGAGTTTCAGGACCCGATCCCATGCTTTCTATACAACTGCACTGAAAGTTTGACAAGTCTGATGTACTGTAACATTAGGCAATTTCAGTTTCTAAGACTTCACTGATTTTAGGTTTCTTTGAAAGAGAAGCTACCTCTCTCCTTTCAGTCTTTGCTTACCCAAAACAATTGTGACCTTAACAAAATGTGTGTGAGCCCAGTGTGTAATCAGAACCTGATATGCTAAACAACCTTTTCTAAGGGTCCCCCTTTGCAACTCTGTCCATGTTATGACAGTGATTTTTAGAAGTTATTTATATGTGGAAGAGACATGGAGGCAGAGAGAGCCTACTACTGCATTTCTTCATTTAGGTGCTTACGAGTATTTTTAAAAATACTCGTTAAAAAGGAGGAAGACATGAGTTATATGAAGCTTTTTAAAATGCACAGTAGTTACATCTGGTGACATACTTCTTGTTGTGTTACTAACTGTTTGTTATCATTTTAGTGGGAAGAAATCAGTGGACTGGATGAAAACTACACT
The DNA here is from genome assembly GCF_025592945.1 of Manacus candei. NCBI lineage: Eukaryota > Metazoa > Chordata > Aves > Passeriformes > Pipridae > Manacus > Manacus candei. Next base: position 28,834,159 of record NW_026138059.1, on the reverse strand, counting down.
CCTATACGAACATACCAGGTATGCCAGGTGATGGAATCAAACCAAAACAACTGGCTTCGGACTAACTGGATTGCAAAAAGCAATGCACAAAGGATTTTTGTAGAACTGAAATTCACTCTGAGGGATTGTAACAGTCTTCCTGGAGTTCTGGGGACTTGTAAAGAAACTTTTAACTTGTATTATTATGAAACAGACTACGACACTGGCAGGAATATCCGAGAAAACCAATATGTAAAAATAGACACTATTGCAGCAGATGAAAGTTTTACCCAGGGTGATCTTGGGGAGAGAAAAATGAAACTTAACACAGAGGTGAGAGAAATTGGACCTTTGTCCAAAAAAGGATTCTATCTTGCGTTTCAGGATGTAGGGGCCTGCATTGCTTTGGTCTCTGTCAAAGTCTACTACAAGAAGTGCTGGTCCATCATTGAGAACTTAGCTATTTTTCCTGACACAGTGACTGGCTCAGAGTTTTCCTCTTTAGTAGAAGTGCGAGGAACTTGTGTCAGCAGTGCGGAGGAGGAGGCGGAGAACTCGCCGAAGATGCACTGTAGCGCGGAGGGAGAATGGTTAGTGCCTATTGGAAAATGTATCTGCAAAGCAGGATACCAGCAGAAAGGAGACACGTGTGAACGTAAGTAAACACACAACTTGCTATAAATTATAGGTCATGTTCTACTGGCTTATTTTTATTTTTCTTTTTTCAAGAGAAATACATGATCAGCCTGCTTTTAAAGTTTTTGGATCGTCAGTCTGTAAAGTTCACACTGTTTAATTTAAAGCAGTCAGCCAATCTGATTATGGAAATCAGTGGTTGCATACTGCATTTTTAAATTTAAGCAAAAATAGTTGAAGTTGTGTGAAGTATGACTATAGGTCATTTTAAACTGGTTAAGGTGTTTCTTGTACTGCTTGGTAAAGCTGAACAAGTCATACCTATCACAGAACATTGTGTCAATAATGTCAGGTATGAGTAGGTAAACACTTTGTTCTTTCACATGATCTATGACAGAATTATAAGGAAACTAAAATGGAAGTAGTAAAATTAGAACAAAGTGTGGTTAGTAATTGGAAGAATATACACACAATAAAAACTGACAGAGATTTGCGTGAAGTGTGTAAAAATTCAAAGACAAGATAGATCTTTCAAACAGAATTTCAGATTTTCAGAATAAAGTGTGGTTTCCTTTCTACAATATATTTTTGCATAAAACTAAACTTTTGACTTGCTGTAGGATCATGGTGATTATTTTAAAGTACTAGCAAATCAGAGACTACTGAGTTGTACTTTCTAATTCAGACTAAATCAGTCAGCCGTGTTCTTAGAATGATACTTATCTTTAGCATTGCTGTCTCTGGGGCTAGAGGCATAAGACACTTCTGCTTAGCATGAGAGAGGATGTTTCATTGTCTTTGCTTAGGGTAAAAGTAAAAGAATAGGCAGTTTGTTTGAAGACAGGTATTTTCATGTATATTTAATACAAGGTCTATCATTTTTATTATAAGATAACACAAGGAGTTATATATCACCATATTGCAAGATAGGCAGACATTTTTTGTTGAGAAATGGTGTAAGTCAAAAATTGGAAAAAAAACTCTCACAAATCTATGAAGAAGAGAAATGTGCATAATTTCAAAAGCAAAGCTGACATCAGTCAGTGGGTCTGATGTGCCTGTATGAGGACTTCAAATCTAAAACAAAAGAAATGAGTCTCCTTATTAATAGTTTGTCCTCAGGAAAAAAAACAGTTGTGCTGTTGATGTGTTTTTATGAGGAAATTTGGTACAAGGTGAAGTGAGCGAAGTTGATCTGAGGCTTTCGTAGCCCCACACAAATCTTTCATTGTTCTGTTGGGAAGAGATGAGGTCTTATACACTGCAGAAGGTGATCTCATTAGGAGTAATTGTAATGTAAAAAACTGCCTGGACAAAATCTTTCAGTAGACTGTATTAAAGCTCTGTTAAAAATATTAACTGCTATGTCCCATAGAAGTTTGTTCTAAGGTTTTTGAATATTTTCTTGAGTGACTGATTTCTTTCCTTTTCTTAGTTAACTTGCTCTTGATTACAGACCTAGTTATGGTTGATGTAATTAATATCCTAATGTTATTTCACTTTCAATAAAGGAGAGAAAGTATCCAAAAAAGAAACCACTGTATGTTGGGAAGTAGGTGGGGGGCAGAAGCTGAGTGAGTGTGGCAGGGATGGATAGACAAGAAATTGATGTTTGGTAACTGGAATTCAAGTAACCTGTTTATTAAACAGGCTTCTTAATTTCTATCCATGCTGATGTTGACAAAAGAATTAAATGATAACTTGTACTTGAGCATAGTAGCGTGCTCATTTGCAAGAACACTTCCCATTTTTGGCTTGCTTCCAAAACAATCGCTAGGAGAACACGCTACTCTGGAAATAGTCCAGAGAATCATTTGCGGTATTTTTCCTCTTTTCTTTCAGTGATCCTGTTAAGAGTTTCAAAACAAACTCTGGCCCCATATTGAGGCAAGCTAATGTGTTTGAGAGGGAAAAGGTGGTAGGCAGGCACTTGTCGCGAGTGTGCCGAGTTGGCAGCTCCGAGTCAGAATGATCTGGATGACTGTGGTTCACAGTAATTGCTGTCTGTGTGCCATGTCTGTGCTCGAGGATGTTATTAAGTATGATTAACTATGTAGTGACCGATAATACAGCTGGCACACTGATACAGTGTCTGGTTTTTGTGACAGATATTGAGAGAAACTTATCTGAACATTGACACTCATGCAACTGGCTATCTGTTACTGTCAAGCTGTGTAACAGATCAAGCAGAAGCAAGTTGGTGAGTGCTTCCTTAACCCAGAGCTTTTGCAGCCCTATCTGAAGGTTCACTTCTGCAAATACTTTGTACCTGGCATGCTGCATGACTTCTCTGGGACTACTCAGGGCAGAAAGCATTGTGCTCTGTCAAGATGGGCAGAAGTCCGATTCTTGTCTCACACTTGCTAAAGCTCTGCTGAATTAACTTAACACAATAGGATGGTCTTTTAAAGATACAGAATAATACGTTATCTGGCTGCGCTGTAGCAAAGGTAGGAATAGATGGCCACATTGTAGTTCCAAATAGCTCTTCAGCCTGTAACTCCCGTGGGGATTTTCATCTGTGTTACGCTAGCTTGATTGGCTGGCTGTGATTGAATAATGTGTTCCTTTTGCATACAGCTTCTCTCCTGTGTGTGAAATTTATAGAGTTCAGTTACTGAAACAATTGAATTTTGATTTATACACAACTCTGCACTGGATGTGTTGCCAGAATTTTTTTTTTTTTTTTTTTTAAGAATGTAAGTAACTAGTATTGCTGGGAAGGATAAGGAAGAAAACCATCGTGAGTGGTGAAACATATAACCTGGAAAATGATATCCCATGTGTTTCTTTTTCATTGCTTGATCTTTCAAACTGAATAATCTTTTTTTTTTTTTGGATGTGCACTGATTACTTCTCACTATAGGAATGCCAAAGAATCCTGGCCACCTCGGTGGTCTATTGTGATAACACTCATACATGAGAGACAAATTTCAGATATATACAATATTCACAAATGTAATTTAAAGCAAAGTCTTAAAGTTGTGTGAAACAAACATGAGAAAACTAGGTGAGCCTCTGAACTTTCAGTTGCAGGTTCTTTTGCTTATGTGCAAGGACACTACTTCCTCAGTGTTGGTCTTATGTCTGCTGGTATGTGGCGCTAGGCTTAGGTATGGAAGTCGTACATTTTAAAGGATTGTCTTGAAGAGTACCTAGCAAAGGTACCTGGAAGGTACTTAGACATATTCAGTTCTTTCAACACTATGTATTGCATCTGTTCTGGAAAAAAAACCCAACCACAAAAGCCCAATTGACTTCTCAATAACTGTAGTGGATTCCCAATACATCTAACTCTGACTTTTTCTCGCAGTGGAATTCAGCTGATATGTTATGTGTGTAGCACTGCAATCAGTGATTGGTATTTGAAGGAGAAAATAATTCTGTGAGAGCTTCCAGTATAATGTATTTTCCATCTGTTTCATGTTAGTTGGGGGTGGAGAGGGAGAGAATTAATTTTATTCAATCAGAGCAGTAGAGTGATATTTCAGAAGGTGGGAAACTTCTCTTAATATTATTGAACTGGGAAATTACATAGATGATTGGGCACCAAGTCCAAAAATTCAAATTCCTAGGGGAAGCCAAATGGGTGCATTTTACTGTTAAACATATTATAATAGCGTATGCATTAACAGTTGTTTTATTGGCCTCCACATGAGGAGGGGATTATAGCTATTTGCACATTTTGTCTTGGTGAGGTAAAAAGGGAGCTGCAGGCTTTTCTTTCCAGACTTTGTCAAGTGCTGTACACTGTGCCAGACACCAAGCTGCATCTGTTCCTTTTCTTTTTTCTTCTTGGGACAAACTTTTTATCTCTTTACTTTGTGAGATATTACTTGATAACAGATCCAGAAACTGAATTTGCCTTATGTGCAGCATATATTTGTGGTAAAGTATGTGTGGTTATGTTTGTTTGTTTGTTTGTTTGTTTTTTCTTGTGTGTTTTGGTTTTTATGTTACTCCACTTAGGAGCTGATGTACCACAAGTTTATTAATAGCAGGCAAATAATTTAGGGGGGCAATGTGAATAAGTTGTCATTAAAAAATGTTACCATGCTTCCAAAAAGCCCAGGTTGCACATATTGTGAATTGGATGTAGAGTTTAGTTCAGGCAGTGAATCACAAAAACTGTGGCTGACCTGCAGCTTGAGTAACCTATGTTGACATTCCTGCATTTTCAACTTGAAAATTTTTTGCTTTGTGGAGATGGGGAGAAATGGTAGAAAACTTTTCAATGGTATTTATATCATCAAGACTCTAAATGTTCCTTTTTTGAAAAAGAGTTACCTTTCTTCCATTTGCCTCCAAAATTACTCTAGGGAAGAGAATGTAATTAGTCTTAGCAAATTGAACCAGAGCAGAGAATTGAGGGACTCTGAGTCTTGGCATTTTCAGAAGCCAATAGAAGTTCAACAGGAGAGCATCTACCTCCTTCCCTTTTTATTCCCTAACATATTAAATAATTTTTCTATCCCTTTTAAAAGAACGGTCAATGGGATCTCATATCAAGTCAAAGATACAGCTGAATATGAACTTTTTCATTAAAAAAAAAAAATATATATTTCCCAAGGATCCTAGCAGACTTCAGAAAAATATACTAGATACTTCCAAGGTAAAAGTAAGACCTAGCTAGATGGTCAAGAATACTGAAGGTGTTTCTACTATGAAATGCAGAGCTGTGATTTCTGCTTCCAGCCCCCTTGGAGTTTCTAGAAAGTTTAATGTCTTTGCTTTCATTCACCCTGGATTATTCTGACTGTCCTTCCTGTCAGAGATATGGTAGAAGGATATATTTTCTTGCTAAATCTTTCTTTCCGAACAGTCTGGTGTTCATAAAGAGGATGATTTTCACAATTTATCAGTCTGCTTAAGCAATTTGGGTTTCTTTGACCTACTTTATTCATATCCTTCAGCTTTTTGGATGTGTAAGCACAGAGAATAGAAGGGGAGAGGAGCTACCTCCACTGTTAGTCATGTCCTCTTTTAAAAGTGTTTCCAAATGAAGTAACATGAGGCCTGTGATCTCAGTGCTCAGGGCTAGCTATCACCTGAAAAAAATGGGGGCCTTCATGCTTCATAACATTTGCTTCAGGTCTCTTCTGCCTTGCCTTTTGGCCCCAAGATACAATTTTTTTTTGTAGTGTTCCTTTGCTTGAAATGTCTGAATTTGTTTTATTAGTATGATTATTTGCCATCATAATTTTGGTGATACAGCATCCGCTCTTCAAGTGTGACATGAAGATATGTGAGAAGTAAGGTGATCAGAAGTTGAAGTGATCAAGTGATGAAGGCAGTCCAAACCAGTACTTCTCATCAATAATGCCATCAGAGTGATCCTTAAAATGAGTTAACTACAGAGCTACTGACAACAAGTTTAGCTTCCAATAAACTAGTTGTTTTGCTACAGAAGAGCTGAAAGAAGTGAAATAGCACATGCAGGTGGGCAATCAGAAGTGAAATTGTTGGATGGAGTTGAATGTAGAGCTCTTTCCCTCTTCAACCTCTCTTCTCCACCCCCTTCCTGCCTGCCTCTCTGTTCTCCCCAGATTCTGCTGTCTCCAGGAATTAATTTTATTTTTGCGTCTTGCTAGAGGTTAGATGAATCTCAGTTTCTTAAACTAAATTTGTGGCATGGTAGTTGTTTGGTTCTTTTGGTCAAATTCACCGCTGTGCACAGATTTTGAAATCAAAACAAAGCCAGCAATGAAATCGAACAGAATCTTAGTAATTTCTTCTTTAGTTACAAGGAGGCACTAAAACTGTCTGTTTTACAGGTCTGGGATGTCACTGCTGAATTAGCTATGGTTGCTCAACAGCTGGGCCATTAACTCCTTAGCCATAAAGTCTATTTCCTGTTTGTTCTAAATGAAGCTTTAGTTGCTATTTAGAAGTGAAATCTCATCCTGTCAAGTCTGTTACCCAAAACCATACATCTTGCTTCTGAAACAAACTTTACTACCCAGAAGTCTTTTGTGTGATAGGTATCTAATAGCTTTGTTACCACTTTCTAAGTATAAAAAAATTTTCCTAGATGAAAAAGAAACTTCTTGCTTGGAAATTTAGAGGGTTTTGTTGTTGTTGTTGTTTTGGTGTGTGATTTTTTTTATTTGTTTGGGGTTCTTTTTGTTTCATTTTTGTTTTGGTAGTGGGTTTTTTTGTTTGTTTTTGTCCAGGGTTTCTGTTAACTTCTCAGAATTAGGCCACTAAAAATAAGTTGAAGTATTCTTTGATTTCTGAGTACAAATGGAAGAAGTGACACATATAAGCCTTGCTAAGGGGAATCACAAGTGTCATGCATTCCATTGATATGACTTAACTTTTTAAGAAAAAACAAAACCCATCCACAAAACAACATTTCAGGGACTGAAAAAAGAGAGTTGTAGGTTACATAGAAACTGAAAGTGGGGATCATTTAATGGAAGAACTGATCACAGAAAAAAAAGAACATAATAATAACTGTTTACCTAATCTACTTTATGTATCTGTAAAACATTATTATCTAGATACTGAAATGCTGTTGAAAGTTGTTCAAGAAAACTGCGGTTCAAAGAATAAATTTTTCTCTGAAAATAAGGAGCTTTAAGTAAAGGAGTGAAGTTGAGGTTCTTATTTGAAAAGTGGGACAACTGTAAGGAGAAATCTATATTTGCTACTGAAGCTGAAAAAATCTCCAGAAAATTATGCAGACAAAATATTTGCTTAACTAGATTAGCTTTTGAATTTTGATGCATCTCAAACTTCCTGTTATTGTTAAAATAAATACTCCCCACCAACAGTTCATATATATTAAGCAGTATTAAATCGTTAAGAATATCTTTCTGTTTTTACTTTGGAAACTGTGGAGATAGTTTTAATGTAGGTTTTCAGTTAATATCATGTCTATTATTACTTGAACTGTAGAGTAAAATTAATTATTGTTTCTTGACTTCTAAGCATTAAATCCTGGTGTTTTCCTTATACTGTGCAAGCTCTGTCTGCAATGACAATTTAGTTATTAAAAACAATAAGTTGTATACAGTTTATTGTGGATTAAAACTTTTTAGACTGAAAAGAAGTAAAACATTTTCAAATTAATATCTGCAAAGACAAGATGGCTCTTCTGAGGTATACTCATTACATATAGTTATTGTGTTGTTTTTTACCCCTCCTAAAATACTATAAATACCACTTTGTTAATAAAAAGTTAAGGCTGGAACCGAAATAAGAATAAAACAGTTTGTAGGAATTTCCTTCAAAGAATTGGAAAAGTATATTCAGGGAGCTTGTTGAAAGCCAAGCACTTGACAGCAAAAATACTGAAATGTTTTCTACCATAATCCTTCACAGGCTGTTGTTGTGTCAAACAGAACCAAAAAAAGGCAGATTCACTCTTTAATTTGGGATTACCCACCTTTAATTTCATAAAAAGTAATCTCTTTTTAGAGGATAGTGTGTCTAATTTCTTCTGTAACCTTACATTATTGTGAAAGCAGCAGCAATAGCAAATGTGTTTAAGACACTTCTATGAGCACTCTTCTCCTTGCTTAGAGAAGCTTTTATCCCTGTGCGCTTCCTAATCTTTCTGCTGCCTATATATGTCACAGTGAGTTCTCTTATCCCTAATGCTAATGCAAAATATATGTGAAAATGAATAGTATCTGGTTAATAGTTCACAGCAGAACCTTTCTTTTCTGTTATCTCATGTTTTATTTCTCGCTCTTAGACATATCAACAGTGTGTGCCTAGTGGCTCTGGTGAAGGAGTATTTTTGTATACTTTTCCATTAATGACTGATTCTGACTTCATAGAATCTCCCTAATAAACACAACATACCAACATACTGGAAAGGGACTGTTCAGTGTTTAACACTTTTTTCCTTACTTCTATTATATCTCTTCATTAAGAAGAGATTTCCACTTGGGAAAAATTATCTCTTTGAAGGTATATGTATTTGGGGAAATTTTGATTAATAGTACCTTAATTTATAAGTATAATTCAGAGTAGCAAAGGCAACCAAGTATGAAACATGTGTGCAATAAGAATTGGGCTCAATTATACTTCTAGAGTTCAGATTGTGTCAGTGCACGTACCTGTACAGCTTTATTTAGCTGGGTGACCCCACTGCCTGTCTTAAGGAGAATAAAGTTTCTCACATCTGTAACAAACATCAGGGTTTTTTACCCAAGGTAATTTGATACTTTAACTTCTTCATTTTTATGATTTGCATTAGTTACGTGTGACTCTGCAAGATATGGCTCTCCTGCAATAATAGTATCAAGCATTTTTCCAAAAAAAGTCTAATTGACTTTTATTATTAGTTTCTTCTGATATTTGAACATACCTCAAATGTGTGCAATTGATGGGGGAAAAAGGAAATACATGATTAGGAAATATAATTACTGTTATTATTTTGCAATGTGTTTAATGTACATAAATGCAAAAGGTTATTTCTTGATGTACTTTTGAAATACGCTAAGGCTTTTGAGAGGCTGTAGCAAGTCTAGAGCAGGTTGGCTGAAGATTTTGTTTGTTTGTTTGTTTTGATCAAAAAATGTTCTGATAGTATGTAATACCATAAAAAAACATACTGGAAAAAAAAATGGAGCTCCTGCTTTTCACTAAACAAGTTACATGACTGTTTTAAGGAAGTAATGTCTAATGCAGATAACTATCTGTAGGACTATGGGCTGAGACACCATCCCTAGAATTTAATGGCAAGAATCCCATTAACTCAATGAAGGCAATATCATGTGTTGATATTTACCTACTGAGGAAAGCCGTAAAGTTTTAGGTAAGTGTAAGCATATACATAAACCTAAAACTTTTAGGCTGATATTTACATGGATGTTTGATTAGAATTTTCAGAACTGTAGATATTGTGCTGCTATAAATGCGTACAGAGAGGTGAATATAAATGGAACCCAAAAATTCCACTGGTGGCACTTGATATGTGTAATCTCTAGCATAGTTAGTGTCTATAATTTATTATTCTTTTCTTACATTTAGTGAATATGATATATCGTGCAGTGTAGATGACTGTGTTCATTTTTCCAGTAGATTGAAGTGGATTCAATTAGAGGGACCTTGAAAGTCATGTTTGGAGGTCTTCTGGCAGGTGACTGATCTGGTGGCCTCATATAGCCATATGCATGTGACCTGATGTACATTCCCATCATCTTGCTGTATGTATCCTCGTGATGTGACTAAATTGCCCCTTGACAGTTAATTGTCCCTTAACAGTTAATAGAGCTATTTTTTCTCAAATGACCATGTCTATGCTTTAGTTCTAGTCTTATGACATAGTGTACATGTGCATATTTTTCTATAGAAGTCTAAAGCCCTGTGTAGGAGAGGGGCAGAATGTCCTTCATCTACTTATGATGGACCATCAAGGAAAAACTCAGTTGTCTGGAGCTTGGATTAATGACCTGATCCACTTGACCTGAAAAGTTAGTATTACCTGTGGCCTCCAACCCTCCAACCCTAGCTCAGTTTGTGAGCTAGTCTTCATTTGTGAGTAGTAAACATAGTATTCTTTTAACTTCTTGAATATACCATCTTTTTTTTTTCACTAAACTATTGTGTGGTTAGATTTTGAGAAAAAACTACACATCTCATGAATGTCTGTGTGGTGGCTATTTGAATCAATCAAATTGTGTCCACAGAGGGAAATGGTGTTGAGAATCTCATTAAATCTCTAATTTAAAATATTGGTGCTTGAAGAATGTTGGCAATTGAGAATCTATAAGTAAAGTTTATTTTATTCCTAAAAGTTGGGCATTCTGTGTGCCAAACAGCTCAACTCTGTTAATGCTGGAACAAATTACATGTTCAAAAATTTGTCTGTGGAGCATAGTCTGAGTGGGCATCATGTGGCTATGATCACTGGCCGTATTTACATGATCTCACTCAACTCAAGCTTTCCAGGCTTAGGTCAATTATTTTTCTTGCTGAGGAGAATTTGAACTTGGATCTCTTGCTACAAATAGGGCATGCCTATTAACCAACATGCAGTCACTGTTAGAAGGTTTTATTAGCTCCTGCTGAAACTTGTTCTTCACACAGTCTAGCAGTTAGAACCATTCATATGGTCAAAGTGTTACAGTCCCTTATGTTCTGAGCTTTCTTTTTTATACAAATATGTATATATATATATTTATATAATTATATGTAATATATAAAACAGACACACATATTAATCTTGGATATTTGAATTCTAGTGTTTCCAAATGTTTACATATTTTTGTCTTGATCAATTATTTCCACTGTATATATATATGTATATACTTCTGAGGTGAATGCTAGAACTGGAGGAAAAGTTCTGCTGATTTTTCATTTGTTTATACAAGTGACTTGTTCGTGTGTCAAGGCAAATGGAGGCACACTGATCTTTTCTCTTGTATCTGTTAGAATGTATAATTTTGCTTGAAGTCTTAAAATATTGAATAAGAAAATGTAATTAGAAAGCAGGATATTACATGGAACAGATTTTTTTTTTAGATAATATTTGGTATTTCTTTTTTAATTGCTACTTAGAGATATTTTTGCAATGTGACTGGAATCTTGTCAAAGAGGGGGTATTCTTACTTGATTTTGTTGTCTTGGATCAGGTCCATGATACAGTCTTAGCTGAAATCAAGCACTGAACTTGAATGTTTGATTTCTCATGTTTCAAAATGTCAACATATTTTTTCTTAAACTATTTATTTGCACAGTAAATAAATTAGATAACTCTTAAGTTTCATTTTTGTCCAATTTATTGAAAAAGTTTGTTCCATACCAGTAGCTCTTCAGCAAAAAATTAACATTAATTATTTTATTTATTGAGTATGTTATAATTGTGACATTGTTCTGTCCTGATTGTGTAAATACACATTTGTCTGTTATAAAGAAAAACGGGCAACTTTGAAAATGTGGGCAGTTTTATTGACACTAACTAGAAAAAAAGAGTAGTGATAAAGTCCCTCCAAATGATACCTAAAGGAAATGGACATTGTTTGAACTGTTAGCAAATCCCAAGGCTCCACATTGGCACCTAACTATCTCACCTATGGAAGTCTCAGCCAGATTTAATCTGCAACCTGCTGCTGGGAAGTGTGAAAGTACCATGTGCTTAAAATTATAAGCAGGGTTGAAAATCATGTTCCCTAGTGCAGATGGAAAAGGATATTCAGTCTGTGATCTGTGACTGTCTCTTCTGTTACTTTCCACTTAAGTTGCATATCACCTAATTTTCTGATTAAAAGGTGCAATTCTTTGGCTCTACAATGTGTACGCTTGTCTGTCTGCTTTAGTTTGTCAGTTGAAATAAATAACCTGTTATTAAAAAAGTCTTGTCAGTGGAATTGCTAGTGAATAATGCTAGTAAACAAGAGAGAGAAATAACATCTTTTTAAAACACTTTTTCTTTTCCCTGGGCCAGTGGGAAAGAGGAGAAGACAATGACATACTTACTTTTGATCTTTTATCTTAAAGATTTTCTGTCATGTTTAGAGATACAGTCACTGTATTGTGTATTATTGTTGTAAAAATTATGTATCCAGGAATATGAGATTCAAAATTGCATGACACAAGTAGACACGAGTGGTTTTTAGAAAATAAAGCACACGTTGATAGCTCAAATGATGTGCAATCTTTAAGTGAGGAATTTTATCTCTCTCCTTAATGCAAGGACTAAATGAAAATGCAATCCCTATTCTCACAAAACAAACCCCATTTTTAAACTTCTGCCATTTAAAGATATTTTGTGTATTTAAGCAGTGACAAGGGTATTCATTACTAATTAACATTCAGGAGATAACTGACTGTCAGTTGCCAGTCAGAGTGTAGCTTGGAAGAATGTTGACATTGATTGATGGACATGTTCTGGGACTATGCACAAACAACCTGCTTGGGTCATCTGAATACGTAGAAACATTACAGATCAGCTCCACATACACAAAAAGATCTTCTGCTTGGGCTGCCCTTCTTTTTAAAGGGAGGGTATTCTTCCATGTATCCTAGACTTACTTGATTTGTAAGTTATGCCTTCACTTTCTTGCACTGTGGTCACCAGCTAAGAGTTTAGTTTGATCTGGTAAATATGGGTAACACGTCACTGTGCTGTTTCTGGCTGTGGGTGACTGAGGTGCTTAAACATTTAGGTTGAAGCAATACTTTTGATGTTGCTTTATGAAGTGCTATACATACTTACCTAATAGATATACTAATGTAATTTTTTCTTTAGGTAGAAGAAAATCCCCAACTCCTAATTTATATTTTCTTTAAATGCAGAGATGGAAGAGGCTTTTCAATCTTGCAATCTTTATGATCTCTTCAGAAGTGAGTTTTAAATATCTGCAGTCATACCAGTTGTCTCCATTTCATTGAGTTGGTGGTATATTTATGTTCAATAAAATGAGAACACCCTTATGGCACCCTCATACCTCCTTTTAGAGGAGGATATAAGCAAACTCTTAGTGTGTCACATTAAACTTACACTTGCCCTAGGCTGGGTAGGCTGTGTGCTGTGGGAACAGTGGCTGAGCTACTCCTGCTTCTTGTGGTAGGCACCTGCTCGTACAGCAGTGGTATTACTTCGCGAAAGAAACACAGTGTGGTGGTTTATGGACAGTGTAGCCCTTTAGAGAGATGATACTCTCCTGTGTATGTGAGCAGCCTGGACATCTTCAACGTATGATAAGCACCTGCTTCACAGATACTTATTTCTCATAATTTCTCTAAATTCTAATTTTCTGAATATGCTTACAAATAGATTATCACTGACTTGGATTTATTAACTAAAGCAGGAGGGCTACTCATTAAGGTGATGGAAAAGAACATCTTCTGACTGGAGCCCTTTTCCTGTGATTATCCATGGGGGGGAAAAACTCCTGTTTTTCTCCTGTGCTGTTACACGGCTCTGTAAGTTATTGGTCCTGTCTTCTCTAAAATCCCCATAACTTTCAGCTTTGGAAGACACTGTAGTTCCACCCAGTCCAGATGGAAGTTGTGTGCTGCTGGAAATCCCTTGCCAATCTCTGTCCCTGATAGCAGTTTCTGAAGCGTATTGTGGAAATCTGTTGAGAGCTGTTATCATTTCATATTTATGTGCCAGTTCTCTCTTTCTCTGTTTCTTTTAAGTACCTGCATCTGGGATTTCTTAAAGCTTCCTTTGAGGTTGGCAAGGTGTTCCAATGTGGCCAGTGGAAAAGGGCACCAGAAACATTTCTGTTGTAAAACTGCTTATTTTCCCTTGGGTAAAATCTTGCTTGTTTTATTCTTTAAAAAAAAAAAAAAAAAAAAAGAGTCCTTTGGGACTGCTTGTGAGAGTAAGAAAAACAAGAATTGGCCTCATGTCATAACCATCTGTTATTAACACAAAGAGCAAGGGCCCAGTCTTGCTGTCCTTGCTAAAAGCAGTTTGTTTAATAGGAATTACTACAAATATGAAAAATGTGTGTTTTCCTCATTACTGTGGCAATATTCCCTTCCAGCAGTGTAAAAAAAGAAAAAAAGTCATCATGAATCTTGGTGTACAATCACACAATTGCATTATTTTATATTGCAGTAGGCTGTTTGCAATAAACACCTCATTCCAAGAAATATATGTATTACAGTATTTTCAAAAATCATTTCAGCTACTTTCACGCATATTTTTTCATAGTACATCTTTTCATTTTATGACTGAGTTATGACTAGGTTTTCTTTTCTAGTGTTTTTATGACTGAGGTAAACTTTTTTTTTGATAGCAGCTGGTTTGAAAATGGTGCCATTTTCCCCTTTCCTACAGCAGAAAATGTTTGACTTTTTCCTTGATGACACTCCCACCCCCACTCCCTCCAATCCCCTCCCTCAATTATAACTACAAGCACTTCTGGAGAACTGAAATAATTTGATCCATCTTGCCACACTATGTTGTGGCAGAGAGATAGTTTTGGTGGATGATATTTCCATTCACCTTTATAGGATGAACTGCTAGGTTGTATTGCTTTTTTTCCCCCTAACTTTGTGACCTCCCTTGTATTTGGTATTTCTACCTTAATATTTGAGAGCATTGTTCCATAATATTTAATACAAACCCCATATCTCTGTAAAGGATCAGGTTTTTTATCTTCCTACCCCTTTGTTTTTTCATCTGTTTGTTACTAGTTCTGAGAGTTGTGCCAGTCGCTGCTATATAACTTGAGCCTTGGGTGTTAATAGGAGTCTTTAGTCCATGTTCCTTCACTTCTAGCTATAAATCTATGTTAGACAGAACAAGGGTTGCTATAATCCTGTGGATTGCACCTCAGTGATAGACCAGTCCTGTGCTAGCTATAGTGTCTTTAAGGTGGCTTTGAATAATCAGTCTGGCACAGAGCACATGCAGTGCAGCCCAGAATCTGGGAAAAAATATAATTATGATTGGAGGCTGGGTGTTTCCATGGTGTATGCAGAAAGACAGGAATTGCTGTATTGGATCAAACAAGCGACTTGTCAAATCCATTACTCTTTTGCCAGCAATGTCCGATAGCAGATGTTTGGGAAAAAAAAAGATAAAAGAACATCAGTTTTGTTTTTCTTCAACCCTGAAGCATTCTATACAGCTCTGTTATATTTCCTTTATATCCTTTCTTGAGTAATTTTGTCATTCAAATGTTAGAATGATTGTTTTCATTTCATGCTATAGATATGTTCTAATCCATTTAAGCTCCTAGTGTATTTGTGATTTTTATTGAGTTTGTGGCCTCGGATTTAAATAGACTGGAAATTCTACAGATGTTTGCATTATTAACTGTTCAAGCCTTAAATGTATACTTTGAACTTGACTGAATAGCCCCTTTAGGATCTGACACAGAAGCATACACAGTAACAACACTAAATTGTTTCTGTGCATTTAGTGATGTAGATTTGAAATATTTTGATTGGAGAAACTAATTCATCATTTGTAAACTATGTGTAGGACAAATACAGTAGAATTTTATTACAGCAACTTCCTTTTTTGCGTTTATAGACACTTTGAGCTGTTGAAGGGTTAAACCCCGACCCCCAGGCAAGCAGCATATCACTTTCCTTAAAATGCCATTGGGAAACTGAGATAAATGGTGAAGCATTTTCTGTGTTGACATGATGTTCGCCTGTCCGATTGCATCCTTCCCAGCAGACAGCAGAGAAGCAATTACAAAAAAAGACATCTGTGCCAAGGTTTGGCTAGCCAGGGAGGGCAAGCTCTTGTGTTTAAGAGGTAGAGAATCCAATCGATGAAAATGTCTGGGCCTGTTAGCACCAATAAAGCTGAAGGCCACTGGGAAGCTCAGAGAGGGTCTTTTGTTGCAGAGATAGAAAAGAGGCTGAAGCTGTGACACTTGGGGAGGAATAGGGTCAGCTAGTACGATCATCCATCTTCCTCAATGGCAGCTTTCTGTCAGTTTTTAACCCTGCTCAGCAGAGGATCTAAACCTCTATTGTTGGCACCAGCCAATTCTCAGCCAAGTGTAAATGAAGTTAATATTCACTGACCTTATGCATAGCCAATGAAGGCCCTTGATGTCATCCTGGAAATAATGTTATCTGACACTTCAAAAAGCAGATGTTGGCAGGTTGTTTGTGGTTTTTTGCTGAGCCAGTACGCAAAGACGCATTGTTTAGGCACCTCACATTTAAACTGATTTCCATAATAACCACAAATAGGCCTTTTTGACCTTAAATTGACAAAGTTATGGTTTTAGTTTGCATATCATTATACGCTGCTCACAAAGCCCGGCTAACCTGCACTAAATGATCAGGGAGAAGCAGCTTGGTTCACTTAGATAAGAAATATATGGGTCAATGAGCAAATTTTATTTATGCTGATAAAACAATGAGTAATTAAAATAGTTTAAATAGTTCAAAGCAGACATTTTTAGAGCACAATGAAGAATAGCATTTATTTCACAACATACCTTCATGAAAGGAAATATATCACTGAAATAAAAAATAAAAAAATGCTTTCAGGGGTACAGCTTTTGTTTTGAAAGGCCTATTGCAAGCAACAGTTAAGATCTTCCTTTGTCTCCAGTGATATTTTGTCATGGTGAAACATGATTATTCTAATACTGTTTTAATTACAGAAAGTTGAATAGTTCTTATAGGTTCCACTTTTCCTGAAGTTTATCTAAGACAACAGCATACTGATGATAACTGTGTATTTATACAGTGCATTTCACCCAGACAGATCCCCAAACCTACCACAGATCTCTACAAACAGAACGCATCTGCACTCCTCTTGTGTAAAAGTCAGTGTTAAACATATGTTGCAACTCTGGGGTGAAACACTATGGTTCTTTTTAAGGCACAGTGCTATTTTTCAGCAGCCTGTGGTTCTGATTTAAGGAAACGTATAAACATGTATCATGTATGGGAGGTGAAAAGTAGTTTGATTTGGTTTATTTTTTCTTGTAAATTGGCTATAATTCTGGCTCAAGTGTGCCTACCTTATGAGAGATAAGCGTAATAAGAGTAATAAAGTACAGATGCAGGATGAGTAGTCATTATTAATAAAAACTTTCAGCTGTATCAGCCAGTGACCTTCACCACAACCATGTTTTTCCCCTCTGTGTACAAAATGCGGCAGCAGGTAACAGAAATCTAGAAAATTCTCTATTATGCCATGGTAGTGGTATTAAAAATATGTTTGAATTATGATTGTAATATAGTTAGCAGCTTTCAGGCTGTGATCCATACCTTTGTTTTGAAGAAGAACTCCAAGTGCCATGGTTTCTTTTTTTTTTGGTCAAAGAATGAGTTAATAGTTGAACTGAGAAAGCCCGATAACTACAGTTGTTTGGGAGGCAATTATCTGACAAGCTGGCAAAGATGAGAAATACCAGAACAGATCTGCATCTAATTGAAATCACTCACATCTGATCTTAAGATAAACAGCCCCAGTATTTTTGGAAACTATTTTATTGATTGTGTTCTTCCCATCAGTTGTGTTTGTTTGTACCTGTTAGAGAAGTGAACATGTTTCCTGTAGTAACAGATTTCCTTAGAAACTCATCAAGCTAGATTTTTTTGGTATGCCTTTGCTCAATATTAACTCCCACCAGATGGGATTTAAAAAAAAAAAGAAAAAAAGGAGATAAATAAATTCAGGTTTCTGGATAAAATTTTAAGAAATCGATGATTAATTTTGTTTGAGGTACAGCATTGCATTTCATTAGCTTCTGGTTATTTGTGTGCTGTCTGTGACATGATGGTTCAGTCACATAGCTCAGATGATTAAAAGGCTAATTTTAGTTCGAGACTGATTTTAATGGGGTATCTGATAGGACTAATTTGTCGAGATAAATTAATGCAGGTTCCCAACCCCCACCCCCCCTCCAATCCTATATTCAATCTGTTCTACAGTCATTCTGAAAATACCTGAAGTTAGACAAAATTTTCTGAAATACAGAATTACACCCAGGTACTGATCCACGTGGAAAGAGCAATGAGCCAGAGAGCACTGAAAACAATGAGGCACCTTAGTGGGCCTTTAACAAGCCCTAAGTCTGCTAAGCAAGCAAGTTAATTTGTTTAAGACTTTACAAAGACCCATTTCTTCTGTAAGTTATATTGAGTAATAACCAGATTGAGTCATATTTTCATTTTACTACTCTGCTATAAATCGGTTCATTTCTGGCTCAGTTTTGATAGTCTGTCCCTTTGTCTGGCTTTATCCTGTGAAAAGTGTAGAATGCCAAAAGAAACAACAAACTGACCCTATTTTGCCCTCTCCTCCAGCAGAAATGGATACAGAAGAACAGAAGTTTATTTCCTATTTCTGGGATGAGACTGTGAAAGAGAAATTTGCCTTTGTGAATTAAGCCATGGGCAGATTGATTCATTTCATCCTGTTGGTATTGAATATTGTTCTTATTTTAGTTGAAAGTTTGCAAAATGCTAGCTTTCCATGGGCAGGCCACTGAGGAAGTGATCCAAAAATAATATAAATTGAAAGTCTTTGGTTTAATGTACTTTCCTGTTTGTTTGTGGTTTGTTTTTTTTTTTTCTTTAAACAAAACAGAACAAAAGATGCTTTGGACTAAATGTCATCAGAAGATTCATTAGGGGGATAGGGACACAGCTGTGAGCTGTGGGGGTGTGGGGTGGTGTCTCTCTTGCTGTTGGAAGGTAGGAATCAGCCTGGCAATACCAACAGTGAGTTTGCTGGTGACATTGTTTCTGCATCTGGTGGTTCTGATAGAAGAAATCTGTAAGGGACTGGGAATCTGATGTTCTTGCTTGGAGCTAGGTTGATTTTGCTCCTGATTAATCTCATCTGTAAGAGGTGAAGTCTTCAGTTGCAGATTTTTTGGCTGGTTCTGTTGTTTAGAATAATATATAATTTTCACCTCTGGACTTTGGGCCTCTGCAGAAATAGTCTGTACGGATCCAAGTTCATTTGTATTGCATTGTCAGCGTAGCTGTGATTTTCTTTGACAGTTACATCAGTGGGGAAGAGAAGAGCGGAATTTGATATGAAAAATTACTTTGTTCTCCAGAGCTTCTAGAAAAGGTCTTTGAATTCATAGTGTGAAATCTCTAGCGCGTCTGCAGGTGACTTGTACTAATAAAGAATAACCATCAAAACTCTGTTGGAGAAAATAATATTGGAAGAAAAATCAATTGTATGAGGAGATAGAATATTTAGTACTGACTCATCTCCCCTAATCAGTAGAAAAATGGATTATATGACTAATAAATAATCACCTCGAAGAGAACAGTTAAGCTATGTACCATTTTGTTGGACAGATCAGAAATATTGTAAATAACCTACCAGATATGAAATATGTGATTTCACAACAAATGAAGTTTGGCATATGGGGAAAAAATATTCAATGAAATGTACCACTTTATTGTTTTGCCTACTAATAAGGGTAGCTTTTGCTTCTTTTTTTTCTTTTTTTTTTTTTTTTTAAGTCAGAAACATAATTTACTTCACCCACAGAAAGCACTGAATGGCATAAAGCACCTGCTGTCAAACTGAAGCCTGGGGATATATCACTGGGGAGAGAGAAGGAGAAGGTAAGCCAGTGATGAGAGACTGTGGACAAGTGAGGAGATGCAATGTGAGGACAAGATTTTCGGCAGAGGCTGAGTTTGAGGATGGAGGTGTTTCTCAGCTTCTACCCTATATCTTAGAGTGCCAGTCAGTGGATGTGTCAACAGGTGAATGAATACAAATCGAAAGCAGGAGTTTTCATCACCGTGGTAGGCACAGCATTTAATCTCTTGCATACCACAGTAAAGTGGTATCTGAATGCTGTGCAAACAGCCGGGGCCTCAGCCAGTGTGTGGTGTGTGGCTGGGAGCTGCCTGTCACTAATGATACAGGATCATGCAGGCACCCTTGGTCTGTATGATGAATTCTTTACTTAGGTCTTTGCCTTTGTTTCATAAAGTCAATAATGCAAATGCACAAGAATAAAGGTGAGGCCTGACCTTGCCCCTTTGAAGTTACTGGGAGATTATCTTTCACAGGCGCTAAGGTCTATTCGCTGCCTCTGTTTTGTTTTTTTGTTGTAACAGTTTTCAAAATGCCTTTCACATGCACACAAAAGATCACTTTTTTAATAAATGAAATATCAATGGTGAATGTGGAAATGCCTTTCTTAAGTAATAAAAAAGGGCTCATTTGTAAGTGCAGCGATATTCTTATTTAGTGGAGGATAATAAGGTGTGTCCTTCCTCTTCCCTGCTGCTCCTCTTTTCCCTTCAAATGGTGGAGGGTGTGACAAAGGTTAGATTTTTGTATTACCTGTACAAAAGACTTCACTGGGTTTTATGCACATGGCAAGAGAGACAGGAACTGTGTAATATCACTTTAGAAAAAAAAAGAAGATGCAATTTGAATTTATGATCTCGACCTAAGGCGATTGGGCTCTGTGCTTCTCATTAAGCAAGTTGGAAGGTCTCTTTTCTCTCTTCACCATCCCTAAGTGCCTGAAAAACTGGAAATTAGAAGATGAGTTGCACAAAACAAGAAAGGTTCTGAATCTGAGAATTTACTGTTTATTTTTTTTCTTTTAACTTCTTAAGCTTTAGACAGGCTTGTATAGATGATGTAGCTAAAATTATTTGGGTCCCCAAAACGTCAGGAATGTCTAAAATCATCAATATTCTTTAATCTCTGTGTATGCATCTGTTCAGTCTCTGAACGTAGCTGGATCATCTTTTCAAATTATTTTCTACAACTGGAAGGACTAGAACCCATTTGTTCCTCAAGCCAGAGTTTAGATGGTCATTCAGAAACAACAATAACAATAAACCATGTGATTCTTAGAACAGGAATATAAAATAGATTATAAATTGTTTTAGGATTATGAATTTAAAAAGAAGTAAAAAATTAGTAACTTCATATGCTCAAGTATACTTACATTGTGAAGCCCATGGTAAAACCCTCATTTAAAAAAATTGCAAAGTTCTTTTTTTTATATTTGGTCATATCAGTTTGGATTTATTTTTTTTTAATGGTTTTAGTTATGATAAATCAATGTATCCTGAATGAGTAAGCCAAGGATCTTAGTTAATGTCAAACACCAGAGACAGGACTGCTTAGGAAGTTGTGATAACCTAATCATAATGAGTTCAAGCAACTTTTGCCTGTATGAACCCATCATTGCAAAGTGTCTCCAAGTGTGGGAGAATATTTATTTGTTGCATAGGTATAAACAATGACAGAATTTAACTTGTGGAAACACTGTTACCACTGACGAGGAATGGGGAGGGGGAAACCCCTTCGGGCTTTGAAAGTTCCAAAGTGAAAACTGAGTTTATATTGCTGGTGAGTAGCAAACCCATCCATTTTCTTACAAACCAGGCACATTTCCTGCAGAATTCACCATTAGCATGGATGGTTGTCTCTCTCCCGTATGACTGAAGAGGCCCTTTTGGAGTGAAATCTTGCTACTGCCTGCATGTATAAAATACAACAACCAGACTGCAGAGGACTTTGAGCACATGAGATCTGGTTCTTTCACAGCTCATGCAGCACATCAGGGAGCACAGGACTTGCATTCCAATGTCTGTGTAATTGGAGTCTCCCTATGGGTAAAATTTAGGTTAAGAGTGAGGAAATATCCTTCTACACTGAGCAGCAGAAGGTTTCTAGTCAGGGCACACCTGTTCCTCCGTGCTGAAGAGTGCAGGATAAAACAGGAATTGTTGGTGCAGAACAAGCGTGTCAAGGGGAATCCAGGTTTTAAACTAAACAGGAACAAGTCTTATTCTGTTTGCATGGTTATAATCAGGAACAACTGCCTGTGAAGACGGCAGTGATCCTCAGCTTGCAAATCAGATGTTTAGCTATGAATTCCAGTGTCTTGTCTCTTTGCCACTGACTTCTAAACAGGAATAAATTGTTGGATATGTAATAGCAGTCTGATTATTTCAAAATTGTATTCCACTGCATTTTCTATTTCTCATGTAATTTTTTACTTCCACTTTAGTAATGCACAGTTCTCTCAGTATACAGCCTTAGAAGTTTACAGCCTTGCTGCTGCCCATTTATGGTATGACCTCTAATGTTCCTGGAATGATCAAATACTGCTCTTGCTGAATTACCCCATCAGTCACTTAATTTCTTTGCACCAACGGGGAGAAACAGAGAGAGCAAGTTTTAATTCTGTGCTAAAATTAAAGTGCAGGAATTCAGTAAAGTTATGCTGGACAATAAAATAAGTCTGAATTTGCCTCATTGTGTGAAGTGCCTCTTGCCAGCTCTTGTAGTGTTATCGTGAGCTTTATGCCTACTTACTGCTGTACAGCATCAGTTCCTGGAGAAATACATTTCAATTTTCTGTTCTTGAATTCTTTTAAGGGTAAACTGTCAAACACTTCTGATGTTTGACAAATGCTGTGTAGTTAAGGATACCAAAAGAAGATAATAAGTTATAAGGAACAGTCAAAAAAGAAAAATGGAAATATTCATATTTTAAAGTCTTCAATGCCAATAATAAGGAGAACCTCCTGTAGTTAACCCTTCTGTATACCCATCATTCATTAGGCAGGGAGTTTAAAGATTTTTGTTGAGATGTGTTTTTCAGACGTGGGCTATTTGTTTGGGGCTGTGTGCGAGAGTCCAAAGTAATCTGTTTGCTCTAGAGGAAGAAAGTAATTCCTTCTGGGGAGTATTATTTTGAGACTAAGAGAATCTCTTTCTATTTTTGTTACAAAGCTATCACCTATGGTGCACTTCAGGCCTGAAGGGGATCACTGCGGAGTTAAAAATGGTTGTTCTTCTATTAATAAAACACAGTGTATTATGTTTGTGCCTGTCCTTGCTACTTTCACAGAGGCATCACATTTAAAGTCATTAAGAAGTCATTGATACATTTACTCTCACCACAATGCACTAATAGTATTCAAAGCCATTAGTAGCTGGCTGTTGTGCATTTGCAAAAAGTTGCAGTGCTAGGTCAGCATACATGATACTTTTCTGTGATAAATGAGAAATATTAACATATTAGACCAGAAACAGATTAAAAATATTTCTAGTGTCAGCTTTCTGTCTTACATTTCACTTTCCCTTTTTTATGTTGCTTCAGTCTGAGGTAGGTCCTAATTAGTATATCATATGGATAATTTTACATTATTATTTTCAATTAGAAACGATGATTAAACATAGTTTGGCTAACTTACAAAATGAAGTAATGTAGTAAAAGATAACCCTCTAACATGATCAGAAGTCTCATACTCTGCTTTTCTGCCTCAGTAAGCACAAAGAATTAATAGAATCTCACAGTGCATTACTAGAAATTCAGAAAAAAACAAAATGATATGTTGGGGACAAGCAAAATAATCTTCTGCCTATTTGTAGAATTATCTCTCTTCATTTGGCCACTGGTACAACTAATAAGTTCCTGAAAATCATAAACTTTGTGAGCAAAATATCACTTAATGTAAAATATTCCAATTTATGTATGCTTTTCTGCCACCACAGCGTATTTGCATGAGATAGGTTCATCCATGTTTCCATGAAAACAAATGCCAAACCTCTTGCTGAATTTATTTATCAAGCATTGCATAAAAACTGGATGCCATTTTCTGTTTTCGGCTATTCCCACTGGGTTTTTGTTAGCAAAAGTTAAAAGGTGAAATTTTGGCCTTGGCAAAGTGAATGGTGTGAATCTTAGTTTAATTGGACCAGGAGTTGACCCAAAGTATTCTACTTATTATCTTATATTCATTTTCATGACAGCTAATTGTGATGTCACAAAGCAGAGTGTGCATAAGACAGACATCAAGGGGAGGTACATTTCTAAGCATTGTAGAGAATGATTTATTTTAAACATGACCTGTAGTAAAAGAAAATGAATGGTGGAAAATGGGTGATGTTTAAAGGTATTTCATAACTTACTATTAGAAAGAGTTGGTATTTTTATTAAAAAGGAGAAGGAAGGTTAAAAATTTCTATGTGATTTTTAGCATAATTATAATGACTATCTACATGCACTGCTTTCTATACTAAATTTTGATCTGAAGAATGTACAGGACAGTGACCAATATAGGATCAAGGTTTCTCTTTCTGTTTCTCCACTGTTACAGGAGAAGTGAACTTAATCAGACGTGACTTGACTTTACATCTGTGCAGGAGGTTATCCCTTGTAAAAGGGTAGAGTTGTGAATGAAACCTTTGTCTTCAGCTTCCTTGTAATCCTGCAATACAGTTGAGCATGTTAGCTCAGTTGGAATAATGTACTGATTTTCTAAAGATGAAAAAGAAATTAAGCCCTTTCCTCTTTTTAGGTTCCCAGTGCTGTACTTCCTTAGATTTCACACTACCTGCCTTGGGTATAGCAACTCTGATTTCAGTCTGTCACCTTCTCAGGCTAAATGTAAAAAAGGGTACGCTCCTCTCCTTGAAGGAGAATATTTAAGAAATGCAATCCCAGTGAGAGTGCTGTTTTGTAGCAGCAGGGATTCTTTTTTCCTGTCATTTTCTTAATTCACTCTCTGTTTCAAATCTTTATCAGCACCTGTCCTTTTAAGGAAATAGATTAAAATGTCTGAGGGTAAATGGAGGATTGATTTGGTGTGAACTTACAGCTTCTGTGTATTTACAATGTATGCAGCTATGAACAGGGTTACCACATTCTTTCACATCCTTGCTGACTCTTAACTGCTTTACTTCCTTGCCTTTGTACATGCTGATTTTAGTTCCCCTTTCACCATATTAGGCATAAATTAAGTGTATATTTGAAAAGAAATTCTATATTTTTTTAGAATAAGGAGCATGTGAGACTGTTGTATGAAATGCTGGATCATGCAGTCCAGGCTGGAGAGGGGCTATTGATTACAAAACTGTAGAGGTATAGAAGGAGTGAATACTAAAGATATTTGGTTTGATAAAATGATAACAATATTCTGAAATATTACAGAATATATTGCAGTAGCTCAAATATATTGATGACTGTCTGACTAGGTTAGAGATAAAAGCAGTAGACATGCATTTGCTCTGCTTGCTCTCATTTAATTTCATCATAGTGAGTCACATAGGCATCAAGATTTATATGTGTCTGATAAGTAGTCGGGGAGAGAGTGCTAATGATGGTTGTAATGCTTTCTAGAATTCTATTTCTTCTGACTTTGGTTGACATTGTGACTCTAAATACTGCAGACTCTGTAAATTAGTAAGTGGAAGACAGAGTGGGGGACAAGCCGCCTCAGAATTCACACCATGCTCATCAATATTTAGTCATCCATAGGTTGATTTTTTTAAATTTCCCCCCACCCCCTCACCCGGTGTCTGGACAGCAGAATGTGTGGTCCTCCGCAGGGAATATTTATCAGATTGGAGTGTGCTTTTATTGGGAGAAAATCGGGGAAAGTAAGTCATAAAACATGCTGAGGGTTTTTTTGTACATACAGGATAACATTTATCCTTCAATTCAAAGAAAATCCTTTTTCATCAGTGATCAGTGCAGAATGGCGAGACTTGACTGAGTCTTGCTGATTCACACGGGACAACTGTCTCTAGCATAATCTGTTTCTGATGATGACCCTAGCACTGACATGACAGATGCTTGGAAAGCTGCTGTCCCTACTGCTGCTGTTGTTGACACCATTGCAAATTCTTAAAGGAAAGTTGCAATGAGTCTTACTCTAGTTGAAAAAAAGACCCACAGTTGAAAACAAGGCAGTCTTTTACAGCCTGATCCTATGGGATCTCTCTTGCTATCATGTGCTTTTGGACAGTCTTAACTGTAGGTATTGTGAGTTGAAGGTCTTTAAAAGACTGTTGGTGTTATAGGAAAATTTGGAATATTGTGAAGTGTTTGCACATCTCTTACTGTCTTCATTTATATGACTTAGGTGTCTGCTGCTGCTGTAGCAGTGGTCCTTAGAGGAACTACTTTTCCAGGACATGAACAAAGGCAGGAGTGACAGTATTGCAGCTAGAAAAAAACATAGGAAAAGATAGCTATGGGCAATTTCCACCGCTCTTAATAAGTAGCAAGAGCAAGTACAGCAGAGAAAATCAATAAAAGCCTCTTGTCTACCTTCTTACCTCCAGAGCCATCTCCTGAAATCCACAAGAAAAAAGATGCAGGAATAAAGCATTTATCTTCAATATGCCTGTCTGTTAGGTACATCCTATGGCTGACAGCAAGGCTGTTCTCAATTTTATCATTTCATTCTTGTTTTGGTGGAGAAGAGAGTCAGTTATTCATTCCATTGGCTGTTAGAAAGTGTTCTCTATTCTAGAGATGTTTTCCTTTGACCAGTTTAAATTCTGAAATTACACAGATTTTACTGAAGGCTGTTGTTGCTGTTTAGTGTATTAATGCCTACATGTTTCGACCAGACTTTAAGAAGAGGAATCAGTTGATTCTGAGGTGCTTCTGTCCATATGCTGAATGGGAATATATTCCCTCTTTGCTCCTATTTTTCATTATTTAACCTGAGAAGATAGAGAAAGCAAGAGAAATTGAGTTGGCTCTGGTCACAAAGTTAAGTGCCAAAGTGGGGAATACATCCAAAATAAAAATTTAGACTTAGGACCCTTGTTACTGAGCAGTGCTCCTTCTAAATAATTTTCTCCTATGAAGAAAACTGCTTAGCCTGTAAAACTGGACAAATACCTATTGTAGTTAACAAAGAAGTAGAATGAAATCTCAAAATCAGGTATGGATTTGTTCCACTTCTACTTTATACTTCTGCTTAGAACAGAACAGAACCATAAGACCTAAACTTTCAGACCGTACTGTACCTCATCATGACTAATGAAATTTGAAAAGAATAGGGCATCCACCTTTCTGCAGCCCTTCATGTGAAATATAATTTGATGGCTATCATCACAAAGATACAAAAATATACATTAGGCTTATAGGTATTTACATAAAATAATTTTGAAGTAAAACCCGTATTTTGTGTTTGGCTCTATTGCCATCAGCTGGAACAATGTATGAAAAGAATGACCAAACTTCTCTTTTTGAACAATTTTCATGATGTGACATAAGCACATTGCACATATATTGTTGTTGGCTTGGTCACTTTGGAGTAAGAGCCTATGAAGACAGACCCACTGGAAAAGTATGTTGTGTTCCCTAATGTGGGAATAGGAATTTAATATTGGCAGACAGGTTTGGTGTGCTCAGTGCCAGGAATTAAAGCTGAAGAAGACAAGGCAGTAAGATGTCAGTATGCCTAGAAGAACAGCATACACATTTTCTAATATAAAAATAGTAATCTAGAAGAGATAAGATGAATTACCATGATGACAAGTTATTGTGCTCATCTTCTAGGCAACTTATCTGTTGCCCAGAGAAGCTGTGGATTCCCCATCTCTGGAAGTGTTCAAGGCCACTGGTCTAATGGAAGGTCTCTCTGCCTATGGCAGGGGGTGGGAATGTTGGGAGGGATTGGAACTGGATAATCTTTAAGGTCCTTTTTCATCCAAGCTATCCTATGATCTATGATTCTTTCAGGGAATAGGTACTTGAAGGGAATATTTTCCCAAGTTCATTGAAAATTTAAAATAATTTTATTTAAAGAAATGGAGAATAAAGAAAGTGATTGCGGCTTTAAACTGGTTTTGATGCAAAAGAAAAACTAAGGAGATAATGCAGATGTATGGATTGCCAAATGTTTTACTATTCTTTTATACAGGAAAATTACGTTTTCCCACCCCATTGATATATTTAAGTATGGCTACAGACTTAATGAAGTAGACCTAAGCAGTACAGAATTAAGGTAACTCTACAGAAATTTAGGAACTAAAAGCAACAGAAGTTTGCATTGCCTGTTTGACCTTCATGAGAACAGCAGTGCAATCAATCTTTTAAGGCTAACAGAACTGGTATAAAATATGAACAGGAGACATAAATTTTGCTGCATATGTAAAGAACTGCATGTAAGTGGACTATATACCTGTCAAATCTTTAGCTGAACAGAATAGACTTAGATAATACCACAAGTCAATCCCTTTCTCAAGTTTTGTGTTACTGGATTTGATTTACTAGTAAAACCACATATACCCTACCTAATCTTGCATTTTGGGTCTGTCTGATGTTTTCCTTCGTCCCCTGTTCTCTTCTGATTTTCTCATCTGAAAGAGGTGCTTTCCTTTTTTTTTTTATTGGTGGGAGGTACTCATCTACCAGCATGACTTGGTATTTGTTGTCTTCATTTGTAAGATTGAGATATTTTATGGATTTTTTGGTACTACGTTGTTTTTGGTTTTTTTTAATTAGGTCAGAATACATGAACTCTTTTATCTATGTAAAATCTTAAGTCTGCCAACCTGTTACAGAGTGCTACAAAGGAAAAAGGAGTATTTTGTTTCCACATGTCAGTGGACGTAAATAAAAGTGCTATGTGCTTAAGCAATGTCAGGAATAATTTATATTAAGTTTTAGGACAATTACTATACGATCGATTAGACTATGGGCTTTGCTGCCAAAGGCTATTGTAGAAACATCATCACAGAAAAGGTCAAGTATCTGTATTTCTAAATTCTACAGCAGTAGCCCTTAATTCTGCAGACTGATTATGGCTAACAGAAAATTTTATAGCTGCTTCACTCCAAATACAAAGCAGATGCTGTAAGTGAATTCAGTTAAAAAACAAAAAGAAAAAAGCAATCAGTACATCAACCCTAGCAATACTTATTTTCACATTAAATTCCATTTCTTTTTCACTAGCTCGCATTATCAGACTTTGATGAAACAGTTTTGTTTTGATTGCTAATGCACAATATGTCCTACGTTCAAGACTGAAGGAGGATGAATGAAAATCCAACACAAAGTATGGGCTGTTTGAAATCTGATACTACTGGAAAAACATAAGTGCAGAGTGCAGATTGGAGGATATATTGGTTTAAGTCCATCTAGAGGTTCTTGTTGGGAACCTTACTGTTTGAAAACCGGCATGCCTGGAGTGCTGATGTACATTTGGGCTCATTCTTGCAAATATGTCCAGTAAAGTCACTCTGACGTCAGAAGTGTTTGCACACATAGTCAAAACCTCTTTCTGCATTTGAGGAAGATTTCAGTGAGCTTTGCATTGCTTTTACATCTTAGAGCTCCTTATTCTGAATGACATTTTGTTTTGACGAAGTTAACAATAATTATCACGTCTTAAAAGCTGCAACTTAAGTGCATATTAGAGTTTCAACCACTTACAGGCCTTATAGGATAACGAAACCAAAAGGGCACAAAAATGCACAAAAGTGCCTTACTAATTCAACATAAGAATTAGTGACTGGGCAAAGGGATTGGCGCACTTTGTAGTACAAGGAGTAGCATGTTAATTAGAGATTCCCCAAAAGACATCCCCCAGAAGAGTCCATAATTAATGCTTGTTGTAGCTTCATGCATACAGTGGCAATAAGCCCAATATATGGCTTTTGCATCTGCTATTTCAATGATGTCATACATTAGTTTGTTCCAAACTTTGAAGAAAGATGAAAGATGAAAAGAAAAAAAGAGGGTTTTTTCTTTCTCTTAATAATCGATGTGTACTTGCTAAAGTCTTTAATACCATTCTATAGTCACTAATAACTGAGCATGTTTACTTGCTCTTGGCTTCACCCAAACTATTTGCTACTCCTACCATTCATCTTTGGCTGCATGATAGGCCAGTAGAGAGAGTTGTATCACTGCAATATGAATGCTCATGAAGCATGCATGGGTATACATGTGCCCACAAATTAAGATTCTTCCACTGTGTGTCCTATCTGTACTGCTGCTGTAATGCAGGAAACTGCCAGCTAGTGTTTGCATTCATATGAAATTAATTTTCATCATCATCCACATAAACGTCATAATAGCCTAACATAGTCATAAACAGCTTGACTGCACCAGTATTTTATTTGGAATTTTGAGAACTAGTTAAAGTACACCAGTTCTTTACTCAAAAGCTCAAATATGCAAACCTCAGCTGGATATCTCATTCATTCCCTGTAGGCATACATTACTTATTTCAGTACAGTCACCAAGATTTTGTGTGACAAGCTGTAGAAAGCTCTACAACACTATGTGTATGGATCTATTTGGTACTTGATAGAGGCATCTGTATTAAAGAATTGTGGATAATCTACTGTTCTAATTTCTCATCACTACCCAGCTATCATAGGATGCTAGATGAACTTATTGCATATGAAATCAGGAGGTAGTTTGTGAGGCTATGCAGTTGGTTGCCATTTGAGGATTGCTGGTAATTCTTATGACTAGATGCTGTACATGTTGGCATGGCAGGACAAGTAACTTAGAGAAGAATTTATTTGATGCTCTTGACTGGAGAGCAATTCCACTGACCATTTACAAGAGGCTGTGGTTGGGTTCGTAAACATTGTTTGTCTGGTCTTGTTCGAGGTGGTGTATAGTATGCAGAACATTTGTGTGGGTTGATGGGTGTGATACATGCATCACAGAAGACCTATATTCTTTTGGACCATTAGCTGAGAACCTCGCAGGATAGCCTTCAGCAACTGAGAACTGAGTCCTGGGTCTCCATAGACTCCAATGAGAATGAAGCTACACAGTACACGTGTAAGCACTAACATATTAACACTGAGATTTAGGTGTTGTAATCTTGGGAGAAAACACATCCTGAATTTATTTAGTCTGTGACCTGTTGTAAGCTGGGCAGTGGAGATCAAGAGATTAATTTGGATGACTTCTCTAAAAATATTCATGCTCTGTATCACATTGCTGCAGTTTTTGTTGATGCTTCCCCTCCCAATAGCCCCTTTTTTCCCTGCTGAAGCCCTCAAGGGAGACTCAGGATGCCCAAGTCCCAGTCTTACTTCGCATTTAAATTCAGTGTCAGAGTTGACCAACCTTTTTCCTTTGTATAGCTTTCCTGTCACTGCCTCAGAGGAGACCCATTTGAGATCAGTGGGTCTGCTGGACTGGTGTGCGTGCTGATGATAAGGACGTGGGTTGTGTAATGGAAATGCATCTGGCTGAGCGATTAGAAAAAGTTGGGAAGGGGAGGAACTCAACCCCACATGAGGACTGCATGCCTGTTTTGTTTCCCATTGTTCAACCCTATTCCTTGGCTCCTAATGGACCTCTGTAGCCACTTTGCTCTCTGAATTTGTTCAGTTTTTTTTTAATTATAAAATTAACTTCAATTAAATTACTTATATTTAAATTATATTTAAATTATATTAAATTACTTCTATTTTTTTATCATTCAGAAAAAGACTTTAATATTTAATGGAGAAAATTGGAAGAGCGGGGCAGAAGGAGAGCCATACTAGGGGACCCAGATGCTTTTGGGTAATGTAGCAGAACTGAAGATGGAAATGTATTACAGGCCAGGAAGATATCAGGGAATGCTTTCTATCAGTGACACTGTCTACTGTCCCCTGGGCCATTGCCATGACTTTCACACCTTCTTCAGTTATGTTTTATTTCTTCCTTGGCAGTCCATCCTTTTGAGAATGAAAAATTCATTTTTGAATAGAGCTGCCTAATTAAAAGCCTTAAATTCCATCCTAAGTGGAAAACTGAATTCTGCCATGGGCTGTGATGGCACTTCCCTAGCATGGACAGTTTCTTCTGGGAGCTGCATAAACCTTATGCAAGGACAAACTGGGCCTTCTTGCCTGTTACTGAACTTTATATTAGTTTGCTTTTTCTCCCCTCCCACTTACATTAACCATCTTTTATTTTCTTTGCTTTTTTTTTTCTCTTTCATTGTGACTATAACAACCTGCTTCCTTCGATGTTCTTGTTTTTCTTTTTCAGTATCTTCCTCTTTTTTCAAAGAAATATGCAGTTTCTTGAGAACCGAGGAACCAACATCTATAAATTTGTCTTTCTAACAAACTACACAGAGCTATTTGAAGAATTACCTGCACAAAAAAATCATTTGAGTTCCAAATTGTTCACAATTAGGGTGCTGAGTCACTTCTGCCTCTGTTATATATTTTATGTAGTGATTTGTCAATCAAAACCAACAATTAAACCTTCTCTAAATAAAAAATTCATGTTTTCTCCTCATGATTCTGTCACTAGCAAGGAGTGTGAAGCAATAGGAGTGAACTGTAGAGCAAAACAGTTCATCCTGAGGACTTGATGTCCACACTATAAATTTCAGGGGGGGGTTGTTTGTTGTAGGTCTAGTCTGATCCAACTGTGGTTGGAATGCATTAGTTTCACTCTTGGAGCACATCTGATTATTTTCCTCTGAAAACAAACCAGTTCACTTGCTCGGAGACTCCTGTGCTGGGAACCAAAACACAGTAAGCAGGGATAACTGGGAAATCCCTTCAAAAGTGCACTCTGTATCCAAACAAAAGTGTGAATGTCGATGCATTCATGTTATATTAGTTATTCTCTTTCAGTTTTCACAAGTTGAAACCCAAGACACAAATAAAAAATTATAATTACAAAGCCCCTAAAATAGAAATTCTAAGTTTACAAACCCTTAAAAGTTTTTTAAATGTCTTGGAATATTAGTATTCTTGAAAATATGGCAGCTGGGAAGATGCAATGGAGATTGTTCATGTGTCTGTACTGCAGTCTTTGCTATGAAATACCAGTGGTCTAGGTGGACCTTTGATCTTCCTCATTTTCCTTGTCTTTATTGCATGATTCAGGTCATCCATTGTCCAAGACACCTATTACTTCAGTGGGTTTGGATCAAGCCCTCAGGGCTGTAATTACTCAGCTGACTAATGCCAGTAAGTTTTTGGAAATTTGCAGAGAACTAAGCTTGCACACAGTTCCAGTGAACCTGGGCATTGCATGTGTACAGAGCGCTTCTCTTAGGGGTTTTTAAAGGATTAAATGTAATAGTAGTGTACACTGAAACAGAAAGCATGATAATCTTAGTTAAAGAGCTTGATTGCGTGGCAGAAACAGCGTGGAAGCGCATGGTATTTTCAGTGAAAAAAAGCTTTTGTATGGTTAGATGAATATCCTCATCTTCTGTAAAAAAAATAAAGTTCATGTTTTGAGATTGCTCCATGCTGGTTCCGTAAAGCTTCCTTGGATATCTAGCTCCTTTGTTTTGCAGTGGCATTTAATCACTTGCAGTATCATACACTGTTCAGCCATGCACATTATTCCTTAATTATATATGAATAAGCCCCTCTTGACTATAAGGCATGTTGTTTGTTCAAACGCACTTACAAATCCATTTTCTTATCAGTTCTTTGCTGAACATTTACACAACGGGGTACTGTTTAAATATGAAAATAAACCTTTTATAAAAAAATGGTTTGACCCACCCACCTGGCCTCCATCTGTGATTGTTCTGTCTCTGCAATCTGTTGTCTGCTTTTCCTCAGCGTGTTCTTTATCTTTTCGGATGGCTGCTATCTTTGAGCGACTTTACTGCCCCTCCCTATTTTCTCTGTGCTTAGTAGAAAGTGACATTTCCGAATCATAAGGATCAGCCAGACAGATTTGATATGCTCTCTGCTGTAAGACACACTTCTGTTCAGAGTATGCAATTAGTAAAGACAACTTCATTTCACAGTATCACAACTCATGCTGCACTATTTAGAATTAAAGTATTGTGTGAATCCAGAAAGTTTTCTCATAAAAATTTCTACAGATAAATCTGTCAGAATTAGTGATGTTTTTTTCTTACCACATACTTACTGAAGCAAACCCAGAAGTTTCATATCAGTTCAGTTTCATATCAGTGAATTATTCTAGTAATGCTTTTCCTTTATATTTTTACTTTTTTTCATTAAAGGGGAGTCGTGTGTTTGTAATCTCTTAATAAACTAACACTCTAATCTTTAGATAAAGAGGTTAAATCCATTTTTATTTTGAAGGATTATCATGAAATACTTACACGTACAGTTTTAAGTTTCCAGTCTATGCACTGATAAAAATGTTATTGTCTTCTGTGAACCTGGAAGGGAGTCCCTTCTTAAAGAAGTTAGAGTATATTTTTTGTTTCCTTTCTGGCAGCATTTCTGTTTCTTCCTGTTCCAAGCCAAAGGGAACTGTGGAGAACAGTTGCTTTTTTGCATTAAAGTTCCTTCAAAAGCATCACAATGGATTCAAAGGCATGAGCATATTTTTTTAAGTAAGTAGGACAATCAGCATTAAATGTAGGAATATCTGAGACCAGGATATGCAAGTAAAGATATTTTTAGATTCTATAGCACTGTTGTGCAGAAGCGGAGTCATTTCTCTCTTGCGGATTCTTGGAAGCTGGTCTTTTGTTTGGATGGATTTGCCTGCTATATAATGATGGCCTTTAGGAATGTGTTACAGAAACCTGTGAAAAATTTCTTCTGGGTTGAGGCCTGGTATGGTATTATGGGTCATTGTCCAAAGGAAACGAAAATGTGTTATTAAGTTATTTTAATTTCATTTCAATTGGAAAGCTTATAGAGATGCCTGCTTCTGTTCTATTTTATGAGTAAGCCCTCCAGATTTATTTCTTGCCAGCCAATTACAGTTAAATTAAATTAAACATCCACATCAGCTTTCATTGTCTCAAAGCTTTAGGAAGAAATAGAATAGATCCATTTGCACCACTGGCTTTACGGAGTACTTTATTCTTGAACCATGAGATCTGAGAGAGATCTGAGATTCCCCCTAGGGACCTCCGTTATTTCACGTGAACCAAAATTATTTCAGTTTATCTGAGGCCTTCATAGGAAACTCTCCTATTATATTTGTAGCTGGACAGTTATAGAATAGGATTTTGGGGTATCAGGAGGGAATTATCTATGTGAAGAGGGAATCTATGGAGTAAAGATAACCAGAGTGATCAAACTGTTCTCTCTACAGAGTACAAGAACCTACTAATGTTATAGTTTTACTAACTTTACATGTTATTAATGCATTGTTTAAACATTATTGCTGAAAGGAGTGTTTCCACAATTTCACAGCCGCCTGCTCCTGTGTTAGTGCCTTCAGAGATGCTAAGTGGCTGTAGAGTAAACTGGATTGAGGAACCAATAAAACAAACAGCACAAAATTTAGTTTTAGAGTAGTATGTCACAAGCTTTTGTAAATAAGGCTTTAGTGACATGTGAACGATCATGCCTGTATAATAAAGTAACCTCTATATTTTGCAGAAGTAGATTGCTGTTGGGGAACTCCTTTGTCAGTATATGTATGTCTACATTGTATTTTGGACATCAGCGTTGAGCCCTTTAGCAAAAACAGACGGTCTACGTGTCTAGGCTTATAGAGTCAAGCTTTTAGAGGTGAAGTTCATGGCATCCTGGGAAGGAAAACTTGGCCAAAGGCAACACTGTCCCACCCGTGCTTGCCCATGGTTGGGGTCAGACAGGTAGGTCAATTCTCCTGGAAAGTTATGGAGGGGCAAATCCAGTCTGTGAACAGCCTGAGAAGTGCCTAGCTGCAGGCATCTGCTCTTCCTGGGGCAACGTAAGCCATCTGTCCCCTGCAGCCACCAGACTCGTCCTTTGAGGAATGACTCTGAGGGATGAGAGGCAAGTTGGACACTTTGATCTCTTCACACTTAGATCTCCTTTACTGGCAGACCTGGATGACATATGTCAATGACAGACCGAAAGTTACCCCTATTTCTGCTATTCCTCTGATGTTAATTTAGAAGCAGCTCCATCAGAAAAGCTATCATCACAAGTCCTCCCCTCACCAATTTATATTTCTTCTCCTGGAAGTTTCTCAGTGTTGCTCCCAGGAAGGGGGAATAAGGGTAGCCAGGAAGTGAGAGAGTTTTTCAGATATTTGTAAGATGTTTTTATAAGGTTTGGTGAAAAAACAGTGACTCTCTGATTAGAGGACTCTGACAAGACTATGGCTGTTCATTTGTCAAGGGAAATGAGAGCCTTTGGGGGGCTTAATAGGCATTAGAGATTCTCATGTCAGGGGACATGTCCACTGCTCCTTATAAGAGGTTGTGATATTGTAGTTGTGTTGCAGTGGTAATGTGTAATAATGTTGCTATTTAGACAGTGACCAACTTTGGTTGTTTGATTTGAGGTAATGAGGCTAAAAGATTCTAAAATAATGGAATTGCTTAAAAAATCAAAAGGAAAAAAAAAAAGATCCTGCCTAGTTCTCAGTATTTTCAGGTTCTACCTTTAATATCATAATAATAATTTCTACCTTCAATATCATAGGATCATGTAATCATTTAGCTTGGAAAACAGGCTTAAGATCACCAACTCCAATCATTAACCCAACAAAGCTGAGTCAACCATTTAACCATGTCCCTAGTGCCACATCTACACATCTTTTAAATACCTCCGGGGATGATGAGTCAACCAGTTCCCTGAGCAGCCTATTCCAAGGCTTGACAACCCTTTCAGTGAAGAAATTTTTTCTGGTAGCCAAACTAAACCCACTCTGGTGCACCTCGAAGCCATTTCCTCTTGTCCTGTTGCTTGTTATTTAGGACAAGAGACCAACTCCCACCTCCTTACAACCTCCTCTGTAGAGAGTGATAAGGTTTCTCCTTTTCTCCAACTTAAACAACTGCAGGTCTCTCAGCTACTGCTCATAGGACTTGTGCTCCAGACCTTTTAAGCAGCTCCGTGCCCATCTCTGGACACGCTTCAGCACCTCAATGTCTTTCTTTTA
The DNA here is from genome assembly GCF_025592945.1 of Manacus candei. Lineage (NCBI taxonomy): Eukaryota > Metazoa > Chordata > Aves > Passeriformes > Pipridae > Manacus > Manacus candei. Next base: position 28,797,587 of record NW_026138059.1, on the reverse strand, counting down.
GAGAGTGGCCCAGAGCTGAACGCAGCACTAGAGGTTAAAATTTTTTCATTAAATCCAAAGTCCTTTGCTGCATTGGAAGGTTAGGTAAGAAGACCAAGGAGACCATGGGAATCTTGTTGGCTTTAAATTCAAAGATGTTTTTTCAAATTATTTTAAAATTATTTTCCGAATGATTTGTCAGTGGTCAGATTTTACTGTATTTTTATTTAGAAAACATGCAAACACTAAATATGTGCCCCTCCCCTTCCCAAATTTCATTATTTTTGTTTGCTTGGACATTTTTTTGACGTTTTTCATTCTCTTTACATAACAACAGGAAAACGTACCTAAGTCGTGCTGGCAATCACAAAATCTGAGTGTGCATTAGACACCTCAAAGTGTTCATTTATGTATGGACAGACAATGTATGGTTGTACAGAACCTGTGTGACATCAGAGGAGTTTAGTCAAAAGTCCCTGATGAACTCAGTAAGCCGTTTAAGTGGCAACACTGTATAAGCTAGTAAGCTGACTATATTGTAGGCTATAAGGATTTTCTTGGTGCTTCATTGTTTGAACTACACCCCACAAACAGGGAAGCAAGAAAGAAAAGAAATCATTAAAGAAAAAAAATCATTAAAACAATCTATTGTATGCATTTTATCACGAGTGAGTTTGTTGTTTTTTTTTCCTTATGGCTGAGTTGAATTTTGTATAATTAAAAAGAAAAAACCAAAACAACCAAAAAAATCCCCAGCAACAAAAAAATTTTTACAGGAATGTGACAAATTTAGCATAAATTTTTCATACATCTGTTTAGAAAAAACCCACCACTTACATTGTAGTTTGCACAGCCAATTTCTTTTTGATGACACAGTTGCCTGTTATCTGGTGATCATTCTGCTCATTTAGATAATCATACAACTTTCCTATCAGACCATCATAACTTCCATAACACAAGGTAGTTCATAATCTTAGACATGCTGAATTCTTAGTCAATGTTGTTTTAATAGATTTTTTAGTAAAAATATAAAAAACTTTATAATTAAATATTTTCAAGTCAATAAAAGAGGAAAGAGCAATAACCAAAACCTAAAGATGCAGAAGCTATGAGCAAATCAGGTGCATTTTTTCATTATTTCTCTGACTGGTTAAGAACCTTCTGAAAAAGACAGATAAAATTTCTACTGCCGCCAAAACTTCAGGCATGGATTCATTTTTTTTGTGATGAACCTACACCGCGTCCTGCAAAGTGTGGAGCACTTGCTCCCAAGGTGGCTAATGAGTTGAGCTGTCACTCAATTCTGTGCAGAAGCTACTTGAGCACCTTGCAAACCTAATCTTGAGGGAAGGGCATAGTTGAAGAAAAGGGGGAAAAGTAGGCAAAGAATGAACAGAAAAGCTAGAAATATCTTTTTTTCCCCCAGAATATCTTTTTTTCTTTCATTTTTCTGCCATGGCCCTGGGCAGCTCCCTTTCAAGAAGTCCCTGGCAGGCGTGCAGGGGAAGGTGCCAGTGTAGTGGTGGCTCAGACAGTCTGTGAGTCTTTCTCTTTCTCTCTCTCTTCCCTGCCAGCCAGAGGTGTGCTCCAAGATGGAGGGAGATCTGCTTCTGCCCCAGCAACCAGGAATACCAGTGCTCACTCCTTCCCACTCACCCCCTGCCCAGCTGTGGTGAGGAGTTTGTTCTTAAAGGAACAGTTTCTCCAAAACAACGTTGGAAAAAGGGAATAAAATACAAACCCTACTTTAACCATGACAGAAGCACATGCCTTATCCTTGTAAACTGAAAATTTAGAGAAATGTTATGTGATAGCCTCAATGCACAACTTTTAGCTTACCCAGTTAATTAATTCTCCTCAGAATATGCTAGAGTGTCTCTAATTGCCATTTAAATGTAGTCTTTTATGTACTCATTTAGAATGATTAGATTCAAAGTAATTTTGCTGTTACGGTATAGTGACATTGGGTATTCTTTGATTTGTAGGATATGTTCTTCAATCTGATTACCTTGTCCTTGTGTATAAATTAGCCAGGAAAATAGCAGAGTACTTTTTTGTGTCTATGTTTCTTTGTAACTAGAGAAGTTAAAAAGGCACATGCTCAGTTTTGAGGTTTTGTTTAGTTTTTTAAGAAGATTTGTAGAGAGGCAAAGCTTTCACTTCATTCACTGGAAAAATCAGAACAAGTTACTATTACTTAGCAAGCATTCTCTTTCTGGATCCCTATTTGTGTGACCAGTAGTATGTGAACACCTCTCAAAAGACATTAGCAGCATTTTGGACAACAAGGGCATAGTAGGCTTGGGAAATGAATATGAAATCTGAGAGATTCCTGACAGGCAACAACAAACATTCAGTGGATGATGGTATGCAGCCATGGGACAACCCTGTTTAGATATGTCATTCACACTATAGCTGAGGCACTGTTAAGGGTCTTGAGTTTACTCTGGCTAAACCATACAACATAATTCCTTGGCTGAAACATGAATAATCTTTAGGTGCCATCACAGTTTAAAAATCAAGCTAAAATAAACTTCTTTTTAAGTTAAACATTTAGCACTGCATAGTAGTTAGACAAATAAAATACTACAGACTAAGCTCCTTATAAAACAATATATATTAGGTGCCAGAGAAGGCATAACAGATGCCATCTTTCACTATAAAAATAATTTAGAGTTTCAAACATAGTCACGACTTGAACATACACAAATTATTGGAAAAGAGGATCAGAGGTTATAAAGTCTCTTTTTGTTACTGGATTTCTTATGTCTAATATTTCACATTGAAATCCACAGTTGGGAAGTGTTTTCTAATGGTCTGCTTTCAGTTTATCTAAACTTTCTAGTGACTTTGGCTAAAAAGTGCCTGTGGCTGATATTGTGATCTACCAGCCAAGTATCTCTTAAGACAACAATGCCCCCCAAACGATTTTCAAAATTTTAATTTTGATACTGTGAAAGATTAAGCCTTTTGTATTTCTGATGTCTCCCATGCCAAATTGTCATGTGTTTGTAGCAGGTCAATACAGAATGGGGTTGACAAATTTTATTATAATCACTACCCCATGTTGCTTTTATCCTCCTTGCCTGCTGCTCATTTTGGTTGTGAAAAACCCTAATATATCAGTGACAGGAGGTCTGGATTTGTGGCCGACTGTTATAATTACTCCCACTGAGGCACTGTCAATAGGATTAAAATAAAGATTCTAGACCTGTCCATCGTAGATGAGGTCAGCAACACTAGCAGTGGGAGTACTGTTTCTGCAAGCTGTGCTTTTAGTCCCGAGTTATGGAACCACAGACAATAATATGAAGCAAGTATCTGAAAGCTCTAGTGGAGAAAGACTCTCTCTTTTTTCTGCATTAGCTAAAATATCCGTCGGTAATAAATAATCTAACAGCATCCATCTATGTCCTGACCGTACATATGTGTATGTTAATTTTCAAATGTATCAGACCCCCAGAGAGTTTCAATTACAGAACAATCCATTTTGCATTTTATAATTAATAAGGTCTTTGCAGCTGCATAACTTCATCCAGGAAACATCTGCACACACTTTTTGTGTATACGTAATTTCTATGAAAAGAGGGTTAGCTGAATTGTCTTTAATTTTCTCAGGCTTGGGGAGGGTAAAAGGGTAGGGAGTTGATAACAAATCACAAGAATGGAAAGTTATGTTCTCACAGATATAAAACAAATTCTAGCCAGTGCTTGTAGGGAAAAGTTCAATGTATAGGATCACTTTTATACAGTCAATTTATTCAAGTAAAGAGAAGGGAGGAACCCAGGGGAAAACATGAGCTCTCCCAGGATGGGTAGTCAATTTACAATGGTGCTCGGTGGGATCAACCTGGTACACCAAGTTCATAAGTAATACTAGTGTCATTGAAACTGTGATTACTCCTTTGACATTGGCTTTGAAAAAGTATTGTATTTTAAATGTTAGTTTCGTCTCCTTAAGTTTACATGAAATTGTGTCACATACACCACTAAGACTTACTAGTGATGGCAAACTCAGGGAAGGACAAACAAATCAGAATAAACAGACAAGCTCTCTAGTTCTGCTAGCACAGTATTTTTCTCCTTTTTCATGAGTCTACTTTTTATAACGGGATCAAACAGTAATTAGTGCAGTCACCTCTTTGTGACTCATTACATTTCATTATTTTCGTATAAAGTCAAAAATTATTATCAAAACCCATGTTCAATCAGGTGTCTAATATGCTGAAACAATTGTGTGCCCTGTAAGTCTTAAGCTGATATGCCACCTGGGAAACCTTGTACTTCTACAAATAGAGATTTTTATTTTTTTTTTTTAATTTGTATTATTGTGGTAGCAAAACATTTTCTTGATTAATGCATCACTGCCCTATAACTGTTTATTCTTTCTCCGTTGGTTATGTAAACATCACTTGTTACATATGTCACTCATAGCCCTCACCATATTTCCATCATCACTCCCTATTTAAGTTCCCTAGCTCTTCTAGGTGCAAAAGGAGTCTCATAGTGTTTATAGTGACATAAAAATGAACAGTACTTACCATGTCCCATTTTTCCTGTCCCACAAGTGGGACTCCAGACTGCTGTTTGTTGCTCTCTACATCTGCCTTCATTCTCTCCTCCAGAGGTTCTTTGAATTTTTTTTTATAAATATGACAATAAAAACATACATTATTTGATCTCTACCAGGCCACTAAAGCATGGGATGAGCTCACAGCAGAGGAGCTGCTGTTTTTCTCCATAAGCTGCAGTCAGCAGCTTGTGTCTTCTTGTGCCACAAGTGTGTGTTAATTCCTCAGTATTTACTTTTGGCTTTGCAAATTCCATTATTTACAGTATTTGTATAGACCCTTAAAGGATACCAGACATACTGGCTAAAAATGTTTGTGAATGCACAGACTGCAGTGGCATATGCTAGACATGTACTCAAGTGGGTACCGTGCACTGATGCTGCAGCTGCCCAGCCATGTGCCAGGCTCTATTGTCACCCACACGTCCTTGTTACGGCTGAGTGCTACTGGATGTACAAGAAGAAAGCAACTTAGTCCAAGCCAAGAAGGACTGCTAGTATGATCTTCACCAGGGTCTTTCATGGCATACAGCCAGGGTAGTGTACCACTTTATTTAGGGCTTCCAGGCAAGAAAGTTTAATTATGAAACGGCAATGCCCTGCTCAGTTTCAACCTGCAGCTCCATGGCATAAGGAAGCTCTCTCATCCAAGAGAGTTTGTTCGTATGATCTTTGTATTTCACAGTGGAACTCTGCCAGCTTCCAAACGAGAGAAATCTCTTTGCTTTGCAGAGGATGTGGGAAGATTTGCTCTGAGGAGCAACCATGGCTATTGCAGAAAAGTGAACAAATCCAAGGTGCTGGTCAGCCCTGAGAGGGTCACTAATGGACAGTCCCTAATGATTGTAAGGCTAAGATATTAAGCAAAGAATTGTGCCTTGGCTGAAGCAAAACTTTCTCCATTATTTATTGATTTTGTAGTATATGGGGAAAGAATTAAAAACTAATTCTTGTGTTGTTTGAAGGCTACTTGAGGTCAGGCTGTAGGTGCTGTTCTGTCTTTGTGCTGTCAGACTTTGGAGCAGCTGTTTGAACAAAATGGGAGCTTTATCTAGGAAGAGCTGTTCTTTTAAATTAGCAGCTGTAAATGACACAAGACATTGAATGGAAGGAAATCGTATTTTGTGCTGGCTTTCTTCCCTTTCTCCCCACTCCTGCCTTGTCCTTTCCAGTACCCTAGAAGTCCTTCAGTTGCGAAACTACTCCTGGATCTTAACTTGCCTGAGGAACATCAAATGAGTTCACATTTTACTCAGATCAACAATAATGAGGATTAGAGCTACAACATCAGTGTGCTGCCTCACCAGTTATACCCTCCTGTGTATCTTCTATCATTGCTTGAGTTCTGCGCCTTGATTTACAATATAACCTCCTTTTATAGGAAAGGAGTGCTGCACTAATGAAGGAGAATATTAAAATGTATGTGATCAAATGTCATTTGAGTTGCCTCAAGCTTTGCCATGAGATACTTTTGTGGAACAGTACCTCTTTTTATACCTTTAGATTTGAATTTACAGAGCTCTGTTTGATGTTTGGCTAATATGTGTGGTTTTGTTTTTGTTTTTTACAAGTGGCATTTTTTAATATCTCTTATGGAGGTAGTAGCAGTGGGGATTTTATGCCACCTGTCCCTGTAATCTTAAAAATATTACATGAAGAACTAAATTGGATCAAAATATGTGGAATTAAAATAGTGTAGAATGAAACAATATTTAGAAATTACTTGTAATATAAAAAAATACTCTATGGCAATTTGGAAAGATATGACAAAAAGAAGGGGGGGAAAAAAGAGTCAAACCAATATTTTTGACTGATTCATTTCCATCTGTGATCTGTATAGCTCACTGTCGAGTTCTCACACCTTCATAAGTGGTCTGTGCAATGCTGTCTTGGTAGAGTTTTCAGTTGTAAATTTCTTTGCAAGGACAAAAACAGATAAGGATGGGTAGGTCCTCAATTTTCGAGCAATAGAAGAATTCCACTGCTAGGCTGAAAAATCCATTTTTTTGTGATAAATTTAGTTTTATGAAGATAGATAGGGGAATAATTTAGTTGTATTCCTCCAGTTAGTACTTTTAATTGTAGTGTATAGTCCTGTGTAACCTCCTTTCTAAAGAACTCTGAAGTTTTTAAAAAATCCTTTTTAAAAGTGCTATTTTCATACTGTTAAAAATTTCAGTGCTGGAATGCTCTGCCCTTTATATCTCAGGGATTTATAAGTTGAAGGAATGGTTATTAAATGTTGTCACAAGCCTCTTAGTGGACAAAAAGCTAATGGAATGGTAGCATGGTATGAATGCCTGAAACTGCTGCCTGTGGTAAGCTGTGCAGAAGAATAATTGGCTTTCGGTCATGTAAACTAGTCACAGATATTCACATACTTTGAACTCTAGTAAGAAATGCACACTTACTTTAAATAGTGAGTGACTAAGCATATAAATGTCTTGATCAAGTCATCAGAAAAAAAACCCAAAACCCGAAAAGGAGTTTTCTGTTTACGTTTTGTTATTTCTGTCTGAAATCTCTTAGTCTCTGCATCTTTGCTGTGTAATGTTCCCTGCTGAGAAGGACAGACTGGAAAAACAGTAGGGATCTTTGCCTTTTAAGTTGCTCTTTGCTTTGCAGAGGACTATGTGTTGGAAGATCCTGTGTATTTGTCCAGTGTTTTGTTTGGTATGGGAGGAACATGACTATTTAAGAAAGGCAGGAAACTGTTTTTGGTAATTTTAGCTACATTTCAATTGCAAGTACTGAAAAAGCTGACAGAAGTTTAAATATGTCTTAGGTACATGCATTCAAATCAGTTCAGCTTTTGTGCTCTTTTGTCAGGAAATTCTGAAACAATATTGAATAAAGGTGTAAAAAGAGTTGAATTTGCTGGAACTATGAATTCATGGGTCATGTTTATCTGAAGTGCTTCTCCAAAATTTTTTTTGTCTTCTTTTGTAAATAGCATATATAATAGCTACTGTCCTGGAATCAAACTACAGCATATTTTGCAAGAAGGATTAGATTTTCTTCTAATGCAAACTTGTACCCCTTTGTCAAAGTCAAAGGATACAAGCCTTGCATGCTAAATTGCTCTGCCAGGTAATTTCGCTTCCATCCACTGTTTTTTTTTTTCAGCACAACAAACTCTAAAAATTATGGCAATTTATGTCCTTCAAGCATATTTTTCTTTAAAAAGAGTAATAGATAGAGTAATAGAGAGCCAGTATTTCCTATTGGTTTATACTGGTGTGATACACTACTGATTTACATAATTCATCAACTTAAATCTACTGTTATCTTGAGTATTGCTTCCTTTTTTTTTTTTTTGGTTACATAAAATTAATCAGGTTAATAGTAATCATATTACTGTAGCTACACTATGGGTCCAGTCCAAAGGCTATGAAAGTCAAAGGTTCTCTTCATTGACTTAGTGAGATTTGGATGAAGCTCATTGTTTTCATGCTCTTTCCATCACTGCAGTACCAGACAACTGAAATAACTGTTCCAAATATCAGTGTCTTTTGATACTTTGCATTTCTGTTCTGAGAAAATATCCAAGCAAATATGAATATAACCAAAGTAAATTCTTTCTCTCTGAACTCAGAATGACTATTTAACTAGCTTTAATATTTTGATACCCAGTACTAAGTTTCACCCGCTGTCCCTTTTCTTTGCATACAGGTGGTGGCTTAAGAAGGTTAGACTGTCTGTTGAGGTTGGAAAAAAAAGAATAAAATAATGTGGTTGAAAAACCCTCTGCTTTATTAGAAAGTTCTGGAGGACTTTTATGTTTTGTTTTGCATGTTGACAGTATTTGTAAGTTTTTCCGTAACCTCAGTGCTGAAATTCAGTCTTAACCTGTTTCCAGTTTTAGAGTTGTCTGATCCCCACTTCCCTCTCACAGTTTATACATGCTTAAGCATGTATCATGGTATCATGGTAGGTGTGTTTTATGGATGTTTCTGCCTTTGGAATTGCAAGAAGTATTTCTGAACATCAGTGTTAGAACATAACACAATTTTTTACTTTCATAGGTTCACAGCAGGCTTCATCATCCTCATGGCTAGGCTTCATGAATGAAGATTTGGGGAGGGCTCTACCCACATTTGCTACAAGCACGCTGGTGGCTAAATAGGCCAATACGAGATAGGCACGTCCAGGTGCAAAAGGCACAGCAGAAAGACTCCTTAGGTGGTATATTCTGCAAGGCATGATTCTTTCTGCATTGTCTTTTCTCTTCGAGAGTGATCCTGCGTGCTTTCTCAAAGGCATCAGAAACGTTATAGATGATGTGTCTCCAGACCTCTCGATTGGAGGCCAGAGTAGACCAGTTATGTTGATCAATATGGCCAAGGCTGAGATGTTGTTTCAGGGAGTCCTTGTATCTTCTCTTCGGGGCTCCTCTCATGCGGCAGCCAGTGGCAAGGTCAGCATAAAGCAAGATCTTAGGGAGGCAGTGGTCCTTCATCCTTGAGACATGCCCTGCCAAACACAGCTGTGTTCTCAGCAACATGGCCTCAATACTTGTTGGTCCTCATGGAGTGAGATGATCATTTTAAGGAACTTGGGGGGACAATCTAAGCGTTTCAAAATCTGCCATAGACCTTGAAGGCCTTGAAGGCCTTACCCAGCAGGCTTACCAAAGTAAGAAATCGTCTTATATGGATATTTCCAATTGTCTACCTTTTATCTACTTCTTGAAAGTTTCAGTAAATTAATTTCAACCTACTTGTGTGTTTCTGTGAAACTGGAAAAACCTATTGTGCACTTTACGCTGTCTACTCTCCTCTTTCTCTTTTTTTCCTACCAGAGTCATCTTTCCAACAAGTGATCACACCTCATTCTTTTCCTAAGAATCATGGTTTGCTGGTGGGTTACAGCTTATTTGGGTTTCTCAGATCAGGGAAGAAAAAATTTTGCTCCATTAATTCCAAAACAACTAGCTCAGATACCAGAAATGCTTCAGTGGCCTTAGATCAGATCTCAAGACTGAGTTTCCCTTGTTTAGGCCTATTGCAGGCATCCAGGTGTTTCATACCATTGTTGTACTCTTCTTTGGTGAAAAACAGGTGCTTGCTGTATTTATGCAGCCCTCTGTTTCGAAATATTGTACTACCAGTTGTTGAGGTGTATGTAGTGTATACTTGAACTCATAAAAATGCCACAAAATCATTAACAGCATCATCTGAAGAAAAAGAAATTGTTGGCATAATGTCTTGCTTGAGCCAACATAACAGAATGGGCAGTATAGATGTTTACAGGAATGTGTACCTCATGTAACAGAAGCAAAAAAAACTCAGAAGTCCATGCAAATCTAAACCTTAATTTGTTTTGTTCTGCCTTAGCTTGTGGCCGTGGGTTCTACAAATCCTCCTCACAAGATCTGCAGTGCTCCCGCTGCCCTACTCACAGCTTCTCTGACAAGGAAGGATCCTCAAGATGTGACTGTGAAGATAGCTATTATAGAGCACCTTCTGATCCACCATATGTCGCATGCACAAGTGAGTGAGTCATGAATTTAATAGTAAGGGACTTGCTTAACCAACCAGGTGCAGCCACTTGCAGCAAGTAGTTTTGTCTGGCGTTTCCTGTGTTTGAAAAGTACCTTTGCAACAGTAAATAAAATTGAAAAGCAGAGGGAAAAAGAGTTGACAGCGAATATGGAATCAAAATAAATATAATTTTCATGTTTGCTTGATATAGCATTGGAAAACACTGCATGTTGTGTGAGTAACTCATTGTAGTAGGTAGAATACAGGCACAGTTTTCCCATAGCCATAAAATTCTTGTAGACAGTGTGCTTTATGTGATACAATACCAAAATTAGTAATGTGAAAAATGAAAAGTAACCTGTGTGGATCTGTGCTTTGATCAAACTGTAGTTGGATCTGACTTAACTTTCTAACTGCAAATAGACTGGCCTATGCAGATTGGTGTTTTAAATAGTGGAAGTTTCCTAAATCCAAAACAGCACCAAATATCTCTGTAAATCATATCAGAGCTGATAACAAAGGACTAGATGCAGCTTGTGCAGTATGTTTAGAAGAGATGAACAAATCCCATATTTGGGAAAACTATAAAACAGAACCTTCAATGTACGTTAACCATTCCTTTTAATTGCACAGAGGAGAAACAGCTAAAGTCAGTTGCAGTAAATATACAGACAATTGTTATTCTGATACCTTAATGGAAAATAAATAAAGCGCTCACCAAATGAATTCAAGGAAGCTTTTATGCAGCTTGTAATAAAAATAATGAAATGTTTATGTGGAGAAAAATGCTTCAACTGTTTTCTGTCTCAGTAATTAAAATGTTGGCTACATGTCCCACTCTGGTTTTGTGTAATTACTCTACACTTTTTTGTGTATAATGTAGGACCTCCATCTGCACCACAGAACCTAATTTTCAATATCAACCAGACTACCGTGAGTTTGGAGTGGAGTCCTCCTGCTGACAACGGGGGAAGAAGTGATGTGACCTACCGCATTTTGTGCAAGAGGTGCAGCTGGGAGCAGGGCGAGTGTGTTCCCTGTGGGAGTAACATTGGATATATGCCCCAGCAAACTGGATTAGTAGATAACTATGTCACTGTCATGGACTTGCTAGCTCATGCTAACTACACGTTTGAAGTTGAAGCTGTGAATGGGGTTTCTGACTTGAGTCGTTCCCAGAGGCTTTTTGCAGCTGTCAGTATTACCACCGGCCAGGCAGGTAAGTTTTCATCACTTATGAATCTCAACACTGTGAGATCGAGAGAAATTTGGAACATGCCAACTAGAGATGCAGTAAATCAGGAACATGTTTGGTGTGTTCTGGCTCATTAATCTTTTCACCTTGCCAACTAGTTAATTTGAGCTTATACTATTTCATGATAACCCATCCTGATTCTTGGCCTCAGGATTGCTTTCAGAAAGCATTGATGACAAGACTTAAAGACACAACCTTTGTTATTAGATAGAATTTCTTAAGTCTGCAACTTTCTTTTTTTCTGCTTATTTCATTGTAGGTCATTCCCTAGTATTTGAAGATAAAAAAAGTAGATGTGACAGTCCTATGCAGTCTTCTTTCTTAATTTTTTAAATATGTGTGGGAGTCCTAGGTCACTGGAAGATGATTTGGATATCTGATGGTGTTTTCAGTGTTAATGTTTTCCCTTCAGGATAATGTTTCTGATTTATCTTATATTTCCAGATATTTGATTATGAGATGCAGTGAGAATGTGATGATTATTCTCTGTTTCTTCTATTTATCATAATCTGACAGGTGAAATGTCAGGGAAAATAAAATCAAACTAGCATATCACCCCAGGGGGAAAAAGGGCTTTCGTTGTCTGCAGCTGAATGAAAAAAATGTGATTTAGATTTCTGAACTGATGAGTTGCTTGTTGATAAAATTATAGGCAATAGTGTGCTGTGGGCTTTAAGAGGGGATAGTAAAACTAACCTTTTATACTTTGAACAAAAGATCTTAAACCAAACATTATTTGCGAGATCTGGCTTCTGAAGAAATGCCTTAAAAGAAAATATGAAGTGAATAAGTGATGTGATGCTTCCTGTAAGAACAGCTAACTAGTGTTTTAAAGGATACTTCATACTTACATCTTGGAGGAAATTTCACTGACTGTGATCATGGAATTTTTTTTTAGTGCAGTAGAAATGATCCCCTACAGTAATACTGTGAAATAAGAAAAAAAACTTGCTATACAGAGTCAAACAGGAAAAACTGTAGTTATTTTGTACTTTGAAGATGGTCATCTCAAAAAAAAATAAAAAAGGACAAGAAATTGAGTTCAAAACCTTCCCTCCTTCTCCCCAAAACTAGGACAGTTTATATGGTTGTTAAAGTTAGGCTGGAATATTTATGGGATATTTAATCTCCCCATAGTGCTTTCCTGGATTCCAAATGCACATTTTATATTATTTTGGAACCATCTCTGTGACTGAAAGGATTGGTCTCTGTACTCATTCAGTTCTTGAAGTTTATGATGAGATTCTGAGCACTGAAAATTTACCCTGAAACTATTTTTGCACCACAGATTATATTATTTTGACACCTTGATTTTTCATCTTTAAAATAATTCTCTATAATTCTTCAAACATGGGCAGGTGGACAGTGTACTGCTCTCTGTAGATGACTGTACAGAACTACCACATGAGGAAGAGGATTTGGACTTTTTTCTATTTAGCTGAATCAAATCAGCTTTACTTTATGTGCTTTGATGGTTCAGTGGCACACAGAGTAAAGGAAGAAACAGTGCAATTTAGTGGCTACTGTCACATCTCATGAAGATGCAAAAGCCTTAATCACAGCTTTGTTGTGTTTTCCCCAAGATTATAGTTCATTATGTTGTGTTCTCATAGTCATAGATTTACAGGAGTTTTATTAGGTCAGAAGATATAATATGGTTATCCTGTGCTATGGTATAAGTAACACAAGCTGTCTGATTTTATGAAATGATCCTCGCACCAAGCCCAGAGATGTTAGTGAAGCTATAGCTTCTGTATATATTAGAGACAACATCTAGGCTTTACCTAAAGATTTCAAGTAATGGAAAGATCCTTCAACCTCCTAGATAAGTTTTGTAAGAGCATGCAGCAGGAAGCAGGATACCTGACTCTATTCCTTCCCTGCTCTCCAGTTTACTGTGGGATTATGCACAGGCAAGCGTTTCCCAGGATTTGACACTGTCATTGTTGAGAGACAGGGTACTCATACAACTGAAGCTTTGTCTGTTTAGCACTTCTGAATATCAGGATTTAAAGGCTTCCAATTGGGCATCTAAAAAGAATATACATAGGAGACAGATTTTGGAAAAAAAATGGCTTTAAGCTCTTTTTGTTACAGCAGTTTTCTGTCTGTAAAATGAAGGTAACCCTCACTTCTCCTTTCCAAGGTCTTCAAGATTTTCTGATTCTAAGTGCTGCATAAATGCAGCTTGTTTTTTTTTTTTTTTTTTTTTACTGAATTACAAAATTTGCATTGTAGAAAATACAGGCTTTCAGAACAAATACATTTACAAAAGGAAAGACCTCTTTTACATTATTTTTGCAACAGCATGTTTTGGATCCTAATACTGATTTCTTTGGTTTCTCAAGGAGGAAAATATTTTAGGTGGAACAGATTGATGACTATAATTGAACAGAAAGAGACTGGTTGCTCAAAGGAGACTGTTATGCTTCTGTGCTCCTATTTTATTTTACCATGGAGAGAAAGAAAGTGTTGGATTTATTTATAGCCAAGTAAACTAGGATTCATGCAGCTCTCATTTGTTACTGTGTGACTATTCTATACTTTTGGCAAAATTGACTTTTTTCTATGCCCATATTGCTTTTTATGTGTGTAAATGTGTCTAACTAAACCTTCCTCACATGTTATTATGCTAGCACAATAGGTGGCTATATATAATTACTAGGTTCACCAGTTGCACAGAGGATTGCAATGAGATTTTTCCTTTGTAGTTTTGGTTTAATTGAATTTCTCCTTTGTGGCTATAGTCACAGAATTCAAATCATTGTGTAATGATAACAGGATATTATTGATAAAAGAATGGGAATATGGAATATATTCAATGTTTCTTCACCCACATATAACAAGCTTTTATGAGACAAAGAGAGCATGTCACATAAAAGGACCAGGTGGTGAATAAAAACCTATTTATATTTGTGGAAATAACACAATAAAATGACTGCAAGTGGGTAAGCATCATTTCACATTGCTTATATATATATATGACACATTGCTATTCATTCCTTGTTTTGCTATTCATTCCTTGTTTTCAAAAGACTTTATGACTAGGCTATCAGTTGTCTGGCATATTTTTATGCTTCAGCCAAGAACCATCAGGCTTTTGGTTTTGCTTTGTTTTGGTTTGGTTTTGTTTTGGTTTTTTTTAACACTATGAAGTACAGTAAGTCCCTCAGGAGTAAACCATCTTGTTTCGTATCTTGCCTATCCAGCATCATATAAAGAATACAGGATGTCATCCCAGGATTGCAAAGCCGATCTATGTGAATCCCTGCATCCTTGTAGGATTCAGATTTAAATGTGACTAAGCTTCAGTTACAGTAAATGAATGTACCAAAGAGCTGCACCTGGAGAACAGCTGACAAGCCCTACCTTTGCAAGCTTACTGAATGTTTGTTTACCAAAGATAAAATTTACCACTTCCCTAATAAGAAAGTCACCTTTTGGTTGTACTGGTAGTTCCCTTTGAACCATCAAATACCTTTCCAAATTTTAATTTTTTTCTATACAACACTCAAAAGGTGAATGGAAATTGGATAGGTTTCACAGCAGGTGAATATTTGTCATATTTTGAGATTTATACATTTTCAAATATTTTACAAAATATGTTTCAATAACAATTTTATAATTTTTCTGTTGACACTTTTGCAAAGATAGTGTGTTTTTAAAACTATATTTCTGCATCCTTCCTCTGGAATTTATCTGAATGGGCAATGGACTAATCTCTGGTAAAGGGTGATATACACCCAACCTACCCTGACTTTGATAAAAATTAAGATATTTTGGACAAATCCCAACATTTATCAGGATTTGAGGAAATTTAAGTATGTGTCCTGAGCCAGTTTTAGTTGGTTTTATAGTTGTTGGGAAAAAAAAATCATATCTAAGGGAACACTCATAATGTCTTATTACTGTAACCAAACATAGCAAACAGAAGTTAAAATGTAATGCCAATAACTGCTCCTAAACATACTCTCTGCTCTTGTGCAGGGAGCACTTGGTAATGCTTGCTGCTTCTTCACAGCAAGAGAAAGTTGCTCCACAGCACTCTTAGGTCATACTGTGCCTTCAGATGCACTTAATGCTGACAACTTGAAGTGGTCAAAAAACCCTGATTCAGTTCCATAATCAAGGCTTACTCTTGAAAAGCATTCTCTTTTAGTAACGATTTATATATGTTAATTTGCTATTCTATTTTTACATCCGAGAGTTCAATTTTCAGACCATTTCCTACAAAAAACAGATCCCAAAATTCACAGTTCAAAAAAGGAAACTGATATTTTCAAAATGGCATTATCCCAGCAACTTGAACTGAGAAGACATTACGTGCTATAAAATTATGACTATTAGCATATCGATTTACATGACAAGAAGTGTTTGAATGCAAAAACGTAAATCTGTGAGGTGGGTTCTACCTTTCTTAGGTAATTCTGTAGTCTTTCTAAACAGGGGAGATACTTTGCTTTCTCCCACATGCTACATTCTCCTTTCGTTCTTGCTGCTCATAATTTTTCTCTTGTTTCTTTTTGCTTTTTTCTCCAGCTCTCAATTATCCCTGCTCATTTTTTAAAGTCCCCTTTTTCATAGACTCTGCACTATTGACATCTATTTGTTTCCTGTTCCCTGTCAGTCTCACTTAAACCTGACTTTTCTTCAGCAGTGAACTGTCCCCCAGCAGAGGCAGCAATCAAGAAGATTGATGCCTGCAGCTTTCCCAGTCTCTATGACCTCAGCATTCTAGTCCTATTCTCACTTCTCTCCTTTCCCCAAGCCATTTTGGCTTCTTCCCATGTTGCCACGAAATTGTTTTAATCTACCTTCATCTACATCTTCCATCTAATGTTCACCTCTAGTGAGGTGACATGACAGCTTATTGCAAATAATTTCAATGGTCAGCTTAACATTTCTTCTATGTTTTCCCATTTCAATGGACTTCCTTTAGCTATAGGTTTCATTTGATATTTCCTGCTAGTGACTTTACTTTTTGATCTATGATTCATCTTCTAACCTCCAAATGTAGATCTGTTTTCCCACACTAATATGGCTACATCATCTCTCTCTCTCTCTAATATATATATAAGTGATGCTTCATGTAAAAAGAACTTAGATTATAAAAATAATGTTTTTCTTTTACCAAATGCATTCCACCTGTTGAGCTGGGGGAATTATTTTATGAAAAGTCACGTTTTAAAACTAGTATTCACTAAACACTTTCATTAAACTGTGGTTTTTACAAATATGTATATGATGATGACTGTATTTTGGGTTACCTTCTTGCTTATTTTGTTTAATGGGAGCTATATGGATGCCTGTGTTTATTCCTAATGATATTTAAGATATACTTTAATATATTTTAATATTTTAAAACTTTTTCCTAAACCAGTTGGCAGACAAGATAGCTCTGTAAGTGTTCTGAACTCCATGGCGACCAACTAAAAAGGGAAAAATTGGAGTAGAAATTAGTTACATATGATAGTTATTATTCTTCTACTTTTTTAGATGTCTCCTCAGTACATTAAAAAAATGGATTGCATTTTTTTTTTCTGTGCAGTTAAGACTGCCTATTGATCTGCAATCACATTACCCTGAACTAATATCACAGATATTTTTACAGGAGGCGATAACTGAATTTATGCCTGAATTAAACTGATGGATAAAAACTTGATAAGAATTCCAGTCTCTGTATAGCAAATACCATCAGATCAAGGAAAACAGTTTGTTCATTCACTGATTGTATCAGGTCATATTTAATGTTGTGAAATCCACAAGGTTATAGAGATACTGCAGAATTGCTAGGCTGCAGCATATTTGTAAGATTATTAGATGTTAGATTTTTCTTTAGGATTTTCACAAAGAAGGAAACATCTATATAGGATATAATATGGTATGTCATATATATATTTTTAACAATTCTGATAACATTTTATATACATATACACAAAGAAATTGAAATTACTAGCAACATGTTTTATATGAAAACTTACCACAGAATAGCTAATTGATATTAATTCCCTTTTTTTCTAATATTTAGTTCTGTTTGTTCCAATGTTTTTCACTGAAAGATGAGAGAGAAAGAAAGAAAGAAAGCAGATGTTAGATGTATTGCTTAGGGTCTGATCCTGCACCGCTGAAGTCAATGGAAGTTTTGTCATTGACTTCAATAGGAGCAGGATTTGAACCTTGTGCTCTATCAGAACATGCAGGAACAAAAGCGATGGGTGCTCTGTCATCTTGAAAGGAAACTTTAACTTTATATCACATTTTGAGTCTGACTGTATCAGGTTTTTGCACATCAGCTTGTGGCTGAACGTAATTTGAAATTTTTTTAAAGTATACCAAAAATACTTTTTTTCCCCCTCAAATGGATATCTGAACTCTTGCCTATCCAGCTCTACCATAAAAGCTTTTTAGAAATAGATATAATAATTTTTGCTAAGAAACTTTTTTTCTAGTAACAACTGTGTGAATTTTACAATATTTAGAGATAAGAAGAGTGGGAAGCTACTCTATAGGGTAACTACACGCCAAGATAAAGCTTCAGCTTCACAGAACCAAAGCTCTGAATTAGAAATGGTCCAATTAAGCTATGTATGTTAAATGTTTGGTAACAACCTGCTCAGAGAAGCATGACAGCCTCAGGGCTATTGACTTTCCTGTGCACTGAGCTATGGAAATAGCAGGTTGTGTCACCATGATCAAATGTACAGTACTCAAGCATAATTTCACCAGCTACACAATGAAAAACTATGTACTTGAGGAAGAAAATGAGTGATATAAAGTACAATTTAGCCACATAAAGAAGGAATTGGTTTATTAATGTCACACAAAGGATTAGAAACCCCTTTTTCTTTTAAAAAACATGCGCCAGATATCTCCTTAATATTTATGAGTTAAATCAATTGTGTTCATAAAAGCAGTGATGAAAAACTAATCCTGATCTTGAAAAGCAGTATGTCTGTTAATATTACACTATGACCAATCCCAGAAAGGTCTGTAAAATTAAAGAGCTCTAATTGTGACACTTGCAGGGTAGGTTTTTAGACGCTTGTAGATTTGCCTGGTTTCTTCTTTCACTTCATCCATAGTTAGATTATTTCTCATGACCACAAGTCTTTTTCAACAGAGTAGAAACTAAGTAATAGCTCTTTGAGCTTTATTAATACTTTTGGGGAACTTTATTGCATAGTTCTGTGAAGACCCAAGCAATGTCAAAGACTTTCAAGATAGCTGCAGTACAAACACAAGAAATGACTTGATACATTTATACTTGGTGATACACAGTCTAGAGTAGCTAATTAATGTGTGTGGAAAGAAAGAACAATTCCGTAGACCTTTGATTTTGGCAGCAGAACTATATCTCCAGATCTTCCTTTTTGTGCTTAGTGGGAACTGTAATATGATAACTGGATGCAAGATCTAAATAAGTGCTGAACATCATCAGTAGGAATTCTGAACTCAATGTTGTTTGTTTCAGACCTTTTGAAGAATTCATATTGTGATTAGAACAAACAAAACCTTTTAAGTGCTCAGATGCTTTTTCAATGAGAAATGAGCATCATTGCTGAAAGGCGCTATTGCAAGTGTATAAGTGCTACCAAAAGTGAAATCCTAATTGAGGGTGTATGTAGTAAATTAAAAAAATTCTTAGACTGGAACATCTCTATATAGTGAAGCTCTTGATGACAGCTTGACATGGAGCCAACCTACAGTAATGACTCCTGTGGAAATCCTTGGAAGAGAGCAGGTAGCATATAGAGGGAAAAGTAAAGAAGTTTCTTCATTAAGTAGAATAGCGAAATGTGCAACTTCTAGGTGGGAGAGGTTGCTCACACTAGTGCCTGTTGAATAGCTGGAAGACTTTTGGTGAGTCTATCTCAGCTAGTGAGTTAGTATGCCAAAAATGCACTACAGGACCACATAAAAAATGTCTTGAACGTAGAGCTTTCTTAAAGCAAGGTTCAAGTCCACCATTTACAGATGTAGTTCACTCTCATATTTAATTGTCTAGAAAAAGATGCCATGTAGATTTGTCCAGCATTTTCTTATTATTTTTTATAGGTATTTTCCTTAAAAATGCTCAGTGATTATGCTGCTGCTCTTTTGGAACAGATTTTATTCAATTACTTTTATAATATTTGTTGCATGTGCCAGCAAGTCTGCTTTTTAAGAAGGAAAAACAGAGGTTTGATTAAACAAGTCCTCAGTTGAAAAATACAAATCTTCCTCTTCTGGCTCGTGGCCTTCTGGCAGTTTAGGGAGTATTAATAGCCCAAGAGTAAATGGTTCACCTCTAGCAGGAAAGGGTGAAGATAGCCCATGTCTTTGAAGAGCTGAGCTTGATCTTTCTGGTGCTAGTGGGATAATAAGAAAGGGAGACATCTTCCCTAATAGCTGTAGCCGTTGCTGACTTATCCACTATGACAACTCCATGGGTGGCAGCAGATTTTTCAGGTGCTGAAACAATCTGGGTAATTAATAGTCTGGACAATTTTTGCCAGCACTGACATGTTGCTGCCCTATGTAGTTTTTACTGCTTTGTGTATGATAGAAACAGCTCTGACTTCATAGGGCATATTCGTAATTGAGCAGTTATATCTACTGTTCTTTGGCACATGGATTGTTTTACAGTTAAGCATTTCTGTAGTCTTTCTCTGTAGTAGTCAAAATATATAATTGGTTCTATTTCTAGAGAAAACTCATAGGGCAATTTACTGAGGAAACCATGGTTGAAGGCTGCAAATTGACAACAATAAAAGTGTTATCCCAAGTTCAGTAGTTAATGTTGCTTTGTTAGTGATGAATGGAAGCAAATTTGATGCAGACAGCAATCTGGTGGAATGATGCAGAGCTATCTATGAAAACATCTGTACTAATCCACCAATGCAGTAAATTATAGCTACAAGCAAACGACATTGATCCAAGAGGATCATTAACAGCTTTAACCAACTGATCCAAGTAATAGGGTAAATGAGAGAACATTATCAAGATCTGATTTTTACAGCTGTCAACTACAATTGCTAAAACATGGTTGCCACTTGCTCTCAACTTCAACCATTTTATGACTTAAATTTAGTGTATTCTATTATGGGCAGCCAACAAGGATCAATTAAGTGGTAAAATATGCAGGAAAAAATTGTCCAGTGATCATGCACTCCATTTAGCAGGAGGTCAGTCACAAAGGAAGAGATAATTGCTGCAAGCCAGCAAAATTAATCGGGGATGAGCTAGAAAGGATGATGTATGTTCTGTGACAAAGTACGTGACAGAGATGTACGTATAAACCTGTAGGTGCTTGCTTTATTGAGGGCGCAAGGACGAGAGAAGGAGACCTGTGAAAAACAATTAGCATGGCTTTAGAGTGAGCAATTCTTAATTGTCCATAACATGTCGACATCAGATAATTAGTGTCCCAATTTTTAACAATATTTGGTCATTAACTACAGTAGAATAAGGAAGATCAAGAACAGAGCCATTTGTCTGAGCTAAGTGTTACATAATGGTGTCTACATGTGAACATAATACAACTAAATTATGCTCATGGTAATGACACAGAAATCTTCTTATTGTGGAACCAATATAAATGTTCTAAATTTGAACTTATAACAAGCTGCTCCTTATGTTTCCGTAAGGTAGCTTGTTTATGTTGGCAGCCCACAAAATAAATCAGACTTTAATGCTGGCTGTAGTTTAAACTCCCTGACTTGATGCTTTTCATTTAAATTTTCACAGCAAGTGTCATAAATCATGTGACTCAGGCCACTTTAATATTAATACTAATTATGAAAAGGTAACTTTTAGCTAAAGTTTCTAAACATACAAAGCTATTTGAGTGTGCTAAAGTACATCTCTTTGGAAGATTTTACTTCAGCGTCTTTTATTCTGCCAGCAGATTTTGACCAGTTTTAACTATGTTTGCCAGAGAGGTAGAAATCTTAAACTCTTACCTGAAGTCAAGGGGCTTAAACCTGTTCTTACTGAATGAGCTAAATCATGTACCAGACACAAGAGAATCCACATATGCAGAAACACAGAAAACCTTAAGGAAAAATATTCACAGAACTGCTGGCATTTTTCTAATGTTAGCTCAAGAAATCTTAGAAATGCAGAATGGGATGTCTCATATCTTACTTCCATCTGGTTTCTGACTTACACAGGCATAGAGAAAGAAAAAGAGAGAGAGAGACAGGCACACACAGGCATACACACGGATGAGTTCATGTACGCACATGCATACATGTAGCTCAGTCTCCTTTTAGCCACTCTTTCTTCTAGTCTGTTAGTGTATTTTTCCAAATTTTTAAGACAGATCCCACTTCCTCATAAGTGGGTTTAACGGTAGGGATGAGGTGCTGTCACTGTGATTCTTAGCTTTTCTTTTAAAGTATGACCCCTCCTAAACTCTTACCTGCATTTCAACGGCTTGTTGTGCACAATTATCCATTGAATCTGGGGTTATCTCTCGTGTATATGTTTTTGCAGCAGCAGACCCTTCAGTTTCTGTATCTGCCATCTCATATCTGCTGATGGATCTGTTTGCCATCTCTCCTTTTAACCTTTTCTGTCTGTCTGTCACCTAAGCATTTCTTTTTTATTTTTGAGAATCCTATTTCTTAATGCATCATGAAGAGCTAATTTTTTTTCATAGCACCCAAGCTCCTATCAGGCAGTAGTGGCTGAGTCAGCAGACCAGATTCAGAGCCAGTAAACCCTGATGTTTATGCGGAGAAATGTCATTTACTTCGCTGAAGAGTCTATTTAAGTTCATAGAACCTCTAATCATGTCTGTGAAATGAGGAATTGGATGCTAATATTTCAGAGCCAATACTCTAATGATGTGTCTCTGTGGATCTCCTGTGGAATTACTCCAAATATTCCCTTGTGTAGCTGAGATCAAAATTTCACCCTTAGTTCTAATTTTTTATATTGCAGCTTAACTGATAATGAAGCGGGAAAAGTGTCATTGCTCTTTATATTGTATGGAGTTAATAACATGAAGTATTTTAGGGCTAAACGTTCTGCTCTTTGATGTTGGCATTAAACATTAGCATTTGAATCACTGGTGGATATTTACACTGTTGTAGTTGGTGGAGATTGATAGGTTTCTTTAGGGAGTGATTTGGAACAGGAGCCAAATTTAGGAATTGTACATTGACTTGTCCTTAATTACAGAGGAAGCGTTAGATTACCTTCCTACTTAGCCACCTAAATTAACTGCCAAAAGCTGATGACTTGAATGCCCTCTTTCTCCCACCCCCACATATGCAAATGTTCATTTCTGCCACAATGTTAACATTAAATATTTACATGCTTTTACTTATTTTCAAGAAAATACTAAGCAAGCAAGCAAATTTAAAAGTAATTTATTGTCTGTGGGATTTTGAAACTCTTAAAAATAATTTGTTTATCCTATTAGTAATTCATGTCATTAAGACTCTTTGAAGCTTTCTACCAAGGACTGAATTAACCAAGGTGCTTAGTGAGGATATTCATATACAGTCATGTCCTAAAAATAGGGATATTTCACTTGATTGCACGTCATAGCGTTTATGTTAAAAATGTTTTAAAAATATAGAATACTTATTCTATGCTTTCTTTTTACTGTAATGATAGTTAAGAGTCCCCATTAGGAGAGCTGCAGGTGCTTTGCAGTTTATCTTGCCTACAATAAAGCAGTGATGGCCACTCATCAGTGTTATATACTTCTGTGTAAACAATGAATTTACTCAACCATGCACCGGCACAGAACAATTACAAGCAGATAACCTTCACTGAGCAATAAATAGAGAAAGTGAACTCCTTCACTAGACTCGAGGGAGCCGTTTCTTGATGCTTGCCCTAGCGGATACCCCAGGATCTCAGAATACTATCACAATTTAAGTGCTTGGGAGGGTAATTTCTGTATGATAAGGAGACTACCTTTCACACCTATGCTGACTACCACAGAAGTAAAGGTTGGTAGTGATCTCTCAGGCAGACATGTCCTGTCCTATTTAGCAATCTGTCGGTCTAAATCAATATTTCAAACTCCACTGGGATACTAGCAGACAGGCAGTGGGACTCTTAAAGAAGCTAATGTATGTTTGCTGTTTACCAAAGCTATGCCTGTACAAAAGGGATCAAGGTTCATACTATGTTCCTGGCATGTCAGGGCTCATGCTTGCAAAGTTAAACTTCTTTATCTCCCAACACAGTGTTCCCATGTTGAGATTGCCAGAACTATGCCCAACTAGCTAAGCATGCTAACAAATTAATGGTATGGACAACCATGTGTTCATTCTCACCCCAGCACCATTTACTTTACTAGATTAAGTTTACTAAGTCTACTAAGGTATATTGATAGATCAGGTGGTCTATAAAATTTGACTTCTTGCAAAATATTGTGATGAGTTAATCTCAAAGTGATAAACCTATTCATAAAATCAGCACAGCTCATTTTCTGGGGGAAATACCACAGCTGCGAACTGCAGTGAAGTCGGTAAACTGGTACCATGTTTGTCACATGATCGTATAAACTTCTGTAAATGTAGAACACTCCTGGAAACAGTCATGGCTGGTGTCATAAATTCTGTTTTGTAAAAGGGTTATGCTTTCCATTGGGCCCACAGAAAGGGGCTTCAGTTTGTAATTCATATCTTTTAAAATTCCATCATATATCAGTTCTCACTTAAATTTTCCTTTCCAGTACTCACTATGAAGCTGAGGAAAGGGAATAATATTCAGAGGATGAGTAAAACAGATTTGAAACTGTTGATAAAGCATGCAGAACTATTGTTTCAAAATGTGGGAAAACCTCAAGTATATTTTTGGTAGAAGAAATTAAGTAAATAATTTTTTTAAAAGTATCTTACTGTCTATTTATGCTCCGATTCAAAATCAGTGGTAAGTTTTCCTTTAACCCTAATAGGTATCTAAGCCACTGAAAATTACTATTCAGTACAAAAAGGGTGGCACAAAGTTGCTTTCCATTTACCTACCACTGAACAGTCAGTATTATTCTAATATCACAATCTAGAGAGTTAGCACACATTAAAAAAAAAAATTGAAAGTGATAATTATTCAATTGTCCATTTTCATACATTTTAATAATCAGATGTTTCATCCAATATGAGGTTGTTTTGAAATTTTCTGCAAAAATCTGAGATCTGGGAAATGCCTACCCATGTTAATAGCTCAGTTTTCTTCAAGTATGGAATAAATAGGAATTTGCATAAGCTAGCTATAAAAACTGACTTGATCTTCTGTTTTTTGGGTTTTTTTCCTGCGTTCAAAAATGCATATTGTTGAATGTTTTGAACTTAATCAGTAGATCTCAAGGGGAGCTTTGGTGTAAAAGGAGTGCAGTTTGACCCCTGTAGCTTTAGAAAGTAAGAGTCAATGATCTCCATTAGACTGTATATCCCACTGGGTAGTATCAGTTGCCCTTTTGTTATTGTAAGCCCTTTCTCTTACTTCTACTGTTTAAATAAATATATTGAAGCCAAAGAGTTAATGACAAATTCAGGAAGTCTTGACTTAACGGTGATGAAGTGAGATGCATTTTGTGGCATTCAATGTACACAATTTATAACCCTGTTTGATTACCGCAGCATGTCCTCCGTGTATAAGGATTGCACCCGGGGGACTAGTCAACTTATTAATTCATCACTTGCCGCCTTTTATGGTTGCAATACCCCTTTATGGCATACAAGCAGAGAGATCTAGTAATCTGAAGGCTGCCAGCCGACTGGTTCCACTCTAGCTGACCCTTTGTCTGCAGGCACAATGCTGATAACTTTTCCCCGGGTTCTTCTTTCTCGGAGGCCACGCAACCCTCCCGCCTTTTGTCTTATGATAGGAGCAAGCAGCCATGGTTACAGGAACTTCCAAGGAGGAACAGCCTTCCGCAAGTTAACCTGTAGCTTTTTTAAGTGCCTTTTGATTTATCTGTCACCCGATCCATCAGCAATGAATAATTTTCATGGAAGGTGCACTTTAATTACCTTCCCATTTGACTAGCATTATCATGCCCTATCTAGGTAATTAATCTCAGAAAGTATCCAATTTCAGTCTTTATTGCTGGCAGGCAGGCCTTCTGAATTATATGTGCTTGAATGGGCATTGGGTCTGTTGTTAAACCAAATAGGCCATGAAACAATTTTTGGGTCTTTTTTTTTTTTCCTGTCTTTTTTTTTTTTTCCTTAGCTTAATGGGTCCATAGGGATGTTGTGGTCTAGTTGCTTTGGTTGGCATAGTTGAGATTTGCATAATGTAAAACAGGAAAGGGCAATGGTAGAAAATGATGTCTGATAAAAAAATAATTAATGTAGCACAGATCATAAAAGTCAATCAGTCTCTGAAGAAATAGTTAACAGATTGTGAAACTAGGTACTGAAAATAATCTTTTTTTGCTTCTGAATAATGTATAGCTTTCACAGTATGAGCTCTCTATGCCGAAGAGTTACTTCGTAGAGCTGATGCATTCATAGGATAAAGTCCCCCTCCCAATATCAGATTAGGGATTTGCAATTGTATTCAGTTTTTTATTTCATTACTCTGCATGTAAAAGATAGTACATGTGTGCTAACTCTCTAGATTGTGATATTAGAATAATACTGACTGTTCAGTGGTAGGTAAATGGAAAGCAACTTTGTGCCACCCTTTTTGTACTGAATTACTGTGCATGTAAAAGATTTAAAAATGTATGGTTTAACCAGCAGATTAAATAGTATGGCAATAAAATCGTAAGTGAGGTTATTCTTTTTTTCTTATGCCTGTCTCATTAAAAATGAAGAGCTAAGGTATTTGGAAAGCTGAAAAAATACTGCCTCAATGGTCAAAAATAAATAAATGCTTAGTGCTACTATTTCATTTGGTTGCCTACAATGTAGACACATTGTATTTTGTAAATTCCTTTCTAATTTTTCTGAGAGTGTTTTTTTTCTTCTCTGTTTCCTGTCAGTTTTCTCCCATTCCCTAAATAAAAAAATTAACAGATTTTTTTAAAAATGTTTTGACAGAAAAAGACTTACCTCAGATACAGCTGAGAACTCCTTGTGAATTTTCACAAGTCCGTTTCCTGGAAATGAATTTGCTCACTTTATTACTGAAGCTGATAAAGTTGTATCTTAGTTAAATTTCATGTTTTAAGTACAGAATAGAATTGTTGGATTGATTAGAAAAAAACTTTTTTAACACAATTAAGAAAATATGAAGATTTGTGAAGGAAGTTATGAAACCTTATTATCATAGGATTTTTCTTGTTAAAATTTTTAAGTTAGAGTTAACCAAAGCAGACTGTTAGATGCTTTTAACTAAATCCTCTTGAAATAAGCAGACAGTTTTACAAAGGCAGAACTGAATTTGTAGCACAGTTTTATTCTTTACTCTTTGCAGGACTTCTTAAATATCAAAATTTGATTATCCGACAAAAGATTGTTTTCTTGTTTAATGGAGTTTGGGTGTTTTTTTTGGTCAGAAGTTCTCCATATAGAAGAAAATTTTGTATAATTGTGGTTTATGCTTATAATGATTTTAAGGGGAAAAGTCTGAAAATATTTAACTGAATGAAAAGTGGAGACAACTGTGTTTAACCATGTAACTCTCGCTTCTACCACTTTGAACTTCAGAAAATTGGAACAATAAACAGCATGGAGATTGATATTGGAATGCAGAATCTTTCACCTTTAGGTCACCGATTCAAATTCAGTCAACCCAAGCAGTGACCAAAAATTGTTACCATATGAAAGTTGTTTGTGAACTCTGTGGAATTTAAATTATGATCTCAGTTCATTTTCTTTTTCATAAACTTCATCATAAGCAAGGCTTTTGGCAGTCACTCAAAAGAGAAGGTAAGATTAAAGGAGCATGACCTAGTAAACTTTTCACTCCTGGTCATGATACCTTCAGGTGAACATAGTGGCTGGAGAGTTTTAGATTGCTGATGTGAATTGTACTTATTCTTTGGATAAAGATAAAAAAACTTTAGTAGTTTTTTTTTCTTTAAACAGTATTTTTTAATTAATTTGAATCTTCAGGGGCAAATACTGATCCAGTGTGTTAGACTGCCAGTCTTATGGGTGCTCCTGTAGTTTGAATTACATTCAAACCAAAACCCTTCGTGTAATATAAAAAGAAAACAATTGACTGTCTTTTGTTTTTAAGCAGCTTTACCAAATGATAAACAGAGCTCTTGAGTTTTCTTTGCAGTGTGCCAGGAAAGAACATATTTTGGTACTTACCAAATGGCTCCTGCCATATATTCAGACATGTACTGAGAGTCTAGTAGCTTGTTTTTAGTCTCAGGAATATAAAAAAACCTTGAAAAAGACTTTAAAGGACTTTAATAAAGTATGGTCATTTGCAGAGCATGAAGGATCTTTTCCAGCTGCCAAGCTGCTGAGCTTTAGCGTTGCTGCTGACTTTGAAGAAATATGTAATATTTGGTCTGAAAGTATATGCGTTCCCAAGTTTCACAGCTGGTGTTGAGACAAGATACAGGGTGCTTAATTAAGCTCTCTCGAAGTATGTTGCATTAACAGCTTTCTTCAGAAAGAATGGTGATAGAGCAAAAACCATGTAAAAAATAGCCATTTTGAAAGGTCATTTAAGGTACTCTACCAGCAGCTCTTGTCTGTTAAGAAGAGAATGGTCTACTGGTTCTGGCACTGGACTGGGGCTCAAGAGATCCATGATAAATTACGTAGGCATTCCCATAGGCATCTTGTGTTACTTTGGATAAATGACTTAATCTCTCCATGACACTGTTCTTCATGAGAAGAATAAGGATAATAGGACTTCTTTGCATCAAAGAAGCATTGTGAAGAAAAATCCATTAGTGACTGTGAGGCGTTTAGATACTTATTTTGCTAGTGGCTATATAAGTACTAAGATAAGTTAAAGTTATCTGTCTTCCTGTGGTTTGTTTTTTTGGGGTTTTGTCCTTCTTGTTAAAATGTATAATGGAATTGAACTCTCGTTTTCGCGTTAATCTACAGCTCTTGGTGTTCTTTGTTTGGTAACGGCCAAATCCTTCATGACCAGAATTCTAAACCTCTCCAAACAGACTTTATTATCCTTCTATATTTTAATCCTTCTACATCTTAAAGAGAGATTTTAAATAAGACTAGTGCAGTGTATCACCAACTTCTTAAGAAAGCTTGGGACTCCTGCAGCTCTGCTGCATGCACTGGGTAGCTGCCAGTGTTGCATATGAAAGAGAAACAAATCTCCCCGGGAACCTCCAAGTTCTCAGACGGTGAACAGGTAGCAGAGTAAGCCCTTAAGGATGTTTTAATAATACATACGCTTATTAAAGAAAAATCTTGAGATTGTGACCTTTCTGAAATAGTTTGTTCTTGCTGGGACTGTGCTTTTAATCACTAATAATTGTGACATTTTTTTGGCAACCTGACCCTTGTGAATCTTTCTGCGGTGTTCTAGGTAAGTCTCCCATGGAATAAAAGCAGGTCTTTAATACAGCAATTTTTAAACTGTAACACTGATGCATTCCTCCGTTCCCTAATTGCACCTGGGAAGATCTGGACTTTGTTGCAGTTAATAAGCTGTTCACCCAGTACTCTAAAATAACAAGATTGGTCACATTAAAGTGCTTTTTCATGGCTCATGTTTTTTCTCACCTCACTGCTCCAAAGGAGAGAAATAATTTTATGGAGACAGCACCATTGCTCTTTATCTTTTGTGTGGAGAGATCTTAGGTTTGTTTTATATTGGAAGTGTTCTAAAGCTTTGGTGTCACCTTTCTGCCACATTGCAACATCATTAAAGCTCAAGAGAGTTGTTCAGACATATGAGCATAAGTTTTTTTAACTTCTGTTCCAATGGCTGCAGGGCAGGCAATTTTTAACCTGATGGTCTATAAGATCACACAGAAGTAGGTGTAAAGAACAGCAGAGCATACTAAACTTTGGGGACCAAATTATTTTTTTTTATTTTAAGTATAATTAAAGTAATTTATGGTCAGAAAATTCAAACCATTGAAAGAAGGTAATCACAGAGTACATTGTAGATACAAACACAGAGGACAATTTCCCACAGCTCCGGATGATGGTGAGCAAAGTCAGGACCATCAAACCTTGGCCTCCTGGTTCCTCCTTTGACATTTTCTCTAAGCCACCATTCTGCCTCACACATTTGCAATGTGATGCTGTGATTACTTTGTCACCTTCCTGCTCCACATTGTATTTTGTTGACTCAGTCATAAAGGGAAGAGAGAAACTCAAATGCTCAGCTGAAGCTTTGAGAGTGCTAGCTTTTTTGTTACTGTGATGAAAGGACTCCCACTCAGTTGTATATTCCCCTGTTCTGGCCATGCACAACCATTTTGCTTTTCTTCATGATTGACTAACTTACATGATTCTCACTAGGGGAAACAGATCTTCAGAAAACTGTTTCTTTATTCAACTTCATTTTGAAGACTTTGGGTAAAAAACTGAAGGGAAAGTAAAAACCATACTGCTGAAGAAAAAAGTCAACTTAAAAACTTTTTTTAAAGCATCCTCTAGATTCTTGTTAAGGTGAAGGAAATTTTATGCATTTGGACAATGGACTAATAACACCTGTGATATAGCTGGGTTTGTAATGGTACAACCCTAAACATCTGTTAAGGATAGATAAAGCACTTTAATGCCTTGTCTACATTTCAGGGGGTTATAGACAACTTAGCATTGTCCTGTCACCATGGGAATAAGGAGACCTTGCACTAGTATGTTTTAACCTTAAGTTTCACATACTTTTCTAGTCCTCTTTCCTTTCTCTTCTCAAGCCTCTCTTCTTGCCTCTTCTCTTTCCCTTTTTTCTTATGTCAGTGACAGTGTTGTTTTTTGAAATAACAGCGCGTCACCAGTGTTCCTGGAATTTTACAATTACATTATTTGTGAATATTGCTCAGAAGATGAAACATCACAGTCCACTTGCAGGGCAAATTCCAAAGGTCTTCAAAATTACTGTTATTGCACTTGTAAATGAGGGTTTTAGCTGACACCTCTATCAATTAATATAGTTCATGTTCCTGTGAAGCAATTAGGATTTATATGAAATAAAAAGAGTTATATCATCCCCATGGTTTTTGAAACAGAGAGTTTAGCAGTCCAGTAAATACCACATTTACTAAAATTTTCACTAAGGTAGTGAGAAAAGTAATTATTCTTTAAAAAGAAGACAAGAATTGTGGCCTCTTTATCTTTCCCTGTGCAGCACAAAAATGTATTCAGTTTAATGGGATGCCATAATGCACTCCTAAACTGTCAGATTTCTAAATATGAGCCATACATCATGACAGTGCAGAACAATGTATTTTGTACCAAAGCAGTTCTATTAGAGAAAGTAAAAATATGTTAATCCTACCTTGATCATCAGGGACCCATATGAATTTTCATTATTCTGTTAACCTTGAAATGAGTCGGTAATACCAGTTTTTATTTTTTTAAAGAGAAATTTGTTCAACCTCAAATAATATTTTTCTTTCACAGTATTATTAATGACTTCATAGACATCGGTAATTATTATTTGCACTTATGCAAAATATTAAAAATCTCAGAGAAGCTTGTGTTACATATTTTTATTTTTTTCCTTCCCAAGGGGAATTCTCTAAGGGTTTTCTTGTGGGGTTTTTTTCCTAGTAATTTGCATCCATTTTGAGCTAGAATGCTAATTGTTTTGTTGTATTCTGTAGCTCGCAGTTTCTATTGCCTACAGATTGCACTGAAATGCAGGCTAGTGTTGAAAAATCTGGCTACAGATTTATAGATTATTACACCGTATTGTCTCAAATGTAATTTCATAGTAGGAACACCTGAAAATGGCATTCTAACCTTTCAGGAAATTAACCTCTTAGGTGACCAACACTAATCCTTTTGGGGGAAGGATGTGAAGAAAGAAAAAAAGTAGTAATGTAAGATGATTACAGTGTTACAGTGGATAAATTGATTAATGTTTTTGTTGGAGTTTATAAATCTGAAGTACTGCCAGACAGATCTTATACTGGAAAATATAAGAGTAGTTAGATTTTGGTTATGAATTAAAGGAAATCCAGTCATATGTCCTCATGACATGAAACATCTTAGGGAATTATGATTTGTGGTTTTTTTGTTTGTTTTTGACATAAACACACATATAACAGAAAAACTGAAGATATATATGGCTGTAGTATGGATTTAATATAGTGTAATATCAGGAGAGATTAACTGTGATAAAAAATGAAACAGATGAGGCTTAGACTCCTATAAGATTTGAAAGCAAATTCTTCACTTTTGTGACATTAAGTGCTGTATTATTTTTATTACTTTCTTGTCTTCAACTCATCTTAAAAAAATAAAAAAAGCAGTTTGAAAGGAGAAGTTTAGTAATGGCTGTATGATTAATGACAATGAACTGGAGATTAGTTTTTAAAGTAGTCATGAAACCATTTATACTTTAGATTTAGTTTTAAAAAAATAATTTTGTTTCTTTTTATTAACCGTGGAGTAATTTATATTTTAGAGTTTGACAAATTTATTTGCTTCTGAAAAGTCTAAGAGTGACCACTTGGTAAACATAACTTAGTCTTCAGTATGAGTGCGATGTGGGCTCCATCAGAGTTGACCCTCCTTTTACTGCTTCAACTCTATGATCATCTGTGAGCCAGGAGAAATGTCAAACATAGTTTAAAGCTACATTAAAAAGTAATAATTGGCTCCATTTTACAGTTAAATTATACAGAGTGCTTGAAGGAGCCTGGGTACTGAATGCTGGGTCCTGCGTTAGTAATCCTGACTCCAGTGTGAAGGAGGCAAGAGAACAGTTTCCTGTTACTCTCAGGTCTCGTTCCAGACATCTCATGTAAAGGAAATTATGGAGTAGTGTGGTTTTGAGCACAGAGGAGAACCAGAATATTTTGTCAGTAGCCCCTTCTTAGGAAGGATCAAATTTCAAGTATGAAATTTCACTCCCTCTTTCTAGAAAGTCAGATGACTCAGAAGAAGATTTTAGGAGAAACATACTGGAAGAAAAGCTGTTGGAAAAACAGCTTATCTGAAAATATAACTCCTTTCCTTCTGCATTTGATTTGGCACTGGAGCGTATGTAGGTTTGAGAGCCAGAAAACCTGTCTTGAGGTGAGTGTGCCAGTGTTCATGCTTTTTTTGAGAAAAGAACAGTCTAAATCTTCTGTCAAAATAGGGTGCTATGACTCAGAAATGCTGTTCTAGCATTTTACTGTAACCTGTGAAATGGGAGAGTCAGGTTCAGTTCCCTTCTTCATCTGTTGAGTTTATTGTTCTTCTTCCATGTCTTTAGGAATATCCTTATTTTTGGTCCACAGTCAAGTTTACATGTAGTGCCTAATTTTCTTCCTCTCCTATTACCTGTCTTTCACATGACAAAAATTCAACAGAAATGGCAGAAAGAGACTTCACTGATGCAGATTTCACTAGTATTTAGAAATACACTGGGATTGAATGTGGGGAAAAAAACAGGAATGAAATGCCAACTTAATGGAATGACTACTACTGATGTGAAAACAAATGGTTGATTTTGTAACATGAGATTATTTAGGCTGGAAATTTTAACTTTTCTAGCCATCAGAGCAGTGAGATTCTGAGACAGCCTTTTGATGGGAGTAGTGGGAGGGAGACATAATCTGATTTTAAGATGGAGGGGGGACATTCTTTTGGAAGGAATGACAACACATGGTTGCCTGAGATGGCAGGTACCTGGACACAGTGATCCCAAAGTACCCTTCTACTCCTGCCTTCTTAATTAGGAAAATATTTTTTTTGTGCTCTCTGATTTCTCAGAAACATTTCACCTGTAATTTGATGGTGGTATTTTTTATTGCTTGAGAGAGGTTGGACATAGAAAAGAAAAATTTTTGTTGAGATTGCACAAGTCTGGTAATTGATATGTGAACTGGAGATGATGAAATAGCTGCATGTAGGGTAGAGAAACAAGGAGGACACTGTTCACATTGAAATGGCTGGAAGGGATGTATAAACAATTATGGCAGTTTGTAAAGCTGTTTTAATATCGATGTCAAGACTGATAAAGCATAAAGTTTTGTTTCATTGGATAACGTAAATTTAGAAGGCGAGCAAAGACTTATCCCCAGTTTGTTTTCTTTCAAGTGAATGTTTTATTATTAATGTTTTAGAATCTGTGAGTTCTGCATCATTGGTGCTAAAAATATGTTTGACTGTATTCTGACTTAACCATTTTTTCATCAAAACACTTTTTCACTTTTTTGCAATTAGTGGGAGGACAAATTATATTGTAGTCAGTAAAAGGAATACTTGAAAATACAGATTTACATTGGTACTACAGGTAAATGAGTTCAAACCCAGAAGACAAATTTATGATCCTTAATAGTAACTGGTCTTATGATGCAGTTTAAACAAGTTTTGCCTTACTTTGTGTTGCACAAAAACTAGATGCCAAAAGGTTTTTCTGTTACAGATAATAGCAGTATAGTCTTATGTGGTGTCTAAGTTCGAAGGACTCTTTTGAAGATTGTGTTTATCCTAGCTTTGTTAATGTTAAAACTTGTGCTTTCATATCTTGCGCTGCTAATGACTCAGCACTTTACTGGAGGTGAAAGAAGAAGCATGTCATTCATAATCAAGGTGTGAAAATGAAGTTTGGAATCATGAGGACGTGCTTTGCAATGGCTCATTAACTTGGTCTATGGCATGAAACCCCTGGAGGAGGGTTTTTAAGGTTACAGATTTTAAGTAATGAAATAATTGCCTGATGCTGTAGAAATACAATCAAGGTTTTAAAATTGGGTTTCTCTTAGTGCTTCAAGTGATGAATGCCCACTGACTAATGCCCATGACCTGATTTTCAGTAGTGATTATTGTGAGGAACTGTTTCTTTCAAAGGCTCAGGAAAGAAGATGTGGTGATAGGACACAAGTTCATCTTGTACCAAGTTGCTCAATCAGGCTTCAGGGATGCAACAAAGCAGATACCTGCCAAACTCCTCAACAAAAGTATTTTACTGAAAAGCTGAAGTGCCACTGGACTTGTAGGCAATTAGCATCTCTGAAAATCATGAATTGAGTTACAGAACCAAAGTAATTGAAAAGTATGGGCTACTTCTAAAAATTTGGGCACTGGTATGAATTGCTTATATACATTTTTATTATTATTATTATTATTATTATTATATATCATTACTTGAAGCTTAGAAAAGAAAATGGATTTCTCCATTGCTGATCATAGTTAATTTATCAAAAAAGTAGAGCTCTGAAAGGAATTGTTTTTTAAAACATTGTGGATTTTCAATCCATTTTTCTTCCTTTAACAAATTGATCTGTCATTCTTGAAAAATCAGCAAAATCCCACAAAGATGTAGTAGTTTTTGTACAGCTTTGAACATCAAGAAATTGATTCTTCTATATGTGTGAGAGTGTGCACATTTATGTGGGATTTATTAACCTTCATTCATCCACTTACCACTCTTGTTTAACCTTAAAGTAACAACCTAGAAATTTTCCAGTCTGTGTTCTCCAGTGTTTAGTTCATTGTACGTTGTTACTTTGTTTGTTACTTAGTTGGCATTGTTAAATTACACAAGTATTTGACTGGTGGTCACTGTAGCGATGCTTGTTTAAGCTGTTTCTCTTCACCTATCAGACTGAATAGAGTTATACTGGGAAGTGTTATTACTTAACAGGCTACCTGCAGTGAGAATCCAAATGTTGAAAGAAGTGCTAAGGATGATTCAGAAGATAGTTTTTTCTCACTGTACTATGCTGAATGCATTGTCTCCTGTGGAAAAAAGAATTCTGCAATTGGATTTGTTGCTTTTCAAATGAACTAAACCCCCTGAAGTCCTGTCAGCTATTGCCTGACACAATTTTCAAGAGGAGAGGTGTTACCCTCATTGTCCTGAGCAAATTTCAGTTTGAATAATTACGTCTCACATCCATGTCATTCCCCCTGTAGCTTCAGTTGGATTAACTGTTAATTTCCTGTCCCCAGCCTTTATGTAGCATTTCCATGTGCTCTATAACAGTTTCCACATTTCACCCTAGAGCTAACTGTAATCATCTTTCTTTGTCTGTCTCGACATACAGACACAGAATAATTGTGAAACTCTTTGCAGGCTCATAGAGAAGCTAACCAAAGGCCAACTGCACTAACTAAATAAAGATAAAATTCTAGATCCAGTACAATCTGAATTTAAAGCAGGGCATGAAATGATTTTAGTGGCATGTGTAATCTACTCCTTTAAATGGAGACAGTATAGACATCTATTCTCATCACTTTAGACATATCTGAACCATTTAACGCAGCTGATCATGAGATAGTACTTTGTTACTTGAGAGAGGTAGCAGGATCCAGAGTAATACACTAAAATGGTTGGCATTATTCCCAGACAAACACATCCAGCAAGCAGTCAGGGCAGACTGCTTTTCTGTTCTCCATTCCGGTGTCTTTCAAGAATCAGTTTTATTGGTAGTTCTTTTTGGCATCCATATTCAGCTACCGT
Organism: Manacus candei; assembly: GCF_025592945.1. Classification (NCBI taxonomy): domain Eukaryota; kingdom Metazoa; phylum Chordata; class Aves; order Passeriformes; family Pipridae; genus Manacus; species Manacus candei. The sequence continues at coordinate 28,761,838 of NW_026138059.1, read as the reverse complement.
GTGAACAGGTTGGATGATATGCTTCAGAAATACACAGAACACATACATTTGCTTTTGTCTTTTGAGCTGTGTAACAATTCTAGTTTCACTTTAGTGGCAACTGATTGCAAGAAAACAGCACAGAAATAAAGAATAGTTGTTTAAGACTGAGCAGAGATGGTACTAGCAAGAAGAAATCAGTGAGATTCCAGGCCCAGTGTAGGAGGTTCTGGTGAAAGTTATACATTGTTTTTTGATCAATGCATTCTATAATTTAGGAGTACTTCTGTATTCGGTGTTGACACTAAAGCTGACGCAGAGTGGCATCTGATAAATGAAACTGTCCATCTTCCCTCTTTGGGTAAGACAGTCTACCTCATCCTGCTGGATGTTGAACTGTCTGCAGTTATTCTTGCATTTCTGCTTCTCCCTTGGATGATGGTAGTGCAGTATATCTGAGCATAAAGCTGTTACTGGGTAGGGAAAGTTATCTAGCACAAAAAGCTGCAGCAGCTCAGACTACCACGAGCACATCAGACTGCCTTACACTGGCTTTTCAGAGAATTAGGCTTAACTTCAGTCTCCACTCTTATCTTCAAGACTCTCTGGCCTGGGCCCAGATATCTAAAAGGCTATCTCAAGCCTCAGTGCTTGATAGTTTCACTGCTGGAAGTTCTTCAGTAGATTTCTTCACAGAAAATATAAGGCTTATCTGTAGGAGAGAGCATACAGCAGTACAGTTTGCATCAAAGTCTCTGACTTAATTCCCAAGGAATCTGATGGCTATCAAAATATTGCCTTATTTCTCTGTGTGATGCAAATTTCTTGGACTTGCTTTTATCTTGATAGTTACACAGAAACATCCATACGCAGAACAAAAAAGGCACTTTGCAGCTTAGATGTTCAGTTACTCTTTCCTCTACTCCTTGAGAAAGGATGAGGAATGCATATTATATTTTATATGCTTCTGTGCTTGTAAATATCCCTAGGTTTATGAAATACTAGAGCTTAAAGGACTACAGTGAAAATAGGCCAGATTATAACAGATGACTGTATAGATGTGAAATCATTATTACAAGAGCTTGCTGGATTTATATGTATCATAAGGTTTTCTTCTAAAGAAGCTGTTAGATTACTTTTTGTGTTAGTGGCATAGAAAATATTGCAATATCTATACCAAAGTTAAATACTAAAATAATGAAATAAGTGTTATGACATGTCTTTTTTTAATATTATTTCTTACTATTAGCCAGTAGCCAGAGAGGCTGGCTACTGAACAGTAGAAAACCTGATTTATTGGGTACAGGTGCTGGATATTGATCTTGGTTTTAGATTCTTCATAATTTTGTTTGTTTTACGAAAGCATGTTCCACTTCATTATTCTCTGACCGATGCTAGTAGTACTTCTTTTGGAGAAATTGAAACTACAGAAGGTAGTAAAATGGTTTATATACATGTGCCTCTGCACATAACTTCGTAATATTTGGCTTATTTCTGGCATTCATGTCTCTCACAATTAGTTCTATTACTGAGATTTTTTGTAGTGTTTCTTGAATCAAAAATGTGAACGGTTAGAAAGGCATATTTTTCCACAGTTAAATTGTATTAATTTGTTAGGTACAACAGCAGTAAGTATTAGATTGCAAGGTGTTCGCTAGTGAGAACTATTAGGTAATTAATTTAGTTGATAATACATTTTTCACTGATACCTTTGTATTCCTGCAGACAGACAAGTCATTGCTGAGTGAACCAGAAAGGCTAAAATATACATACCTAAATCTTTATGCGGAATCTAGATACCTTTCTCATGAACATTTTAATTGTGTTGTTTAATTTCAGCAGTTGGAAAAACTTTCTGGGTTTCCTAAATACTAAGCTTTGGTAGTAAGAATAAACTCAGAATAAAATCATGAGAAAACTGTATCAAAAAACTTCAGAAGTTCTTATGTGGTATCTAAGCTGTTAACTTCTTGCCAAATTTACTTAAGTGACTTTTTTTTAATTAGTAGAAATTATTAGATGTAGTGAGATTATTTTTTAAATTCATTTCTATAAGGAATATATGCAAAAAAACAGAAGAAGGTATAATATCCAAAATAAAATCTAACTTTCTAAGCCAGATGTGAATTCAGTTGTCAAGGAGTACTTCAGAGCTAAATGTATCTGATGGCTCTTTAGTATGAAAATTTTTACATTACTCAATTCACTCTTGGCTTTCATTAACAAAAGTTGCAGAAGCATCACACCTTTTCATCCCTCTTGAGTTTCCACGAGGATTTCTTTGAATTTTAAACCACAATATAGTCTATTAATCCATTATTTTTCTGTTTTCTGACTTCTTATATTACTACTAAAAGCCCTAACTGAGGTGGGGAGTTGTTCTGGTTTTGCCTATCAGATGACACTGTTCAAACCAGGTGCTGGACTGAATCAGCTGGTCTTTCAAGTTAAGTAGACTTGTATCCATTATTTTCAGACTGTTGTTCATGAAGGTGTAAGATTACCTCAGGACTCTGGCATGTGCAGTTGAGGACTCCAGAAGGAACAATTTACAGGCCCTAGCAGGTATAGCAGAAAATACATACTCGAGCTTCTTGTGGTTAGGATTAGTCTTCTCCTCTTGCCCAGCTATTGTGCTATCCGTGTTTCACAACAGACACTTAGGCTTTCATGGTGACAGAACTGGGGCTGCCCCACACATTCTGTTGGATTCACACCAGGGGAGCGGAAAGTGATAAGCCCTGGCTTGTTGCTATTCAAACCTTGTTCCTTTTTCAGACTTGATATATTACTTATTGCACTAGCACGGTGGCAGGTGATGTTCCTAGTGCCTTCCCATTACCATATGAACTTTCTAACGTGAGTTTGGCAGTTCGAGCAAGAGCCACATTCACAGTGTTGCTTTGCCATTTCATGAGGACTTTTATTTAAGATCTGAATGTTCAAATGCAAGAAGAGTTTAACAGATTTGGAGCTAGATCTCTACCTGATACAAAGGGATGTACACAGCTATCACTTCAGAGCGTGCTGTACACGTGAAAGTCAGTTCAGACTGGTAGCACACCTAGGATTCATCTAGGATGTCGTCTGCCCTGCTTCTACAGGTATTCCTGCTCACAAAAAAAAAAGGGGCATCTTTTGTTTCCATAAAAGGCTCTGAAAAACTACAGCTATCATCCCACTGTACTGAAGTGCCAATTGCCACTCTGGGTTTGCAAGGCAGCGCTTTGGGAGCAGGCTGACAAAGACACCAGGCTTGCTTGCCTCCAGGCTAGGGCAGAGGGACCAGGAGCTATTTATAGCTGCTGCTGCACATCGGTCAGGTCACGCAGTCACGTAGGCATTTACAAGGGCTCTGAAAAAGGCAAAGTGAAGGTTTATCTGCTCTGGATTTACGTTTTATTTATCTGTGCTTTTTGCAACAAATTCCTTCCATTGGATTTTGTGGGTTTGAGGCAGGCTATAAATAGATGGTTGTACTTCTTCTAAATATAATAATCAGAGAAAATAGAAAAGTGAAGGGCCACCTAGAGTTAAGATTTTAATATTTCGGTTGTCACAAACCAACTCCAAAACCAATATTTTTTTTCCCTGGCAGATTTGGTGTGAAAATGTTTAGTTGAGCAGATGGAGCCACAGCTGGTAGTGTACATGTTTATCGGGATAGTTGGCATTTAGCTACATCCAAAACTGATGTCAGGCTCGAAGATGCTAAAAAGCGGGAATGACTGGAAGCAGAGATAGTACTTCATCAGATCATCTAGCAGCAAATTTCTTTAATTCTTAGTGCTTTGGTCTCATAAGAATACTTTTAATCCATTGCAAAGTTAAACATTTAAAACTAAAACTAAAAAAAAAATGTCAAAACAGGTAAACATTTGCTATTACTATGCTTTAATAAATAGCCTGAGGAGTGCAGAACATAACCCAGAATGTATTGATGTTTAAGGCCTAGTTAGCAAATAGCATGCATCTGCTGATGTTTAATTATCATATATGCTTTGCTGGCAGATTTCAGAATCTGTATAGTTCATATTTACCAATGTAGTCTCTTATTTCACACATGAGAACATTCATCTGGAAGTTTGAGAGAAGAGAGGGCACATGAATCATAGCAAGAGACCAAGAAACAGAACAGATAGGTATAGACAGTAATGATTTTACAGTTGTGTCTAATGCACACAACGAACTCGATATCTAGTTGTGCCAGGCGCTGAACAAACAGTGGTGAAGAGTCCAGTTGCCAGGGAGTCTTAAAGAAAGATGATGGATTCAGAGACTGAAAACTTCGTTTCAAACAAGGATTTCAGCTTAAAGCTCCTTAGGACAATCTTAATATGAGCATGTGACAGAAGTATACTCTTTCTGTGGCCCCTAGCCACACAGCAGTCTTATGACAATGTGGCATATTATTCTCTTTAGGTTAATAATAGTGCATACATTTATATCAGGAATTAATTTGATTTCAATGGTGTTTCTGGAATTAGTTTTTAAAAAGCATAAACAGTTTCATAATTATTTTTTTCTCCTTATTATTATTTTTCCCAGTACAATTGTCCTTACTGTGCAAGTTTTTCTCAAATGTCATAGATGCATCTTGCACGGTGAAGAAAAATGGAATGTGTTTCTTTCCATAATACCCAACTTTTGATAACGCTGGCATGGCAGAGATCTGTTCCACTGCCATTCCCATACAGATGGGGTAACATACAGGGGAGTGAGATTTATTCATGCACATTACTGTCCTGTAGGCAGCAAAGAATTTTTGCCTCACTTTTGGCACGTGATATTCTGAAACAGATTCCTTTGTTGTCATTGCACAGGTAGCACAGAAAAGTATCTGTCTGGGCGTATAAAATGGCTGCATTATAAATGACAGTCTAAGGGGAACCAAACTGCTTTGCTAGATGACCAGCGATGCCTGTCACCTGTTTGCCGGTGGGTCGTGAATGCACAGGGTACTAAAATGTAACGGTGCCTTCAATAACAAAATAACAACGTGTGCAAACTCTGAGCAATTCCACTTACCTTAGGGCATCCTTGGAGTCTGCTATAATACAGAAAGACCCTCCTCGTCTGAAATCTCCTGGGGCTTGTTCCAATTTCCATTATAGTCCATCCTGGGAAACATGAAAAAGTGCCAGAAAGGCATCCTAATCCTGAATTTTCACTGAACTAGGTTTTGTGAAAATATAAGTTTGTACAGAATTCAAGTGACATGTTTCTTTCTTGTTGGAAAGTTGTACAAGAAAACTATTATGTAGCAGCATTTAAAGATGTTTCAACCACAGACTGTATCAGGAAAACATGAGTCAAACATTCCAGTTGGTGATCTCCCTTTTTAAAGCACAGTGATGTCCCGTTTTTAAAGCACATATGCATTTATGCACTCCAGTGCACTCACCCAACGGCGGCGCAATGGCATAATTATGCAAACTTAATGATGGTGAAACAATAGCACTCTATAGATAAAGAGCCATGATGTTTTATAAGGCAGTAGGTTTGCTACACATATTTGACTCATGCTAATTCCCCAGGACAGAAAATACAGTTTCTGTAATATGATATGCAGGGACATGTGGGAACCCCTTGCAAATGGGATTATCTCCTGGCTGTGTCCAGATTCTTTTGGGGATGTATGAGTCAGTAAGCTTATTCTCGTCTCACTTTTTAGTTTCTTAATGATGTCTCAGGGCTTTACTAATTGTGTTGGACCATACTGCCTCCAGAGCACTAAGCATTGCCACAAGTATGCAAGCTTTGGTCAAAAAATATTTTTAGACCTGCATTTATGCAGTTTAGTATGTCACAGGTAAACCTGATAACCAGAAAGGATGTGCCACAATTTTTCTTTTTATTATTTTTCAATTTGAGCTTTATGTTGGTTTTTTCAAGAATATGTAGCCATTCTAGCACCTAATTATGAAAATTATATTCTATGACATCTAATTATAATGAAAATTTAGGAGATATATTCTTTATGTAATGAACTTTGATGAAAATACTTTGTACACTAATGTCTGCACTCCTTTTAAAAAACCTAATATAATTGTTCTTTAACTGCAGGGTATATCATAGAAATATAAAGCTCATCTTTTGAAACTCCTTTTTCAATGGAGAAAATTATAACATACATGCATTTTCACTAAAATAGTATATAATTTTACTAAAATTTCACTATATTAAAAGCACACTTGCTCTTAATTTTTAGTGAAACTCAGCATTTAATAAACCAGTAGTTTAAGTATGAGTGTGGAAAAAAAAGGAATTGCCTGATCTCAGCTGCATTTCTTTATTTTCATGGCATACATCAGACTAAAATTTAGCAGATGAACTTTGCACTAAATCCAGGTGCAGTTTTCACTAACAATTGGCAATGAATACTTAAGTATAAGTAGATAAGAAAGTATATGTATGTGACTTAGTACCATATCTTTCTTCATGCAAATTTTTCTACAGAGTATGCGAGCAGGATTTAGCCTTTTCAAAAAGGTATTGAAATCAGAAATGTATTCCAAAATAGTTGATAACAGAGACAATAAGAATTATCTAAATTAGGAAAATCATCATTTAAGCTGTGTTCTATAAAGAGGCAGAAATACTGGATGAAGATTCAGCTGCTATAAACAGGGAAAGAATAACAGTCCTTGCATAATCTGTTTCTTATAATTAGGGGATGAAAATTAAAATTTAATATAGCAATCCATAAAGAAATTTGTATGGATATGTTCTGGGCAAGAAAGTGCTTTATATAAAAAATACTATTGGAAGGGATATTGTAGTCCTAGTGAAGACACCAATTTATTTTAGTTTTCCAAACATATACTGATACACTTGACTTACCATTGCTATTGGGACATTAATGACACAATAATGAGCTATACCTGGAAAAACAATAGTGAAAGTCAGTGAACAAAGTAAAACAGTCTTCTATTTAAAAGTCTTAATGTATATCTGAACATGTTGCAACTAAGACAGAGACTGCACATTTTTCTCCTGTTGCTTGACCCCTGAGACACAATTGTCTCCTTATCCTTTGCTTTCTTCAAGGCAAGCAGAGTTTGTGTATTTCTTTTGAAAGAAGGAGGTATAGGCAAGTGCTGATTTAGAGTTGCTGTGTACTGCTGCCTTCATGTTTTGATTTGCTTATAAAGTCAAGGTTGTGTATTTGCTTGTATTTTGGGAAGCCAAAGTCCTGGGTAGTTTTGGTAAATTTGATCTTCCACATTACCACTTGGTTAATTGGAAGTTTTTTTCATTCTTCCTCATTCTGTCTGTTTTAGGAAAGCAAACCAACTTGTTTATCTCCTTTCATATACTGTGAAGATATAGCATCAATAACATAAAAATGGAAAGTCTTTGCTGTGTTTATTTTTCTTGTTGTACATGTCAGCACACTCAGTTATAATGTAAAGTTTAGCTATCTATATAAAATAAAAGGTTAATGGTTGAATAAGTTGGGACAAAATTGAAGAAAGTTTCTTCTTCACCCTGGTTAGCATAATTTGCTTTGTTTTGATAACCAAAGATATTTGTAATAGTAAACAGCCTTTTCACAGCCTACCCATCGTGGCTTGATGGATTAATTCATTTACAGATTCTGGAACCAGTTGCTCCTGTGTGTAGCTGCTGCAATTAGAAAATCAGTCTGTTAATAATTTAATAAATCTCATGCTTTCAGATTTATGTATTTATTTTCTACTAGTTATGGTAGAACCTATAGCTAATGCAATTTTTTTCAAAAACTATATAATAATAATAAAAAATAAATAAATCAGAAGGATACCTTGTATTACAAAGAAAGTCTTTTTCATGGTTGTCATCTCTTGGAGAAGAAAAATTGCTGGTGGGTGTAGAGAGGCAAGGATAATCTCACTGCCTCACACACTGTTGCTAAATACAAATAGTAGTAATAGTCTTATCTTTGCAGAAATGTTCTTATTAAATAGACACAGCCGGGTCAGTCAATGACCTTTTTGTTTAATGCAATAATTACATTATATTTTCAGAGATATGCCTTGTAGGGTTCGTGTCCTAAGTATAGAAAAATCACTAGCAAAATGTGATGTACTGATTATTCTCTAATCTTCATATCCATCATAAATAAGGGTAAGAATTATTATCAGATGTTGCAGTAGAAATTTCTGATGGAGATATATCAGGTGTTACTGAAGATATGAAAGGAAATCATTGGCAGAGTGCAGTAAAGAGTCCAAACATCTCAACTCCAAGTTTTGTTCCTCAGTCATTTAATCAGACTGATTACTTGATGTGAGCTTTGCCAGTAATTTATAATGTAATTACTTTTTCTTACAGAATTGTCTGGTTAAGCTACATGCATAAACCTTATTCACCTGCAGTGTTAGAAATGGAAGACAGTCTGGCTGATATATGGTTCATATTTTGGATAGAGACCTGGAAATGCCATATATTTTCTTTCATCAAAATTCCCTCCATCTCTATTCCTATTTTCCTTTCTTATTTTTTCTCTCTATCTTTTTTCTCAACAGTTCTGAATAGTTTATCTATTTTATCCTTCAAATAGGGCATCAAGAGCCACATGGCAGCAAGACCAGGAAAAGATCAGGAAGGGAAAAGTTACATGCAAAACCAATATTCCCTCTCTCACTGCATTGATGTTGGTAGATGTTTCTTCTTCTCATAGGGCAGATTGTCCCAGGGAAACTCTCAGAGCTTGAACAGACTTCAGGAGTATCCTGGCCACTTCTGCTCTGCAGCTGGCAGGCTGTGCAGAAAAAGGTAATTGTAATTTGCCTGGATATATTCCATCTCTCTGCACCACTAGAAAAGCCTGTGCTACAATAATCCGAGGCAAAAGGATGAAGATAAATCATCCAATAATAATAATAATAATAATAATAATAATAATAATAATAATAATAATCCAAATCCAAGGCAATAGTCCAAGGAAGACAATAATCCAAGGAAGACAAAAGGAGTGAGACCTAATTTACTTTTTTGGGATGTGTTACTATAAACTTGCTTTTAGCAGAACTGTGTCTATCAGTGGGTTGTCCAGAAAGCAGCTTTGTAAGAATACTTCTGTTTGGGGTTATCACATATCACAGGGGTTTGAGTCTTCTAAAGGAGAGATCAGATTTTCCATTGTACTGCTTCCTTTGCTTTCTTCCCCTCCCACTGTCAGTTCTACCTCCTACCCCTTCACCACAGCACTTTTAGCATCAGGCTTCCTAGGCAGCAGTTCTCTTCCACTCGAATTTCTCTCCTGCCTGAAAGATTGTTTAGTGACTCCTCCCAAACATTCTAGTGATGTTAGAGATATGTATTTTGCCTCCCCTAAGTAAGACAAAGGCAGATAGGAAATGCTCCTTAAGTTAAAAATGCATGCATCTCATTCTAGGACAATCTTTCAGCCAAAAAGCAGCAAACCCCCCAGTATTATTCGTCTTTATGTCCTGTCCACATAGTGTCATCTGCAATACAGTTAACAGAGAACATTCTTACAAGTGTGATGATATGAAAGGATTTATATACTGATTCCAAGAAATTCCAAAAATTAAACAACATATTACCAAATAGAGGAAAGTGTCTACAAAGTGTATCAGCCAAGCAGACATATCTACAGATTATTTTAGTTTGTTCCATTAGAGATGGAGAACTTCCCAAATCAGAATATGTAAATCAAGCTGTAATTCAATGGAAGTGGCTTTTCTTAAAATATTTATCCACTGTGTTCAGAAATGTGAACACTCCCTGGATTTTAGAGGACTGAAAACAAAACAAAAACCCCCAAACAAACAAAAAACAAACAAACAACCCCCCCCAAAAAAACCAAAACCCAAAGAGGAGTAAAATAAATCTATTTTAAATCAGATGTTCAGCACTTCAAAGGAAATAGTTGGAAATAGTTTGTGATTAAGAACTAAACAAGGATTGATATCATGTTATTGGTCAGGCTATGTGAACTTGATAGCATGGAAGGCAAATTCATGCCTTCTGTCAAAAAAGAATATTAAATACTCACTCCATAGAAACTATATGGTTGCAATAGAAACTTCTGAAGGTTTCTCAAGAAAAAAAGAGAGGATGGAGAAACTCAAAGTCCTGGGGTGTTAAAGTCTTGTTCCACAGCAATCCGGAGGTAATAGTTTTTGTTGATTTGAAGCAGTATCTGGTTCAACATCTTTTGAACAGGCATCACAGAATCATTTATGTTGGAAAAGATTTCCAAGATCATTGAGTCCAACCTTTGACCAATCACCACCTTGTCAGCTAGACCATACCACTGAGTGCCTTGTCCAGTTGTTTCTTGAACACTTGAACAGGGATGGTGACTCCACCAACCTCCCTGGGCAGCCCATTCCAATGCTGAAAAACCCTGTCTGTGAAGAAATTCTTCCTGATGTCCAACCTGAACCTCCTTTGATGCAGCTTGAGGCTATGCCCTCTTGTCCGGTCACTAGCCCTCAACTGAGCCTCGTTTCTCCAGGCTAAACAACACCAGCTCCCTCAGCTGCTCCTCATACGACTTACTGTCCAGACCCTTCACCAGCGTTGTTGCCTTCATTTCCCTGTGTCTCAAGGCTCACTTTCACATAGATTTAAGCTTCAGACAACACCATCAGCTTACATTTGGTATGACATAATAGCAAATACAAGTTTCAGGAATACCTCTGTGAAAGCATTCTATTCCATCTAACCCCAAAGTAAAATAAACTCAATACATCTGTATGCTTACAAGGAGGATCTTAAATGTTCCTTGGTTTTGTTCTTTTTTTTTTTCCTCTTCCCAGCATCTAAATAGTATATTTAATAGTCTTTTTTTATGCTCTCTAATTCTTTTCTTCTTTTAAAGTCTGTCTAATCCACAGATAATTTTTTTTGGCCATCAGCAAAATAATTTAATTCCCAACAATATCCTGAGAAAATTATGCTCAAATATAAGAGGGTTTGAGTCATAATAAGGTATTTTTTTCTGACACACAACCATCCATCCTTTCCATGCAACTGTTGCAATTTAAGGGATGAAACCACATGATTGCTTCTTGAAATGTTTGCGTTATGTGCAGCTTTTTGAACTTTTAGTGCAGACATTTTTAACAATTCTCATTTTGATATAGTATCTGAACCTTCATTAGTAGAAGGGAGGTTGAGTGTAGAAGAGCATGGTGGAGGAAGAGAAGGAACATGCAGTTTCTGCTGCAAAGGAGTTGTGCATTTCATGGAGTGCCACAAGGAGCAGACATATGAGTTTCACTTTCTCTACTCAATAACATGAAATTTTTAAATGTGTCTGTGTCTTTTCTTTGTCTCACATTACTTATAATTCAGAAATCTTGTCTAGGATATTGCAGCTATGACCGATCTCTGTTTCCTGAAGATAAAGAGGGAATAATAGTCAAGAGAAGTTTAGCAAATTTTTATTACATTCTTCATAACGTTCTGGGGACATTGAGGAGGAAGGGTGAAGAACAGCTAATTAGAAGTGAATAACCAAATATGTGTAAGTGTTTAGCTAGTTTAGCATATTACTTATGTCTTCTGTGTGCAAACAACTGAAGACTCATCTTGTGAGAGGCAACCTGGTGTTTTAATAGTTGAGCTTTTTCCTGTGAGAAGCATAGCAGAAACTATGTAAGTTGTAGTCAGTGAACACTAATTCCTTTGTTTGATGAAATACATAATTAGTAAAAAGTTTTGATAGTTGGTGTGCTTGATTTGTGGAATACCACTGAGCACCCAGGCTTGCACTACTCTGAAATGAATAATCAATGTCCCTCTCGAGTGTGTAATTATTGCCTTGTTGCACAGCGGGTAACAAATCCAATTTTTGTGGACAACAATCTTCTCTGTGCTTTTGTCATGAGAACTTAGACAATACATTCCACATTTTCTTAAAGGGTATTTTCAAACCATATTTAAAGTATTTTGCTTGATGAAGTTTTACATCTAAAAAAAAATCTGCATAGTAAAGGAAAAGGAGGTGAGGAAGAGAATTTGACTACAGATTTTTTGGAGTGTAAAACCAGGAATCCCAAACGAGTGCTTAAGACACAAGGCTAAGACATAAGATTTTCATGGAATGGATCTGTTCCTGTAACTAATATTATGCTGATGTGCATTTATATATCTACATACACACCTTTGTGCCTATTATGAAAGAAACTTTCTTAGTGTAAATTCAAATTAATGGAATCAATATAGCTTTGATTTAAACTGAGACAACTCTTTATAAGCCTCAGTGGCATAACACCATTTTTAGGTTTTTTTTTTTCTGATGGTAGTGGTTTTGGATTTGTAATATATTGTGACACTTTGAGAACATGTAGAGATTAAGATTTTCAAAATAGTTAAAAAGCCAACTGTGAAAGCAGGAACAGTCCACTAATCATATATGTATAATCTGAACCATCTTGGGCCTCAGACAGACAGATACCAAGATGTGAAATGGAATAATATGTATCTTATCTATGAATCCTTGATAATATATTAGATTCTTGTAGAATTGACTGTTTTTGTCAACAGAATAGATCTTGCCAAAAGAAGTGTAGTAGGCCCAGGTTATATAGAAAATTACACATAATCTCTCATTTCTTAGGTAGGATTTATAAATGTGAAGCTATTTAATGAAAAGTTAATAATCATGTTTTTAGGATTTCTGCTTTGGCCTAATCCTTTCTTCCCAAGAATTTGTATGTAAAAGTGCCTTCAAAAATTCACTCTTTTTCATTCCAAGGCCTAAGGCTTGAAAGGGAGAGCTGAGGAAAGAAACCATATGAAAATCCACCTTGAAGTTAATGTGCAACAGGTGTATTCATTTCTAGATGGATTCCCTCCATACTGTTCCCTCTGCAGCATGTATGAGACTGATGAGACATGAAGAAAATGGCAAGAAATGGACTATGAAAGGAAGAATGCAGCAGAATCCAGAAATACCAGGCAAAGATCTTTCCACCAAATACTCTGGCATCCATGTGTATACCCAGAGTAACTTAACTGAGCATTTCCCTGAGCAAAGTTTTCCTAGTGTTTATTACACATGGAGTTTTTAATCATTTGTCTGCAACGCTTCAAATATAAAGGGCAAACATATGTGCTTTGTGCTCATTCATATTAAATATATTTAGAGTATGGGAATGTAGTGGATTATATTTAAAGCAGGCAGTTGGCTGCAGGTAGGTTATTTAATTTGGACTTGATCCCACAAAATAATAATTTTTAACAAAATCAGTAACCAAAAGTCATTCTTAAATATAATTGACTTTCCTTGGCTAAATGTTTAAGCACAGGGTTTCAGAATTTACAGAACTGAAGCTCATCAAGCTATTCACTAGCAAATGGGCTGGTTAAAAATATGTTTACCTCTCCTACTTATTTTTTGTATGAGATTAAACAATTTGAGGATCAGAAAATGAAAATATTTGTTTAGAATGGCATAACTTCTAAATATATGATTTATTTTCTATCAGTGCTATCCTTCAGGAAGAAAATGACAAGGAAAAAAAATCAAAAGCAGAAAACCCTTTCTCTGGCTTTGTGACTCATTTCAGGTAAATGATTGATTCACAGGAGCTCAGAATCTAATCTAGTATGACCCAGTTGTATCAGGGTGAATTTGACCATAAAGTATTGCTCATTCCTGGAAGCATGAGTAACAAAGCATTGATTCAACAAACAATCTCTGTGATACTTTGTATTAGAATCAGCCTTTCAGCAAAGTAACAAGGCTTATGTAGAAAAAGGGTGGTTTGGAGTTTATTCATTTATTTATTCATTTATTTTTTCCCATACTAATCTCTGAGAGACAGTGAGTGTAAATCATCTTTCTCTTTGTGTATTCACTCTCAATTCATTTGTTGAAATACAGAGCTAAAGCTGCTTTTTGGAGCAGCCCATACTTTAGCATATTGAAGACTTTCAGAAATTAAAGATTTTTAAAATGTAATCTCTTCGAGGAGGCAGAGAGGGAAAGCATTTTGCCAAAAGCTCATCTTGTTAAAAAATGACTGAATGATTTATAAAGTGGCATTCAAACTGATTTCATTGTTGAGGCTGGAGCAGATCACATCCTGAATTTGTTGCATATGGGGCTATACTAATCTGCAAGCCGGCATTTCACAGCTATGAGTTTGCTGATTCCATCTCTCTCTTCTTTCATCTGTCTTCCATTGCCCCTTTTCCCTTCCTCTTTCCTCCTCTGTGTGTTGTTTTTTCCTTTTTAGCTTCAAAACAAACTAGATTAATTCTGATTTAGTCTGAAGGGGTAATGGAAGTCACATTTTTCTTTCTAAAACTTCCTGCTAATGGAGGGCAGTGCTCGTATAGGTTTGTCTTTGGGTTTATTCAAAGCTCTCACACTTGCCAGAGCAGGTAATGAAGAGTGTATGTGAGTTCAGTTCAGTGAGCCATTGAGAAATAGGTTCTAATTTCCAGGAGTAATAAAGGTTTGGTGTGGGTAGATCCTGAGACAGAGCTTTGAGTTATCATATGGCACATCACTCATTAGTGATTAAGCCTCAAAGGCTTCAAAACAGTGACCATTTCATGGAAGATAAAGAATATATTGTATAGTTGCACCCCTTTAACTTTCTTTGTGCCTTCAATCCTGGTTTTTTGTCTCCTTTAAAACAGTATCTTTGGAAAGCTTCTCTCTCACTTAGTCTATTTGTGCGGTGTGAAATGAGATCCTACATCTTCCCTCCCCCATTTCTCTTCAACTTTCATAAGGAAATATGCTGAAATATAAGAGCTGCAAACAGGTTTTCAACATTTTCATGAATACAAAGAATTTTCATCCTCTTAAAAAAAAAACACGTTCTCCTTCTCATCTGTCAAAGTGCATAGACCTGCTTTCCAGAAAACATATCCCTGCTGGTAGACACCAGAAAACTAGTAAGAAACTACATGTGTCTCTCAGTAGCAGTAATTTTACAGTGTTTGCTAGAGTTGACTACCGTGACATTTCATTTGCACTTACAATCCAGATGTATCTAGCAAAACTTACTATAGTTTAAACGTTTAGTGTTACTGCAGATGGTTTAATTTTGATACCTTGACACATAGAAATTTACTTCTCTTAGATTCCTGCTTGTAATATTGAAAGCTCAGAGACATCCTGAAAATTCATCATACTTGAAGTGTTTCAGTAAAGTGAGGATGCAATAATGCATTTGTATTGTGAAAAGCTCCTGGTTTGTTTATTTCCCACTGTTGTGCTGTAGTCTAGATGCCATCCTCAGGTAAGGAGTAGGAGCAATCATTTAATCCCCTCTGTGTTCCCATGCAAACAACTGTATTTTGGTCTAAGATCACACATACCTTCAATAAATATATTAGCAGAAAAAGGAGCATGGCCCACTTGGCAGCCCAGGATCTGGGGCTCCTGTTCCCGTCCCTCTGTTTGCAGGTGGAGGCAGTCAGATCACTGAACTGCAGCACGCTCCAAAGGCTGATTAAGCATTCCACCTCTTCACTGTGCTCCTCTTTTTCACCCATCTATGCTACAGAATCAAAACAAAGCATTTGTACAGAAGTTTTGAAGATGTAAAAATCAAAATCTTTCACCACAGCCTTAAAGCCTGGAAGGAGAGAGAGCTGTTGATCCACAGAGAGATATCAGAGCCATAGCACGCCTGAGGAGGGCTGCTGGAGCATCTCCAGATTTCCCTTTGTTTAAAACTATGTCACCATTTGAAATCTAGCTAATGTGAAGAGAATTTATAAGCTGATTGCATGCAGCGTTTCCCTTGTTAGGGGTTAATTATTATGCGTCTTTCCTTGCACCATATGGTGGACTTTTGTTTGCTCTGAAATGCCTCTCTTTTCAACAGCTCTGCAGATTAGAAAGTAAAGCTCATTAGCTAACAAACGTTATCCTTTTTACTTACATTTTACATGGTTTTATATAATTTTACATATACTTGACTCATTGTCAAGTATAACTAGATACGGTTAAAGAAAATTGATGTTTATTTTTAATATTTCTTCTTTAAAAAAAAAGTGATCATAGTATTTTTTTTTTAGTTTTCTATACTCTCTGTACTAAGAAGAAAAGTTTTCTTTCTGTACCTTATTTCTGTGTTTATGATTAAGTATGCCCATGAGCATGTGTACTCTTCAAATGACAAAAGTTTAAAACACTCATTGCTACAGGATCAATGCCAAGCATCTCCAAGTGAAACTGGTTTTATGAAGTCAAAGCTACCTTAAACATATTTACTTTCATGATACTTCTAGTCTAGATGTGAGTACAGATAAGAAACAAAATAGAGCAAAGTAATTTAGGTGTATAGTTGCTTAAGCATTTCCATTACAGCTCTTAATTTTTGGCTAAAATTTTTCAGACTGATGCATTTTCTGTTTTTTTTCCTTAGTAGTTTTTGGAAGAAGAATACCAGACCTTTGAAATAAAATATTAATCTTTTGTGTTAAGTGAAAAGTGAAAGGGTGGAATATGGGGGGTTTTATGACTTACTTGTATATGCATATTTATTTGAACAAAACTTGCAGCAAAATAACTAAGTTGAAACTTTGGCAAGGAAATAGTGATTATTGATTATTATTTTACCTTTTTAATATTTTTGACAAAATTCCGTTTTGATCTGGCATAAGTACATGTCTTTGGACAGTACATATTTTTCATGGACCTTTTATGGAGTTATGCCTTCTTGAGTGTTATGCAGATGTTCAAAACATTAATCTTGATGAATTCTGCAAACACAGAATAATGGAAAATGTTAAATATTGCACACAAGCTCTTTATATTTTTATTTAATTTAAGCACACTTTAGGAGCCACTGGAAAAAATCATTACTGTAATATTAAAAGATTCATTTTATCACTATTGCCATTACCATGCCCTACTGGTATTATCACTGTCTGGATATACCACTAAGATTATTGATTATTAATGGTAGAATGAGAAAGGAATTCTGCCAGTACATTATAAATATTCCGAGAAATTGAATAGGAATTATTATAGCACACTTGTGGTACACAGGTTTGGAAAACATGCCTTTACTGGAACTGGCTTTAAATGAATTTTATCCCATTTGCTGCTCCATTTTCATATTTTTCTAAATATTTTTAAGCTTTTTCTGCTTATGACCCATCTTTTCCAGGCTTATTGTAAACTTTTCTCCAAATCTAAGAACTGTTGTATGGATCATTATTTGTAACAATTTGTGTCACAAATCAACTTTATGATTTTTCTGAGGGACTGAGTCCTGCTAACCAAGATGGAAATAAAGATATCCTATCTTGTTTCATGCAGGTATTTCTGATAAAGAAAGAGAATGCAGTGAGTTTTGTATAAAGCAAGGGAAGGTAGACATAATTCTGTTATTTTTCTGCTATGAATATATCTTACAGTACTTTTCACACAATTTTTGGAAGTATACTTAAAATTATCTCTCATCTGCAGGGCCATATAAAACTCTGCTACCAAACTAGCTGAGAGACAGTGTCATTATCAGGTTTGGTTGGGGTTTTTTTGTTTTGTTTTTGGGGTTTGTTTTTGTTGTTGTTGTTTGTTTGTTTGTTTTTCTTGCAGACTTTTTTTTTCTTTTCTTTTGGAATAGCACTGAAAGGCTTCCATCAGACTTCAGGCTGACTACATTAGTCATTAGATACCCATATAAAAATACATTCTCTAACCCAAAAAGCTTGCCAAGGACAAGGTGAAATGCCAGTGTCCTGTTTACCACTCTTTCCAACGTCCTACACAGTGAGATAGACAAATGTCCTTACTCTGAAGGACAGCTTTATGATTCTAATTTCAGAAACTTCCTGAGTAATTAAGACATGCTCATTTATTATGCCAATTTACAATGGTTCTGTCTAGATAACAATAGAGATTCTTCAAATTTCTTTCCACCATTTTAGATGAAAATCTTTATCTGCTGGTTTGACACACATTTCCCATGTCTTCTTTCCTAAATCTCTGCCTTAGACTATTTTTTTCTATTAGACATGGCAGAGAAAACGTTACACAGCTTTTGAACTTTAGATTAGGAAATTAAGTCAAAAGTTAGTGAAAGTCTGAAAATTTCTGGGACTTGGAAAAGTTTAATTTTTGTGATCAAGAGTTGTTAAAATATCACCTTTCTTAAAAACTGATGAAATACACATTTAACCAGACTTCAGGTTTAAAACCTCACAGTAAAAACCAGAAAAAAATATTTGTGCTATGTAAACAAGTCATTATGCTAGTAATTTTTGATTACTGTGTGGTTTTTTAAAGAAACAGTACTAATATTACAATGGTTTTACTATTAAAAGAATATAAATTATTACCCAGAAAATATTCTTGTGACAATGACAACTTTGCTGAAATAACAGATATTACAAAGTATTGAATGGTAGTCTAGAGTGCTTATTTTTTAATCATAGTATTATCAATCATGTGACTTACAGTAGTGCAGAATTTTCTTTTCAAAGAATACCCTAATATTTCAATATGTACATGTGTAACAGATGTGTGCCTTATGAAGCAAACACTGAGTTACTACTAAAGATTTTTAAGTTATATTACTGTATTAACAAAAAAAATCGTGTTGTAATGAAGAAAACCAAATCCTATGTGTAACAGCAGAACATGTGACTTTAAATTTTGGTCTGAATTAGTAATTCAAGGAAGTTGTATAACATGGTTTAATTTTGTTCAGTGTGCACAAAACCAAAACAATTTACACATGTAATACACAAATAGAAATTAAGTTTTAGCATGCCCTGTCACTCTACTGATTTGTTTCAGCTAAAAAATTAACCCTGTATCACCATGGAAAAGGTCTACATTTAAAAAAAAAAAAAGAAGAGTAGAAAAAGTATCCCTTAAGCCTTCACTTTTAAAATAAAATAATGGCAAACACTTTTTCTTCTGCCTTTGAAAGCCTCTTCTGCATCAAGCATCTGGATCTCAAGAGCAAGATTCATTTTTTGTGAATAAAAAGTGACCGTAATTAAGGGAAAGTATTTCATACACAGCTGTGATATAGAAGTATCAGGGTGTCTCACCCACACACTGATGATTCCTGTGATGCTCCAGCTCCTTACACTCAGTTTCTTTCCAGAGTAATTCTCACAGGCAATACTAATAGTTGCTAAAATACATCTTAAGTTTTCCTTGCAATGCAGAACTTCTAGTGATTTTCCTATAAATTGACTTTAACCTGTAAAAAGAAATAGCAAGAATATGTGAGTGTAATTAATAAGTAAAAACTGAGCATTTAATATTCAGCATTGTGTAATCTGAAGTCATACAAGCAGCAAATGTTCAAGTGGCACTTACGAGATAGCTTCTTTGAGTGGCAGGAGCATTTTCTCCTTGAGCTGTGGCCAAGTCCACATCTACAGAGGAATAAACCTATTTGAAAGAGAGATACAGTGAGGTCATGATTTTGTTTCTGAGCATCTTGTTAGTGTATATCACTAAATTGATGTTTATACTGGAACAGCTTTTAAAGCAGGAATAGCACTGTGAACTGAGTGCCCTGAATTCTCCTCTCACCTTGTTTTTTTGAAAGGGATGCCACCATTTCCATAGTTAAGAATGAAGGAAGAAGGAAACACAAAAAAACCCAAACAGACAAAAAAAAAATCAAAAAAACCCCCAAACAAACAAACAAACAAACAAACAAAAAACCCAAACCAACAAAAAAAAAACAAAACAAAACAAAACAAAAAAAAAACCCCAAACAATTAAAATGATGAGAGAGTAAGTGCTGGTCATTCCAGTCTGAAACATCTTTTTGTTAGGCTGTTGCTCAGTGTTTTGTCATGCTATGTTTTATCCCTTATGCAAGCTTTACTGACCTTTCTGGTAAGCATTGGCCAATGGAGATTGGAATCGCACAGTAGATCATATTTTGAAAAACAACTGCTTTTCCAGACTCCCCTGGGACCATATATTTGTATAAGTTCAGTTTAGAGCTTTTCAAGTTTAGCATCTAACCAGAAGTCTGTATGCTGGTGATAAAGTCAGGAGGTTTTTTTAAACTCCATGAATCCGAGAACAAGACATAGGATGTTGGATCAGAATGTAACTTTAATCTAAGGAGTCTTGGAGATTTTATTTTTAACTTTGGTGTGTCACTTAGAGCCTAAAGTTGCATGATGGTGACCCTGGATTTTCTGGTCTGAAATCACCATTAGACAATGAGGCATCCAGACACCTTCCATCACTGGGGCAGATGCTGATGCTTAAGGTGCTTCAGTTCCCAAACTCCATTTTAGATGAAAATCTGACACCTAAGGTTGCTGTATTTCTGTTAGTAATGAAATTCCTTGCTTTCCATATTTTTTCTGATCAACATACTTCAAAACTAGTATTTCACTGAAAGTTTTAGTAAATGCTAATAAACAATAAATATTTTAAGTGGAATTATGACAATGAAAATTTACATCATCAAATGAGAAAACCTATTTAAAATAGATAAACACTTGCTATGGTAACAGCTGGTTGCTATAAAACCTCTATTGCAAAACTCAGGATTGTCTTCACATGTACATACTACCTTTTTTTTTTTGTCAAGGAAACATAATGTAGTGATTTATTGCATTATCAGCATCACTTTGGTGGATTTTGTTTGTTTGTTTTGTGATATTTATTATTGGTTGGTTAGGGGATGTTAATTATCCCAGCAAATTCAGTTCATGATTTCTCATGAATAAAAGAACATTAAAATGAGAAATTACAGTGTTTTACCAAGAACATCTCTGTGTAATCAGAAATCTGTATCTAGCTGAAGAAAGATAGTATTCTGTCAGAATACAGAGATTCATTAATTGGCAAAAATCAGTGTCCTGGCAACGTAAAAGTCCAACAGCATTTATAAATATGCAGCCAATGCCTCAATAAAGATGTGATAATTAGAGGGTCATCAGTTTAACACTTTTTGGTTTCTTTAATGTCATTAATGCACAAGTCATTTGTAGTATTGATTGTTTCTGGCGAGCAGAATTATTTAACTGGTGAGCAGTAAAAACAAAGCAGGTGTATTAGCTTCTATTCACAGCTGATGCTCCAATGAATCAGGTAGACCAAAAAATACATTAACCAACCAACCAAACAAAAAAAGTGCCAGGTGATACATCCTAAATGAAAGTGCAGCCCTCATTGCTGGACAGTTTAAGTTAAAAAGCTGTATCCTGGTATACATACTGAGGTTGTTGCTTACCTCAGAACTGTGAAAGAATTGAAGTAGTAAAATAAACTAGAAAGTTAAAGATGGAAACACCAAGTTAGTAAATAAAAGTGTATGTCTAAGAGAGAAATAGTTTTGCAGAGTGCATTAAATAAACCATTGTAAAGACTGGCAATTTCAAAATAACTACCTTGAAAAAACAAATCTTTTGAGAATTTGAAAAAAGACACATAAATTTTACTTAGAAGAAAACTGTGTTTGAATACCATGACAAAAGAGTCAGAAGAAAAAGAGGACAAAGATTAATTTCATTAAGATCGCTTCTTTATTCTAGTCACATAATTTTCTTTATTTTAACATTTAGATCTGTGATTTAACACCAGGCTGCATGATTCTAATGATGAAAAGACCTAATTTGTTTTTCCAGCTCTTAGTAGCATTCTATTTTTGAGGCCTCTTTCTCAAGCCCTACACGCTGTATCATGTGCTTTCCAGTCCCTTGGGGGATGCAGGCTGGTAGTATGGATGCTATCTACTAACTAGATTTAGGTCATTGTTCCAAAATGGAGAGGGATGGAGAGGGGTACCATGTCCTCTTTATTATTTTAAACAGAATTTACCATTTGCAATTAAAAGGATGAAAGATAATTTTAGGATGTACAAAAGAATCCAGTTTGGACAATCTTTGTTCAAACATAATTTTCTCTTAAACAACCACTCAATGCCAGTACATTCCTGATTTATGTATGTAAGTTTTAATCCTTCTCTTTGTCTACCATGGGCAAACATCACAGAGAAAAGTCTTCTGTAGTAAGATTTTCTGTTGTAAGTAAAAGTTTAAGTTATGTTTCAGTTAAATTACAGTTAAGTAAAGGTTTACTGTAGTAATGGTAGAGGAACCCTAGAAGTATAACTACCTGAGGTTGCTCTAAACTGTATGTAAATTTGGGTCACACCTCATATCCATCCTTCTAGTGACTGGATATAACCTTCCTTACAATATCTCTATTTTGCTATATTTAAGAAGGTTGTCTTTTCCATGCTCTTTTGTTCTTCCACAGTTGAGACACCTAAAGTCTCTGTCCTCATTTCATGTTGCAAATTCTGTGGAATTTAGGCTTCATTAACCTCTAACATTTTGTTATTCAAACATCACAACTTTATTTGAAAATTTTGAGTTCGTTTGAGTGCGTGAAACAATATTAATCATAGTTGAGTCAATGCTAGAAGCACTTTTTACATTTCAATATAGGCAAAACAAGAGAAGGTGGAAAGAAGACAGGAATTCTATAAAGAAAAAAATTCAAATCAGTCTCATCATGCATTCATAGGAAAGAGATAGTAGGATAAAAGATATATAGGAGGAAGGCTGGCCTTCCTTCTTCTCTTATCTGTTTTATTCTGGAAAGAGAAAGAGTTTTGTCCATACCAACTTCCATTCAGACAAGCCTATGGCTCTATCCAGGAGAAGCTGATACAGGCTAGGGGACATTTCTAGACCCTCTTCCTAGGTCCTGATTCCTGACAGAGGGACTTTGCTGTAGAAACAAAGGAAATAAGAGAGTTTACTTTCAGTCCCAGAATGACTGGGGCAAAGAATGCTCTTTAAGCAAAACAGCATTCCTACAAAACTGCCACTATCTGAATAACTGGTGGCAATCTCGAAATCTGTACCTTGAGCAGATGTTAACACTGTCAATCCACCTTTCACTCTGCTGATTAGTAGCCTAATTAAGAGAGTAGTGTTTTCCGTTTGATATAACTTGAGTGTTATAGTGCCCTGTTATAAAATGCCAGTGATTAGGTTATTCTTCATTTCACCATAAAAATAATACCACTAGATTTTTTAAAAAACACTAAGTGCTCCTGTCACCTTTTATTTTTATTTGTATTTTCTACCTTTGAGCTTTATTCTTTTAGGTGTACCATTAAAAATTAGTCACCTGTTAATGTGCTGAGGGCTTTAGGTACCTAAATGTTTCTTTGAAAAGAACTAAAGAACACCTGCAATGTCTTAAGGTAATAACTGTCAAACTGTCAGAGGCAAAAGTAACAAGCAAAAATATTAACAACAAAAGAAAGGAGAAGACAGCCGTTGGAAAGGGAAGCAAACTATATTTATAAAGCTGGTTGTAAAAGCAGTTAATGCTAAACATGTGATGTTTATGCCAATAGAATGAGTCAGATGTGCTTCAAGTGAAATACTGTATTTTGAACTGCCTAATGTCACCAGCGCCTGGAGGGACAGTTTGCTAACTCTCCATGAATACACAGCCAGCTCTTCAAAGTAATTTTCATTATGCAATCATGTAGCTTTAAAGGCATTCTCCCTTATTGATCTTGTTTTTGCATGATTCAACTTGTTAAGAACAAGATAAAGCTCCTCTGATAAACATTGATATTCTATAGGTAAGGAGAATTTCTTTAACGTTTTTATTGTTATTGTTTGTATCTATGCAGACAGCTTAACGTTCTGTAAGCCTCTACTAAGTCATTAAAATGGCTTTTTTTTTTTGTTTGTTTTTATTTGGTTGTTGGTTTTTTTTCCCCTACAGTTAAACTTCCTTTAAACTCTAGGCAGCTGCTTGCATTCCTGACCTTCTGGAACTACTGAGCCAGTACTCGAGATCAGTCACGGCACCTCACTTACTGTTATACAGTCAGGGCTGGGCCAGAATTTTTCCAGATTTTGCTTTCTGCATGTTGAAGTCAATAAGGCAGATGCAGGAATCAGATTTCTCAGAAAGAAAGCACTGATTGAAAAAAACCACAAACTTCGCTTTTCCCTTCCCTCTTCCTTCTTGTACCATATTCCTTGAGTTGTGGACTAGTATGAAAATTAAAGGAAAGGAACAAAAAAGGTAATTTCACACTAATTTAATAAATCTTCTTAAAAATGCTGAAGATTTGTATTTTCTTTTCTGGTTTGGTTTTCTTTGGGGGGAGTGGGATGGTTTGAAACCTAACTTGATATTAAATAGTTATATGTTAAATACATATACATATAAAATACATTCTAAGTACTTTAAAATACCATGTTGATGATCTCTTTTATTTTTTTTAAAATTCTTTTGCAAGCAGTTTTTCAACAAAATTTAAAAGGGGAGAAGTACATACCTAACACTGGAGTATGTAATCTGGATGGACTGGCTGTACAGTAAAGTGTAGTGTTTAAGCAGAATTTGGGGTGATCCTGTAACTTCAGGCCAAGCGCAGTCACTTGAGACACACACTGTCCTAGTTAGGACAGCTGAGATCAGTTCATCATGGTGGGTGTAACCCAAAACTGTATTCTATAGCCTTCCATGTCATTTCCCAGAAACTAGACTATTGTTGTCAATAGACTATTCGCACCCTCTGCCCATAGAGCCTGACTCCTCAGGCTATAAACTAGGTGTTAAGAGGCCTGTGAGATAGAAGGATGTTTCTGTCCTCACACCCTTTGTGAACTCCCCGCCCTGAGGGGAGTACCAAGCATTCCTGCCTGAACTGGAGGATATATAATCTTGGAGTTTTGGAACATTTTTCAACCCACTCGTGGGATCCAGAGGACGGCTGCATCTCATCGCTCTCAACCAGACTTAGACCACCACTGGACTGCGATCACCAGTTCTGGCCAGACTGCAGCAGCTCTCCCACCAGCAGGTTCTTCCCCTCTCCCTTTACTTTGGACTCAAACAGGGCCCAAGGAACACCACTTTGTTCAGGCCCCAGGGCACTGGGTTATACATTTGGGGTTTTGTGGGTTGAGACCAATTGTTTGTTTGTATTATTGTACTTACTGTATTATTTTAATAAATTGTTATTCTGACTTATAATCTCTCCTTTGAGTTGAGTTCATTCCCCCTGCTGGTTAACTTTTAAACCAGCACATTTTGGCGCCCAATGTGGGGCAGAGAGAGAGAAGTCAGAATCACAATTTCATTTTAAGCATTTGTCTATTTGAATATAGAAACTCCCTGATCACCATGTTGTTTGATGCACTCACATGGATGTTGTATTTGAGCCTGTTCATATTTCCACAGATGGGGTATTATTTGCCTGTTTTGATGCTTTCTTTAAGACCAGGGAGAGGGATCCAAATTGTTTTATTAGTATATTATGTTTATGTCATTCTAACATCAGAAGCAATGAGTTTCATGGTAAATGTGTATTCAGTCCTGTTTGCCTGTCCTGGTTTGGGTTGCTACTTCTGGGGCCTCATTAAAAATCGTACCCAGCTTTTTGGGGGAACAGGGGTGGATGGTTTCCAGCCTCTCACCTCCTTCTTCCCCTTCAGACCTGCTACAACAGTTTTTGAAAATATTGAGTTCCCTTTTGATGTTAAGGACAGCATAATGTTATTGTTAGTGTTGCTCTGTCTGCTCTGTACTGTGTACACCATGTTTAGGGTCAGAAAAGTGCCTTTTAGGGAGGTTGTTTGGACACCTGCCCTGGGAGCAGATAATGCTGAGTGGCACGGGAAGTGGGAGGACATCAGCCAGTATTTGGAAAAGTTTTCTCCTCCAATGATCTGGAAATTCACCCCTGAACAACTGCAGGATCCTGTTAGCATGATAAGACTGGTGAAGGAAAAATGCTCTGGCAGCTCCAGAGATGGCCAGCTCACAGCAACCTGCTGGGCCCTGGCCACTGCCTACCGGGCACTGCTTGACATGATACAGCACTGTCAGGGCGAGGAGAGAAGGACCAAATCCGCAGACACCACGTCCACCCAAACCACAGCTGAGTCAGAGGGAGAAAGAAATGAACCAACCAGCACCGTGTCCACACAAACCATCGAGGAGCCAGAAGAACAAGCAAAACCAATAGCAGTCGCCCCTGTCCAGAAAAGGAAATCAAAGACTAAATCAGTTCGCATAGCAAATGATGACGAAGAGGCGGGACCTTCACATCCACCGGAGGAGACAGAGCCAGAAATAATCACTCGGTCCCTATCCCTGGGTGAGCTACGTGAGCTCCGGAGAGAGTTCACACGACAGGCGAACGAGTCCATTCTGACCTGGCTGCTCCGAATCTGGGATGCCGCAGCTAACGATACGATCCTAGATGGGAGTGAAGCCAGACAGCTGGGATCCCTGTCTCGAGATGTAGTCATTGATCAGGGGATTGGAAGGAGGCAGGAAACTCTCAGCCTCTGGCGGCGACTGTTGTCCAGTGTGAGGGAGAGATACCTTTGCAAGGAGGACCTCCACGTACAGCAAGGACAGTGGAACACGATGGAACAAGGTATCCGGTGCTTAAGGGAGTTAGCTGTACTGGAGATAATCTTTTCAGAGGATGAAAGATTCCCTAAGAGTCCAGATGGCGTACAGTGCACCTCCCAAATGTGGTTAAAGTTTGCACGACTCGGGCCAGAAATGTATTCCCGCTACTTAGCAACGCTGCAATGGAGGGAGGGAGAGGACAAGGTGGGAGCATTGGTTAGCAAACTCAGGATTTATGAAGACACTGTCACCGCCCCATTACGAGCCCACGTCTCATCTGTGGAAACCAAACTGGCTGAACACGTCCGAAGCCTAGAAGAGAAAATTGAAGAGGGACACCAGAAGCTAAGAGAAGAAATTAAGGAAGGGATTTTCCATATCTCGCCAGGACGAACAAGAGTCTCTGCTATCAGGAGCCAGCGTCCCCCAGCTAAGGAGAGAAGGTACACTCCACGTGGCGATCTATGGTTTTACCTCCGTGAGCATGGAGAAGATATGAGGAAGTGGGATGGGAAACCCACCTCTTCCTTAGCAGCCCGGGTACGTGAACTGAAAAGAGGAACAAATACCATAAAGAACTCTTCAAGGGTAAACGTTGCTCCAGTCTCTCGTGGGCAAGACTCCAGACGGTACAGGAATGATCCTCTTGAAGGGACCTCCAGGTCATACCCACAAGAAGAGCACAATGAGTACCATGACCAGGACTAGGGGTGCCCTGCCTCTAGCCAGGTAGAGGAGAGGGACAATCGAGTCTATTGGACTGTGTGGATTCGGTGGCCTGGCACATCAGAGCCACAAAGATATAAGGCTTTAGTGGACACTGGCGCACAATGTACATTAATGCCATCAAGATACGTAGGGGCAGAATCCATCTCCATTTCTGGGGTGACAGGGGGATCCCAACAGCTGACTGTACTGGAAGCTGAAGTGAGCCTGACTGGGAAGGAATGGCACAGACACCCCATCGTGACTGGTCCAGAGGCCCCGTGTATCCTTGGCATAGATTACCTGAGGAGTGGGTATTTCAAAGACCCAAAAGGACTTCGTTGGGCTTTTGGCATAGCTGCTGTGGAGACGGAGGAAATCAGACAGTTGAACACCTTACCTGGTCTCTCAGAGGACCCCTCTGCTGTGGGACTGCTGAAGGTTGAAGAACAATTGGTACCGATAGCCACAGCAACAGTGCACCGTCGGCAATACCGCACCGACCGAGACTCTGTGACCCCTATACAAAAGATGATCCGTGAACTGGAGACCCAGGGGGTGGTCAGCAAGACTCGCTCACCCTTTAATAGCCCTATATGGCCAGTGCGTAAGTCCAGCGGAGAGTGGAGGCTGACGGTGGATTACCGTGGACTCAATGAAGTCACACCACCCCTGAGTGCTGCTGTGCCGGACATGCTGGAGCTCCAGTACGAGCTGGAGTCCAAGGAAGCCAAGTGGTATGCCACCATTGACATAGCCAATGCCTTTTTCTCCATTCCTTTGGCAGCGGAGTGCAGGCCACAATTTGCTTTCACTTGGAGAGGTGTGCAGTACACCTGGAATCGACTGCCTCAGGGGTGGAAACACAGTCCCAGCATTTGCCATGGACTGATCCAGACTGCACTGGAAAAGGGTGAGGCTCCAGAGCACCTACAGTACATTGATGACATCATTGTATGGGGGAACACAGCGGGCGAAGTCTTCGAGAAAGGAGAGAAGATAATCCAGATTCTCCTAAGAGCCGGTTTTGCCATTAAACGGAGTAAGGTCAAGGGACCTGCTCAGGAAATTCAGTTCCTAGGAGTGAAGTGGCAAGATGGACGCCGCCTAATTCCAATGGAGGTGATTAACAAAATAGCAGCCATGTCCCCACCAACCAGCAAGAAGGAAACACAGGCTTTCCTAGGCGCTGTGGGCTTTTGGAGGATGCATATCCCCGAGTATAGTCAGATTGTAAGCCCTCTCTACCTTGTGACATGGAAGAAAAATGATTTCCAGTGGGGCCCCGAACAACAACAAGCCTTTGAACAAATTAAACAGGAGATTGCCCATGCGGTAGCCCTTGGGCCAGTAAGGACAGGACAGGACGTGAAGAACGTGCTCTACACCGCAGCCGGGGAGAATGGCCCTTCTTGGAGCCTCTGGCAGAAAGTGCCTGGGGAGACCCGAGGACGACCGCTGGGATTCTGGAGTCGGGGATACAAAGGATCTGAAGCCAGCTATACACCAACTGAGAAAGAGATCCTGGCTGCCTATGAAGGAGTTCGAGCTGCCTCAGAAGTAATCGGCACCGAAGCGCAGCTCCTCCTGGCACCCCGACTACCAGTGCTGGGCTGGATGTTCAAGGGAAGAGTTCCTTCCACACATCATGCCACCGATGCCACATGGAGTAAGTGGATGGCTCTGATCACGCAGCGAACCCGGATAGGGAATCCTAATCGCCCTGGGATTCTGGAAATTATCACCAATTGGCCCGAAGGTGAGAGTTTCGGACTATCCTCTGAAGAAGAGGAGGAGAAGGTGACACGGGCTGAGGAGGCCCCACCATATGACAAGCTACCCGCAGATGAAAGGCGATATGTGCTCTTCACGGATGGCTCCTGCCGCATTGTAGGGACAAACCGAAAATGGAAGGCAGCTGTATGGAGTCCCACACGGCGAGTTGCAGAAGCGACTGAAGGACAAGGTGGGTCAAGTCAGTTTGCAGAGCTTAAAGCCGTTCAGTTGGCTTTGGATATAGCTGAACGAGAGAAGTGGCCAAGACTCTATCTCTACACTGACTCATGGATGGTGGCCAATGCTCTGTGGGGATGGCTGGAAAGATGGAAAAAGGCCAACTGGCAGCGCCAAGGGAAACCCATCTGGGCGGCGGAGATGTGGCAGGACATCGCTGGCCGGGTAGAGAAGCTGAGTGTGAAGGTCCGTCACGTAGACGCTCATGTAGGCAAGAAACGGGCTAATGAGGAGCATCATAACAACGAGCAGGCGGACCGAGCTGCCAGGATTAAAGTCTCTCAGGTAGATCTGGATTGGCAGCACAAAGGAGAATTATTTCTGGCTCGATGGGCCCATGACGCCTCCGGTCACCAGGGGAGAGATGCAACATACAGATGGGCTCGTGACCGAGGGGTGGACTTAACCAAGGACATTGTCTCACAGGTCATCCATGACTGTGAGACATGTGCTGCCATCAAGCAGGCCAAGCGGGTGAAGCCTCTATGGTATGGTGGACGGTGGTCGAAGTACAGGTATGGGGAAGCCTGGCAAGTTGACTACATCACGCTCCCCAAAACCCGCCAAGGCAAGCACTACGTACTGACCATGGTAGAAGGAAGCACTGGATGGTTGGAGACATACCCCGTGCCTCATGCCACTGCCCGGAATACCATCCTGGGCCTTGAAAAACAAGTCCTGTGGCGACACGGCACCCCGGAGAGAATTGAGTCTGATAATGGGACCCATTTCAAGAATGGCCTCGTAGACACCTGGGCCAAAGAGCACGGCATTGAGTGGGTGTATCATATCCCCTACCATGCACCAGCTGCTGGAAAAGTTGAGCGGTGCAACGGACTGCTGAAAACCACTCTGAAGGCACTGTGTGGGGAGACTCTCAAACACTGGGAGCTGCATTTAGCAAAGGCCACCTGGTTGGTCAACACCAGAGGTTCCATCAATCGAGCTGGCCCTGCCCAATCAGAACTTTTGCATACTGTAGATGGAGATAAAGTCCCCGTGGTACATATGAGAGGAATGTTAGGGAAGACTGTTTGGATTAGTCCCACCTCAAGCAAAGGCAAACCCATCCGAGGGATTGTTTTTGCTCAGGGACCTGGTTCCACGTGGTGGGTAATGCAAAAAGATGGGGAGACACGTTGTGTACCACAAGGGGACCTAATTTTGAGTGAGAATGGTCTGTAATGTTTCATTGTATATATATATATATATAGATAGATAGATAGATGTATATAGTTTTAAAGGGATATAGTTTTTAAAGGGGGTTAATTTGGGCATGACATGGATGGCATAGAATAAGGGGTGGATAATGTCCTAGTTAGGACAGCTGAGATCAGTTCATCATGGTGGGTGTAACCCAAAACTGTATTCTATAGCCTTCCATGTCATTTCCCAGAAACTAGACTATTGTTGTCAATAGACTATTCGCACCCTCTGCCCATAGAGCATGGTGGGTGTAACCCAAAACTGTATTCTATAGCCTTCCATGTCATTTCCCAGAAACTAGACTATTGTTGTCAATAGACTATTCGCACCCTCTGCCCATAGAGCCTGACTCCTCAGGCTATAAACTAGGTGTTAAGAGGCCTGTGAGATAGAAGGATGTTTCTGTCCTCACACCCTTTGTGAACTCCCCGCCCTGAGGGGAGTACCAAGCATTCCTGCCTGAACTGGAGGATATATAATCTTGGAGTTTTGGAACATTTTTCAACCCACTCGTGGGATCCAGAGGACGGCTGCATCTCATCGCTCTCAACCAGACTTAGACCACCACTGGACTGCGATCACCAGTTCTGGCCAGACTGCAGCAGCTCTCCCACCAGCAGGTTCTTCCCCTCTCCCTTTACTTTGGACTCAAACAGGGCCCAAGGAACACCACTTTGTTCAGGCCCCAGGGCACTGGGTTACACATTTGGGGTTTTGTGGGTTGAGACCAATTGTTTGTTTGTATTATTGTACTTACTGTATTATTTTAATAAATTGTTATTCTGACTTATAATCTCTCCTTTGAGTTGAGTTCATTCCCCCTGCTGGTTAACTTTTAAACCAGCACACACACGTACAGCTGTTGTGCTGGTCAGCTGGCCAGCTGTTTGCATGTTGCACCTTACAAATGTGCATTATTCACAATCCTAATTTATCATGTATTTCTACATATTTTGTTTATGTGTGTTTCATAAACAGAATGCAGAAACTTAAAAGCCTGTTTTTATTTAGGGTGTAAGAGTGGTTTCTAGGGATCCTGGAGAAAAGTTAATGACTGCAGCAGAAAGGTGGGTAGGTGGTAGACTCTGTCTGCCAAACTTTGCTGTGTATTGCACATTGACACAAATTTTAAACTCTAAGTAAAGCAGACTCTTTAAAGGATATACCTTGTTTACCTCTTGAAGAAGCGTGGCAGGTGTTTCTGCCATCCCTCAGAGGGAAGTCCAGCCTCCCTAGCTGAGTGTCTGAGCTGTATCAGATAGGGTGCCACTCTGTAGGCCTTTTAGGGCAACCCCTTTCCCTGATGAAATTTCTTCTTGGGAGTGTTTTTTTGGTGTTTACTGCATAGACTCAAGAGTTTAAATTAGGGAGGCTACATCCCAGCTGTGGGTAATAAATTGAGACAAATACCAGAAATTATCATCTCTGTATTTCTATCAGAGAAAACAAATATTAGACTAATGATTTAAAATTAAATAATGATAATAAAATAATTAAAAGACCAAACCCTATGAAAGATGTAGAATGAAAAAAAGTCCTACCAGTTATGTGGTAGACGTAGGTTCAGATGTAGGTTCCATCTCAGGACACACCTGGAGAAACAATCTAGCTTAAAGGCCCATCTAAGACTTGCTTGCCTAAGATCTGAATGACCAACAGCATCTCTTTTTCTGCTTATTGAAAGGACCTTAATGAGACCAGACTTGTATTTTAATATCTCTGGTGAAAAATTAGGTGGAATCAGTCCAGGCAGGTATTGAACACTTGGGGTGTGAAATTTTTGTTCATATAAGGAGAGTTGTATTTACTGATGAATTGCAGTTTACCTTGAATGCTATAATGTATGCAGCAAAACCTGTTTTAATAAAGATAAGCCAGTTGTGTGCCCCACTTCTGAAATAAGTTTGCAGTCATGTCCATTTGAAGGTAGTTACTCTGTTTAAACTGCACACATGCTGCGCGTATGAAGCTCTGATTGGTTCCTCTGCATACAAATATTATTAAAAAAAGTACCATGACTCTCTATATTATCTGACTTTATATTTCATAAACTTTTAGTTTAGTTTGGATTAAATACATTTAAAGGTTAAAAAAAGATAAACCCTTCAAGTAGAGGTATAAAATAAGATATGCCCTTATCATTGCCAGCTTTATTTCATGACTAGTTCATGAAACTAGCCACTGTTGGCTAGTTAGAAAAAAAGAGGATTTTTTTTCTGTTTTTATTATCCCTGAGCATATGTACAGTAGAGCTTTGCTTAGTTGAGTAACCCCTCTACTATTTCAGCTTTTTCAGTGGCACTCACATAAAGAGCTACAAAAACTCATACTTAGGTAATAAATAGATTGGGTATTTTTGTCATTAAATGATTATAAGAGGAGTTTCTAAGTGGTTTAGCACAACTATTTTCTAAGTCAGGGTTTTTACATGAACATTTAAGAGAGAGTAATGAACATGCAGTATATTTGTTATCATGGGAAATTCCAGTACCAATAATTTATTTTTTTCGTTTCCTACAGTAAGCAGTACTGAGACCATATTCATTAAGGAAACAAGCTATAGATGTTCATGATTCTGATGTATATCCATCTTAATAAGTGTGTTATAATACATTTATGAGTATAAATAATTACATTAGAGCTTTTTCAAATTAATAAGGCATTAGACTGTCCTTCAGAGGATGTAGTCCTGTTTCTGTTTGCATATCATACAACCTTGCACATTCTGGTATTTAATACACTATTGGTCTAAATTATGTTGTATTGTTTGACTAATCTAAATATGACCCATATTGTACACTAGGCTCACTCATGTCAATTGAGTTGCCCTACTAGTGATGTGCTCTGGAATCACTAAGTATCTTATTTTTGGTGGCGAATGCAACATTTGTGCCATATATACATGTAGGCAGCAGTAATTTCTACTGTAGACTTGGAAACTCTCATAGAAAAAAAATTGAAAAATTATCTATACAGTCTGTGTAGGAAAGTAGTAATTTTCATTAAGACACAGGATACTGCTGTAGTTACGATTCAAGTTTAATTGCTTTGGTAACATTCCAGTTTTGCTGTCTCTTTGCTGTATCCTTTACAACCTGGAAGGACTTGTAAGATGTGGACACCATTTTTCCATACTTTTATTTAACAGAACAGCATATGTGGCTTGCAGTTTGAAAGACAGACCAACCCTCCACTCTCCCAATACCCTAACTATGAGTGAGGGAATGGAGAAGCATATCAAAAGTTTTTATTTGGATAAATAGAACCATAATAAACTATTCAAGGATGCTTATGCCATTTTGCTTATTTTTCCAATATATTGAGTAAGTGTGCAGTAAAAGAGAACCAGCTTTGTTGTTTTGGGGGTTTTTGCCTTTTTTTTTTAAATTTTAACCTTTCTGACTTATCATTTCATGGTTTTGTGTTACTGCAAAG
Organism: Manacus candei; assembly: GCF_025592945.1. Classification (NCBI taxonomy): domain Eukaryota; kingdom Metazoa; phylum Chordata; class Aves; order Passeriformes; family Pipridae; genus Manacus; species Manacus candei. The sequence continues at coordinate 28,728,168 of NW_026138059.1, read as the reverse complement.
AGTTCCATTTTCATCTCCTTCATCCTGGATGTTGATTAAAGTTCGACATTCAGGATGAAAGGAGTCAATGCAGTCACTACTTGTTCACACCATTAAGAATTGAAAGAGAATCAGACCCAGAATCTGTTGTTCTGGGTTTGTTTGTTTGTTTGTTTGTTTTGTGGTTGGTTTTTTTTCTCCTAATAAAATTTTAGTCCAAACTTCAGTACTACGTAGGAATATTTTCAGCATTAAATTGATTCTCTACAATTGTGAAGTTAGAGTTATGTATGTAGCCACAGTATTTAGATAGTAGTTTGTTTAAGTACCTCTGGGCTCATCAGGAATTAGACATACTAGTGTAGGTAGAAACCTGGATCCTACAAGATTTGCATGAGAGGTAAGTCAGAGCAAACTCCAGGCTATGACCTGAAAGTGCTTTAAGGATCGTGGAATATACCTCCTTAAATTCAAAGGAAAATTTAGGAGAAAGAAGGAAATTCTAGATAGTGTGTGAGAAAGATGGGGTTTACCTCACCTAAAAAGTACATAAATGTTATGTGTCAATTTTATTTGCTGTACTAGCTCATCTGTTTGTTTTTTTTTTTTAAATCAGTGCTTAAATTCACTATGTAGTCAGTGGAGAAAGTTTTTCAAAGGTCTTAAAGAGAGGATGTTTTACAATTTACAGGTCTCAGTTTCAACAGGCAGGCTCTCTTTTTGGATCTTTCCACTGCAGTTACCTCTCTGTCACAGGGAGCAAAGCTATTTGGTGAACTTAATCACTTAATTTATGTATGCTGTAACTGCCTAAAGGGTAGGTGCACCCAGGTGCCTAAGTTAGATTGTCTGGATCCCATCCAGAACTGTTTCTGAATAAAAAAGTACAAACCTATCTCTGTGAAATTGGCAAATAAATAGTAATATTTTCATTAAAAAATATAAAAAATTGTAGCCAATTAATGATGTAGCTATGTTGCATAATCAGTTGTGGTAATTACATTTTTAATTACTTTACCCTTAGGACCTGATTCTGATGTTGTTTCCACTGGTATAAAGCAAGGATAACTTAGATAAAATCAATGCAGCTAAACTAAAATATAATTGATGAGAGGTCAGAATTGAACCCTAAATGGTGTGCTAAAAATGGAACTAATCAGAAAGCTAAATGGGTTTATAATTTGTTCAATTGACATTTTCATGATCTAAATCTCCAAGAAGTTAACCTTTGGATATAGAACTTGGGTTTCCTTTAGAGTCTCATAGCATTCAAGGAAGTGAAGCCACTAGAAAGTCTGTAAAAAAAAAAAAAAAAAAAAAAAAAAAGATGATTCTGTACAGTTTTAAAACCACATAGTAAATTCTTTCATTAAATGATTGATGTGTTTCCAGCTTAATAAATTTCTACATCACACAAGTCTTTGTGCAAAGTCTTCCGGTGAGCAAAAGCTGGAGAACCATTGAACCATAGCATGTTCTCAAATAACAAAAAAAATCTCCCCAAATCGAAGGTTACTTTGAGCAGTAAGGAGATTTATGAACCAATGTCTACTCAAAGTGACGAATATTTAAGATCCTTTTGAAATTATTTTTACTCTTTGTGTAATAGATAGTAGGGACATATTTTTTAAAAAATGTACCAGTTTATCATATATCATTGCATAAGTCCTTATATCACAATATTGCTGGTGTCAAAAAAAGATAAAACATAAACAAATTGAAGATATTTTGCTAAAAAAATTGTGGGTTTTATTGTTAACTAAATATGTGCATTATGTCCAAAGTAATTTTGTCTGTTGATTAGGCTCATGTTAATTTGTATTGTATATTCAAATCAATCAAATAGCTTCACTTTACAAAGTATGTTACCCCAAAGATTTTCCTCTGCTTTTGTACAGCACTGTTTTTTGAACAGCTGATGCAAACCTCCAAAGTTATTTCATTTGGGGCAATCAACATTGCACTAAATGGATTTTTTCTTGGTTGTCACAATACATGTGAATTTTTTATCATCCAGGGAAATTTTGAATACTGTATTTATGTCAGTGACAGTTCTCCCCAGTGGTAATCTCACTCTGGTCGGTGAAACTGCTTCTTCCATGCACCCTAGCAGAAGGAGTCACAGGCTGACTGCTGTGCCTGACCTTCCCCTCACGGACATGACTTTCCCTCCTGTGCAATAGGCACTAACTTCAGGTTTACTACTTCTGTTATTTATCACTGTAGCAGAGATTCCCAGATGGATATTTATCCATTTGATTAAAATCTAGAGATTTAATGCTCTTTGGGAGGAGAACACCTCATAATGTGAAAGAAAATGCAAACTGTTTTTGCAAGGATTTCTTCCAGCGTTCCCTGCGAATACTACCCATGTTGCTTTCAGAAATATGCCCATTGTTAGCAGTGCCATTATGATGCATTTCACAGGAAGGCTGGAATAGAAGTTGTTACACATTTTAGAAATGTTAGTAAAGTAGGTTTTTTTCCCCTCCATTGAACAATTATGTCTTTGGAAGCATCAGTTTGATTAAACCTCTGGCTTAGTAATAATTATTGTTTTATGCTAACATCTTTATGGAATATTTATATGTTTTTCTGTTAATATTTGATCAACTGCTTTTAATTTTTTTGGCATGGCACTTTGTTTCTAGATTTTGGTTGGCTATGTCTGAAACAAAATGTTTTGTTATGGGGCTGGAATTCATTCATTTATGTCTTGGACATCTTACATTAAATAAACATAATCACACTAGTCTGTAGGCCAGTTCTAAATCATCTCATACATTCCAGCACAAGCGACTTTTACTTTTTGAGAAGTCAAACTAGAGCGGCAATCTTAGCTTATACGGTAGCAATAAGAATGTATTAAGGGGGTTTTGTTAGCTGTGGTTTCTGTTGTTTTGTTTTTTTTCCCATGTGTGGCTTCCTTAAAGCTGACATCTATTTGTGACTTGAGTAGATGACAGCATGAAATTCAATTACAGAAAACAGTCTCAGTCATTACACCTGTCTGCTTCCAGAGGAAAGTATTTGTAAATTGTGTTTTATCCTTCTGCTCCCTAAAACCTATGTCTGTAATTGACACTTGCCAGTAGAGATGACTGGAGACAGAAGGAGAACATAATGTGTCTGAGTAGCCCACCAGGGAAAAGAGTGTCCTCATCTTTGGGGAGTTTTGTGGTGTTTTGTTTTCTTTAATGAAGAATAATATCTGTGTGTCAAGGATTTACTGCAAGGCTGGTGGCAGATGGTTCTCTTAAAAAAAAAAAGTTATGAAAGATGAATTGCAAAAGAACACAGGACAAAAGAAAAAGCTAATTAACATAGAAATATTTCTTCTGCAAAGGAAAACAAATGCTTCGGGAGAACAAAGGCCCCTCTCTGTTATTTGTAAGGCTGGTTTGTTACTCTAACACATTTGTAAGAATCAGGTTTGTGCCTCACATGTCAAAACTTATTCACAAAACAAGAGCTGTGGATATCTTGGGAGTCAGTGTTGTCACTTGTTACGCAACTCAGCATCCATTCAGCACTGATTGATGCCCAAGTCACCAGTTTTGGAAGAAATGAGATGCAGACATAACAGTAATATTTGTGTCAAACGTCAGGCAGGAGAAACAGGGGAGTTCATAGAATGGATCTAGATGTAGACTGTGACCAGAAAAAAAAAATCAAAAAAATCAAAAAACATGATGGACAAGCTGTCAGCCCTGATCTCTCTAAACTGTTTAGTTTCTTTCTGGTTGGTTCTTTTTATTGGTTTCTCTCCCCAGAATTTCACCAGAGTAAAGAGCTTATAGAACTGATCCAGCTTCTGATTTTTGAGTTTGATGGAGGAATTACCAAACGATTAAGTATTTTAAATGCATCAGATATATAAAAGATATGGGCAATTAGTATTCAGGTAGCCCATTTAGGTAGTCACTGCTTCTGTTCCTCTCTGTAGACCGGCAGGTACTTAGAGAGTTTTTCAACCACAAAAGTAATGGCAAAAAATGTAATGGAGTAATTCACTCAAGTATTACTTGACTACCTTGCCTGTTACCATGTACTCAGGACATCCCCAAGTGGCTCAGAGAACTGTGTGTGCCTTTGCTCATGGCTTACAAAGCACTGTGAGCACACTGTGTTATTTTTATGAGCCGGAAAGTAGGAGAGGAAGTTAAAATGACTTCTCTATAGGATATTGTTAGTGTAAAATATCTGATTTATTTGGGGCTCTTCTTGAATGCCACAGCTTGTAAACACAGTGGGGAATTTCTCTGCCATTGATCCAAAGCAATGGGTACTAATGGCATAATACAGTGGTACTCAATAACCTTTTATCATGGGCTGCTTTGTCATGTGGAGGCTTAACTGAGGGGAGAGAAATGCACTCTAACAAAACAGAAAATCTTATCAATTTCTATCAATACATTTAATATTTTTCAGTATAAGAGCTATCTTAATCTTTTCTCTTTTTGCATGAACTATCATATGGAGTAACATGGAAATTATTGTGCATATTAGTATAAACATGAAGTGGAATGTAGGTATTTTTTTCCCAAGCATTCCAAAGACAAACTGTGACAGCTTTCTAATATGCCTTTAGTAGCACTCAAGTGAGTGCCATATTACAATGCTCTGAAATTCTTTAAAAATTTATAAATAAATAGAATAAAAAATTTATATAGATAATATATTTTATGTACATATGTAACTTTTTATGACAAAAAGATTTTGTATCTTTCTAAGAAGCAGAATATCTAAATAAGGGAAATATCTATACTGTAAAGTGTTAAAATTTGCCCAGTATCCACAAACCCTTGTCAAGGTTTGGTTTTAAGTGACTTCATGTACATCAGACAGATCCTTAGAAGCATGCAAGGGCATGTATCCTGAAGCAAGTGAGTGCATGTATCCTGAGGCATCTGTTTTCAGACTAGCACAAAAACCAGTGTGATGCCACATGCTGACCCTCAGGCCCCTGACAGCAGTAACTGCAGTTCCTCAAGGTCTACAAGCTGTTTGCCTTCCACTCGGCAATTCTGATGTCTAAGTTTCCCTTCAGAGCAAACCAGAACGTGGTAGGAGGCCAGGCTGTGACTTCACTTACATGCTTTCTCTTGGGAGCAAATTAGTGTAAAAGCCAGTGTGGAAGGGTGCCCTTTGGGTAATCTGGGTGTAGGACTGTATGGAGTATGGGGAGTTTTGTATTCTCTTCCTGAATAACCCTTTAAGAGCTAACAGTAGTATAATTTTCTGCTACTATTTTATTTATATATATATATATATATATATATATATATATATATATATATAATGACACATGGATTCATTTTACATTTGTTGTTGGTAAAATGCCAGATTCCAGTCTCACTTAAAACCGATGCAGAGTCAAAGCAACTCTGTTATCTAAAGATTTCTACTGAGAAAGGAGACAGTGAAGACATTTAAAAAAGAAATAATAGGTTGTAACCACTGGGATGCTGATATCTCTCTTTTTCCATGCTTTTCATCTGTTAGCAATGTCCCTTTTGGGCTCAATACTCAAAACACCCTCCAACTGCTGTAGAACAGTGTTGCAGAAAAATGATGTAAAACTTCATGTAATATAAAACTTATATTGGGCCCTAAGATACAGTTTTACAGGGATGTAAAATTGATCTCATTGCTGCTGCATGAAAAGCTGTATGATTGTTGCATATCTTTGTGATATGACAAGAAAAGAGGCCAAAAGCCAAGGGGTTTTGTCCTTCAGGAAATGCTGTAAAGGTCCTGTGCATGAAAATGACAGTGTTATTGTTGATTTTGGCAAGTACAAGATGAAGCTCAGATTGACTTCAGCATGTTATTACTATTATAAGATAAAGATATACAAAAAAAGGTTAAGGAAGGCTAGTAGCCCATTCATTCTTTAACCGTTGTATGAAAAATCATGAAACTGGAGTTGCAAATATAGTTTTGGTGGCATTTTTTATATAGGGTTTAGTCCTGCACTCATGTTCGTTTATGAAACTTTCTGTAGGAAGTGTGCCTGCAGGATTGAAACGCTTATTTCTTAGGATTTTAAATAGTTTGTTTCATACACATAAACTACTAAACATCCAGGATGCTGCTTCTAGAGACACACTTTTTTAAAAGTATTAAATTAAAAATCTCCACAAACAATGCTGTTGAGGGAATTGAGACACATTCAAGATTCAGGACTTTAAGAAATCTCTGAGAAATTGATTGATATGTTTCTTTTGCTGAATTACCTATTTTCAATAAGAATATGTATTCAGCTGATTTCATGCTAGCAATGGGTACATTATGCCTAATTCCTCTTACATGTAAAAGTCCAGCTTTACATATTTTCATTTTTCCATTTTAATTTATTTTTTATCTGTTTGGCAGTTTTGTTTGGTTTGGTTGTTATACTTTGTTTGAGGGGTTTTTGGTGGGTGGTTTTTTTTTTAGTTGTTGTTCTGATACAAAGTGAAGAAGATTTAATTTTGCAACTCTCTTTTGTCTTCTGGAATGCACACTTTAGATCAAAGAAAATGTTAGTCTGGAGAAACAGAGAAGGGTAGAGATTAAAGGTATGAGCAATATTATAACTTTTTCAGAGGACTCCAAACTAAATATAGTGCTTTCCAAAACAATTACCGCAGTTTTCTATACCTAATATTTGCACATATTAATAATCTACCGTATGCTTGGTTTAGCATTATGGATGTAACACATCAGTCTACCCAATTCAGTATTCTCTCTGGAACAGAATATATCCTTGGAATATCCTGCTCTTTTTGTCACCTCAGTTTTAACTTTTTCTATAACTTGATCTGAAAATGATGACTGGCTCGAAATCTATATAACTTGAAGGCTTTATCAGTAAAACCCAGCAGAGTTATATTTCTCTGTGGCTGTGATGTTGAAACCTGGGGAAAATCAATTTTTCGTTTTGCTGAATGGTATATTTGAAGCATTTAAAAAGGTGAATGAGTGTGCTGAGGGCCTGTCATTCTCAAAGTACTTTCTTATGCAACGTGTGTAGGTACATCTGCCTGTTAGCCCTGAGAGGCTGTGTGTGTTTGATGCATTGGATGTTGTGTCAGCAGGAAGGAGCAAAAGAAGAGATGAGGTATATCAGAAAAAAGTTGATAGCAAATGGTGTTTTGAACAACCTGTATCCCCCAGTGTAATATATTATGGAAATAATGATTCTGACAAGTGATGCCTCTTTGTAACCTGAAGTGATACAGGAGGGATTATGCAGGCTCAAGTCATTCAGGACTGGGTACTTAGTTGTCTAGAAATGTTGTAAGAAGTGTCTTTGTCATGAAAGACTTTGTTAGAGATGAGGTGACAAGAAGTAGATTACTAAAAAAGAAAACTGAAATACTTATTTATTATTATCGTTGTTGTTGTTATTTGTTTTGCTATAAATGTTATTTTTATTTCTGTTTTTATAGATTTATCTTTTTTTGGCAATTTAGTACCCTATTTTATCTTTTATTTATTTAAGGATGAATTATATGCTTTAACTCATTTTCAAGCTTGCTCAAATATAGTTGTTTCAAAACCGTAAAAAGGTTGTTAATTAATTAACATAGATAGGCAATGAGAAGTTGGATAAAGGTTTAAAAACAGGTGTCAGGAAGCCAGAACAAATAAAATATGAATGCAAAACCATCTATAAGAAAGCCATGGAGAGAATACAGAGGAAATTATTATACTAGAATAAAGAACAAAATGCTTCTGACCTGTACCGTCTCATTAAGCACAGATCAAGAAACACAACCCAAAAGGCAGGATAAAGATAGCATAAACATCTAACCTCTCACATCAGTAGATTGGCTTATATAGTTGCTCTAATTTGCGGAGATTTCCTTGCAGTGACAACAAACGGGTGTACCTTGCCAGAGGAGAATACTCTGGCTTCAGTCAGTTTAATGATTCCCTTCTTCCCCTGACAAACACGAAGACACAACATAAGGTTAGGTAGCAGGCTGCATTTTAGGAATCTCATGTGATATGGGAATTACATGCAACGTGATTGTCTTCAGAGCTACATACACATGCAGTCTGTGGGGCTGGACTTTCTCTTCTTCCTCGTGTGGTTCTCCTACCAATGAAAGGTAGCTCACCTTTCAAACTAAAACCAAACCAATCTTTGACCAGTCTTGAGTGAAATGAGTATTAATTGACAGGGAATATCTGAGTTTTGAATGCTGTCTTGCAACGTTGATAAATCACTGGTATTTTATTTTTAATGGAAATTCTTTAAGAATGGAATATTCCTGTTTGTGGTGTACTTTGTACATGTACTAAGTAGGAATCTCACACAGTATATTTTGTTTCACTAATTAAAATCTTCCCCCTTTCTCTGTTCCTCCTCCTCTGCATTGCTGTTCCTTCCCCACATACAGAGTTAACTAATACTCGGTGCATGTGTTTAATAAAAGGAAACAAGTTCATTTTGCTTCATTGCTTTAAAAAAATGACTGCTATGGCCAAGGGAATGAAAAAAATTGATAAGCAAAACCAAAAAGTAGCAAATGTTGAGAATAAATTCCAGTGACCTAGGTAATATGAAATTGTTTCATGATAAGTATAAACATTAACAAGTTTGGACATCTAAAAATGTAAGATTAGCAATTTGAAAAACATTTATCTAGATGAGATTGAAAATTATACATGAAACATAATGACCTCTCTGAAATTCATTCAGGATGCTGTGGTACTCATTTAGACAAAGAAGACAACTAGTTCATGGCAAGGAAAACTAGACAGAGTAAATTAGTTTGCTGCATTCTGGAGTCTTAGATACGAAAAAGGTATGTTTCACTAATTAAAGAGTGAAAATGTCTAAACCTTTAGAAAGAAAATGCAAAGGGAGTGAAAGAGAATGATCCTGGCTTTGTGCATCAACCCGTGGTGTTTGCCTGATACAATTCTAAGACTTTATCAGTTAGGCAGCTTAGATTAAGAGATCTTCAACTTGGATTACATTGATTATATACAACATAATAGTTCATAATGAAAATTATCATGCATGGCTTCAATCCCTAATTTTCATGGACTCTTGGAGCCTCTAATAAAATGTAAATAAATTTAATTTAAAACCCTACATGTTTTAAGTTTTAAAAAAGCTAGAAACTTCAAAATTTCATTAAGAAGTTAACGATCCAATTTTAATTTTTTAGAGGATTATTTTCTTGATTGTACTGTAGATATTTTTATTTTAATCATTATGGTTTTATACTTAATGATACTGGAGTGTGCATTCTAGATGTTTTATGTTATTTAAATTACCTGGAGAAAGTGAAGTTCAACTACTTGTTGCTTGGGGTAAGAATTTTATTTTGTTTGAACATCATCAGAATCTGTACATTATTTTACGTAGTAAAAGCTTTATGTACAGTTCTGAAATATAGTGGGATTTTTTCTTCCTAGAAAAAGGTTTAAAATTTTCAGAATTTTTGTTCAAACAAACATTTCAGTATAGAATCAGTACTAGATTCTGTGCTTGAAAAAGATATACATAAATTTATCTCTAATTTAATCTCTAATATCTCTAATATATTATCTCTAAGAAATTTATCTCAGACACCTTTCCGGTGCCTGAGTCTACTCCAAGACCAAGTCCTTGTACATATAAATGGAATTTTGCTTTTAACTGTAGGGCGCTGAGGATCAGGTCCTTTCTTTCTTTATCTTTTGCACGAGCAAAATTGATTTCCATTGAACTGAATGAGAACAAGATCGAGTTCTGCATAGTTCCAATGCCATAGCTGTTTCTATAAGTACTAGAGTACTACATCCATACAGGCAGTGTGTGTGTTTGAGGAAAACTGTGATGTTTGGCCTCCTTTGGTGCTGCACATCAGCAAAATATCTTCTGTCTTTTTTGTTAAACATGAGATAAGCTGATAAAGCAAGTTACTTTTTCAGTCTCACATTTTATTACATTCTCTCTTAAACATTTTATGTGAGAATCAATGGCTCTGTAATGCCTGTGTATTGGGTTGGGGTTTCTTTAATTTCAAAAGGTCCTTGTTTGTGGCTGATGTTAGTTAGAAAACTTAATGTCTGTGCGTGCATGCATGCAGTGTGCATGTATGTATGTCTCTGAGAGTGAGGCAGAGGAAGACGGTGTCCCCTTTGTTTCATAAGATCTACTTCTTAAATTGTCTCGCACTTTCAAAAATGCCAAGACCAAGTATGGAAACTTCAGGTCTAAAGAGAGAATGTCCTGGAAAGGTTTGAACTAATGAAAAAGAGTGGACTTACTATCTTAACAAGGTTGTTTTCATCACCAAGTCATGTTATAATCAGATAGTGTGACAGATTATTTTTTAAGCAGAATTGCAGTCAGTCATATCAAATCAGCCTAAAATGTGATTTTGGTTCTAAAATATTATTTTTCTTTTTATGTACATTTCAGAAACATGTGCAATAAATATTTAGACTCTTAATTTACTACACATCAATCTAAAAATCTGCTTTGCTGTCATCCTCAGAATTAATTTGCTTAATTGTTACTCCTACTCCATCAATCTCAGTTTTGCACTAACTTGAAAAATGCCACTTTTTGCTGTTTGCACTTTAGTTCAATTTCTATTCTAAGTTTATGAACAGTAATAGGGTACTGCTTGAATATTCATTAGCTTTGTATTGTGAGTTATGAAAAAGTGCTTTATTTTACCTTAATGAAAGTGGCTCAGCATGGGGTGGATCAGTAATGACGTTTGATTTTAGGCGTCCGACAAATTTGCTTTTTATTTATTGACACATCTTGTCCAAACAGCTCCCTCGCAAGTTAGTGGAGTAATGAAAGAAAGAGTACTGCAGAGGAGCGTCGAGCTTTCCTGGCAGGAACCAGAACATCCCAATGGAGTCATTACTGAATATGAAATCAAGTATTATGAGAAAGTAAGTGCTAAGATTATCTGTAATGTACAACAATGTGTTGTTTGCTTTATGTTGGTTTGCTGTGTTGTGAAATAGTGTTAAAGGCATCAGCTATCAACTATCCTGTCTCTCCAAAGTCAGTGATTTTGTTTATTTTTAATAACTAGCTAAATCCTGCAATTATTTTTGCTATCATATGTCTCATATATTGTATTGTGGCATACTAAAAATGAAATATACACTTGGAAGTCTGCCTTTTTTCCTTTTTTTTTTAAAAACTGTTAAGTTGGACTTGGATATTTTACCACTACACTGTTGTTTTTCTGTCTTCTTTACACCATGTTTGAAGCTTGTTTCATTTCCTTCCGTGTCACTGTAATTCTGCTCTTTATATGGTGTATCAAATGCAACTCCTGACTGCACTTTTTGTTTCCATATGAGCTGGGCAGCTTTGACTTAATGTCTGAAAATTTCCAAAACACTTCCTACAATTTCAGCAAATAAATATTTCTTATTTGTCCTTTTCAAAAGGACCAGCATTGTGAAATTTATTTTTCACTTGTTCTCTCAACACAATAATGAATTGAAGGCTGCTTTTCAATAGTAGATGAAGTGATCTCTGTTTCTGGTAGAGTGAAATTGCAATCTTACTGATGTCAAGTCAGAGTTTTACCATTCATTTCAGCGTGTCTAAGGCTTCATTCATGATAACTTTGAAGTACTTCAGAATAAAAAAATTCTGACAACCGTAAGCTGGATGAAAGCAGAGTGAAGGCAGGTCGTGCAGCTATATGTTTTTCACAGGACCCAGACTAAGTGTGTCTACTCCAGATTCCCTGGGAAATTGACTGCATAACATAACATACTCCTAATTTTTATAAAACATTCTGTGAAAAACAAAGAACAAATTAAAATAAAAAAAAAATTAACAAAGGAGTTCCTTTGTGATCATTCATGAAGACATTTCATGTCTGCAAACAAGGTAATAGTACCTCCATGTCAAAAAGACCATGTCAGTTTACTAGGTAACATGGAATTAGGTAAATTCAGACCAGATTGGATCTAATCTCAAGTGTCATATTTGATTTTCAGTGCTGAATTACACAAATATACATATCAAAAGATCTTTATATGATTTGGGAAAGCAATATAATGTTTATTTGTTGATGCTAACCTCCAGTTTAAGTTGTTAAAAACTCTTATGACAAAATTTATCAGATCTCTACAGATAATTAAGCAAGTCTTTTAAAGAAATTTTACTAATTAAACAAGTCTTTTAAAGGATTTTTACGAATTTTAGCAGGTAATTTTTGTTCTGACAGCATTTGTGTGTGCATACACACATAACTAAAGTCCACATATTTAAAAAGAGTTTACAAGGGCAATACTGTCCTCTGCGCAAAAAAAAAAAATTGCAAACCAAAAACCTTGGAATTTTTTTAATATACAGAGCAGTTTCTAATCTGGTAAAATACAGTAAATAGTTTAAATAGGTAGTGTAAAATGACAGAAAAATTATCAATATACTAGATTTTTCATATGCTAGCTTTTAGAATGTGGCTTTTAGAATATTATTTTTCCTATATGTTCATACTACTTTAAATAACCAGCAAAATTTCACTGCCAGTTTGCTGTATTTGCAAAAAAAGAATTGATGTTAAAGTTCTTTTGTAATAGAAGGAAATCTCCTAATATTATCCTTATTACAGTGAAATTAATAAGAGAATACAAAGCCTATTCTACAGTCACTGATAAACTGGGCTATATATCTTCAACTGAGACAGTTTTTGCACAAATACTTAAATGTTTGTTTTCCTTCCAAAATAGTGAAGTTCAGCTTTAAAAGTACTTCCTAATCTTGCTCAGAATGAGAGAGGCTGTTTAAGTTTTGTTCCACTAGTTTAAAAGAAAAAAAAAAGATCTGAACTTTCAGCTCTTTTTAGAGCTAAATTAAATCAAACATTTCTGTCCTTCTGAAATATTCTGATAACTGTTTTTTTCACCTCTCACTTCTGGCTAGGGCTGGAATGGAAACTGCCTGAAATCTCCAAAGTAAGCCTGTCCTGTGAGATTTCTAACTCAGGTTATTTTTATTTCTTTGTTATTTATTTTGAATGCAAGAACTGTTGGCAATTCAAATAAGCCTTATTTATGCATCAAAACCCAAACACTGAAATTCCACTGTGGCTTACAGTCCCAAACCTGTTTATGGTTTCCTTACACTTGTTTCTTGTCTCTCAAGCATTCCTGTTCTTTCTCACATACCAACATACATTCCACCATGGTCCTCACTTAGAGATGATTTAAATCCTCTTGGACAAGATATGAAGAAGTTGTTGCTAGCCAAGACGACGGGCTTGCTCAAATAACAGACTGGGCAGGAACTAGGAAAAACCATTACTGAATCTCAGAAATCATGTACTTTCTGTTAAACCTTGTATTTCAGCAAAAGCCTTTGCTGCTTTACTGACTGCAAAGGGGAAGGTTCTCCATAAATTTTAGCTGGTGAAGTACTATTGAAATGAGTACAAATTTATTCCTTCCCTCTGTATCTGTCTCATTAGCGCTGCTGCATACGGCTCATGCTTCTCTGGTCATGTGGTGCATTCAGATGGTTGGTTAATTCATCTCTTCTGCCCTTCAAATCAGGGTTGCATCTGCCACCAAAAATCAACAGGGCTGCACATATCTATGCTGAAAGATAATCTGTGTCAGTAAATGTGATGAATAAGTAGGGCTTTTTGAATACTGTAATGATCTGTGATACAGCTTTTGTACTATTTGAAAGTGAGTTATTACTCATAGGGTTTGTAATCTTTCAGCTTTAAATTTGGGGAGTGTCATACTGAGCTTCTTTCCCTGGGTTCTTCTTTATAACATAGAGTCTAAAACTGAGAAAAGACTAAAAGCCAGAGGAAAAAAATCTGAAGTGAAAACTGAGTTAAGGACCTCAGAAATTGTACAAAATCCAGGCAATTATACATTGGCAATATTGTATTTGTTAAAGATGTTGGAAGAGTAAAATGTCAAAGCAATGATGTCAGTTGGAGTTTTGCCATTCATTTCACAATGTCTAGGACTTCATTCATGATAACTTTGAAGTACTCCAGAAATAAGAAAAAGCTGACAACAAAAAACAGGTTAATGCAGACTGAAGGCAGGTTGCACAGCTATATGTTTGCCGTGTTCTTACGATGAAAGAGTGAATTTCCCTGTCCTTGAACTGTTTAGACCCCATGGATCCCCCTGGAAATCTGTGGTTATTTCTCATCAAAATTTCACAAAATGTAATCAGAGCCTAAAAAGGAATCATTTTTTGTCTGGATGTTCTATGAGCAACAACGTGAGCATCCCATTTGAATTTTATGTTACACTTAGAGCTCTTCATTGCATTGACAATGTTTTGTAATACTCCACAGAGTATGCTTTATTTTTTATGTTAGGGGAAAAGAGCATTCAGCAAATTGAAATAAACTACCCAGGCTGGCTGTCAGTTGCTGTTGTGCAACCATGATAAAATCTGATCTGTAAATGTCATTTAATCTTTGTCTTATTGTTTCCAGGATCAAAGGGAGAGGACCTATTCAACAGTGAAAACCAAATCCACTTCAGCTTCTATTAATAACCTAAAGCCAGGAACAGTGTATGTTTTCCAGATTCGTGCATTTACTGCTGCTGGTTATGGAAATTACAGCCCTAGACTGGATGTTGCCACACTGGAAGAAGCCACAGGTAAGCAATTAGGTTTACAGGGAATTAACCATTTCTGTAGAGGTAGTAAGTAAAGCAAGAAAAGAGTTATAAGCATTATAATTACAATTAGAAGGAATGAAATTCTACAAGAAAGTGGATTTTTGTAACTGTGTTTTGAAGGATGAGCTTCAATAATTTGTTTTACCATAGAACTGAAAATTAGTCTTATAATTAGCTGGGGAAGATTTGTAACATATCAGGTTCATCTCCTCTGCTGCCCTTCTAATACAAAGACTTCCTTTTTTTAAAATTCAAATACACATTTCTTTCTCCCCACAAAAGAAGTGAGTAGTGATGAGCTGAGTAACTCATCTTCTGATTCTTCTGTCACTGGGGAGAAGGAAGGAGGAGATTTCAACCCACAGAGGCTTCTCTGGGTCATTTGTTTCATTTGATTTCCTGAAAAAATCTTGATAGTTTTGTTTAAGCTGTAAATCCGTCTTTAGTGTATTTTGAATTCATTGGCAATGAATTGTGCCCGTATTTGCCTAAAATTCATACTGATACCTTTTTTATTCACCAGTGTAGATATGTGCTTGCATGTTTAGAGAAAATATTCCACATTTTGCATCTTCAGAAAGAAACTCTTCCATCAGTGAGACCTGTCAACTGTGAGCCCATTCTCAGGAACTGTCTGTGTTCCTGGCAGCTCCACCACTCTGTTGCAGACCCAAATTTGGTTACCCTGTTTTGGAACATTTGCTTCAGGTTGACCTGCCTGACAGCAGGTCAGCCAGAATTGGAGCTGGGAATCCATAGCCTACAAGTTCAAAGGGTATGGATGCCATACCCTCTCTGCACTCTATGCAGCCTATCTAAGGTGCAGACACATATTATTGCATCTTATTAATTGCAGCCAGGTGTTGCCTGAACAACTTGTGGGCATCCTTAAAACACAGTGGTTAGGTCTTGATTCCACCTTAGTTTTACACAGAATATAAAAACTATAAATAATGAATAATACCACATATCTAATAGACATAATTGAAATAGTAATTATCATAATAGCAGCAATAAGCTGTTATTACTAATATTATTAGCTCTGTGTCTAATAGCATACTTTCCATCTGTAGAGTTCTGCTTTTGGAAGAGTCAGTAGCAGAATCCCCATTTTGTAGAATGGGAACCTAAGGTACAGCCAGAAGTAATTTCTTATTTTGAGTAGTTTTCTGGAAATTAGAAGTCTGTCATAATCAGACATAAGTTTCTGCTAATTAGCTAATTTATTGTCCATAGTGGTTTAAAATTAGTTCTTAAAAATGTTTCCCCAACATTTCCTTAAGTATCTGCATATTTTTTATATACTGAATGTAAGCATTCTGGTAGCTGCTAAGATTAGCAATGATAATTTCAGAGGAAAACAGTCTTGACTGGAGTTTGGTCAACATATGGAAGATTAGGAAATCCTATAATAAATGCATCACTGACCAAGCTCCTGTACCCTTTTTCTCACTCAAGTGATGAAAAAATGCATATAAACCAGAAAGATGCTTTGCCAGCATGCACAGCAGGTTTTTTCCTTGTCACAAGCCAGCTTTGTGTTTGAGATGCCATGTAAAAATGTCCTGTCTTTTCATTAAAGAAAATTTTAAAAGTGGCATATTTTCCATTAACTTGAGAGGATGCTATAAAATATAATTCCTATCAAGGAGAAGCTTCCACAATTTCCCATATACAATTTTCAGAAAAAAATTGTTGGTAAAAAGATAGTAAATCTCATTAAATTCTTCTAAAATAGTTTTACACAAAAATATTTGTTTCTCATATTTATAGTTTTACGAGAACTTGTGGTCTAATCAAATTAGTCTTTTGTTAGCATTTTAAATGAAGATCTTTATTGGATCATTTTTAAGAAATATGCCTCAAGTGAAGTACTGTACTGTTGAACACTAAACCAGTAAGTATTATGCTGCAGTTTAGAGGCATTGTCTTCTCATTATTCCAGTGGATTTCTGAATGCAGCTTTTAAAAATCTCATAAGTGTTTCAAGAGGAAAATACACACATAAATTATGTAAGAATATATATAATGACCATCACAATCGTGTAGTCATGTTGCCTGAGTGGATTTCTCCTGGTACATAACTGGTTGGCACTTTTGGTTGGTGCTGTTAATTAGGTAGATTTTTGTATCATGCTCCATTTTCTGAATTGTGATAGAAACTGCATAGCCACTTTTCACTGTTCAAAGAACTACATCCATTATAATAATATTACTGATATGCAAAATATACATATTTTATGCCTATATTGGAACATATCATATACGTGGTGTATTGCATAAATATTTAGGTAAAAATTTCATGATTATGAAGTATACATGTTTTATAAAGGCAAAATATTTTTATTATATACTTTGTTTGTCACAGTTCAAGTCAATGACTCTAGTAATTGTATTTTTTTGTTGTCTGGGTGTTAGAGACAAAAGTGCCTCACGAAAAACACACAAATGCATGGAATATCACTTAAGTGGTAATTTTATCTCTTGGTTCACTAAAATATTTAAAAGTCAAGTTAAATGGCTTGAGGCCAGTGGACCTAAAGATGATCCTGAGCTTTTTGTAATTGAAGCAGATTTTTTCACTTGCAGAATCACAGAATCAATTAGGCTGGAAAAGACCTCTGAGAGCTTTGGGTCCAATCTTTGACTTTGTTATGGCTCTCACTGTTAAAGTAAAAGCACTCCACAAAACCTGACGTGACAGTCTTTGCTTTTTCCTTTTGCCATGAATCAGTTTAAATCAAACAAGATTAAAGCAGTATGCATATGTAGCTTTTATTTCTAATGTCTGAAATAACAATACTACGCATTTTTATAGAAGGCATAAAGCAAAATATTTAAGAAAGAAATATTTGGTGTACATGGCTCCAATTATAACTGCAGCTTTTGTGATGGACTTCACCAGAAATTCTTTTTTACAAATTGTACTTTCAGGTTGCTTGCATGCTAAAAGGTTGCTGGAGCAGCAGCACAGCATTTTCAGCTAATATCCATTTCAAATTGTCCAGAGTGTTTAGATACCCATTCCCCATCCCTACAGCCATGTATTTAAAAGATGGTTTTCAGTCCTTTAAATTAAGCATTGTGAGTTGGATGTGCACATGTCATAGCGCCAGACCAGATATCAGCCCATGTAGCAGCTCCCTGTCTCACTCCGGGTCTGAGCACAGTTTAAGCAGAGGTAAGGACAGACTTCTCTGTCCTGCTGCTGGTTTCCTGTCATCACCATTTGGGCAACACCAGTGACAGGGCAACCATGCCATGCACTCCCTGAAAGGGTCTTCTGCATCACAAAATCATTCCTCTAAGAACACTCTAGCATCTTTATTTCTGCCAAACCACAGGGATCATTCCAGAAGCTGGGTTCTGATTTACCCTTACACTAACAGAGTTCATCACACAGAAGAGAGAATCAGCAGAGTACCTGAACAGTCAAATGTCTTAGAATGATGTCACTGAATTCATACCAGACCATGCCCACAGTCAAGCCCCATTTTTTAAAGATGTAAAATTGCATCATATAATACATTGCATCCCACCTATCTTACCAGTTGGCCAGTGTACCACGTCCCAAACATTTTCCAGAGCCCAAAAAGCATCCTCTGCTTGCTTCCAGAATGTGCCAGTACCCAAAATCTGTGAGGCAGTTACACAGAGCAACCCACTCACATATGTCGGCCTCTATGCTCTCATCTTGGCTACTGGATTAGGTGACAGGCTGGGCTGGGGATTTTTCCAAACATTTTTGATGGATGAAGCTTCACACCCTCGCCACTGTGACAGGATACTGCCTCTTCTTCACTTTCAAGTGAGGTTTGCACTGAAGTTCAAAGAGAGAAGGGAACAGTTTAAGGAAATGCTATATTTTACAGAAATTTGACATTCTTTGGGATTGTCTATTTTGATGGCCTGATTATGTTATAGGAACTGAGTATTACTTACACACCTACTCTCATGCACAAGACAGTCACCACTGATTTCTTAGAAGTTCCATGAGTGGGATGCAGCCAAGCCTGCAGAAGCATCCTACTGACCTGGGTATCTCAGAAAGTTATAGTTACTCAAAGATAAGCATTCATTCTTTTCAGGTAAAGAGTAATATTAATAATGTGATCTTTCTCAACTGCATTAGGTAGAATATAGAAAAAATACAGAGTTTCTTTAGGAAATAAAATTGAAGGGGATGGGTGTGTGAGTGTGTGTGTGTGTGTGTATGTGTGTAATTTTCTTCTAGTGCAGATTATTCTAAATCTGTGTAGTATAACAGGGGGGTTGTTATTGTGTGTGTAGGGAGAACAGTCGGTACAAGTCAGTGTCACTGCCAAAATAATTCATGTTGATTGGCTCACTTCTTCCAAGAAAAAAATGGTTTATTTGTTTCTATGGGAACTTCTGAAGTCTGCAACAGGAACCCAATTCTGTGAAATTCATAAAATCCTCTTGTAGACATTATAGTTGTTACCACTGCCAGCAGTAATTCCATCATACCATCTACAATTTCGTTTACCAGCTATTAGTTTAGTTTCCTTTTTTTTTTCTTCTCTTTCACCTGTCTGCTGCATTTTGATCATGGGGTGGTTTACATGGCATCAGGCCTGCTGGAGACAGATGGGGATCACCTGTCTAAAAGAGGGAAAAGGATTCTAGTTTGTGAGTTGGCCAGGCTGATTGACAGGGCTTTAAACTAGGTTTGAAGGGGGAAAGGGATAAGACCAACCTTTCTAGAGATGAGCCTAAGGGCAGCATGCCAGTGTTGGGGGTGAAATCAATAGCCCAGTTGCAGTGCATCTGCACCAATGCACGCAGCATGGATAACAAACAGGAGGAGCTGGAAGCCATCATGCATCAGGAAAGCTATGACATAGTCACCGTCACAGAAACTTGGGATGACTTGCATGACTGGAGTGTTGCAATGGAAGGGACAGGAGAGGAAGGGGAGGTGGTGAGGTAGCTCTGTACACTAGGGAGTGTTTCAACTCAATGATAGTGATGATTAGGTTGGGTGCCTATGGGTAAGGATCAGGGAGAAGGCTAACAAGGCAGACACCGTGGTGGGAGTTTGTTATAGACCACTCAACTGGGTTGAAGAGGCAGATTAACTATTCTATAAGTTGCTGGATAATGTTTCACAATCTCTAGGCCTTGTTCTTGTGCAAGACTTTAACTTGCCAGATATCTGCTGGAAACTGAACACAGCAGAGAGGAGGTTGTCTAGGAAGTTCCTGGAGTGTGTGGAAGATAACTTCCTGACACAGATGGTAAGGAAGCCTACCAAGGGCGATGCCCTGCTAGACCTGCTCTTTATGAACAGAGAAGGGCTGGTGGAAGATGTGGTCGGCAGCCATCTTGGGCATATAAACCATAAAAAAATTGAGTTTTCAATTCTTGATGAAGTAAGGAAAGGGGTCAACAAAACCTCTACCTTGGATATCCAGAGGGCAGACTTTAGCCTGTTCAGAACACTGGTTCAGAGAGTCTTTTGGGAAACAACCCCTAAATACAAAGAGGTCCAGGAAGGCTGGCCATATTTGGAAAGGAAAACTTAAAGGCAAAGGAGCAAGCTGTCCCTGTGTGCTGAAAGATGATCCAGCAGGGAAGAAAACCAGCCTGGCTGAATAGGGAGCTTTCACTGGAACTCAGGAAAAAGAAGAGTTTATAACCTTTGGAAGAAGGGGCAGGCAACTCAGGAAGAGTACAAGGATGTCATCAGGTCTCATGGAAAGAAAACTAGAAAGACAAAGACTCAGCTAGAACTGAATCCGGCCCCTACTGTGAAAGATAATTAAAAGTGTTTTTATAAATACATTAACAGCAAAAGGAGGGCCAAGGAAAATCTGCATCCTTTTTTGGATGTGGAGGAAAACACTGTAACCAAGGATGAGGAAAAGGCTGAGGTACTTAATGCCTTTTTTCACTCAGTCTTCAGTAGTAAGACTGGTTTTCTTCAGGGCAACTAACCCCCTTAGCTGGTAGACAGAGACAAGAAGCAGAATAGACACCCTGCAACCCAGGAGGATATATTAGTGACATGCTGTGTCACTTAGACATTCACAAGCCTACAGGGCTGGATTGGATACAGACAAGGATGCTAAGGGAGCTGGCGGAAGAGCTTGCCAATCCACTCTCCATCCTTTACCAGCAGTCCTGGCTCACCAGGGAAGTCCCAGACAACTGGATGTTGGCCAGTGTGACGTCTATCTACAAGAAGTGTTCAAAGGAGGATCTGGGCAACTACAGGCCTATCAGCCTGACATCAGCACCAGGGAAGGTAATGGATCAGATCATCTTGAGAGCCATCACACAGCATGTCCAGGATGACAAAGCAATCAGGCACAGACAGCATGGGCTTACAAAAGGCAGGTTCTACTTGACCTGCGCAATCTCTTTTTATGACCAGGTGACCTGCTTAGTGTAGGAGGGAAAGGCTGTGGATATAGTCTACCTGGCCTTCAGTAAAGCCTTTGACACTGTCTCCCGCAGCATTCTCCAGGAGAAACTGACAGCCCATGGCTTGGACGGGTGCATTCTTCACTGGGTTAAAAACTAACTGGATGGCCAGAGAGTGGTGGTGAATGGTGCCACATCCAGCTGGCAGAAGGTCACTAGTGGGATTCCACAAAGCTTAGTGTTAGGACCGGTTCTGTTTAATATCTTAATCAGTGATTTGGACAAGGGGATCAAGTGCACCCTCAGTAAGTTCTCAGATGAAAATAAGTTGGATGGGAGCATTGATCTGCTGGAGGGTAGGAAAGCTCTGCAGAGGGATCTGAATCCGTGGGCTGAGGCAAATTTGATCTTGGAGGTCTTCTCCAACCTTAATAATTCTATGACTTTATGACTGGTGCCTTATGTCTCCTCCTCTGTCCATCTCCTGGTCTAGATTCTCACTTACAAATCAACAGAGCTCCACAGAGTTCAGTAGCACTGTGCTCATTTAATACAGCTGAGTACATGGCCACCCTTAGTAGATGTCAGGCAAACAGTGTATTTAACAAACCTCAAGGTTTCTCGGACTAAGTATTTACATAGTCAGTTTACATTAATGTGGCATGCATAAATTCACATATATTAATAGAATTGGCATATATTAATAAAAAGAGCCATAACGTGTGGCTATTTTAGCATATAAATTCTCTGAAGCACGGAGAAGTCCATTTTGTATATGTGGAAGCACCTTTTTGTTGCTAACAGAAACAAATGATAAGTAATAATAACTATTTGCAATGATTATTAGCAGTAAGAGATTGAAATATGCTAACTAGGTAGTCTGTGTTAAGAGCATTTCAGCTCATTTTTCTTAGAGTTAAGACACTATTTTCTTGGAAACCATGAAAGTCATATCAAGGAGCTTTAGAGGGAAAGCTTGAAGCAGAGTTCTTCAGGGATTACTCCTCTACTGTACCTCCTTGGAGGAATATCCAGGTCTTACCTCTTAGGAGGGAGTCAACAACTGAGCAAAACAGAAGGCAGCACAACAGTAGGAGGGAATGGAAGTGACTGGTGCTAGCGGTGCTGGCTTTCAGCTAATGGCTGTACTGCTTTGGCCAAGGAAATTCCAGCTTGGCTCCTTTTTATTCAGTGTAGACAATCATTTACTCATACAGCATTGGGTTAAATTTCCAGTGAAGACCCTTCTTTAGACTAGTATTATCAATATAATAGTTTCAGATAAAAGCAGGCTACAACAGTAGACAATCTACAATTCATGATGATTGACTTAAAGTTTTGCAGTCCCTTTTTAGTGATTAATTTTTAACTAATCTCTTCTCTGTGCTCTGTTTGCAGCCACAGCTGTTTCCAGTGAACAGAATCCTGTTATTATCATAGCTGTGGTTGCTGTGGCAGGAACCATCATTCTGGTCTTCATGGTGTTTGGTTTCATCATCGGACGAAGGTATTGCATCTTTCATGGGCATTAGCACATCTGACCCCACTCTTGTGAACTCTTCAGACATAGTCTGTTCTGGGATAGTAACTTGCAACACTAAAACAGAAATAATTTTTAGTAAGGACAGTTTTCATTTAAATTCCCTTACCAATTATATGGTTTGTCCTATTACCTTGGCAAGACACTTAAATCAAGATGTTCTTTTTGTACTATGTAAATGTGCTGTAAAAGGAACCCCTAGCAGGTTCTTTAACTGTACTCCTCAAAATCCCTCTTCCTGTTCGGTTTTCTCACGTGGAGAAATCTGACACTTTATCTGATCAACCTTTAAATGACTTTACATTCAAGAAAAAGAGACACAGCAGTAAGTTTAAGAATACCCTCATGTAAAACAGTCTTGTACTTTTAAGTTCTTTAATCCTCTGTTTTATCTGTTGAAGCTTTTCACCAGAACTAGAATTTTTTTCTTTAGGACCTGTCCTGACTGGTATTTGATACAAAAGCCTTTTGATTGCACCTGTTCGTGATTTATTTAAAACTTTGCTGTCAATAGAATTATAGGTGAAAGTTTCAAAGGGCCTACAGCAGTTAGGTGCTCAGTGCCTGAAAATCCCAGCCTGCAGAACTGATTTTGTCAGGACTTTAGACATGAGAAGTAAATAATTATTTACCAGTAAAACTAGTGGTTTACTTTCTTTTCAGGCATTGTGGCTACAGCAAAGCAGATCAAGAAGGGGATGAAGAACTTTACTTTCATTGTAAGTGTTTTGCTTTTTTTCCCCCCTTTAAAAAATTCCCAACTGCGGTAGTGTAGACAATACTATAGTGTAGACAATACTAAAACAAGACTCCATGAAAGACAATGCCATGGGAAATTCAAAAATGCTGTGTAAATAACAAGCAGGAAGTTAAACACTGTAAAAATGTGACCTACAGAAAAGGAATGCAGATTAAAGACAACATTGCTCACACAGATGGTTTTATTTCTATACATGTCTATGATATACTGTTGTTTTCATTCTGCATTTTTGTTTTCTTCTTGTTGCTTTGAATATATGTTTCACATTGTCCTAATGATCCCTCTGAGGTGCAGTATTCATGAGACCTTTGCCTAAGATATCTTTACCTCAGGCAAACTTCAGATTAAGAAAGTGAGTAACTGCATCACCCTAAAAATGAAGCTGTTCTGCTCAAAAGCTTTTTTTTGCTGCTGTGAATACTGTACCATCAATATTTACAAAACATAATGTCCTTAAAAATTGAATATTTAATATGAAAAGAAAGAGCATCCACTTTGTTACTGTTTGGGTTCTAGAATCACTTGCCTAGCCAACAGTAGCACCTAAAGCCTCTTTTATTAAAATTGCATCTACCATCTGAACTTATACTAGAATGGTGGGAAAATTCAATAAAACACATCTTTCTTGGGTTAATGACAATTGAAAATGTCAGGGAAATGTAAAGGAAGGATTATGCAAGAATACTTTCATTTTTATCCAAATATTGTTTAAAAAATTTCTTATTTTAGCCCTTTCTCATTTCTACTGCTTTCACTTTTAAAAATCCCCATTATGTCCTTGAAGGAAAAGACCAGCTATGTATTCTTGTATTTCATTATATAAACAAAAGGAACATACTAGCTAAATAATTTCTTTCCTTATCTCCATTATTGGTGACATTTGGTTTTGTTTCAGTGAAAATGTAAATTAATTAATATGAAACCTGCTACACAATAATTGATAGTTGATCCAGAAATATATATATAGACTTTATAGATGTTCATTTCCCTCATTATCCTTTCAAGAAATCTGGTTATCCAGCAAATCAGAAGATTAAGCATACACGATCTTTTTTTAAATCACGGCACAAAATACAAGTAACTTTTTGCCAAAGTAGTTTTTCATCATCTGTTGGTTGTAGATGTAGTATTTAATTTCATTTGATAGCCATGTAGAGAATAAGATGGAACCCACTGCTGTGGCCACCAGCCTGGTCACAGAGCTGTGAACACCAGTTTGGTGGCGTTTTGCTCCATAACATGTAGACAACATTCTTCTGTACTGGGGCACCAGATTTTCAAAAATATAACTTAGAACAATCACTTGCTTATAACAAAAACTTACAAGAGAAACATTTTTTTTAAAGCAGATTTTAAAGCACTGCATCATAGATTTCATTTCAGTTCCCTTCATCTCTCTGTGACCCCAAGTGCTACACTTGAAGATACAACTACAGTGGAGGAGTTTAGTCAGGCAATTCAGATTTATATTTGGGTTCCTCCTCCCATTTTGATCTAGCATTGTCTGCAAATGCAGGCCAGCATTATTTCACATTGCTATGCCAGGATAGCCTTGGCCTGTCAAAATGTTGTATGACAGCTTGAATAAAAAAACATTAGAGGCCCACTTGAGATTTGCAAGGTTACTTCCAATCCAGGCCCCTTATCACAAACACAGGAGGATGGTTCCTTCTCCGTCCTGTTGCCTAAAAGCATTATTAGAGCTGGTCGACCTATGGCTTTGTTCTCATTTTCTCCAATGTCTTTTAGTTTTAAGAAATAAATATTTATAATTTTTAAAAATTGCAGTATTGTCAATACAACTGAAAAAACATCTATTTAACCATATAATATGACAAATAGTAACATCTGGGCAACATTTCAAACAATTTCTCTGGTTGTAAATTCATTAGATTACTCAATAAATTTCTCTAGGTTTTTCCTTTTATGAGGGTTTGTGTTTGTGTCATTAATACCATCTGAAAAACAAATACACACGATTGCTAAGCTATTTTTCAATATATTTTCAAATTTAAAATATTTTATGTTAAATTAAAAGAATACAAAGGAACTGTAAATTATTTATGTTTTGTTCTGACTTTTGTTCCTGTTCTTGTATATCAGCATATCAATTAGCAGAGAAACATTTTTGCATTTTGATATTGAATTCTAATTCACTGATTTAATTAAAGTCAAGAGTATAATCTTTGTGAGCAAATTTCTTTCGTAAAAATTTCTTGATTAGTAGATTTTCAGGGTTGCTCTACTATCACCAGGAGTTTCTACTTTGACCAAAAGAGCAGAAAATAATTTACCTGAATCATTAGCAAACTAAGGGCAAAAACTGCACGCTGGCCAGAGCACTATGCTGCCTGAATTGCACTAAATGTTATACTAAAAATGAATGAACAAAATACAAGTTGCTGCCTATTTTTCACTTTGGTGCTTGAGAAGGGAAATATTGGTGCCACAGAGCCCACTTTCCTTCCTATGCCTTTACAAGTTGACTGCAACGAGTTGACTACAACATGTTCATATTATACTGCAATAAATATGCCTAAGGATATAATTTTTAAATGCTGTGAATACTTTGACTATTGCCACAGTCTGCAAAAAATATTATATTCAGTAGTTTAAGCAAATTGAAGAAGGTGAAGAAATGTTTCAAATCTCACTAGAAGACAGAAATAACATGAAGAAATGCTGTTTATGCATCCTGGGACAAAAGGATAAGCTGTCCTTACACAGAAAAGAAACTTTTGCCTCCTCTACTGGTCTTATACCCCTTCCTTGCTTTGTTTTTACTCCCACTCAACCCTTACATTTTATTCCATTAAGCACTATTTAATGTTTATTACTTAGTTCAAGGTGGAGATGTTAGTCATTTTTAGAGATGGGATTGTGTACTTGTGTCAGCATGCTTGCAGATGATGCCTAAAACTAAGGTTGCTTCTCAGAGCGGCTCTGACTCAGGCAGCGTGGAATCAGGTTCACTCTTCCAAGGAGCACTCTGCATAATGAAATTCCTGGGCTGACTGCACAATAAGTGCTTTTGCTTCATCACAGTCATGCTTTCTTACATCATTACAGTTAAATTTCCAGGCACCAAAACCTACATTGACCCTGAAACCTACGAGGACCCAAATAGAGCTGTCCATCAATTCGCCAAGGAGCTAGATGCCTCTTGTATTAAAATTGAGCGTGTGATTGGAGCAGGTAAGGCTGCCGTGGCTTCCTGATTCAACTGTTCCATTTAGCTGGGATCGAAACTCATACATCATAATGACAGGCAAATAATTATACCTCAAGTATAGAAGAACTTTTTGCATTTGCTAGAGTGGTTAAGAGCAATGAAGCTGCACTCACTTCTAAAATGTAAAAACAAACAGGGGAAAAGCCTAACAAAAGAAACAAATAAATGAGTAAATTAAAAGTCTTGCTTGACATTGAAAGCTTGTGGGTTTTTAATCCTGTATCTGCTGTTAAAAATGGAACTAGGGGGAGTGAGGAGTTTTGCTGCCTATTATTTACTGTCAGAGTAAAGACGTTAGGCATTTGTGCAAATTCTGCTCACTTACCTTTTGCAAGAGGGGTTTTTGACCTCTGAAGCTTCATTCATGTGAGTAAGGAAAACTGGCTGCAGCACAAAATCTTAAACAGAGGCTAGGAAGGTCTTGTTTCTGTATAACAAAATCTTCCCTAAGGCTGTTTTTTTCTTCTACCATTTTTCTTTTTGATATTTTATGAATACAAAAAGTTATTGTTTAACTTCTTATGACTGATTGTAATTGCTTCACCACTACATTGCTTTTCTTCCTCTTGAGCTGTCTACCACCTACTTAAGCCATGATGTTCATGCTCTAAAAAGGCAGTTTCATTTGTTTGCATTAATAAGATATGTGACATTTTTATTGCACTACTCCATGTAGTGAAATTAAGTTTCCATGGGTAAGAAAAATATCAAATACTTTGGATTCCTGGAGGAAAAGTTCATTTGCTTTCCTGTTGTTTTATACAAGTATTAGTAGAATACTTTCTAAATCACCCTGTAGTTTGGCGCTCTAAATTACATACTGTGATATTATTTAAAAACAGAACAAGAAATATCTCTAAAATAAGCTGGTTTACCTGTAAGAAAATCTTTAGACTTAAAATTCACGCCTTTTCAAAGTAACCCCACTCATGTTGAATCATGTCTCAATCAAGGAGTAGTAGCATTGAAATTAACCACACTGCTGAGCAAATTATTCCTTCAGATGAGTAAGAGCATAAGAATTTAGCCCTTGCTAACTAGGAATTTTTGTGATGCTAGAATGGCAGCATCTCCTCTAAAAAATACACAATATACAAGATTAGCATAGACAAATTGCAGAGCTTTATTTTTTGCTCTGAGTTAGAAAGCTACCAGCACAGCAACAGTTCAGAGCGCAAAGATATATTCGGCTGGATTTTGCCAGTGCCTTCTGAGCAAAATGCTGAAAACACTGCAGAGTATACAGTTTAAAATGTATTTTCACTGTTATGACAAATTCCAGAATGTTAATTTTGTTGACTGCAGATGAATTTAATCTTGATTTTAATGAGTATAACTGATAGCAAAATTAACTAACGTGTGTCAGTAGTCATTCTGAAGAAAGTTAACTAGAAGTGCAGTGGTGAAAGCATATTTTGTGTGTCATTTAGCTATGGCTTTAACCTGTTGATGTAAATAGCAAATAGGAGTGAAATGAAATTCAGTCCAGGAACAACAGAATGTTAAAGAGCCAAAGCAGCAGCTGAAACTCATACATCAAAGAAGAATATGGAATTTCTGCTAGTGACAGCAACAGAAAAGCCACTTAGCAATCTCAATGTTCATCAGCAATGCTGGCCACATGAGCTATTGAGTAGTGCCATGTCCCTCAGACAAACAGGGTGCAAGTATGCTTGTGCTCAATTTGCATGAGGAATATGTGCTTTCCTTGCCAACATTTTCATTACCATCCCGCTGTGGCCACCTGTCAGATACAGAATATGGTGTCCACTATGTTAAGTTGTTCATACCACACATCCTTTGTTTTAGCCTCTACCTTGTTGACATGCTGAGCTAGTGGCTGTGCGGCTGTGCAGTATTCCCACTCTTCTTGTCATATTTTCCGGTTCATTTTTGGGCATCATTTCATCTGAATATACTATTTTCTTGGGAATAAAAGTAGTTCATTGGCTAGCATCCTGGCCTGAAATGCATAACGTACAAAAGTTCAACTTTCTGGTTTGCCGGAGTGTGCATGATCTGCTTTTGGAAATCAATCAAAATCAAATCACAGAGAACTGGAAAGGAGTTAAACCCTAGTGTCTTCTGTGCCAAGTGTCCTAATTACCTGGCTCTGAAATATCACAGACACGCACTTATACTCATGCCTTGTTTTCGGTGTGGAACAAAAAAAAATTGCAAAGTACTGCTAGAGAAAATTGTTATCCTTTAGTAAGTTCTTGAGGCTAAGGGCTACGAGTGATGAATTCACTAATAGTCATCCTTGTTGCTAATGGCGTGCAGGAGGGAGGTTAAGGCACCAAGCTAAGGACGTGAGCATCTAGTTGTTGTACATGAAACAGCTATGCCTGCTGGTATTCATAGCTATGACATGGCTATTTAGACCTTGACTTCAGTGCCCAAGGGCAGTTGAGGATAATGTGCAGACAGGAACACTTGTCTGGCCAATTAGCTTAGGTACAGCACAGTATTAACAGAGGTATATGGAGTTGATTTCAGCTAACCTTGATTCAGCAAGCGTGGTGCAGGAGGGAGAGGAATTTGATTCTGTATGCAGTCACCTCCTATAAGATTCATAAAACGAGCCGTACTGAGTGGAGATTTGTCCAAACAAGTCAGTTGGAAATATTAAGTCGTGGTCTAAGTTCTACCCTTCTGGCTGGAGAACTCTGAAACTGATATCCAGTTACTGCTTTTTTCTTTCCCCAACCTCTTCTCTTGGGGCTGTCAGGAGAACTGTAATGTTTGAATGCTGACAGTGTTCTAAACAAGATTTCTCAGAACCCATCCATTAGGACACTTCAGGCATTCAGACCCATTTCCAAGCATACCTCTCTCCACTGCCAGCCAGACATCTTGACAGCATGTACGTGCACTTAAGTTCTGATCCCACAAAGTTTCTCAAGACATCAGTCTATGTCCCAAGAGGATTCGCTAATCAAAATCTCTGTGTCTTACCTCGTTCAATCATTTTTTTTCAGCGCTCCTAAAACATGTCTTAGATGTAGGTGTGTCTGCATACTTGTGTGTACATAACAGCTTAATGTTAAGGCACTACACAGGTATGCAAGAGATAAGTTTCTGACTTGATTTGATTTGGAGGAGGGCCTTGGAACTATATCTCCCATACTCCAGATGAATTTACAAAGTACCAGATTGTTAAATATTTTTGCAATGAGTCTTTCTTTTTAAAAGAGAGATGTTCCCGTTTGTTCAGTATACGTTACTACCCTTTTCTTCTATATTTACAAAGAGATTTTTCTTCCTGGCTGCAGTATTGGATAACTCACTTTTTCTCTCTTCTTACATAGCTGTGAGGCTAGGGACAATCCTTAAATCTTTCATAATCTCATTAATATTGAGGTAGAGGTAATGCCATTCGGCTCCATACATCACATGCTTCCATCCTATTTCCTGTCTGATGGAGTCCAGTTACGTCTCTCCCAAATTTGGTTGTTGCTGCTTTTTTTTTTTTCGTATTCTTGCAGGCTGTTTCGTCTTTTGTATCACATGCTTCTTCAAGTTCCAATTGTCTGTTAGTTTAGAACCTTTTACGAACTTGCAGCATTTGCTTGTGTTTGTTTAATGTAACAAAATTGTTATAAGTCACACCTTTCATTTCATAATCTGTAAAGTAAATTATCTTGCTTGAAGGTAATAATGTAGTGCTTCATTTAACACCATAATGATGCTAAATTAAAAGCAGATCTGCAAGAACTGACTTTTGAAAGAAAAAAAGCCACTGGATCTAAAGATAGCAAGGAAACTATGTAGAACAGAATGACATTTTCACTTAGAAATGGTATTACTATTTCTATAATAGTGTTTTCTTATGAAAGCCACTTCATTTTTATTTCCTGATTTTGAAAAAAATGCAACAAATTGCTAACAATTCTTTTAAAATATTCACATAAGGGTCCTGTTGATTGGCTTAACATAAGGTGTTTGTTCCATAAGGGCCAGCAATTCAAGGTAATCCATTTCAAATATAAGCATTCACATGCAAGATTTAAACACACACTTAGGTGGCTAGTTGAATCAAGGCCTAAGGAAAATGTTGATAGTCAGAGCAATTCAGCACTGATCGATCTACTTCATTTTAGGAGAGTTTGGTGAAGTGTGCAGTGGGCGTCTAAAGCTTCCTGGCAAGAGAGATGTTGCAGTAGCCATAAAAACTCTGAAAGTCGGCTACACTGAAAAGCAAAGGAGAGATTTCCTGTGTGAAGCAAGCATCATGGGACAGTTTGACCATCCCAACGTTGTTCACTTAGAAGGGGTCGTTACCAGAGGTAAGCAGCAGCTCGATCTGTCAGTCAAATAACAACACCATGGCAGAAATTACTCTAGCTTATTCATGGTCAAAGATTCAAATTATAAACAGACTGCACACTCTTAATGGATTTTCTCCTGATGCGTAACTAACTAAAACAATACTTACTTTATGCTACAACCTGAGGAAAAAAATTTAGATGTACGCATGATTAAAAGATGAAGTACTTTGAAACATATTATTTTTCTAGTTTCATTTAGCCTCAAAGACCATGCAGAGAGATAAGGTTTCTTATGTCCTTTCAAATTATCTGAAGTGTCATTATTCCAGAGTCCTGTTCACACAGAAGAAGGTAGGAGGGCACACTGACTTTTTGATTTGTATGGTTCGATTTTGTGAATCATTACCACATTCCATTGAGATATTTAAGAAATTAGAGCTCAGTAACAGAGCTGGAGGGCTCAGAAATGTTCATTGTCTCAGTGATTCAATCCTTCAAAGGAATAACTTGTGTTTTATCAAAAAAGGCACTCCATTTGTTTTACAGTTTCTCTTTTCTTTCAGGGAAACCAGTCATGATTGTAATAGAATACATGGAGAATGGGGCCTTAGATGCATTTCTTAGGGTGAGTACCAAAATGACAACTTATATAAACATATCTAGAGTGACATATATTGCATAGTGACACTTCTAAAAAATGTGGTTTATATATGTGATATATACATGTATACACACATAATATTAATATAATTAAAATGCTTTTCAGGGTGAAATGGAGCTTGACAAATACTAGCAGTTGTCTGTGTTATTTCAGCAAAACCAGATCAAAAATGAGAGGATCAGATAAGATCATATGGAGACATTCTAGGAATTTATGTGATTTAATGTGTCATAAACACAGTGGGTTTTATTATTGCCGCCAGTTGAAATTAGAACCACTGATACATGAAACCCAATCTTCTGCCTTTTGGGTGCAGAATTTTATTGTGTCAGCATAGCGGAAATCAAAATAAAAGAATCCCTAAATGAACTGTGGTTCTATTTAAGAGACAAACAAAGGAAGAAGAAATGCAAGTTCCCAACAATTTATCATTTTTTAAGCGTGTTCTGAACTTGCCAGTTCTGACTCCTTACCAGATATGCAAGACTGTGTGAGATGATGTATAAACACTCTATAAAGAACAGAAATATTGTTTGATAAACTCCAGACTATCAATAAAAATTATCAGTAGCTAAGGTTCCAAAAAGGAGATAGTTCTTATTTTCTTGATACAAATAATGATACTGAGAGATGAAGAGCATAGAAGCAAACTATAAGAGCTTCACGTAATCTTCATCAGTTAATCTCTTAGAAGCAATTTACCATGAATTAGACAGAAATGTATAGTGATGAGCAAGTTTCACTACTATTAGTAGATTAACTACTCACACATTTCTTAACTGGATTTATGTCTGAAGGAAGTAAAACTTGTGTTTGAAGTGAGTTTCTTTGCCCTAGGATGAATTGCCACAGAAAGAGTAAAGAAGTAGAAAGCCGAAGTTGTAAAACTAATTCTTATTTCTCTTCTTAGCTATACTAACAAGAATTGCTGCTCCTTTCTTCCCTCCAGAAACATGATGGGCAATTTACAGTCATTCAGCTAGTGGGAATGTTGAGAGGAATTGCTGCTGGAATGAGATACTTGGCCGATATGGGATATGTACACAGGGATCTTGCAGCACGCAATATTCTTGTCAACAGCAATCTTGTTTGTAAAGTATCAGACTTTGGCCTATCCAGAGTTATAGAAGATGATCCAGAGGCTGTCTACACTACAACTGTAAGAAAAATTGATGAGTTTTCAGAGTTTTGAGATATGGTTATTAAGAAGCAGCGTATCTTCTAGAGAATATAGATAAGAGAAATATATTAATTGCTTGGGAAACGTTAACCAGTCAAAAGGACGAGTCTCTGCAGAAATATGACTGTAATTAGGAAATAATTTTTGTCAGAACATACATTTGTATTTGGTAAAGTTCTAAAAATTTTATACGGTATTTTCATTATTCCCTTCCCCATGATTTTCTGTTTGATCAAATAAGGAAGTTTTACCCACAAAAATTTTAATCATCTGATTTACTATGAGTCAATTAAAATCCTTGTAGGCTGTTACTATTTTTCAGACTAGATTTATCTCACCAAAAGGTTGACTAGCTCGAGGCTAGACTGTGACAAAGCTCAGCTCCCATATTTTCCCTTCCTTTTGGGTGGGACACTTTTCTTAAATACATAGACATCAGGCACACTATGCTCTTTATTCTTTTGTTGAGCCAGCTCCACTTTCCCACCCATGGGGCCTCACTGTACCTATTTTCTCATGCTGAGGGAAGGAGGGGCCCCTGGAATCTGCTCCAGCAGGCACAGGGATCCAAGAAACCACACCATTGTTCACAGCTATCACGCCTACCATTGGGCTCTAAGTGGAATCCTGATTTAAAAATGTCAGACTGATATTTCAGAGTCAATGGGATTTATATGCACAGGTTGAGATTCACTTCACCTACCTTCAACCAGTCAGGAGTTAAATGACTGGTGTAAATCAGACATCTGAGCACCCCTTTAGCTTCAATGAAGGGATAAGCTCTTCGAAAGAAATACATCCACATTAGCTTAGACAAGTATCTAAGTTTGTATGTTCCAAGTGTTTTAAGAGGCTAAACTTCCTTAGATGGCTTTGCAAATTCTGCAATTGGTCAACTGTAGTAGATTATATAAGTGCTACTTTTGATGTTGTGGAAATAATTATAAACACATTCTAGGGAAGATGATACGAAAATTTTGTGGGGGAAAAAAAGAGAACCTTCTTCTTCCTTTTTTTTTGTTGTTGTTGGTTTTTTTTTTTCATAGGGTGGAAAAATTCCAGTGAGATGGACGGCTCCAGAGGCCATTCAGTACCGCAAATTTACATCAGCCAGTGATGTGTGGAGTTATGGAATAGTTATGTGGGAAGTAATGTCTTATGGAGAACGGCCTTACTGGGACATGTCAAATCAAGATGTAGGTTTATCTGTTCGTGGCTGTGTGTGTATGTGTGTGTGTGTGTGTGTGTTAGTAAAACCAAAATTACATATTGCAAACACATACATATGTATTTCACTATAAATGCATAAAATGTTGGTTTAGAAATAAGATTTATAAAATCTTGTGAGAATTATATGGTTCTCATAAAATGAAAAAGTTACAGAGCTTTCGCTTTTTACCTAGATCAAAATCTTTCCTCTGCCACATGGATATTGTAGGTTTTTGTTCTGAGTATCAATTAAAACTGGAATATCAAAAATAGTAATATGTGCTCTTCACTTTATTATGCTTAAGCATGGAAAGAATCAAATTTTTTTCCAATAAGAAATAATTCTGAGGTTTCTGACCTTAGAGCAATGATTAATCAGTCGAAAAAAGTTGTTAAAAGTCTGAGTGGCAGTTAATGACCTACTTTGGCTTTTTCAAGTTAATTATGCTGATTTAACAGTACCCTTGTTTGCATAAAATATGATCCAGAGCAACAGGTCAGCAGTAATAGAACAGATGGATGTTAATCTTGATTTCTGACAGGAGTATCTATTAATATAGAAATTACACAGGAAAAAGCCATACAGGTGCAAAAGTCATCAGAAAGAGTATCAATTAAAGTTCTTCAGGTGGGGGCTTGAGTGTTCTTTTAATTGTAATTTTAATTTTTTATTGAATTATTGACATCAAAGTTAAAAAAAAGATAAAAGTGTAAATGATGAGTCAGTTTGACACAGTGCAAAGTTGTTAATATTTGACAGGTCTCAGTGTCAAAGATTTCATGGACTGTCAAAATATGGGCAAACAAGTCCTTGGGGCAGAGAAAGAGAAATATTTACATTCCCTAGACACCCCGTAGAGTTTCATTTCTTTTGACACCTTCCTTCTGTACTAGATTCAAACATAAAAGAAGTCTGACAGGAATATAAGATGCCTCAAAGGCAAACCTTACCTATCTTTCAGGCAACAATAAGGAAAAACTTTTAAGCAGGGGAGAAATTCTTGTATTTCCATACTTGTTATTGGATTTTGAAAAGTATTCCTTCTGTTGAAAACTGCATGTAAAGCACATGACTGAATCCTTTTCAAAAAACAGCTAATTGCGACTTCTTACAGTTTTATCCATTTTTAGCATCTTTCATGATAATCTTCAATAGCACACAGTTAAAAGATGCATCAGTTGCTTGGTAAAATACTTTCAAATATTCCTGTAAGCTGTGATCTTCAAGCATGTCCTCCCAAAGCAAATACACATCCTACCAATCTCATAGATAAATCTATGATGCAAAAGTTTAGAATCACCTTATAATTTATTATTTATTCTCCTTCAAATTTAACAGTGGTATTATTTAACTGGAATAAAAAATGATAAATGTGTTCTTCTAATTTTGCATATGGACTCAGTTTGTATATATTGAGTGTATGATTTTGCCTAAAAGTGGATGTGGGCATAGTCATAGAACAGCCCAGATCTCCTAAAAAATACATCTTCCTGACTTTAGACCTTTAGATAGCACTGCTTTAATTCTGCCCTTCTTCCTTTAAGTCATTACTTTAGATTGATGAAGAACACAAATTTGCATTGTGATCTCTTCAAGAACAAGTTCTTCTTTTAGCAATGACCTAGAGCTAGGGTGCATCAAAAGAACACTCATCCTACAAGCTCCCCACAGAGGCACAGCAGGCTGACCACAAATAATAGACAAAGTTGTCCCAACTTCTCTGAGCAGTGGGCTCTCACCTCAGCTTAATCCTTGCTGGTAGGCCTCAAACCCCTATTTCCCTATTAGATTTATGGTGTTCTCGCTTTCATTCACTTATTGACTGCAGTGCAGATTAGTTCTTCAGAAAAGAAAAAGAATTTAGGCTTAGATATTTTTTCTTTGCTGTACTCCTGGATTTATTACCATTATTATAATTTGTATTATTATTATATACCCATAAACAGAGTTCTAACATTACATTGTCCAGTTACCCATATTTAGTCTTCTTTGTTGGCATCCAGTATATAAAGTGAACAGATCTGGTCCTCTTCTCTTCTGCTTTACATCCTCAGATAACCTGATTATGATAAAAGCATACTTGAGTCTTATCAGTATTCCCTTTTACTCTTTTTGCAGCAAAAGCAGAATTTCAAAAACGAATTGTGGGAAATGTAAATAATATAAATCAATTCTATTAGTAAGAACTTCAACTGTGTTCTCTTTGTAGATTTGCTTATTAAAAAAAAAAAAAAAAAAAGTAAAATCCTACATCTATTTCATTATCTTTGAGTACTGATTTTTGGACCCCTCTGGCTCCTTTTTAGCAGAGTGGACTCTTGTCCTACTTTACTTATCAATATTTTAGAATATTTTTTTCAGTGTTTTGAATATTGGCAGAAATTCCATCCATCTCTAGATCACTCATAATTTTATATTTCCCAGTTTCATCCTTCTTGCTCAGAATACCCATCAGAGAAGCTGATTCTGCAATTTTGCCAAGGCCTTTCAAAAATGACATCATCTTAATTCCCACTTCAGGTTTCTCTGCAGATTGTAGTGATTGGGGAAAACTCCTGTTTGTGATTCTTTCGTCCATGTCTTCACTCTCCCTTAAATTTTTGGATATAGTTTTATGTAGATGGTTTACCAGTTACAAGGGTCTTACATATTTTGGTGCTTGTGTTGCTGTTGCCATTCCCTACCTTTTCCATTCCTCATTGGTGATTTCTGTCTTCTGACCTCTTAGGCAACTAGTTCATTGGTGGTAAATCATACATAGCGTGTTTGAAGCTTTTAATGCCTTTTGCCTTTTAGAATATCAGAAATTCCTGCATTACTTTTCACAGCACATCAGTCATACTGTACACACTGCAGCTTATTTTTTGCTTTTATTCCACTGCTACTTCGAAGCATAAGGAGCTATTCTTTTGTTTTTCATCTTCATATAGCTCTAGAGAATCTTAAATTTTACTTGTAATGTGTTCTTTCCATTTCCCTGTTCTTCTGCAGAAAACCCTCTCTGACAGACAACTTCACCGGTTCTAAAAGGTCACCGCATTCATTCTTCAAGGTGTGGATATTTTGCAGGAATTGAATATTTCTCAATCATTTTTGAGCTGTAGGACAGTACTGTCATTCTAAATGTTCAGAGAAAAATCTGTGTCCTAGGAAGATGAGGCAACTTCCCTGAGGTCAGAAGGACATTCTGTGACACAAACCTGCAGTCAGTGCCCTACCACTGGGTTATGCCTTCTCTTTTCACAAAACTTCTTTTATGCAAAAGGTTTTGATACAAAACCTGACTGAATTTCAGTCAGCTTTTTGAAGGTCATTTTGTATTGTCTGCATTCTATCTACTTTGCAGTCTACTGCACAACCTATGGAGTATTTTCTGTCTGAGGTTATTACTTTTACTAAAACCTGGATATTCAGTAACTTTGTTTATCATACCAGATCTACTTCCTAGAACTATATCCAGAATAGCTTCTAATCTTGCTTTCTATACAGATGAAGGGAGAAGACAATCCTATGCACTACCCTTCAGGAACAAGCACCCTTCCTTAGCAATTCTAATGCTGCTGTGTCAGTCAATGTCAGTATACTTGAAATCCCCCATGAACAGTATTTTAGCCCTTTTTCACTAACTTTTCTTATCTGCCTTGCTTCCTGATGTGCTTTCTTATTCTGCCCTCAGGGTTTACAGCAGTTTGCTGTGATTTTACTTTATCCATTTTTATTTTTTACTTAAATCCAAATGGACTTGACTAAGGAAGTCAACGGGTAGATGTAATTCTTGGTTTAGACATATATTCGATCATATCATCATCTAGCAGCATCTCTTATTAAATCTAACTTTCTGTGATATATTAAAATACCATTCACTCAGGTCTTTCTCTCTCACACAGCACACTTCTGCTTCTTTATCATTAATATAACATGGCTAGACATAGAATATAACTTTTGTCCCTACCAATTTCTATCTGCTAAACATTATCCTTGGATGCTTTTATAATACCTTCAGGCTTTTTGTATTTTATATGTGCATGCACAGATCTCTATCCATTTAAAAGTCAGTTGCTTCTACCTCACACTCTTTCATAAAAGCCTTGGGGCGAGTAATAATGCTTTCTGAAATAACTCCATTTATCACTCTATCTGCTACTCCCTCAGTGAATTTAATTGTTCCCTGCTATCCGCTTGTCTAGTTAATTTAGCTATGTTCTGCACATATAGAACAGTATGCTTAATAAGCCCAAAGATGAAGTTGGGGAAATTACTTGAAAACCTGAAGGCTAGTGTCAAAACAGCAGACTCATATTTTTGCAACACTGATGGCAAATTTTAGTTTATTGATATTTTTTTATTATTTTTTTTATATATTTTTTTGAACTGGGTAGCAGTATGTATTCTTTAAATGACTCTTGATGAAAAATAATTAACTATGTTGGCTACCAGGTTATAAAAGCAATCGAAGAAGGCTATCGTTTGCCAGCACCCATGGATTGCCCAGCAGGACTGCACCAGCTGATGCTAGATTGTTGGCAGAAGGAACGTGGCGAAAGGCCAAAGTTTGAGCAGATAGTTGGTATTCTGGACAAAATGATTAGAAATCCAAACAGCTTGAAAACCCCACTGGGAACCTGTAGCAGGTAAGAAAAGCTTTAGTGTGTGTTCTTACGATGGTGCATGTGGCTAGGTTCTGGATGTTCTGCTTGGTGGCTAGTTCCAGTTCACACTTATTTCATCTGTCTCTCAGTTCCTCCTTATTTCTGTTCCCTTTTCTTCCCTTCCTTCATTTGCCCTTCTTTTTTACCATGCTGAACAAAGCCAAAAAGGACTTTCTTAAAAAAAGAAAACAAAAATAACAACCAAAATAAAGTAAATATTGTGGAACTAACACATTTCTCTGTAAACTACTGTCTACTCATCACTCTTTCCACACTTACCACTAGCAGTCTTTGTTTTCCTTGTTTCTTAAAATTGTAAAGTCTGGATGGCAAGGATCATTGTCTATTGTAGTTTTATGTGATGCATCCCTTGCCCTAGGAACTGCTACAGTAGAAAAAGTAATTAACAATACTCATGCTTGGCCAATGTACTTTGACATGCTACACTCTAGATTTTTATCTTTCATTTTCTGGCTTTAACTCCTTTCAGTGATCACATCTCATTGTATTTCATGGTGCAGTTTTTAATGGCTTCTTCATAAATCTCAGGTGAATTATTTAATCATTATAATCTTTTGATCTGCTAGTTAGATCACTGCATTAGGGAATCAACTGACCTGTGTTCTGCTCCTGATTCTTCTACTGACTGATTTGCTGTGTGACCTTAAACAACTTACTTTGTGTCTCTGCTCTTTCCTTGTCTTTGTTTTGTCCCATCCAATTGAATAATGAGAATAGCTACCGCTATATTTTTTAAGATGCATAAAAGAATAACATCTTTATTTTACTCAGCAACTTAGTTGTAGCTGTCATGCTAGGTAATAAGGTTGATTTTCTGTTAATAACAGTAGTCCATTAGACTGATTTTGCTCATTCTGACCTTTCATCTTTTATGTGAATAAGCTTAGGAAGTACATATTATGAGCTACAGAGTAGTCAAGAGCTAATCAAAGAGTAATCTAAACTGTGTATAAAGACCTATTACTTTCTACTCTTGACATTTTTAATACCCCAAACTTATTTGACTCTCACCTTGCTAAATACTCCCTGATGTTTTACTCTCTTTGGAAGCAACTTACTTTCCTTTTTCCTTCTCCGTAGACCAATTAGCCCTCTTCTGGACCAGAACACTCCCGATTTTACCACTTTCTGCTCCGTAGGCGAATGGTTACAAGCTATTAAGATGGAAAGATATAAGGATAATTTCACAGCAGCAGGCTACAACTCTCTTGAATCAGTTGCCAGGATGACTATTGAGTAAGTTAGTACTGGGCATGTTTAACTTGCATTTAGGGAATTTCTAGGTGAAATAATAAACAATGTCCAACTCCAAAACTTTACCGAGTACAGACATGGTACCTGGGGTCAAACCAGCCGTTTTAGCAGCTGACGATGTTATACTAGAGCATCTCATGAAAGAGCAAATACCCTGCTACCTCTGTGTGGCATCACATGTTTCTCTGCTTTTCAAAACAATTGAAGTAACACCGAGGGACTAGAATTTGAGGGAGAATGTGGCCCATTTCAAAGTATATATATGTGTAGGAAAATAACCCCTTTGCCTCTACTACCTAATTGGTACCATTTTCCAGATGTGTACTAGGAAGATGTGGAATTTTCTTCTGATTGGCTGGGGGCTGTCTGTGTCCTGCAAGAAAAGAATTTGCATCAAGTCTGTAGAAGCAAAACAATTTTCTGAAGGCAAGCATGGCCTGTATCAGTACTACCATCTTAAACAGGTCTTCTTGGCACCTTGCAAACAACTTTCTTGGCAACTGACTTTGTGGTTGCCAAACATATGTAATTCCTTTTACAGAGAGCAGTGGTTTTCTAAACAAGTTTATAACCAATAATTCTCAAGTTTTCAACCCTATTCTTATCTGCGTGGTGTCACTAGGGGTCTCAACCTATAGTTTGTGAACTGTCATCAGAGCCCACAAGCTTCTAGCACTAGTAGCTGTGGAGTTTAACCAGCTACTCCTTTTTTATTTGCATGATGGGTATGGGTCAATATGCAAAGGCTTTCTCTAGGCATCTCTTTAGGAAACAGAATATGATCTCCAAAATCTTGTATTTATACATTGTCCTGAAAGCCACCCAAAATATTTTACAACAGAAGTGCCTTTGTCTTCAGGTGTCCTTAAAAGCCACGATGAAAGATTAACATAATGCAAAACATACTGGCCTCCTTCTCAGAAGTGGAGACAGGCAGTGTAATTACGTGACACTTGCTATGTAATTGCATTCCTGGCTGAGAGGTTGACCAGTGCCTATCTGAACTACACAGTACTGAGCTGAGGTTCCAGCATAGCTACAGTGTCAGACACCTGTAGCCCAGACCACTACATAGCTTTGACTCACAGTTGAATACCATACAATAGCAGTCTAAGTTGAAAAATTAACAATGTACGCATTTATCTTCCCCAGGGATGTGATGAGTTTAGGGATCACGTTGGTTGGTCATCAAAAGAAAATCATGAGCAGCATTCAGACTATGAGAGCACAAATGCTACATTTACACGGCACTGGCATCCAAGTGTGATAGACATTTCTCCCTTATGAGGGAGGTGACAGACTGAGAGAACAGCACTGGCCTTCAGTATATATGAAGTGCTGCTAGAAGACACTTGATTTCCTGGGTCCTTCCTGCAGTGAATAGAAGAGCTACAAGAAGCACCTACAGACTTGAACTCCTAAGTGCCACCAGAATATATGAAAAGGGAATTAGGATCCACCAGTGGTGGCAAGGAAAACAGCAGTGACAATAAACAAAGTACTACCTGAATAAACATACAAACACCTTGAGCTCTCTAACCTCCTTTTTATCTAATAGACTTTTTAAATGTACATAAAAATTTAAAAAAGAATATATTTGTCAGATAAAATCATGATATTATTGTTGAATTCAACAAAATATTTTCCTTAAATCTGTGATTTCTGAATCTTTTTTTAATCATTTGTGTTTATTCTTCATAAAGACTTTCTTTTAGTATGATGTTTATATCTTTGGACCTTTTTAGTGCTAATTCTATGACACATTACTACACTGGGTACCTCTGAAGGATTATTTGAGTTCCTAGAGATTCAAGAAGCATGACCAAGCAATGTATATCTATCCAAACTTTGGTATCCTTTTGTGCCATTTACTTTTGTTAAATCAGCACCGTATTGACATGGCTAGCTAATTGGCAGGGAGTCAGGAAAATGCAAGTTGCCAAGAGCTCTGATATTTTTTAAAGAATTTTTTAAGGTTACACATATACTATCTTTTAAAAGAAAATAAAAGAGAAAAAAAAAAAGTAAAGAAAAAGAAAAGCAATAATGACCCCTAAGTAGTTCTAGGCACTTTTAGCAAATTGTTTGCAAGATGATTTTAATGGGCTAGAGTTAAACTGAGATATATTCTAAGATGTAGATCTACAACTGTAAACCTGCTGAGACACTTCATTGAATGGACAAGTGATTGTAGGAGTGTCTCAGAACACAGGTGCAGTTCTCCAGTGTTACCTAAACCATTTAATCTGAGTGCATCACATTTTTTTTCAGTACTCTGCATTAGCAAATCCGAGAGAAATAGCTGGTGTATATTTTCTATGAGTTTAAGCCGTATGCAGTCCAGCTGTCAGAATAAGGGCATATGAGAACTTTAGAGCATGAGACAAGGGGCAGTTCAAAATTTTCAATTTTTTAACAAGCTTTTACTGCTCTGAATGAACATGCATATGACACAAGTCATTCATCAGGAACAGAGATGCAAGGGTAGTTGCTCAATGAAATATGTTTTTACACCGTTTACTTATATATTAATTTTGTTTGATTAAAATATTTAATTACCATAAGCAATAATGAATATTTATGAATTTATGAGTATTGCGAAAATGTATATGAAACAGAGAGAAATGCTTTAAAAAAAAAAATCTGAAAATTGTGAACTACCCCAGCAATGAAATGCTGTACTTCCAAAGAGAATTGGGCTGCTTCTATTGATTTTGATAGAGAAAGATCCCAGGGATCAGTCATAAATTGGTCTGGTTTGATAATGTGGGCATCCACACAAAAAAAATAAAAAGAAAAGAAAAACCTTGTAAATGTTCCTTTGTAAAACTTGTAAATTTTATTTATACTGTCTTGTTTTGTACACACATTTATGTGTAGTGAGCTCTGACTACATTGAAAATGCACTATATTTTTCTATTTTACTTGCAGAGCATCACAAACAAACATGTATATTCAGTGATACATAATGTGTTTTCCCACATTTAGGACCAAAGATAGTTATCAAAAACTTAAACGCATCATTTTCCCTCTCCTTTTTTCTCCCCCTTTTTAGATCACTGTACAGTGTTATATTTGTCGTTTTATTTATTTGATTGATTAGAAAATTCAGTTTGGTTATACTAATTTTTTGTCCCCCCCGCCTTTGTTGAAGAAAATCTGTAAAAAGCTTTTAACAAACGTAATCCCGTTACATAGACACTTCCATTTGTAATCTTTGTAATAGACTGTAAATATATTTTTGGAACTATAATGCAATGTGCATAAGGGTTATTTTTCAGTGTCCATATATGATTGTTTATACAATTCACAGCACTTTACAGTCATGCTGAGAAGCCTAATTTATTGCCTGGATTTGGGCAGAGTAAGAAAAAAAGGTGACTATTCTTATTTCATATTAGACTGTCATTCAGTAGAAATGGAGTTATTTTCATGTATGCAGCTCAAGATGGTTTTTTAACTATTAAAATTAATTTTCTAGAAATGCTGTAGAAGTAAGATGCAGAGTAGACTGCATGCCCAATATTGAAATTAGTGCACGCAAGCACTCGGCCAAGGCACTTCAAGTAGCCATTGGAACACAACTAATAAACATCCATTTTGTGTTTTAACAAATGATAAGTGCCTCACTACTGGGGTGAGCATCTGTGGGCAACTGCGCAGGGTGCTTGTTGGTTTTGCTGCTGCTCTAGGCACCCAGCTAAGAATTTGGGAGTCTTAAGTTCGGACACCTGCTTCCTTATAAATCTCGGCTACTGTTTCCAAGGGCTTGGTGATTAAAGGTGCGGTGCAGCAATGCTGGTATTGCTGAGAACCTACAAACCCTAAATGCAAAAGAATTGAGGACAGGCTTCACCTTTAGAACTTGTTCAATATTCTGAAGCACAGAGACCTCAAAGCATGTGTGGCGACTTGGGCTCACATATGTACAAGTGAGAGCCCTAATGGTGTTTCTTCCTTAATTTTCCTTGTTTGATTTAAGCCATCTTCTTTGAATAGTAAATGTATTTTAGCATTCATCTATATACCTTGACTGCCTTAATGTTACCACAGATTTTTACACATTTGAAAGTGGTAGAGCAGACCCAGAAAGCACAATCGCGATCAATCGCAATCAATCAGATAATTTATCTGTATGTTCGGAACATTACAACAGTTTAAAGCACATGCATATAAATGGATTTGAAGCTGGTAGAAC
The DNA here is from genome assembly GCF_025592945.1 of Manacus candei. NCBI lineage: Eukaryota > Metazoa > Chordata > Aves > Passeriformes > Pipridae > Manacus > Manacus candei. The sequence continues at coordinate 28,684,195 of NW_026138059.1, read as the reverse complement.
AGCAACATATTCACATTGGTTGCAGTTCCCCAGGTTCCAGGAAAACACAGTCCAGGGTAAGAAAAATAAAGTGCCAGAGGAAGTTGATGTTCATGGGAGAAACGGAAGAAAAAATTGGGTCACAGGGATAATTAAAGGATAAATGATGAAAAAAATAAATTATCTCAGTTCTGGCTTCATTTCATTGAATTTGGAAATTGTGCATCGCTAACGACAGATTATCAGGCTGTCAGTGAGGCTGATCCTTCTTGTCTTTATCCACCTACAAGCATCTAGAAGAGAGATGCCTAAAAAAAGCAGGATGAATCTCCCTCTGGGAATGCTTATCTCCATTACCTGTAGAGGGAATCCAGATGATTAGCTTAAATTAGGTGTCTAATATCTATATAGTTAAAGTTAGGTAAAGTGATTCCTATACTATATGTCCTTGGCTGCTGCAATTTCCCTCGCAAACTGAGTGTCATAGAAAGGCAGCTCCTCCACCACTGGTATATCCGAGAATGTATTTAAACTGAGCTTTGTCACAGAGAGACGTGATTTTTTTTTTTTTTTTTTTTTATTATTCAGAGATTTGTAACAGGTCCTCTAAATGCTTTTTGTATATGGATATCAATTCTTGAAAATTTTTGTGATTGTTCTGAGGAAGACCTGCCTAGTAAATTACAGTTATTTAATATTTTAAATAATCAGAACTATTTGCTGACATACTGCTTTAGTCCAGAGGTTATGTGATGAGATATGATAGCTGCTGTTTGCAAAACCGTGTTTACCTAAAGCCTTGTCATGTAAAAATCTCCAGGAGGCAAAGATGCTTAAATGTATCTCAAATTGAATGTTGCCCTTAATATCTCAATAATTGAGCTCTGTCTGTATTATTCTCCATTTAAAATGAGTTTTTTATATTTGTTTAAGCTTGAATTACCTGGCATCCACTGAGGGAGTTTGAAAAAATGATTTTAAATTAAATTTGCTTTTCTCCACTGATAGTAATATACAATGAATAGTTTCCACTGTTTTGAATGTTACAATAACTATTGCTTTAATGTGCGGGATGAAGGGGTTTATTTTTGGTTTGTTGTTGGTATTTTTTTACATTTATTGGTTAGTAGTTGAAATAAAAAATAATAATAATTTGTCCTTAACTTTCTAAATAATTCATATATAGCAATTTTGAGAATTATTTAAATTCTGTGACTTTTGGGTTACTACTGAGACGGTGCTCATGTCACTACAGCTGTAATGCCAGGCAATGTGGAGACACCCTGCCACAGGGGCAGGTTCAGCCAGCATTCTGTTGCCCAGTAATGGCATGAAGCAGTCCACTGGCTGGTGTGAAAGGAGTGAAGGGCAACTCAGACAAAACATGGTCATTTCACTTTTAAAAAGAATACATGTGACATGTTAGAGTTAATAACACTCTTAATGCATTGCCTCTCTGCATGTGGTTAAAATCTGATGTGCTCGTGATTTGGTCTTTGGTGGGGTTTGATTGTTGGTTGGTTTCTCTTATTTATTTTGTTTTAAACGAGTGACATTTGAGATGCTTGTGGAAGAGAATAGCTCCACAAGCTACAGAATGACGAGCCCTGTTTAAGAAAAGTACAATGCAAATTCTTGCCCAAGAGTCATTCCGGCAGCAGGTGCTGCAGGGGTATTCAGACAGTTGGTGCTATGATTTGCTGAGCAACTATCACAGCAGGGTTTCTGCATATTCGGGACCTGTTAGAATTGTACTTCTGATTAATTAACTGATATGTGGAAACAGGCAATTTTTTTCCCTCACTAACTTGTAATGGACGTGCAGATGGTAGATTTGAGATTTGCAAGACTACTAACTAAAAAGTCTTAGTCTCAAACAAATTTCTAGTAAAACAAGAAATTCTAGGCAGCAGCCTATATTTTCTCTCATATTCCCTTAAGGGTTGTCAAATGCAGCTGACAATTACTTTTAAACAGAGATCCTTATTGTTTGCATAGTGTAGCCTTCTATTTACCTGGCAAAAGGCAATTCTGCAGTTAAAGTTCCTACAAAAAGGATCAGAGAGGAATGGGGGAGGGAGGAGGGAATACAACAGCTGGGAAAGAAAAAATTAAAAAGAAAGAAAAACCTGATCTTGTGAAACAGAGAGGATGACTGGGCTCACCATTTTTGTAACACATTCCATATAGGGATTTTTAAAAACATGAGAGATTAAACCACAGGCATAAAATCTGCAATATTCTGAAAAAAAAGAGTAGTGGCAGAATGTAAGGTACGTTTGTGGGAGTTTTTCCTCTCTGGATTTGGTTTTGTGAGGTTTTTAAGTTCAAATAATTAACATGTGCATTTAGAGTCAAACCTGTTGGAATGTGCTAAGGGATGAATTTAGTGTAACAGCCATGAAATTCTCAGAGCACTTGCAGGGTGGATAAGGGTTAGGTAGTTTGAAAGTGAAAGGAGTGATGTGGAATTTTTACGCTGTACAGACCCTGTAGGTTACATTCAGCAAGATTATGAAAGATGAGAAGTTAAAGAGGAAAAGCCTTGCTTTTGTACCTGATGAGAAGTCAGGAGATGGGAGGGAATGGAAAGAAAGGTGTAAAGCCATTCAGAATGTGTGAATATAAGTTGTAGGGGTCCGCAAGACATTGCTGGCAGGGGAGCTAAGGAGTGTCAAGATTTTTTAAGTAAAGAGACACTGTTAATATAACATACCTAATAATCTAATCTGGCATGGTTTCAGTACTGTGATTTTTTCCTCAGGCCAGATTGGAATTTGTCAAAGAGACTAAATTGAGACAGATGGGAAAGCAACTGGTAATACATAGCTCATTCAAGCAGACTTGAAATCAAGACATGAAAGGAGAAATTTACAATAAAAGCCTGAAAATAAAACATGAACTCTGATGATATTTATTCTCAGAAGATTTTAGAGTAGCTCTCTTTAAGTCTTGGATAGTGATAGCAGATTTTAGCATTTATGCCATACAAATTGTATGAAATTAATGTCTAATTAGAGCAACCAAAAAAGAAGCACAAGTCAAAAAATAGTTGGTGTCTTGATAGACTATGAAAAAAGATGTAATACAGCCAGGCGAAACCTGTGTAGCCAGCCAAGTGAATCTTGGACAAAACAAGACATAATTCCTGGTGCCAGAAGAGCTAAATCAGGAACAGAAAATCTATTCATCCACAGACCAAAGCTTCTGCATTCAATTGAGCTAAATAACCAGTTGTAGAGCCGTGCTGCTAATAATAATTGATAATGGAAAACTACAACTTGGAGGTCATCTGATGAATCATAACATGGCTAACATTGAAAAACACACACAGTGCTTAAGCCATATCTGTGCTACTGGTATTAGAGTTCCATGACTCTGTGTATGTTGAGTCATTTGTAGACTGGAGACATAGCATCAAATCCATAACTAAAGCTTTCCTCTTTTGTGCTGAAACAAAACAGAAGGAATTCTGAGGAATCTGTAAGTTCTATCAAATACAGTAGAAATTATCATCTGATTATATTGCCCAGAGAGGTTGTGGAGTCTCCCTCACTGGTGATATTCAAGAGCTGCCTGGATGCACTGTGCTCTAGGATGACCCTCTTTGAGCAGGGAGGTTGGACCAGATGACCCACTGTGGTCTCTTCCAACATGATCAATAAAACTAAGAAGCAAACTTCCTGATCCAAAGATAACATCTCACAGGGAAGAAGAATCATTAATTATTTTTACTACTACATTCAAATCTGGTTTGCAAGAGGCTAGACTGAATAGTTGATAGAATGTATCCACATTGATCCCTCTCATTTCATGTATGTAGAAATACTACTCAGGCAATTTCTTGATTGTCCTTCAATCTGTGCTACTATGCCAGCTTCCACTGGCTTCCTGAAGGGCTGCACATCCATTTTTAAGATGTCTGCTGGAAAATATATTTCAGTTTCCTTTTCTCAGGGAGCAAACAACCTATGCTAAGAACACATGTATAGCTTAAGAGCAAGAAGGTGCAGGAATCTCAGATTGGTTCTCTCCAGCGTGTTCTTTTCAGTCATAGTCGTAAATTAAATGTTCTATCTACCTGATGTTTTACATAGTAACTTGCATGAGAAATCTGATTTACCTGAAATAAACTTAGTAAAACTATCTAGATGGCTGTCAAAGGCTACTCAAAAATGGCATTTTTAAAGTGATTGGGTGAATAGGATTTTGTTCAGAAAGAGTTGCAGAGCTCTTGCCCTCCATTTCATACCAGGTCTCTCTTCTGGTTTGTTTACTGAAGTAGCCCATAAGTCCTCTCTTATATTAGTCTATACAAAATAGCAGTGTCTCTTTCCTCAGTAGCTAGTGTTTGTACCTTCATGGACTGCTGGAGAAAAGACAGTGTTAGATTCAAATCCAGTCCAATATGTCTCCAGAAAGAAGTTGGGCCAGCAAGGCACTGAGAGGTATTACTAATGAGGATTTCCTTTAATATTATTGGGCCTCCATACTGTGGACAAGCAATTGATTGCTATTGTGGAGAGAAAGTCAGCACTTTATTATATACCTTCCCTACACATCAGTTCATCCACTGCCAGTAGAAGGAATGGGGGCAGGGAAGAGAATAAAAGTAGCTTTCAGACATTTCTTTGTAGTGCTCTTTTCAAGAGAAATAATTGCCTCAATGCCTACATTAGCTAAATTTCTGCAAGCGATGAATCCTCTTTTATGCTTTCTACTTGCTGGCAAAAGCATCCCAATCAAACTGTGTGCTGTTTGTTGCAAATCTGAGCCACAAACTACCTTCTATCCCATGAAGTGCTTGCCTAATAATAGGGTGTCTCCCAGACAGTACCCTTCTTGCAGTAGTTACTTGAGTATCCCAACACCAAATTCCCTCTGCAGTTGTCCATGTTTATTTCCTTGTGCAGAGCTGCCTTTGGGGGATATTTCCACCTCCATGAGGTAGGAAACTGTTTTCAGTGCTATGCTCTACTTTAGTTTCTCTCCAGCTGCACTTACCTAGCAGCACCCATGCTTCACTGGGGGTTAAACAGATGACAGTGTGGAAGGAACATTTAGTACCCCAGCAACAACAAATGCAATGTCTGTCTACAACCAGCTACAAGTCAGGGAGACCTCTTCAAAAGATCTGCAATCTTCAGAAAGAAGTCATTAGTATTGGTCAAAACAAATCAAAACAAACAAAGAAAGTGTATTTACTGGGAGGGTGAGTGGAGGAGTTGTTGAATATGGAAAAGCTGAATGTCAGGCTTACATGAACTGCCCAGTTACACCAATAATACAAGCTAATGGAGTGTGTTTAAAATAATATCAAAATGTTTCTATTGGCTGTACAATCTAAGGGAGAGCTGAATGGCAGAAAAGAAAACATCTGGGGGACTATTTCAGGGCAGTGGGAGAAAATAGTTGCCCTTTGTGATTTTATAATGAATGGGGGGAAAGTCTCTTCTCGTTCTTTTATACTATTGTAAACCTATTTCTTATGGATTTTCCGAAATTAATCTAGCTGGATTATTGCAAACTGCATGGAAATTAATGCTTTACCTGTGTCATGTGCTTTTGAATTATTTGCTGAAAAAGCAGGAAGATATACCTTAGGAATATTACCTGTTTTCAGTATAGCAAAGTGTCTTACTAATTTTTAAAGAGGAAAAAAATCGTTATAAAATAATCCTTCAAAGTAGGTAATACCATTTTTACACATATATTTGAAAAAGGATTGCGTAAAGCTGAATTTATCTTTTTTTTTTTTAGCATCAGATGCTACCAAATTATTTAAATTTAAAATCCAAAAAAAAAGGATATTATATATTTCATGATGCTTTTACAAGTGGTTGAATTATACTTAAGGTTGAATTTTCAGTCTAAATTAACAGAGCTTCACTTTAGATATCAGAGAAATAGAAGCCAGACATCTTTGCACAGACTTACGTATTTACAAGTCTGTCATTGAACCATTGCAATATACTTTTGGAAGACAGTAGATTATATTTGGCAGTGCTTAGACCATAAATTCTATTGGGTTGTTTCCATTATTTTTGTATTTAAAGCCTTTTGGTGATGGAAGTCCTTGTTAGCTAAGGTCAGTGGGCATTAGTAAGCAGATGAATTTGGTGTAAATTGGTAGAAGCCATTTGTTGAAAGTATGGAGATACCTCACGGAGGTGACATCCAGCTGTTACTGAGCTCACTCTCTCTCCTTGTCTAGCATAAATGCTAGACTCTACAGCACTAGGTAGTGGAAAGGTATTACAAAAAGGCTAACCTTTAAGGACTTTCCACTTCTGTGTAGAAAGGGAGAGACTCATATTTTCGTATTCATATATTGCCCAACATTTTGAACTGTAGCTACTTGCCTGGGAAAAGGTTGGTTAGGCTAAACCTAATCCAAAATTATGTCTGAAATTCCTTCCTTCACTGTACAATCCCTTCCATTCCTGAAGCACCCTTCACTTTCAGAAATCCTCTCCCTCTCCCTCTGAAAATCATGTTGATGACACTTCTGTGGGAATGAAGAGGCTGTTGTTCTGAGTAAAATGGAGTTTTTTCTTGGAAGACTTTGAGTGGCCTGTCATGTCCCAGAAGAGTTAATGTCTCTGTCTGCAGGCATCATGCTTTCCTATATTGTTCTGCCACTTGTCAACTATTAGATAGAATACGTGTGATCTCTTTGATCCTTCTTTTACATGTGTCTCCTGTTGAAAGGATAAATTTAGGCATCTGCTTTCAGAGGAGGTTTGGGGCTGTGAATCCCTGAGACATCCAGATTTTTGGGATGCATGATGGCTTGCTTACCCATGATACTGAGAGATAGCTCTCATGGGGTTTCCTTTCCGTGGAAGTTACAGTGTGGGCAGTAACTTTTGCATGTGCTAGTTTTCTCCCATTATTGATTGCAGAGAATGCCTTAGCATGTATCAGACACTGCATAAATAAGTACTAAATCCAACCACACAGATATAGCAGCCAAGAATGAAGTCCTATCCCTGCCTCATCTTTGACTGGCCTTCAGTTTCTCCAAACAATTTTAGGTTTCTATCTCTTTCCAGGGAGATAGACTAGTTCAGGTCTGGAACGACACTGGTCATCAGGCTAGATAGAAATTTAGCATTATGATAATGAATAGCTAGGTCATACAGATACAAGGAAACTATCATATTGATTTGCCATGTGTTGCACAGGGACCCTCATCTCTCATTTGTTGATATTTCATACTAGTTAGCTTGTACATGGGCTCTGCTTGGGTGAAACTAGTACTTGGCCAGTGAGAACTAGGTGCAGCCCAGAGTAAGGCTATGCCACAGTCCAGGGCACTGTAAACTGTCTCATGAATCTCTTGATCTGGGGACCTTCTTCCTGGTGCTGACCAAAAAAATGTCAATAGAGTTAGAGCCAATGTAAATGTAACCTGAGGTTTTAAATACCTATGCACCTAAATGCTATTTGTGACTACCATTTGCCTTTAACTTTGAATAAATTCACATGTCAATCATTTTTACTAATTCAGAGGCTTACTTGTCTTCAAAATAGTAAAAAGATCCTATCAGAGTCAAAAATTCTTCCTTTTGGAAAGGATTTCTCCTCAGAGTTCCTTTTTGCTAAATTATTTTCTCACACATTCCATGCATTATGAGGGCTTCAAAGGGCAGGTCCAAAAAAAACTAATAGAAACGAGATTTAGCTTAGTTAATACCTTCTCTTCATGTAAAATTAGTTCCTAGTACACTTTACTAGAGACAGAAAAAAACATCCTGTCCCTCCATCAGATTGCTTCCTCTAGCTCTTTTTGTTTGCTAAGCCTCAGATATTATGGCTATTAATTATGTCAGATCCTCTTCTCAGTTTATTATAAGACATCTGCTCCCATTTTGTCCAGTTTGGTGACAGAGACGTATGGCATGCTATGATGTATTAATGACACTCTTCTCTTGAATGAGTATCTTCCCTTTGATTCACACTGTTAAATAATCTAATCCATGTGCTGGAATGACAGATAATACTTTGGAATCAACTGTAAGAATATTGGTTGGTATGGCAGGAGGACATTCCTCTGCTGGTTTGTTTTTCCTAAGTATTAGCGTTACATTGGCTTGTCTCAATGTCTATAATAAATTGTTTTTCTCTGAGGAATTTTCAAATAATTTAGTTAAGAGATTGCTAACCATGTGTAAAATAATTTCCATTCAGTCCTGGCCTACGTCCATTAGTGATAAAGCTGTATCATTTAGACATTTCATAGGACTAGCCTGTCACTAAACGTATGGTAAAATCCACATCTTATTCTTTCCTGTTCTTTTTTAAGCTCTGGGGTTTTTTTTGTTGTTTCGCTTTTTGGGGGGGAGAGTGGGTTGGTGTTTTCTTTTTTGGCAACAGAAGTAACAAACATTGTCTTCAGGTGCCTAATACATAATGACTGAGACAGTCAGTTAAAATGTTTTATGAGATTCTTCAGCAATAATTAGAGCTTCTGATAGTATCAGTTAGGCTAAAGGAGAGTCTACTTTATTAGCTTACATGCTAGAATGTACCTACCTTGTGAATGCTTTTTTAATGAAGCAGAGGTTAAATTGAGCACACCCATTCCACCTTTGTCCTGTTTCTATGTTTTAAACAGTTATCTACATCTTCTCTCAGTACTTAGTTTTATACTGTAATACCCATCTGAAAAACTGCACCTCATTCATTTATTTCCTTTGTTTCCAATACTGAAATTGTCAACTATAACCCTGTGGCTCATTGAGATCCAACATGAAACACAACCGCATTTCCTTCATGTTAGAGGTGTTTGCTTGGGAATTTTTTAGTTTATTGATGTTTACCTACCCAGTCAATGAGAATTTTTGTTAAGTAGTGATATATACATGGCAATGAAAATTATAGTGTAATTTGCCTCTATTACTTCCTGATATCAGGATTCTGCTGCACTGCAAATTTCATGTCTGTTGTTATTATTTGTTTGACAGAATCAAAAACATGCCAGGTGCTTTGCAAAACAGAGAACAAGAAAAATCCCTTTCCAGAAGAGATGACAGCCTGAATAGAAATGACATAATGGCAGGAGACAAAGGAAGCAGAAAGGGGAAGCAAAACAAGAGTTATAACCATAAGATCATGAGATTGGTTTGGAGGCACAGTGAACGCTATGAGGCATTTTTTTAAAGCGCATAAGGACTGTAGTTGGGATTAGAGAATGGAAATGTAGAAAAGAAGCATGGAAAGGAATGGAGAAGAAGGGAGGAACAGACTGGCAACAGAAGGAAGAGTAAACAGAGGTGTATGGGAGAGGCCAGAACACACACCTGACAAACTGAGGATTATGACTAATGACAAGAAGGAAAGACCACATCTGAAGAGCATGATGATTTCAGGAGGATGGTGAAGCAGGACATGGCGATGCTGCTAGGGAGAGAAGAGCCAGCAAAGCTGCCCTGGAAGCCTGCCCTGGAAGCTCCTCATGCTAACATAACCCTGCTTCCCCATCTTCTTTCTAGCTCCCCTCTTATACACAAAATATGTATATAGAAGAGCAAAGGAGAAGGAGAAGCAGCTAAATAAATCCTTTCCAAAGATCCTGCTGGGGAAGAAGTTTAAGCTGGGATGATACAGATTTGCTCCTACTCATGCTGCTCGTGATAGCAAGAGGCAGAGAGCATTCATTCTGTTAGCCATTCTCATGCAGACAAATCAATGGGAGTCTTTGCTTCTGCTTACTAATAGGCCTTGTTGAGAAATAGCAAAATTATAATACTTCAGCCAGTCCAGGACATTTTAAAATGTCCTTTTATTCTAGAACAGAAAGAATATAACATTCACAGAGAAATGGAAACAGGGAAGAAAAATTCTTGAGCAGTTTTTTTTTAAACCTGAAAATAATCATTTCACTATTACAGAAAAATATAAGGTGAATTTTACTTATTGTAAAAAAAGTACATTTTATAACTTCTCATGAAAATTTCTGATAAATCTGGGAATTATTTTAATTATGGAGGACTGGTTGTTCTGTTTTCTTTTTTTTTTCTAGAAAATTGGTGTTTCTAGAAGGAAACTGGGAAATTGCCATGTTCAGTCTGTCAGACATTTTAAAATACTCTGATTTCCAAGATAAGAATTCTTCAGGAGTAAGAAAGCTGCAATGTGGCCAGTCTAATCCCTTCCTCACTTCCTTCTCCTCTGCTTTGGTGATCAGACATGTCTAATTATTAGTCTGCAAAGAGCAAAACCAGTCTCTATGTCTCCCTGAGAAAAGGCATTTTGCCAACTATTTGAAAAAATTTTAACTGGATCTGCTTACAGGAAGTCACTTTTTTGCTGCAGATTATTTCTCCACTTAAATCGTCCTCAAACCTCTTCCATTTTACCTGGAAAAGTTTATCAGAAAGCACACTGGAAAGACTCAGATCTTTCTGTCTCCAGTGAAACTGTTTTGGAACATAGTTATAGCTTAGCCGATGTACTGGTGTGACAGTTGAGAGACTACTGCTGTTAATGGAGTACTCTGTTACCTTGGCATATATAGACACTTTTCACTTGATACTTCTGACTGCAAAGTATTGATGTTTAGGGTGTTATAGGTACTTGTGCATTATATTTTTTTTCTTATAAGTTTTAGAGGACAGTACTGGATAAATTTTTCTTCTCCTTCAGGGTAACACAGCTTTGCATGAGTCATTCATCTTGAGTGTACACCAGAGTGATATGAAGTTGGTTGTTGTGACACCTTATCAATATTACTCCCATTTTTAGTCTCTTTAGCAGTGGAATGATATAAGTATTGCCTAGTAGAGACAATGGCCTCATTTAAGAATATCTTGATGACTGAATAGGATTCAAATAATTTGTCTGAGTGCAGAGGAGACAAGTGTAAGTCATAACTGAAATATTACCAAAAATCCTTAACTGGTTGGGTTGTCCATCATTTGCTTGAAGATTTTGGTAAATGGTGGTTTACTGGATTCTCAAATGGCAGCAATGGTCAAGCACTTTTTTAAAAATTTTTTTTCAATTTGAACTTTGTTTAAGTTAATTAAACTCTTCTCATCTCAGGATACCATTTTAGCATTTAGTAGAGGTTTACAAGACCTTCTCTCTCAGTGTAGAAACCTCAGCTAGTAAAGAACATACCAGGTATAGAGTCAACACAATCTCAGTAGAGCTTCAAGAATCAGGCCCACCTCAGTAATTTCTCTCCACTGTTATTGAAATAATACTGGATTTAAATCGTATAGCCATGATGTCAACTTACCAAAATCTACTCTGTCTAGGTTATTTTTCAATCAAATGTAGCTCAAAGTTTTATAGCAACTGACATATCATTAAAAAAATGAGATTGCAAAGTAGTGTCATAGTATCTCCCCATAATACAGAATTTTTTTATATATAATTTTTACATATTTTTACATTAACTCAGTTTCATACACCTTTTTGCAATAATAGACTCAGCATAAAGCAATATCAAAACATAGTTAATGTTTCTACTAATTTTATTTAGCCAAGCTACAGATTTTGCATAATTTTGACACTGTTTCTGGTATGATAGCAGATCTGGAGGTTATGTATACCTGTCTTTTGGCTCTCAGAGAGGATTCAGCTGTGTGGCACCTTCCCACCCTCTGCTACCAAAAAAAAAAAAATTCAATTAAGAAATGTGGCATAACCTCTGAAAACTGCAGTCTGACCTACCTTCTGAGTTCAGACACTGAACTGGATGCATGATTTGGGAAGGGATTTAATACCAGCTACCTCAGTAGCCTCATGGTATTACAGGGAAAAGGTTGAAAAAGAGAAAAGGAGAGTATTATAATGTATCCTGAGAATAGAGGGCAGCATGGTTATTTTGTCTATATTTTTTCTTTTAACCTTGCCTATACTTTTCCTCACAATCCTTCCCTATTGTTGTCTGTCAGCTTTTTTCAAGAAGACACTTGGTTGTGTGTAGCTACATCGACTCAAGCCCACATAACCCTATGTATCTGGCAGGTGTTTGACTTGGTAGGGGTACAGTTCTGTTGGACTGTAAGACCTCCACTGTCCCCTGCAGATTAGGGACACTTCAGCTGTTGAATTCCAGACATCTTCAGGGCTCTATATCCAATATGTACAGTTCAAATGCTTCCTAAATCAGGGGAGTGCACTATGATGAATAGTTTGAATTTGTCCTATATCCTGTGAATTTACTCACTTCTGTCAATCTTTCTCTCTCTGTCTTGCCCTTCTTTCTCCTGAAATAGAGTGGCCAGGGCTGCATGAATTATTCAACATAAGAGTGTATAATGTATTTATACAGTGATATAGCGATACAGTGTATTTATATATATGTTTTCTATTTTGTTTACAGTTTCTTTCCTAATCATCCAGATATCCTGTTTCGCATTTTTACTTGACACTGAGTGCTTGACTTGATGTTTTCAGAGAGACGTCTAATATAATTCCTTATTTTTTTCTTCTCAAGCAATAGTTAATTTGTAGTCTCTGCCTGTGTATGTATAGTTAGACTTATTTTGCCCTTGTTAAGTTCTTTCTATTTTATCAAATTTCATCACCCTTTCATTGCTGAGAGCACTCAAAATTATGAAATCATTTTCCAGTTCTTTACAGGCAGCTTCTGATTTAACTTTTAAAACCATTTTGTATCAATTTCACGTCTGAGAGTTCTTAGATATCACATTTCCCTTTACTACTAATAAAAGTACTTTTACTTAAATCATTTGTTTAATTTCATGCCTCAGTCCAGGAATCTTTGCGTGCTCTTAAGTGCCCAGTGGCTGAAATTTATTTCTGTGTTTTTCAGTATGGGGGAGGAAGGACTCCAAGCTATTGTCATTTATGTTTTATTAATTAGTGACCTTTAAAGAAGACTTTAGACCTTCTTATTGCCTCCTGGTTCTGACAGAGTGGTTATACAACCTCCAGAGTGAAAAATTGCTAAGGGCTAGATCCATAAAGTGCATCTAGGAATGCCTTTAGCCTCTTAGACGTCCTGCCTCCTTGCGAAAGCTATAAACACAGACTAGTCACGTCCCTCTAAACTGAAAGAGAAAACCTGAGTGTTTAGCAACAACCTCCACTAGCTCTGGCATGTTGAGCAGAGAACAGTCTGAGTGAACAGAAGAAACAGCCAGATGGTGGAAATTAAAGGAATGAATAGTGCACTGATATTGACATATTTTTCAACACTGCTTAATTCATGGGACTGTAAGGTTCTGTGAAGTGGGAATTCCATTATCTCTCCTGCAGTAGTTGTTCCTCCTGTTTATCTCACTATTTCCTGCAGTGCACTCTAGCACACTAGGTGTAGCATTAAACTACACCTCTGAGGTCACAATCCCTCTCTTTCTCTCTATCCCAGTAAATGCTGAATTTTCAGGGTTAGGCAACAACTGAGTGAACTTCAGGGAACTACCCCGTCAGCCTGAGCACTCAAAGCTGCATTTAGCCACTCCTGTTTTAGTGCAGATCTAAGCTGGGGTCTGTGTTACAATACTTGTGAAAGCAGTGACAAGTATTTGAACCCCGACTTTTCAAATCTGTTAAACTTGCTTGTGTAAAAAGGAATCACTCTATATATCCCATATCTTAACTGCACCCAAATGGCATTCCAATAATTCTACAAAACCCATTCTCTGTCTACACAAGTACTATACCATGACTTCATGTGAACACTGAGAGTATGTAGACAGGTGAGTAAACCCTATGAATTATAAATATTCATAAGACACCAGAAATCATACTTAGTGGGGAAAAGGAGTGGACAGCATAAGTGAACAATGACTGACACTTGGTTTTTCTCAAACTGAGTTGTATCCTGAATATTTGAGAGAAGGAATTAAGAGTGCATTTATTTATTTCTGTTTTAGAAACACCTCCACTTGCATATATTAAAAAAATCAAAACAAAACAACAACAACAACAACAAAAACGCATCACAAATATGTAGTACTGACTTTATTTCCCTGTAGTTATGAAAGTAATTCCATCAAAAGCTATGGCTATACTTATCTGGCCAGTGACAAAAGTGAACTAGCTGTCACAGGAGGTTTCCCCTGAGCCTCCTTTTCTCCAGACTTAACAATTCCAGCTCCCTCAGCTGCTCCTCATAATAATTGTGCTCTAGACTCTTAACCAGCTTTGCTGCCTTTCTCTGGACCCACTTCAGCTCCTCAATGTCCTTCATGTTGTAAGGGAGCCAGAACTGAACACAATACTCGAGTTGCAGCGTCTCCAGTGCTGAGTACAGGGGTACAATCACTGCCCTCATCCTTCTGGTCACAATAATTTTGATAAAAGCAGAGATGCCATTGGCTTTCTTGGCCATCTGGGCACACTGTTTGTTCATGTTCAGCTGGCTGTCAACCAGCACCCCCAGATCCTTTTCCTCTGGGCTGCTTTCAAGCTGCCCCCATGCTGTAGCACTATATGGGGTTGTTGTGACCCAAGTGCAGGAGCTGTCACTTCACCATGTTGAACTTCATGCAGTTGGGCTTGACCAGTTGATCCAGCCTGTCCAGATCCCTCTATGGAGCCTTCCTGTTCTCCAGCAGATCAACGCTCCTGCCCAACTTTATGTCATCTGTAAAGTGACAGAGGTTACACTTGATTTCCTCATCCAGATCATTAATAAAGATTAAATAGAACAGGCCCCAACACTGTACTCTGGAGAACACCACTAGTGACTGGCTGCCAATGGAATTTAACTCCATTCATCACCACTTTCTGGGTCCAGCCATCCAGATATTTTTTACCCTGCAAACACCTGTCTACACCATGAGCAGCTAGTTTCTCACAGAAAATGCTGTAGTTAATTTTGTCAAAGGCTTTAGTAAAGTCAAGATAGGCACTATCCACAGCCTTTCCCTCCTCTACTAAGTAGGTCACCTTGTCATAAAAAGAAATCAGGTTAGTCAAGCAGGACCACAAACCTGTGCTGGCTGAGCCTGATCTCCTGGTTGTCTTGCATGTGCAGAGTTATGGCACTGAAGAGGATCTGATCCATGACGTTTCACAGCAATAAGGTCAGGTTGATGGGTCTGTAGTGCCCCAGTCCTTCTTTTGACCCTTCTTGTAGCTGGGCATCACATTTGTTAATCTCCAGTCATTTGGGACTTCCCTGGTGAGCCAGCACTGTTGAAAAATGATGAAAAGCAGCTCAGTAAGCTCCTCTGCCAGCTCCCTCAGTACACTCAGGTGGATCCTATCTAGACCCCATGGGCTTGTGTGCACCTAAATTGTATAGAAGGTCACTGAAAATTTCGCCTTGGATTATGGGGGCTTCATTCTGCTTCCATACATGTCTTTCAGTTCAGAGGGCTGGGTACCAAGAGAACAACTGGTCTTACTATTAAAGACTGAGGCAAAGAAGGCATTATCATTATTTTTTTAATGTTTTAATAGTTATTATAGTTGTAATTATTACTATTATTAAGACTGAGGGATTACCTCCGACCCGTACTCATCCTTTGTCACTGTACTCCCCCCCCATTCAATAAAGGATAGAAATTCTCCTTACCCCCCTTTTTGTAGCTAATGTATTTATAGAAAGTATTTTATATTATCTTTTTATGGCAGTAGATGGATTAAGTTCTAGTTGGGCTTCAGCCCTTCAAATTTTCCTCCTGCATAACCTCATGACATCCTTGTAGTCCTCCTGAGTGGCCTGCCTCTTCTTCTAAAGATCATAAACTCTCTGTTTCTGTTATCTAACCTAACCTACCCCTGACATAACTTCAGGCCATTCCCTCAGATTCTGTCACTGGTCACCACAGAGAAGAGATCAGTGCCTGTCCCTCCTCTTCCTCTCACGAGGAAGTTGTAGACTGCAATGAGGTCTCCCCTCAGCCTCCTCTTCTCAAGGCTGAACAGACAAGTGACTGCAGCCACTCCTCATATGGCTTCCCCTCAAAGCCCTTCACTACCTTTGTTGTCCTCCTTTGGACACTTTCTAATTAAGCTTAATATCTTTGTGGTGACCAAAACTGTACACAATATTCAAGGTGAGGCTGCCCCTGTGAAGAGCAGAGTGGGACAATCCCCTCACTCAACCAGCTGGTGATGCTTTGCCTGATGACCCCCAGGACATGGCTGGCCCTCCTGGCTGCCAGGGCACTGCTGACTCATATTCAACTTGCCATCGGGCAGGACCCCCAGATCCCTCTCCATGGCACTGCTTTCCAGCACCTCATTCTCCCATCTGTATGTACATTCAGGGTTGCCCCATCCCAGGTGCAGAATCCGGCACTTTCCCTTGTTGGAGTTCATGTGGTTGGTGATTGCCCAGTCCCCTAATTTGTCGAGGTCTCCCTACAGGGTCTCCCTGCCTTTGCGAGAGTCAACAGCTGCGCCCAGTTTTGTGTCCTCTGCAAACTTGCTTAGTATCCCTTTGAGTCCTGCATTCAAGTCATTTATGAAGATGTTGAAGAGCATAGGGCCTAAGATGGAACCCTGTGGAATCCCACTAGTGACAGGTCACCAGTCTGATGTCGCCCCATTCACTATTACCCTCTGTGCCTGACCCATGAGCCAATTGCTCACCCACCACATGATGTGTTTATTCATCCGTGGGCTGGACATTTTTAAACAGAAGGATCCTGTGAGAGACGGTATTGAAAGCTTTACTGAAATCCAAAAAATTACATCAACTGGCTTCCCTTGATGAACTAGGTGGGTTACCTCATCATAAAAGGAAATCAGATTGGATAAGCAGACCTTCCTCTCATGAAGCCGTACTGATTGGGACCAATGACAGCACTGTCTTTCAAGTGTTTTTCAATACATCCCAGAATAATCTTCTCTGTAACTTTACCAGGCACTGAAGAGAGACTGAGAGGCCTGTAGTTTCCAGGGCCCTCCTTCTTGCCCTTCTTGAAAATCAGGGCAATATTTGCCAGCTTCCCATCAGCTGAGACCTCTCCAAATTCCCAAGACCACTCAAAAATCATTGAGAGAGGCTTTCCAATGACATCAGCCAGCTCTTTGAGGATTCTTGGATAAATCCCATCAGGCCCCATAGATTTGTAGGGATCCAGCTCGAACAGCAGATCCTGCATAATTTCAGGGTTGACTGGGAGTTAGTCATTCTCAGGGCACTGAGAGCCCCTTGGTTCATCATCCGTGCTGAAGACTGAGGCAAAGAAAACATTAAACACCTCTACCTTGTCTCTGTCCCTGTTTGTGAGGTGACCATTGTCATCCTGTAAGAGATTGATGATATTTCTATGCTGCCTATTGCCATTAATAGTTTTGAAAAAACTTTTTTTATTGTCCCCCACATTTCTGACAGCTTCAACTCCAGTTGAGCTTTGGTCGTACAGATTTTTCCCCCAGAGTGGCAAGCACTATTTCTGTATTCATTCCGTGTTGCTTGACCTTGCTTCCACTGGGCACGCACCTCCCTTTTTTGCATTATTTCCAAAGAAAAGATTCCTGTTCAGCCAAACTGCCTGCTTGACTTCTGACATTTGGGAATTACCTGCTCCTGTGCCCATGACCCCACTCCTTATTTCTCCAAGAACTGAAAAGTCCATCATTTCATGATTGCTGTGCCCAAGATGGCCTCCAACCATCACACTACCCCTCAAGTTCTGCTCTTTTTGCAAACAACAGGTCCAGTGGGGCATTCCTTAGTTGGATCCCTCAGAAGCTACATTAGGAAAGTACTCCAGGAACCTCCTGGACTGTCTCCTCTGTTGTGTTATATTTCCAGTAGTTATCTGGTAAATTGAAGTCCCTCATGAGAACTACAACGAGCAAATATGAGAGTTCTCCCAGCTACTTCTAGAACATTATGTCCACCTCTTCATCCTGGTTGTGTGGTCTCTAACAGATTCCCACCATGACATCTTCCTTATTGGCCTTTCCTCTGACTCTTACTCATTAACACTCAAGCTTATCATCACCATCATTAAACTCCAGACAATCAAAACACTCCCTAAAATACAGGATTAGCCCTGATTGCTTATCCCTTCTGAAGAGATTGTTGCTAACCATTGCAGAAGTCATGTGGGTCATCCAACCATGTTTCTGTTATAGCAATTATACCATAGTTTCCCTGCTGCACCATGGCTTCCAGCTCTTCCCGTTTGTTGCTCTTGCTGCATGCATTGGTGTAGATGAATAGGCAGGGAATTCTCTCTGAATTAATATTACAAATGAACTTTTAACCAGTGGACAGCAACTGTAATCAAAACTAAAGTATCAAGGAAAACAAATTGAGATGGTCAGTTTGGAAGCAGGTTTTCTTATAAATGCAAGGAGTTGGTTATATGCTTCATTAAATATTTCAGCTAAGTGAAACTTAAGAGAAGATGCACTGTTGTCAACCATAATTAATACTAATTTGGACAAGAATATCTCAAACCCTACTGTAGTAGGTATTGATAACTGGAGCCAGCAGAAATTTCTTTAGGCAGTTCAAGACCTACAATTTTCTTATTATATTTATATTTATACAAATTGTCAAGAATTTGCCAATTAATATGTAACAATATATTGAACACATTCTTTCTGAAAACTTCATACTTTAGTGTTTTCTAATGTCTGTTGAAAACATGGTTTAAATTATAACTTCAACTTCTGACTTATAGAAACAATAGGCAAGGCTCATTGAAAAAGAAGTGCAGACTTTTGTAGATGAAACAAATTAGGCTTAAAGCTAGTGCAACGTATTAATATTGTGTATCTCTGCCAAATAAAAAAGTAGAAATTTTCACATTACTCCATTCAGAATTGCATTTTATCTGTACAGTTATCAGAAATGGTATACTCACTTTGATGACTGAATAGAAAATGAAAGATTTGGATATTTGTGTCATCACATTCTAATTATCACCAAAGCTGTGCATAATTACTTATGCAGAACTAGACAAAATTATTGGATAAAACATAAAAAGGTCTTGTTCTAAGTTCACCAGAAATTTTCTCTATCTACCCATGGGTACCCATGGATATTCAAACACACATGCACAAATAGATGTAGAGAGTCCTGTCAAAAGGTCTTATCTTTGTTTCTCTACTCAGGAACTAGAGACATATAAGAATTAAACAACTTTTTGAGGAAGACTTTGCCTTTGTGTGATATCTGAATCAAAATTTCACAGAAACCCTTATGTGTATAAAGATATAATTTTCTGAAATCCAACAAAAACAAGCACGGAGAGATGTAATCTGCATTCTTGCTTGCCTGTGTGTCCATCTTTTGCTTTCATTTTGATAATATCTTTATTTTCCACCTCCTCACTTCCATGTTTTTGGACAAGGTTAACAGAACTGCTGAATAACTGCATTCCCACAAGGGACCTAAGAAATAACCTCAAAATTTTACAATGTGTAATTTAAAATAATTAAATAATCCTTCTGTCACCCTTGAAAATAGGAGGCACTACTTTCTCCACTTCCTGCCCTCATACACATTTTATACTGAAGTATACCCCCAGGAAAAACTAATGCAAAAGTTCTGAAACTCTCATTTTTTATTTTTTTTTTATCATGATTACCAGGGAGAATGGAGTTGGTGGGATGAATGTAACCAGGATTAAAAATATCGGGTGCCATTAAATGACATTAAATGTAATGAAATCTCAAGGTCAATTTAATTTCTTGTGTCTCCTTATCTCTCTGACACATAGTACTGTATCTCAGTAGCTGCCACCAACAGCTACCATCAGAACACTTGGCTAATTAGTAATCAGTCATGTCACTTGGTGTGATCTCATCCTGTCTGACTATTGAACCTGAGTGCAACAACAAAAAAGGAAATTGAAAACTTTTAGCAACTATGTTTAGTCCATGTATTTTCAGCAGTTCAAGCTTTCATTACACTACACTCGTAGGCATGTTTGAATTTGATGGTTTTGGTAGTTATTCATTTAGTAATGAAAAAGCATGACATTTAGCTACCAACAAAATAACCCCATCAAATGCTAAAAGATAAGATTTCTTAGCAATTCAACAGCATTACGATAGGGGAAAAGCTTTTAAATAAAATTCCTACTCATATATCCCTTCTCATCAGTACCATTTCAGCATGTGGAGTACCCATTATAGCTGAATGAAACCAGAGAACATCTCATTGCTGGGACGTGATCCAGAAAAGAGCTTAAGTACACACAGACTCTAAAGACAAGAATATCCCATCAAAGTTACTATATGATGACCCACATGATTAAAATTACACAGAAATGTACATGCTTTTCTGGATTAGAGTCTAAGGCATGAGGCATTTAAGATCAGCCTTTCATGTAGTAAAAATATTTACAAATCTTTTTAAGAGATGACATATAAATAAAAATTACTATCTTGCCTTTGACTGCTAGACTCAGGACAACTTCATATGTGAAAATCCTGCACATTAGATGATCACTTTATTCCCAAACTAAGCAGCTGTTTGAAGTGGCAGTCCTAAAGTGCTAATCTCTGCTACCAATAAACAAAAGTAAATCATGGCAGAAAACTCGTTTATGTGCAGTAATCTCCAGAGGATTAGCATTTCAAGGGATCAGATTTCCTAAAACTCCTCTTTCCTGATAACAGCCTCTGCTGTGAGGTGACACACCAATAGGCATAAATTATCTAGAGCTGCAGATAAGCAGAGGCCATTTGGGAGTTCGAAGTGCAATATAAATAGATGCAAAACAGTAGGGGAACTGGTGCTCATCACAAACCTCAGAAGGATTAGCAGTTCAAGCTCTGATTTCCTTGCTGTTGTTAGCTGTGATTTATCATCAGACAGTGACTGAGAGTCTGTCTTATCTGTGATAATTTAATGGCTTAATGGCAGTCCCTTTATCTGGGGGTCATAATTAAGCTTGTTTGATCAGTTTCCTAACAAGCACCTCGCCTGCATTTTTAGCTATGCCTATTTGTTCTCTGTGTGTAGCAGCATTTTTGTTAATTAGTATTAACAATATTATTGTTAACAATTACTGGTAATGATAACAATCTCTTAAAAGGATAGCATTTATCTGGAGGAAAAACACAAGTCAAAAAAGATGCAAGACTTTTAATTTAAATACATTTATAGCAGATATTAACTGCAGTCTCAGCATCTTTTTGGCTTGTTGGATTCAAAACTAACTCATATACATAACTGAATACAGTAATTTTAAGTTGAATCATTTTTCTCTGGTACAAAATTAACATTAATTTGAAAGCTGACTCCTATCTTACAGCGTATTTACTGTCTCTCTCTATCATCCTACTAATTAGCTTTTTCTTTCACTCTCATGGGAACTTTTTCAACAAAAGGTGAATTTTAAGACCTTATTATGACTGTTTAAAAACACAGTCATAAAAAATGTCATCAAAATGACACTTTAGCTGTTAAAATCACTTCAAAAAGAAGCAACTAATTATTTCTTAAATGTACAGATAATAAATATTTGAAAGGAAATTTAAGATTTTATTTTTTAATACAATGCAGTGACAAAAAAACAACTGCATTAAATGTGGGTTGATTTGTTTTTGTTAGATTTTTTTCTTAAAGAAGAGCAAATAAAAAGAAACAAGTTTAGATTGGACACATTATTTCTTAATTATTGATGTAATTTTCTTAATGAGATACCTTGGAGGCCACACAGAGATGTGACTAGATTATGTTTTGATATTTAGGGAAACAGAATGACTGGCTGTAGAAAGACATCTAAAAAACTTCATCACATGTATGTAGACACAAGAGGTATGTTTGTAACAGGTGCATTTATGTATATAAATCTATTAATATTTCCATTTGTATGAATTTGCACATCTATATATATTTTGTATTATACATTTGACTTTTTGTATACTTTTAGTCATATACATAAATTTATGTATTCACAGATTTATTAAAGATTGTCGTTAGAATAGGTGTTATTTATCTTTTTAAGAAAAAATTAATGGTGGGACAGAGAATATATATGTCTAACTAAATTAATTATTTAGGTACTATAATTAATGCAGAAATACAAGATTCATTAGAGAGTGAGTCATTCCACTTACCTGAGTTGCTTGTTTTAGAATTGGATTAGTTGCTTTTCTTTCTCGTAGCTATAGATGAACCCTAGGTGATGTGGCTAACCTTGTTGATGCTTGAAGGCTAGATGGGATGAATTCCACCCACATGAATGAAAGAAATAATAAATTTCAGAATGAGAATTTTGAATACTTTCTTATAAAGAAAGTTACTTCCCTATACTTTGCAAATGGAAGAACTGTCACAGAAGAAGTATTATACATGTGTGTGTGTATAAATAAATTTCCTGCCTCATGTAGAAAAAGGCTCACCTGAGAACTCTGAATACATCAGCCTTTTCCTCTGGATATTATCAAATAACCTATAGTAATATTGATTAAATAGGCAAAGACTTGCAGGCAACTGCAAAGAGAAACAAAACCAAAAATAACAACACGCCTGTTCATTCTCCTACCCTGATAGTGCAATTTTACTGACTTTTGCTGAGTTTTGCAGGTGGGTCAGAAATGGCTTGTGTTCAGCTGTTTGGCAAGCAGGAATTTGATTTTAAGCTTGCTATCTGGCCAAGAGTACGGCAGAGGAATTTACTAGGAGTATTACAGACTGTAGTTTCGAATGAGCTTTGTTCCACACAAAAACCTTGGTCCAGTTCTTGATGAAATCAGTGAGAAACTTTTCACTGACTGTAGTGAGATCAGGGTGAAGGTGCCAGCCATACTGCAGCTACAGCTGGCAGTTGCCTGGGAAGATGAAATTTTACTGAACTATGGAACAACCAAAATGTGTGAAAGATAGAAATGACAAGGTGTAAGGGAGATTGCAATGCAACACAGTGAAATCATTACCCAGTATCTGCAGCTAAGACCATTGACACCTGGGTGCTGAGCTGACGCTCGGAGGCCTCGATGAGATAAGCCCACACAGTCACCAAGACATGTGCTTTACATATCTAACTTCACAGATAACTTTCCAAAACTAACAAGACAAAAATATTCCTCGATGAATATTATTTTTGTTGTTGTCAGTAGGTGACAAGTTTAGCAGATTTTTTCTGCCACTAGAACAAATTGTTGAGGATATATAAAATACAAATTCTTGCCCAGCTCACAGTGAGAACAGAGACAGTATCATGCAGTCACCACTGTGTTGTTAGTTGCTCACCAGTTAGTGCCAGATATAATATAGCCAATTAAATCTACAAGAACAAAAACATCATGAACTTTGTGAAATGCTGTGAAATGCTGAAACCTTAGTTTTAGGTTCACCAAAGGTTTCAGTGGATCTTGCTGTTATCAGTCTAGAAGACAATAAATATCCTAAATATTTCTCATTGTTTTAACTTTGACCATTACTTGCCACTACTTGCAGTAATAATGCTCATTCTAAAAAGAAATAATAGATATTCTCAAACAACTGCTCATGTGTCTGAAAAATGCAATAAATTTTCAGTTAATAATGCAATTTATTGGTTTCTGTCTCTGGGTTCATGGTCAGGATTAGAACTGGATTAAATTCGTTGGTTTGATTTTGTGTAGTTTTGCATGAAAATTATCAATATTTGGTAACATATTCAGTCCCATTGTTCTTCTAGCATTTGTAGCTTTAATAACATTATTTTATTGGCTATGTGTATATATAAATATAAACATGTTGATATACACATACATGGATACTGATATACAAACACATAAATTCTCACTTGTTCTTTGATGTACAAACAATTTTCAAGAATCTATTTTCACTCACAAACAGCCATGTTATTACTGGAAAACAGTCCCAAATGTGATTTGAATCCTTCCATTACAAAGATAAATTGTGTTCCCACCTGAATGTAAATGTTGTTTTCACTAGGTCAGATCCAATTCTATATGTATAACAAACAATCTCTTTGATATTTGAGACATTTATTATTACATTATGAAAATTTTACATAATATGGTCTTCTCATGCAAACCCTTGAATTCTATTTTCAGCTCTTTCATTGATTTACTATTTTATTATAGAGAAACCTTTTAATCTCTCTGAACTTCAGTTTACTCATTTGAAGTAGGTGAGTAAACAAGTGTGATTTAATTGATGTTTATAAAGCACTTTGATACCTTGTAATGAAAAACAAGACAGAAGTGATAAATATTCTTAAAGGTATGCTCTTTTTCTTTGCTCCAGGGTTCACAAAAAATCTATGTTACTGCTAAATTTAGGATCATCTGTTCTACTCATACTCTTTTCACAATCAGAATTGTTCAAAATGTTATAGCATAATGTATTTTCATACTCAAAACACCATTTTCACAAAAAAACCCACCGTAAAATACTGAGGGTATAATATGGTTCTTAAAAAGTTAGTTTTTCATTAAAGATTTCCCATAATTTCATGACGCTTTTCTTAAATTCCAAAATCAGCAATTCACTGTGTATTCACAGACTCCTGTATACATATGGAATCTCAGTAGTATATGGCTCAAAGCATTCAGCAGAGAAATCTATTGACAATTTAGTAGTGGGGTGGACAATACAGTAAGAATGTGCCTAATAATAATATAAACCAGCATCTTATGATCTGTATACACCAGAATAAATATATATGTATAAAACCTGATATATGTAACAATCTCTCTATGTACAGCAAAGTTTTTGTTTTCTTTAAAAAAAGAAAGTAATAAGCTGGTTAAAATATTCAAATGTGCTTATATCTGTTTATGAAGAATAATCATTCAAAGTCACAAAGTGTTTGTTAGTCAACTAGAAATACCAATTCAAGCTTTCCTTTGGATTTTGTGGTCTTCAGGAATGCAGGGCAGGCACTGACATATTTTCAGGTTTGACTTTTCCATTCCAGAGGACCAGAAAGTATTGGGTCTATTCCAGGCCTAATTCATATTCTGTAATACAGTTTCTCCCATGATAACCTAATTGCATAATGGCAGAATACCACAGCCACTGGAGCTGTGGGACCAACATCTAATACTGTCATTTAAGAATGGACACATCAATGAGACAGATCAAAACCTGTTCTTTCGTTCATATATGGTCCATAAAACCTGCTTCCTTGGGGAAAAATATGTAAAGTTTTCTTCTATAGTACTTAATCAGATCCAACGGGGGGTCCTAACAAGGTAAGGGGGAGGACACATTAATTTGCTGATCAGAGTTTTTTCTTAGACTTCAAGCAGTAACTTGCTGCTAAGGAACAGGACACAAAAGATAGTGCCATCAAAACTGCATTGTTATTTCCTTGTAATTTCTATTGTGCTGACAGGGGAAGGAATATCTCTCTCAGGGATTGAGGGAGATGACAACTTGGAGAGGGTTATTAATTACCAGTTACTATTCATGGGTTTTCTGTTTAAATGTGCAGGAATATGAGATTTGGATGTGAAATCAAGCTCATATCTCCCAGGCAGCTGTGCTCCACTAGAAATACATAATTTAGAGCACTTCTACCTTCAAGCTTTTGCACAGCGTTTTAATGGCTCATTGACAAAATGATGAGGTGGGAAGAGCAAAAAAAATTAACTCCTCCCAGATGAGAATCAGAAAGAGAGATCATTCCTCTATTCATAAAGTTGTGCAGGGATACTGTTTTGCAAAAAGCAATGAAGAAGGAGATTACAAGCTGTAGGTATTAAGTAAAAAATAAGTCACTATAGTTACTTTAGTAGGTTTCAGCTATATCATGTAGCACATGCTGACCTCT
The DNA here is from genome assembly GCF_025592945.1 of Manacus candei. Lineage (NCBI taxonomy): Eukaryota > Metazoa > Chordata > Aves > Passeriformes > Pipridae > Manacus > Manacus candei. The sequence goes on along the minus strand of NW_026138059.1, from coordinate 28,658,573 downwards.
AGTTCCAGAGCAGACTGGGGAAAGTCAGCTGCAGTTGCTCACATGCTTACAAATCTAAACCTACCACTGGCAAAGAGAATCTCTCTATACGATTTCTGTGACAAGTGAAATAATTTTCATGTCTTCCCTACTGCAATTTCAGTAGGTAGGAAACTGTGATCGTGTTGAAGATCATCACATTTTGCTTAGAAAAGGTCATGCAGGGGGCAACATGTGAAGCATTATAACTTACATTTTGGAAAAGGAGCCAGGTACTCAGGGAGAAGTGATGAAACTTCAATCTCATCAAGATTCTTCCTCAAAAACAAGGAAACTGATACACTACTCTGAAGAACTGTGGTTATAAGTTAAAAGCAGGCCACCACAAAGGGTCCAAAAACCAGTGCTTATTGTTATTGAAAGTACTTAAGGTTTTATCAAGACACAAAACATAAGTAGAGTTGTCAGAAAAAAAGAATTCTCACATTTTGAAAAGATTATAAAGATTGGACTTTACTATGAAGCCTCCCTCTGTAGTACTGGGGAAAACCCCAAACATTTCCCTAATAATTCAACTTTAGTTATCGCATTGACCCTTTTCTTATTGGCCTTATGTATGATTTTTTCTAATTTGACAAATATTTCTATCTCAATACTAGTACTTAATGACAACATCTTTGGAATGCTCAGTTAAGACCTGTTCTTCACCTCCTTTGAATAATCATTTTTTCTTGCAAGCAGGTAAGTCATTGTTAGTGACATACATTCATTTGAGTCTAAATTTACCCTTTCTCATGACCAAAATAACTCACAAGAAACATCAGAATTCATGTCCATATGCATCTTATCTTGTATTCATTAACTGAAAAATATTCTGTGCAAAATAAGGTGATGATAATTTTTGTTCACAAAACCTGAAAGTCTCAGAAACAAACCACCTATTGTTTGCCCATATTGGTACATGGCTTTTACTACATGAATGTGAGGTTGGAGAGGTGTTTTCTGATTCCTAACAGAGTGAAAAAAGATCTCAAGTTTTTGAAGGCTGGTGACAATAACTGGTGATGGTTCGTATTTTGCTGCAAAGGATAAATACTGAGATCTACGAACATCTTTTGTTCTCTCTTCCAGTTAAAACAAGTAGTTGATTCCTATAGAATTAGGACAAAACCTCATTTTATTGAACTCACTTTCCTCTCCTCTGCAGGAAAGAAATGGTTCATACCAAATGGTAGATGAGATGTGAGTTGGCTTGAAGTTTTCTGCAGTTGTTTCTCAGGCACTGTACTTCAGTTGCAATTTTATCTACATGGAGACCACAGTGTCAACTGTGGAGAACAAAACTTCTGGTCAGTTTTTAAAGTTAATGTTGGTGAATATATTGCTGTTCAAATGTACACTTTTACACTGTTTCTTCTTTTTCTGTGTTTGTATTACCAGTATTTGATAACCAAACTATAAATATAATCAACATGGTCTGCACTAAAAATGTTCTACAATTTGAAGAGCTTCCAAAGAGGTAAAAGGAGAACCTGCTTTTGATCTACTGAGTACTGGTTAGTCAAAGTTCTCCTCCATGTCCTATTGCTATTAATTAGGGATTTTTAATCTAATTTGACTAGGCACATTCTTCCTCTTGTTTTTAGATGTTGTCACAATAAAGAAAACTCAAAATACTCAGAAATATTGTCATTATTGTTTTCACTGTTAGAAATCTGTGTAGAAACTCCAGTACTGCTATTGGTGGATAACTGGAGGAAGGGAAGTAAGTCAATCCAGAAATTATGAGATGGAGCCATTCTCAAGGCAATCTTCCTATCAAACAGAAGAGATAATTTCAAAATTTCATTAATGCTCTGCAATTTCTTTGCAATTGTTCAGCTCAAGGAAGTCATGATTCATGACTGATCTTTCAGTATTTGTCTTTTCTTCTTAAGAAATTGTGTTGGAGAAAGTCCCTGGGAAGGGAAGGGACATACTATAAGTATTTAAAATATCATAGCAGAATCAAACACCATCAAAATAGAGAGACACAAATGACTTGTAGAATGGCCTAATTTTTGTAATTACATGATTAGACTCATTCAGAGCCACTGATCTCTTCAGATATATGTGTAGGTCTATCGATCACAAATCGGCCTCACTGTTATAGTAACAGATGCACAGTTATTAATCTTGGAAAGAATCCACGTTCCCTTTTTAGAGAGATCAGAGAAGCTAATTAAGGATGCACTTGTGTGGAGGAACTGCTCTGCCCTTCCTATAAATGGGCAAAAATTATGCCAGAATGCCAGGATCTGTGAAACAAATACCAAGAAAAATAATTGTGCCATACATCATAATCTTTTCATTCTTCTCTGCTGTTTTAAGCCAATATCCTTCTCAGATTACGTGTTCAGTGTAACAAGTGCAGCTCTGCAAATGCATGACACCTGCTAACTCTTCTCCTGCCCTTCTCAAACTTCTCATTTACCAACCTTTGTTAAGTGCTCCGGTGGGTTGACACAGCACAATTCATGCCAAAAGCTACTCTCTACAAGGGCACTAATATGAGCTGAGCAGCAACATGAGCCAGAGTTATTAAACCACATCCTTAGCAGTGTCTGGTCTATTTGGAAATATAAATAAATAATGAGGAAAATACAGGAAATCTGTGCTCAGATGAGATTAGTGTTCAGATTGTTGGGGTTCCGTTACTGCCAGGAGCTATATAATGTACAAAACATACTATTTGTCTATTGATTTTGCAAGGTAATGTCTTAGATTTTTAGCAGACTTGCCTTGGTGAACAATAACAAAGTTACATACTTCATAAATTAACCAAATCAAAGACTGTATAACTCTTCTTGTCTGCTTTTGAGATTTTGACCTATCCTATCCAAATAGGTTATAATTATTTTTTTTACCATACTTAAACCTGTTAAAACTGTTTTCATACATGATTCACATACTTTGGAGATGACTCCTTCAGATACTTAAATAACAAGATGAGCCATTATCAACCAATAACTAGATTTGTGCTGAGTAAACAACAAAATCCCCTAGAAAAGGAACATGGGGGCACTTTTAACCACCATTTTGGTCATTTAAATGTTGGCAATGTTCACTTTTTTTTTTCCTTTTTCTTTCATAATTAGGACTAACTTTAAGAATATGGAGGTAAATGATTTCTTGGACTTTTAAAGATCCAGGGATGCTCCTCCCATAAACATCCTTTTTCTCTGTAGTACATTTGAAGGACCTTACTCCTCCTTCCTGACAGGGTAAGGATTTCGAATCATCCACCATGTACTAAAAGTTCAAGAAGACATTACACAAATTAGTCTTGTTGTACTACACAACTGCTATAGTAACATTTTCAGAATGACAACAGTGTCCTACATTGCTTTTTCAATGACTGAGCTTATGAAATTTCTGGGATATCAATGACATTTGTATGGTAAAGGCTTTATATCTGAATGTGTGGTTAAGGACATAAGTAGATGAAGTGTAGCACTTATAATGTTGGTGTCCTCAACAGGGGAGGTAAAAAGTATAGTAGAATGGAAAAGACATATCCACAATACTGGAGATCAGGATTGTAAAATGAGTTCTCAGAAAGAAGAACAGAGGAATTGCAGGTGTCATAGGATAAAATAAGGCTTGGTTTCTCAATTTTACTCAAGATCTTCATTCGCTTAAGGCTGATTATATTACACTTAAGACATAATAATCTAAAAAAATGAGAGAGAAATGGGGGACTATGGCTACATTGGAATACCAGCTTGGGTGCACCTAACCCTGAAGCGTAAGGTAAGTGATTTTGCCCATAGAATCCATGTTCCTAATTCATCCGCTTTACTTAGCTCAAAAGGTTATAAATTCTCACAGCAGTTTGTTTTGTTTTACTAGGAAGTAGAAGGAAAATAAGAAGAAGTAAAGGCAGGGAAGCATCTAAGGCAAGATTGATTTTGGAGTCTGTAATGGCAGGTTTATTGATTCTGACTCATGAAGTACGAAGTTATAGATTCGTGTGATGTTACAAAGCCAGCTAAAACAGCTACATAATGTCACGCACTACCCAAGTATTGGTCAATTAAATTCTTGCTTTATATCTTTTGGCTGTTTAATGTACATTGTAGACATGATTTAACAGCTGGATCAAACATTCAGCCTCCTTTTTTTAAGTAGCAAACAATACTGTGTACTCTACAAAAATAGGGGCATAAAAGCCGTCTGATTCTCCTAAAAATAAAATTTTGACATCAAAAATAAAAAGAGAGATGGCAGTGACATTTACATATTTTAAACATTTCTAGTTAAATTATTCTGTATTGAATAAAATTTTTGCTGTACTATAAATAAAAAAATAAATATACTATTATTTCTTGTGCTTGTTGGTACTTTGTCTGGAAGGATAAGTTCAAATAAAACTCAAAAAGACATTATACAGGAAGAAGAAAAGTTGTCATAGGTGGTATTTAGTCTTCCAGAGAGATTTCAGTTAAGCATCATGGTGACAGATTTCCAAGAAAAAAATCTTTTAGCTTGGCTTATCTATAGACTTTAGAGTGAATGGAGAGAACAAGAGTGATATTTGAGTCTCAAAGTAAGCTGTTTGCTGTTCGTGTAATTTAGACTTTGAGTGTTTTTCTTTTCTCTGGCAGTAGAGCTGGCCAGATATGCAAATATTAGCCAAGATGATCCAAAATTCTCATTCTCTATTTGACTTGGGGTACAAAAGTGTCTGTAATGCTTATATCTGACACCTCTAGAAGGTGATATGAATACAGTAATTTACTATTTTTTTAAGTGTGATGGCTGTAGGGAAAAATGTTTTAGAAAACAAATGAGACAATAGAGAGTCTTCAAAAGATATTTTTTTCTACTACTTTTGTCTGAAGCAAAGTAGACTCTATGGTTCCACAAACATATAGAGATGAATCTTTACAAGGCCCTTTAGAAATCTGTATTCATGACTGAGCACCACTGCACAAGTCTCTGGCCTGTTCAGCTTGTTAACATGGATCTAGCCAATGTGGTTAGAGTAGCAACAGTGAGTATATAAGCACTTTTTACAACTGGACAAAAATTATTTTTTCTTATACTAGTAAATATTTCTCTCTACTTGTGTTTCTAAAAATGTTTACTGCAGCATTATTTTCCTGTTACTGTGCATGCATATGTACACACACAAACACACAAACGCTTACGCACTCCTCTGAATACAAAAATCTTAAGGTAACAATTTAAATACAGAGAAAATATGAAACTGAGAGAAAGCATGAAACTGAGAGAAAGCTATAACTTTTATCTCTATTTCTTGATTGAACTTGGAGGCCCGAAGATGTTACAATTACTTAATTGATGTTCCACAGCAAACCTGAACAATTAGATCTAACTCTTCTGTGCCCCTGTCTGGTAGATTTGAGATTTTCATTCATCTTCACATTACAGGAACAATCATGGAAACTCTCCTATGTATCAGACTGACTGTCTTCATGAGAACCTTGTTAAAACATAACAAGGCCTTGTATATCCATGTTTCTTTCTTGCAGCAGCTGGAATACAAAAAGTGAGTGTGTGACATGGCCAGAACCTGCACCATGAGTTCAGATGCACTTGTGGGTCCCCCAGTCCAGACACGATCCAGAAATCATGCTTTCTGCATCTGTGCTGTTCATAGCCTAGCAGAATAAAAATTATATTTGAGGGAAATGAAACTTCAGAGGTAGCAATCAGCATAATTACATTAAAACTCCTACTTGACATACAGGTCATAAAAAAATAGGTTTGTTTACAAATGCATTCCTGAAGCATTTCATTTGGCTGTGTAAACTCCATGGCACTGAATGTGAAAATCTTCAGGCAAATTGTTCTCTATTCCAACAGACTTATGTGAAGATTCATATCCATATGTATTGATTTTCTTGTCTAGTGAAGTCCCTTCTCAGCAAAATGTGACCACTATAGTGAAGTGAAGAAATGCTAAGATTTTGCAGAGCAATTATGTGGATATGTTGACTAATTTGGAACAATAGATTTTTTAATTGTCTTAGTTTGAATATGACAGGGTAAGTGGAACACACAAGAATTCCCAGAATCTTTAAAGATATATTTTTTGAATGAGGTCTGGACAGATATCTATTTAATCTTCTTCAATTTGTTTCAAGGAAACATGGATTCAGATTTATTAATTCCTATCTCTGCATCTTATATACATTTCATTAGGCATCACTGCTCCAGAGAAAAAAGGAACACTGTAAGTTCCTTTTAATGTATTGAAAAACAGTAAGTAGTTTCTGAGTAAATTTTTTACGTTCAATTCTTCGGTTAATGGATTTGAAATCACTCCTGCGCTTCACTGCCATCTGATGAACAAACTTACAAGATTCTCATTGCAATTTAATAAAGAAGTTATTATCATGTAATTTTTATGCAGGAGCAAAGCAAGAACAATATTTACATGATGTTTTACGAAATAAAATTTGCTCACACCAACTGCTGAACTTGTGTCTAGCTGTTACCTACCACTACATAGACTAATATAGAGAAAGGAAAAAAAAATAATTAATGGGTCATTGGATGAAAAACTTTTCATTAAAAGTGATTTTTGATATTTGAGATATCCTACTGGAGATGGGTTAGGTAAGTGAGGACAAATACATGTATCCAATGTGTTCATTTTCAAGAAAACAAAATACAATTTTTTGCTACCTCTGTAACCCACCTATCTAGTGTGGACCTCCCTAGTTTTTTTCATTAAATTATGATAATTAAAGTCACAGTAACTATGAAAACAAGTTTGGAAATGGAATTAAAATTCTAGGAACATGAACAGAACTTAATTTGCTATTTTCCGCAAAAATTTCTGTGAAAATAATCCTTCAATTTCAGTAGAATCTGAAGACAACAAGAAAACCCAGAGAAGCTGAAGAAAAGTTTGGGTCAAATTCTCTTTTTCCAACTGATTTTTATATACCTTTTTTGGGCCTGGTCCTCAATTAGTGATATGAGTGCATATGAAGCTGAGAAAATTGTCACATCTTATTCATTTCCTGTTGCTGCACTTCCAAAGTATATAGATTGCATTGTTATCTGTACTGCTCTTCTCCTGTTGAACCTGATAGGTCCTGTGTGAGGCCATGTTGCTCTATGTGAAATGGAAAAACAAACACAGCAGTCATTCACTTCTTTTTTTCCCTGGCCAATAAAACTGAGCCAACTCACAGTGGGAGCATAGGTATGCAGTGTTGAGCCTCACCAGTAATAAATATTAATTTCTTGGATGTGAAAGGAAACTGAGAAGCAACTGGATCTGTGAACTACAATACCTCCAGTGGTTATGGTAGGAGTGGGCACATTCTTCACTCAGAGTTGTACCTAAATTTGAACTCTGGAGCTTTTGTAGTCTTGCATGAATCTCAAATAACAGTTTAATGTTATATACCATGAACCACAGTTATAATCTTACACTGAAGGCGAAAAGGAAAAAAATATATTGAAAGAAAGTTATCTTTCTTGTTTGGGGATTTTTTTAAACATCTGAATAAGTTAAATAAATGTTGTAGATCAGGCCCACAGTTTGCGTAAAACAGCTCCTCTCCATTGATTTCAGTTCAACTGAGAATCTGGCCTAGTAATTTTTAAGTCAAACAACATAATCTGATTTGCATGAAATGTTACACGCAAGAATGAACTGGGAAACACGATGTGGGATCCTTTTATTCAGCTTTTTAATTACTTCTACATAATTCTACAAGGCAGAGATTATTACATTCAGAGGACAATATTTGATCCCCTTTGGTTAATTTAAATCTCATTTAAAAGTTCCTGTGGGAGAGTTTTGGATCAGAATGTCTGACATCACAACTGTATTTACACCAATGACAGTAAAAGCATTCAAGATACATAAGACAAAATAAACAAATACAGTTTAAAAATTAAAATACTATTCAACAGCAAGTTACACACATACATTTGCTAATTTTCCTCATACAACTCTTATGAGGTAAAGAAAGACTTATCTCTAAGTTACATATGGGAAAACTCAGTGGCAAAACGAATTGCTCACTGCTACAGCAAGGTCATTTTCAGATGTAAGTTTGAAACTTGGGGGTTTTTAGCTATTAGACATTATGTCCCTCTTCCAATTAACTAGAGGTAGGGTTTCTTCACTTAGTAAAAGAGAAGGAAAAAAAACCTCATCTGTTCTTTCACTTTCCCAGCATTTCTAAATTATTCCCTATATACATCATTCATTAGTTGTATTTCTGTTTCTGGTAGATTTGTCTTCTTCACCTGTATGTCTTCTCCCTCTTCTACTGCACACAAAAGATGATTTCTTATGATATATTTTCAAAAATAAATGAAATTATTTTCTTCTTATTTACAAATATACAGCAACAAATATAAGAAGACTTTATATCTGTGTGAAGACAAATATATTTTTGTTATTGTTATATTTTTAAAGACTTGGGCACCTTGGAATGATTTTTATTTGTTCTGAGGTATGTGCAGACATATTCCCAACTACTCGACTTTTGTCAGACCTCCAGACTCTTCCTTCTCACACTTCACATCTACTCTAGCCTATTTTTCTTTTGATGTAGTTCCTTTGCTTTACAAATATGTGACATGAGTGAATACTATAGAACTTACACATTTTTCAGCTACATTGTCCCAAGTAGTTTAAGATATATAGTCTTACAATTAGACAAAGATTGCCATCATGCGCAGGCATGTCTGTAGAATAATAAGCCAGACTTCTATAAAATATTTTCTGGATGGTAGAAGCACATAGGTACCTTGAAAGCAGCCCTGATAGACAAGCTAAAGCTCAGAAGAGCTGATAAAATAACAGTGGACCACAGAAGGAAAATAGAACCTTTGGAAATACTTTTAATACTTGTAAGAATACCGTAAAAATGAAAGCAAATTACAGCATTTTTGAGAGCAACTTGACTCTTACTAAAGGTTGCCACAGCTGATAATTTTCCACAAATAAAATAAATAATACATTGAGCAGATAAGCTAGCATGGCTGGTGCCCAGGAACCCATTGTGAGATCCTTTGACTTCATGTTCTGGTGTTCAACCAAGAAAAGATTCACACAGGGCAGCCAAGAACTACATTACCCAGCAAATTTGGAGATTACACAGAAACCATAGGTGGTCAGCTAAACAGAAAATGCTATGTAGGACAGCTCTGCCAGCATCCAGCAGGAAGAAGCTGCATATGGGAGCTCTATTAATAACACTTTTTCTTTTATCACAATTCAACAATGAGGACAAGACAAATAATGTGTATCTGTGAGAGTATCTGTGTGCTGGGTATGCAAACGGGTATGCAAACATTTAGTTAAGAAAAAGCTCTTTGGGTGGGATTCAATTTGAGATCAAGGCACTTAAATCTAGGTGTCTATCTTAAGGTCTCTCTATTGCTAGTAGAACCCTCAATGAACATCTTGTCAGTAAGCTTGGTGGAAATTAATGATTCTGCTACATTTAAGTTACATTTCTATGTATTGTTTAAACATAGGTGTCTGGAGGCACTTTAGGAGCATTGGAATACCTAGTATCCATCCAGGTAAATGATAATTTAGTTGTCATGTCACATCTGTCAGCCCATGCAAATGCACTGGACACATAGTACACTGTTAGTCTCTTATAACTGAGAATTTACCTGAGCTTACAGTTCTAACACAGGATCCTTGGAAGACACGTGCATTCCTGCAGCAGTGGATGGAAGCCAGGTAGAAGAAAAAATTGTCTTCTCAAATGGTTCTGGATGCTTCAGGAAAGTACCCTGGACTCTTTCAGTTGCTTCTTGTCACATTTTCCCGTTTTGCAGCTGTTGCCATGCAGAGTGACATTCCCACCAAAGGTGACAGGAGTGCAGGGCTGGGGGAGGCAATGCGATAAGGAACAGGTCTGTGATTTCGTCTTTCTTTGTCTCCATCACAATACCTTCCCTGGTTATGCATTTCCTTTTAAAGGTATGTTGTTCTTCCCAGTCCATTACAAATATGTCAGAAAATTATTCTTCTCTAGGTGTACTTTCTAGTCCCTCTGTTAGAATAGATAGCTGACTCGTTAATAAATCTATCAGCCTACCAATCTTCCTGACACCTCTGTGGAGATATAATTAAGAAGTCCTCAGTTCATGTACAAAAGCATTACTTTTTCTAGATACAAATAACACCTTCAAATTACTGAAAGTAAATATTTTAAATTTTTTGGTTATTTTTATGTTTTACCTCATTATTCCCATTTTTAAAAGTGAAAGATGGGGGACAACAAAGTATATAAAACTGCTTTCTATTTTAGTGGGAAGGTCAACATATCGAAAAATAACTTAGATTTCCTGAGAGACATTGAAAAATTGAAAAGGCAAAATTTGAAGACCATGTGCTTCTTTTAGTCTTTTTTCCCCATAATACAAGTCCAGCTAACTGAAAATATATTGGAAAAAAAAAGATTCTAGCTTCAATCAAAAAGCACATGTAACATGGTAAGAAAATGTGGTATCTAAATACAGTTTTTTCCTTTAGGATCACATAAGATAACTCAAGTCTTAATAATGGAATTTGTCTCACTCCTTCTCTTATTGAAATATGAAAAAAGATAATTAAAGTGAAAACTAGGCAATAAATACTTAGAGAAGTATGAAAAATACAGTAAAACTACCTACTTTTACTTTAATGGAGCACAATTTTATCTTTTCATTCAGCAAAGGATATGAAAAACATATAAGTGAAAGGAAAGCATATTAAGACTGAAAACAATTTTTATATCTAAAATTTGCAGCTGGAGAATTAGAATTTGGTTTAGTATTAGCAAATTGTTTATTGGTCTTAACACTAGTGATAGTCCCAGAGCATCAACTGTAATCAGAGATCTGTTTGCAAAGCTAACTCATTCAATTTATTAATTTCTTCCCCTTCTCATAAAAAATAAAAGCCTTCTCTGTAGCTGTTCCTAAGTCTTACTCTTATAAAAATGTGATTGCAGTGGAAAAAAAGAAAAAAAAAAAAAAAGAAAGAACATAGAGTTTTAGACTGGTTAAATTTCATTTTAAAAATTTAGCTGACCTGAAGGGACTTAAGAATATTATTCCATTATAAGTTGACCAGAGAGTTATTTGGAAAAAAAGAAAACATATAAAAAATAATTTCATAACACAAAAACAATCAGGTAGTATTGTCAGAATAAGCATTTCTATTACCATTCTCTGCCCTTATCACACGTTTTACTGCTTGTATGGTCAAGGATTCCTAAGCTCAACACGTAAAATGAAGTGCAAGAGCTAGTATGTTATCAGAAGATATTATCTGAAAATATCTGTCCAACAGTCAGGAAGGGAAAAGAAAGTTAGCAGCAGGGAACTGGATTAAGGCCAGTGGTACAAATAATGAAAAAAGGGTATCCCATATACAGGCGTCAAGCAGCTTTTAACTTGTCAAGTGGGCTGTGAAGGCATCCTTACCAATATGTGTGACACACTTATCATCTAAGGTCCAAAGTGCATGGATGTATCATGGCTTGCGGTGAAATAAGAAACCACAGTTCTTTTCCTCACAGGCTTACACACATTTGACTGTTTCCAGGCTGGAAAGCAGAAGCTGCACATCTACAGCTTCCCTACCCCCCAGCCTGTAGTAAAACACTAACAAAGCCAAAAGCAGAATGATGGCATGTGGGCTGATGAGGGAGGTATGGCTAGGAAGATATGGACTGGTGCCTACACACTCTCTGCTGACTGATTTGCTTGAAATTGACTTCAGCACCATCTCATTTGGTTGGCAGCAAAGACCAAGTTTTGTCTGCGCTGAGAGTACTAGTGTGCTTTCAGATCATGTATTTGATAAATCTCTTTGTCTCCATATTTGCACAAAGATCTTCAAGCAAGCACATAGCACTACTGAAGTTCACCAAAATCTATTCTAGGTCAGCAGATAAAGTGAGGCAGGCAGAGTGATACCTGACTCAACTTCCATATATACATATACACATATATACATGCACACGTAACATGTACGTATATGTTTAACTTTTAAAGGTAAGGGTGCAGCTTTCTGTTATTTTTCAGATCCATTTCTGCATTCTGTGGTCAAGACGAGTCTGTCAGATGAAAGGAGGAATAATTCACAGCCTTTTAGCTGGTCTTACAGGGGATTTCTTTCTTCCATTTGAATGTCTAGTGATTGGTGAACAAGCCTCTGCAGCTCAGCAGAGAATCCTCGAGTGGCTTCTGGTGTTATTTTGATGGTATTAAGACAATGGTGCATTATAGCATGATATGCTGAGCTTTTTCTCTGAACTTTTCCTTTCCTTCTGAAGGAATGCTCATGCTTTCTAAATCAGAATAAGTCTTTTAACGTAGAATAGAATGTGTCAAAAGGAATCTTTCATTTTTTCAGCTTTGAAACTAAATGCATTGAATGGAATTGTAGTATTTTTCAGTGATTGAAGATTTGGGATTATGCATTTTTCTTTCAGAAAGCAAAATGCTCTTTATCAAAGTCATTTTTACAGTAGTATATTAAACACAAAATTAGACTGTTTGAAGTAAATCAACTACCTGCAGATTTGGCTACATAATAACGTCCAATAACAAAATTGGAAATGGTTAGCAATATCATCTTGTAAATAAATATATAAGACAACATGTTGTTTATCTAAGATAGAAATATTATATGACTTGAAATAAAAAAGGTAAATGTGTTTAATTAATTAAAAGACAGGGTTTAAACTTCAAACCAGAGAATCACTTTAAACAACATTCCTAATAATACAGTGATATAAATGTCAAGGAAAGATATATATTTTTTCCTTTCAATTGTGGGCAACATTTTCACAAGGTAAGATGTGCAAAAGACTATAAAGTGGGAATAGTGTGTCTAGATTCAAATTTATGATCCTGAAAATCCACATTCAGCTGATACCTGATTGTTGGATTGCCAGAGCATATAGACATGTTAACACTTGAAATTAACATTCCTCAAGTGCCTCTGCATTCCCAGTACAGGCTCTATTTTTATGTGTCAGAGCAGCTTTACATCTCTCAATCAAAATCTAGAAAGCAATTTTTTCTCTTCTTGAGTCCACTGTACACCTGTATTAGGCAACTGCACTACAGAGAATGCAGAAGTGGCTGCCATATTCTTTTAAAATACAGCCACAGGAGGAGAAATCCAAGGAGGAAACCCTTTCACAATAACTCACTCTGTGCTGTAGCCAAGGCATAAATCCAAACGTGACTGTGGAAGCATTAGAGAGACCACTTTAGTGGGATAAGGATGGAAAGTAAGGACTTAAATTTTAACATCTATTTAAGGAATCATTACTTTCTTACATTACAGGCTCATTCTTTAAAAATGTTCTTTGAAAATGGATTGGAGTCCAGGTGTCCCTAAACTGGAGCAAGTGCCTTAAGGATTAGAGAGAGTTCAGCCACACTCTTCGTCTTGCTCTCTGAAATGCCAATCCACGCCAGAGGAGCTCAGGCTGGCCCTGCCTAGCCTGTTATTTGCTGCTTAAATTCCCCCCTGGTTGCAGAACCTGTAGCTCTAACACCCTTGCATTGCTGAAGCTCCAGTATCCCCATCCATATCCTTCAGTGTAAGCATTTGAATTATCAGAATTACTGATGTAAGATTCTTCATCTGGCTGTAGATTTTAATCAAAAATCTAAACTATCTGAGTGTATTGTCTTGCTAAGATCATATTTTATATATTGGGAATTCCAAATGAGGAGTTGTTTCCCAGCCCATCTGTGAATCATAAAGGGATTTACGTGGGAACCAGGTGTTACTTTCAAACATATGTTAGAGCTTAGATTTAAGCACATTACAAACTTTATTTTCCAAACCAAAGGTGTCCAGATTTTCATGCCACCATCACACGTGAAAAGGATCAGTCTCAGGCATGCTTTAAATTCTATCTGAGTATCAGGTTAGAGAGAATTAGGCAGTCAGTGTCAACCTGCATGATAAAGGACATTTTTTAAAGCTTTAAATTTCATCACACAAGAAAATAGTTTTCCTTTTGAATCACTTTCAGGTTTCTTTTTTTTTTTAATTTTGTATCTGGCAACAGCAAAAATAATAAATAAATAAATGCTTCCTTACTGATCAATTCCTAAATCAATTGAATATTTCTCTAATCATCTGCACATTTAATGAAAGAGGTGAAAACGGTAATGAGAGTTTAGATGGTACTAAAAAATCAGCAATCCTCCTTGCCTGTGAACGTCAAAACCTGAACAAATGTGTACAAATTTTTCCCTGAGAAAAAAAGGAAAAGATAGTGAAGAAGAATTTATGTAAATTTGTGAATAACTAAGATATCCCACTTGTGAGTGGGTGCTGGTTAAGTTTAGAAAGAGAATCAACTTAGCCCTAATTCATCCCCATGCTTGGGAGGCTATTTTCAGGTATACTGCTTTGTTTATTGTGTTTAACACTGACTTCATGGAGGGTATAATACATTTCTTCTGCTAAAAAAGATTAACCTTCTTCATTAGAGGTGACACAATTCATACATATTGGCAACACTATAACTGTAGTATTATGATATTTATGTGACAGCATTGCATACAAAGGAGGCATAATACAACCTATATAAATGGCCAGATGATGTTTCTTTTCTATAGTAAGCTGCGACTCACTCTCATGACAGAGGAAATGAATATACAAATGAAGGGTTTGCCTCTGATTCACAACAACTATGCAATAAATACTTCCCTGGGAATGTTAAGTGTCAACAGACATGTATTTTCTATAAAATTACCGTTTCATTTTTATGGAAGACAGATCCTCCTCTAAGTTCTTCTAAAAATTGTCAGCGTGTGTCTGCTTGCTTGCTTTTTTGATGCTTTTTTTTTCTTTCTTGCATACAATGACATTTGTGAAAGATGCAAGTGATGAGATATTAATAAAAGATTATGAGACTTCACTGTAACTGTGTAAGCCTAGAGCATGTTCTTTCTCTCTCTCTAGCTCTCTAGACACATACCACACACATACATGTATATACAAAGATAAAGGCATTATAAATAGCAGATAAAAGCAACATAAAAGCATGTATAAACAGGATCCTGGAGACAATTCCAAGAAGCATCAGTTGTATCTATATAGATACACCATAAAGCTGTGAGTCTGCTTTCAGGTTCTGAGTGCAGTAAATTTATATCCACACTATGTATCTTATTGTCAAAAGGTTAGATGTTTTTCTATTGATCACAACAACTTTGTGTCAAGTTGTATGCACCATGATATACCTAACCTATTAAGTCAACTTTGTCTTCACCATGAAGTGGCAATAAAAAATATTTCCAATTAAATTGCTTTACCTTTTGCAACCCACTCGAAAAGAAGGCAGAACAACTTTTTAACTAAGGTCATGTAAGGAACAACATTTCCTCTTTTTTGTTGTTACACTAATTATTTTTTTGCTGAATTCTTGGATATGATTGGTAATATCTCAATAAGGGAGAGTATACTGTCTTTCTAGAAAACACTTGGAAAGTTTGTGAGGACAGGAAGCTCCAGTTTTGCCTGGCTGTTGTCAGCAGATGTACTTGCCAATGAAACAAGAATGAGTAATGGGTTGCTATTACATATCAGAGATTTGGACGTGCATCCAAAGAGAGTTTTAGGAAAGGGATAGTTTTTGCATTGTAAGACTGAACAAAGTTGATAGGGACAAATGGCAAAACAACTTATTTATTAAAATTTGGCTTCTAAAAATTATGTGCAAGCAATTGACTGGGAGATGTTTCTGGTCTGGTCTGATTCTTGGCACCTTTTTACCTACATATGGTATAATTAGTGAATAAGGACTGTCTGCCAGTATTCCTGGAGAGGTCAAAGTAAGTTTGAGGCTTTTGTGTTTGGATACAGATAATATACAGGTCTTTAGGATGGTTTAAGTTTTCTCCAGGCAACGTGCTGAAATAGATAGAGGCAATCAGGACCTCATTATATGACTATACTAATAATAGAAATAGTAAATACCTTGCAAACCAGATTCCCTTATCATCTACTGACTCCTCCCAATTTTCATTAGACTCATAGAACCACAGAATAGCTTGGGTTGGAAGAGACCTTAAAGATCATCCAGTTCCAACCTCCCCCCACCATGGGCACAGACACCTTACACTAAACCAGGTTGCTCAAAACCCTGTCCAACCTGGTCTTGAACACTTCCAAGGGTGGTGGATCCTCAGCTTCTCTGAGCAACCTGTTTCAATACCTCACCACTCTCACAGTAAAGAATTTCTTCCTAATATCTAATTAAAACCTACCCTCTTTCAGTTTAAAACCATTCCACAGTCCTATTGCCACATGCTTCCTCTGGCTTTCTTTTGAACCCTCTTTAGGTACTGAAAGGCTGCTATTAGGTCTCCCTGGAGTCTTCTTTTCTCCTGGCTGAACAATCCCAACTCTTTTAGCTTGCCTTCACAGGAGACTTACTCCACTCCTGCTATCATCTTTGTGATTTCATTCATTTACTCATTCATTTTATGTTCTCCAAATCTACCAGCTAGATGTTGTTTAACTTGCCCTCACTTTTTTTTATTCAGATTTTAATGTCCTGGGCCTCATCTTGTTTTTGAAAGGTCAATTATGTTAACCAAAACCCAAACAATAAAAGTAGATTCAATGTTAAATGCAAATGTTGTTCTATTGATATCTACACGCATCCATATTTTTTGATGTTTCCTGGGGAAAACAGTGTTCCTCATTCAACAAAGTAGGCAAGTCATAACATTCTCCAATAGCCTGAAAGCTTTGATGTCATATTTGAAAGATCATGGAGAATAGGAGAGGTGCCTAGGACTGAAGGAAAATCCATGCCACTCCAGTCTTCAAAATGGCAAGAAGGAGGACCTGGGAAAGCACCAGACAGTCAGCTTCACCTCCATCCCTGGAAAAGTGGATGGAATAGATGATTCTGGAGATCATCAGAAGTGACTAGTTGTTCTGGGTTGGTAACAGAGGAGAATGAAGTATAAAGTATGGTTTAATTTTTCAGATGAGTGGATTTACTTTTATCTCCAATCTTTTTTGCTTCTTTAACATATTTCTTAATGTACAACATTCTTTTTCTAATGAGAGACAAAAGTTGAAAATAAGAAATAAGAACCACTTCAAAACCTACTGACTTCAGTAAGTTTTAGGCCAGAGGTATCAATAAAACAATGGGAAAAGACTGATGAATAAAACTCATTCAGGGTACGGTGAGAAAATTCTGTTCTAAAAATGAAAGATATTTTTCATGCTGAGATCTCTCACTTTTTTCCACGTATATATTTGCAACCAGAAACAGAATAAAAGTCATTGATACACATTGCCAAGTATTGTCCATCTATCAAACACTATTAAAATGTAGGAATTCTAACAATTTTTTACAGATGAAAGCCTAGAAATGGTGTACTACAACACAGAGATGTTAATCTAAAGATGTTTTCAATATACCAAACCATGGGTCTGATATAGAATCAGACCTACAGGGAAAATAAAGTCTTGAAAAATAGATTACAAATATTACTACTGTTCTATCTTTGAATAACCACAGTATACATATCCCTAACGTGTATCTGTGTTGTTACATCATTGTGCTACGTTTACTTCTAGGAATAACAAACCGGAATTTCAGAAACTAGGGTTTTCAACACAGTAACATGAGTAACAGAGTTACTCTTTCTCATTAGCAATATGTGTATAAAGGAGTAGATAATTAAACAAATCAAAGACCTGTGCAGGAAATGTTGGCAAATTTAGCACTATTTGAACAAAAAAAAAATGGATTGTGTGACTATTTTCTAGTAACTAGAACTGCTAACTTCTAATCTGATTAGCAGTTTGAAGGAAAAAGAATTTTTAAAAGGCCTACTCATAACTGCTTAAAAATAAAATATCTTTTAAAAGATAAATACAGTAAACTAATACCATACTTTTTTTTCTGTCAGAGTAGTTCTTGTGTGAATTATTTGTAATTTTCATTATCTAAATAACAAGGTATGAACAATTTTTTTTTAAAGTCTTGAATTTTTAGCATATGTGTATATTTGGGGTTTTATCAGCACATTGTATTTCTTTCTAATTTGATATGTCAGCGGCTTATGTAGTTATAAACCCAAACAAGTTATAACAAATATTTATCGTCTTGGAAAACATAATGGTATTAAGAAGTCTTTGTTACCTTCCTTACTTTAAATAGATCTTAAAAGTATGAATTATTCTTTTAATTGGTAAATTATTGTATATTCAAATACAATTACCATGAAGCCAACATATTAAAAGTTATGAGTCTGAAAATTAAATGCTTCTACCTAAGAAGTTGAATGATTAATATTAAATTTTTTAATGTTCCATGATGCAATACCACTTCAGTCCTATTTCTGTAAGTCTAACACAATAAAAAAGCAGCTTCTTCTGTCCTCACATGTTTGGTAAAACCTGAATTTGTCAAAGATATCACTAGTTTTAGTGAGATCTCTGATGGAGAGGAAGTCTTCTCAATACTTTTATTCCTGCACATACCTTTAAGTAAACAGACAGTGGTGAATGCTGTTTAGCTAATCAGATTCCTTGGTCATTCATTTGGTGTTTTGTTGTTCCACAGATTGTTCCACAGAGGTTAGTTTGTTCTGAATACTGGAGAGCCTTGTGCAGATTCAGTTGGGGTTGTTCATATGCACAGAAGTGCCTGTGTTTCCCTAAGGGCTGGACTGCTAACATTTTCAATCAGGACATGTGAGAATATTGCTTTTTCATTTTCAACAAAGATATTAAGACAACGTTTCCTTATTCAGCAACATTAAAATTGAATGTCATGTTATACTCATGATATTATTAGACATCAAATATTCCTGGTAAACAGCTGGCATACTCCTGGATTGCACATCTGGTAGGTGTGGATGAAACTCATTAGAATAAGTCTTCCATAAATAATGTGCCAAAGCTTTGATATAACAAGTGCTTATGCCTGATGGCAGCCATTTACTGTTTGCCAGTTCAAATGTGCTTCCAGTGTTGGAATTCATCCACACTGGTACTTGAAATATTGAGAATGAGCTCACTACATTTTGGAGGTGAAAGTTGAAGTAAGGGAGCTATATACTCAGCTACTGTGAGCTGTAGCAGCTCTGGGGGAGTGAGCAGAAGTAGTTAACTTCGCAGCTGAAGTTTTTACCTGTGTGCTTCCACTTTTAGCTGGCTTAGTACTATATTAAGGCATATCATTCTAGAGAAGTGACCTTGAAAAGAGACATTCCCTTAGAAAAATCCTAAAACAACAAAAGAGGAAGGACATGCATGTCATCATAGAACAACAGATTTGCAAAGAACCTTGAGGAGTCACCTACACTATCTTTCTGCTCAGAATGTATTCGCCCCATTCCCAACGGATGCTCTACTAATCTGTTCATTAAGCATTTATCATTAATCCCAGTCCAACATCATCAACACAAAGTAGTATACATAACTCCCCCGTGTCCCTTACCCCAGATGCAGGGAAATGTCTGACAATTTTTGTCTTGATAGGACATGTAAGCAAATGATTATCATCCTTTCTATTTGCAGATGAAAGAGAAGTGTTCAGCTGAAGTGCTGACAAGAGATTGAAATATTTAAATCTTCCCATGATTTTAGTGAAATAGGACCACAAAACAATAATTTAGATTTTTTTTTTTTTGCGATTCAGAGCTTAGCCTCATCTAAACACTGATCAAAAGGAAGCATTGTTCCTCCAGATATTTCATTATAATATATTCTAATTATTTTCACTTTATTTCAAACATACTGCCTTTTCCGTAAAAAAATCTGTTCTTTTATGCCACCACATGTATATAAAAATTGGTTTCCCAGTACTATTAAATCTCTCCTATATTTGCACTGGCAATGACAAAAGGCTTATAGAATTCAGTACTTGGCTCTCAGTATGGACATGTTAAAAAAAAAAAATCTGAACTGAAATGTGTAACAAATACAGAAAAGGCACTTAATATCCCTAGACAGTATTTCCAGAGACATGTAGATTGTTTAGTAACATAAACAAAGAGATTTAGGCTCATAGGTTATTTGGGCATTTCCAAAAAATTTTATTTCACAGAAAAACCTTGAGAGAATAATTTTGGCCTTCAAATGAAATACTTAAATTAGATTTTAGCTGAATCATAATCAATGATCAAAACCTTACCCAACTAATTTCTCTTCTTAAATAGATTGCATGTTATCTATTTCTCTGCAGAGTAATTTCTTTTTATGCCTTTATGCCTTATTGAGCCACAGTTGATCAGAGTATCCTCACCTCTGTAAATGAACTCTAAACCAGTAAAATGTCACCTTCATTGCACTTTAAAAATAGATATGAGTAGCTTATTTTTTTTGCTCTTTTTTGTATTTTCATTGTTGTTGATACAGATTTTGTATTTATTTTCTTCTTAATTTTTTCACTTTAATATCACAGTCTTTATCAGGATGACCTGGGACCAGAACTGACATAAAAGGCACATGCTCATTTAGCAAGATAAGAGCAGCAAAAAGCACGTTCACCAACATAGAACAGATTTTACTCATTGACAATAATTGTTCCTTATGAAGATTGGCAAGAATGATAAATCAAATGAATTTTACAGGGACATCATAAAATTAATAGAGGAGCATAGGAAAAAAAGTCTGGCCTAGAAAACAGGTGAGAGTTAGAGCCACTTGATATAGTAAGCATCTAATACAAATTATCTATAACCCAAAGTTGAGAAGTATGGAGCAATGTTCATCCCTTGACTTGTATCATCAGTTATTAGCTGTCTTTAATTTTGATTTCATGTCATGATGACAAGTTTCTATCTCCTCTGTTCACTGTATAGTAGAACAATAGAGAGGAAAGAAAAAAAAGTAAGGCGTTTTTGAATTAATGGTGTTAATTTCTCAGTCTTCTTCCACTTAAAACTCAGCTGAAAAGGAAACACTCTTGTGGTGCTTACAGTAATAGTGGTTTCAGGCTCAGAGAGGCAGTGTGGAATTATAGGTTTACATATGTGCTTGCCAAAGCACATATCAGTAGTTTCTGGTTCCTTTTAATTCAATAAATGTTCTCATTTACAGTTAGTCATAGTTTCCCTCTAATACATTATTGTCAGTTAATACTCTACAGTTTAAAAATAAGAAAGATACTGCAGAACTGCTGCTTAAGATTATTACAAGCATTCGACGTCAACTCAAATATACTGCCCATGATATGAACAGCAAAACTTCAACTGATTTCAAACAAACCATGGTTAGTTAGGCCAATGCCATAATGTACTTCAGAAAATCTCAGCCATCAGGCTTTGTCTTCATCTTTTTGAATCCTCTGCGTGACTACGCAAACCTCATGGTATGGCAAGTCAGCTGTAGCTCAGTCTGCGCTCTGATGTTGAGTAATATTGAATGGAATATTAGTACGATAATAAGGAGAGCAAGCACCTAGCATTTCACAAAATATAAAAATCCTCCACAACCTTACTTGTATTGTCTTTATTGTTACAGAAAATGATTGCCTGTAAATTTCAGATAAAATATATTATGTGTCAGCAAAGAGTTGCAGAATTTTCTGATTTTGGTTTTGGTTTGAGGAAATCAAAACTCTATTTTGTCCTATTGCATCTACTCAAATAAAGTGTTCATACATATTTAAATAAAAAAAGAAAAATATGTTCATCTCGTTCAAGATGATACTTGTCATAAAACAAAAATTAGAATTACTTCTATATGCAAATCTTGATCTTTTTGGTTTTCTTTTCCTTGAATACATATATAAAAGGATAAGAGATTAATAAAAACTAGGCCAGAGGGAATATTGGATCATCTAGCTTCACTCATTTATTATAGGACATTATATTTCACCCAGTACTGAAGCCAACAGTCCTTGTTTAACTAAAACATGACTTGTATTTAGTGAAAGCAGAGCTTCCAGAAAAGCATCCTCTCTTCATTTGAAGATGTTGAGAGACATAGAATTATTTTTTTTGTTGGGTTGTTCCATTCATTAATCATGGCCACTTGTTTTTATAAAATGCTCTATTCCTAATCTGAAATTTCCTGACTTCTTCTTGCAGTCAAAAATCTTGTCATATTTCCTTTACTAGATTTTAAAATCCTCAGTACCCTCTATTTTCCATCTATGATGGCAACTGTAATTTTAAAAACCATTAAGAAAAAAAGTTAACATGTGAAAACTTTTACATCTCTCACTGTAAGACATTTTCTGTCACCTACAAATGATTTCTATGGATTTAGCTACCTCATCTCCAACTCATAACATCCTTTTAAAGTTGTGAATACTGAAATTGTACACATTTTTCTAACATCAGCCTTACTAATGCTGCATGAGGCTATAGACTCTTTGAAAGCTGCATTATTTTTATTAATTTCATTTTTTAAATCAATAAAAGAAAAAAGAAACCTCTAAAAATATTAATCCATTCACCAGTTTAGTGTTTAGGCATTATGCAACATAAAACTTAAACCCCTAAGAAACTTTCCTAAGTAAATATGTAATAAACATCAAAATAGTCGCAGAAGTCCACCTTATTATTTGCCAAAAATCTGTTTAGAAGCATGATTTAGTTTCTGCAGATTTTTTGAGGCAGAGCAAGTCCTTTAAGGAGAAGCTAGACTCATGACTCACAGCTGCCACAGCTGCATTGTTCAGATATACCTGCCCAGACTTTGCACTAGCTACCAAAAGAATGAACAGAGAGAAATCATTCCAGTTAAGTTTCCTACTTTTCTCTAAAATGTAGCTTCCTTGTCAGGCCGGTGAGGACAAAGATAAAAAAGAGGAAACTTGGATTTGGCTGGAATTGAGTATATATTTTTCTTGAAATAATTTAAGCAACACAATCATATTTTAGATATTTTTCTGTATATGTAGAATGTGAGAATAGGGTGGATAACCCAACAGATTTCATCACTCAAGGTGTTAGATCAAAACACTGACATTTATTCCTAGGTCAGAGAAAACATTTTACTTTAAAGCTCTGACAGAAATGCTGACATCTTCCTGAAAGGAGAGTTTCAGGAAATTAACATTAGGCTCTATTTGAAAAAAATATTGATTTGTTCTCAACCCCAGTATGGTTGCTGTTAGGGTACATAGGCACGCGTCTGTAGCAAATAGTTTGGGCTTCAACCAGCCTTGGTCAGATTTTATCAGGTGACATAGACAAGTCTTTGTTATGTTTTAAAATTCTGCAAACAATGAGTCCATTTAATTAAATGTAGGGGGGAAAAAGCAACTCTTCAACCTCCCCTCTCCCTCTCAAGTCCTGTTACAAGTCACATTTCTACAATGAGGCACTAGTGACATCATTCACAGCCATGAGCCTGCTGCAATAAAACAGACACATAATTTCAGTGAGGTAAAATGTAGCATCTCTTGCTGTATTAACATCAGCTCTGTTTCTTGTTTCATCACAGGAAAAAAATTTCCCCTGTCAAAGAACTGCTGTAAGACTTGAAAGTAACTGACTTGAAACTGAGAGAAGCTCAGCACAGCCATTAGTGGAGGCTCCCTTTTGACTCACTTGGTAAACCTGCTTTCTATATGCCCCCAGGGTTCTGGTTCAAGGACTGGCTGAGTGCACACACAGCAAGTTCAGTTACCAGATTTAATCTGTCAGATGCAAACAGCTGTCATATCCATCTGTGGGACATGTTGAAAAGGTGGAGAGATCAAAACCTGAGATTTCCTGTGAGTTTCCAGGATTAACAGTCCCTGAAGCATCAGAGACCTAAACTCACCTAAATCCAGGTAAGTTGGCAGGTCTGAGACTGGTGTAAGGCAGGAAACATTGCAGGGTAAAAGTAACATTTACGTTTTTCTTTCAAAAGTGATTGTGAAAAATGTTCATTTTCCCATTGTGCTTTATTTTCTGTTCACCTTTAGCAACTGGCCAGGCACTTGTCTCGGTGTTACTGTTGTTGTGCTGCGCCACCCGTAGGAATGCTCCTTGGCAACATTCCTTTGACCATGTCTGACATTTTTGTCATAAAGAATACCCAGTGCCTCCCTACTGTTGCTAAGCTAATTCATACAGGGCGTTAAGACTAAGACTCTGCCTCATTTCCCTCGTATCTGAGTGCTGAGCTTTCAGCCCATCTTGTCAATGTCTTGACTGCATGACTGAGTTGCTAACTCAATCCTTATTGTGGGGAAGAAGGTATACACTGACATTCATTCAAAATTTACGTTCACATGCACAAATGTTTGTTTAATTTTCATTACTTCAGATCTGGATGATTTACTGCAGAAAGCTGAAAAAAGTGAGTCATAGAACGTTATTTTCTCTTATTTTAATTAGTTGAAGACCTCAAGTCTGCAATGAAGAAATAATACATTAAGGAGAGAGTTTCCAATAACAGAAGAGACAATGCTTGTGAAATTTATGTTTGGAGAGAAGGATCAACACAGTCTGTTCGCATAGCTGAGCTGAAGTTTCTCTGCAACTGCAGGAGACATTTCAATTACAGTCAATGCAAAAAGGGGAAAAATACATGTAGCTTGTCTTGCTTGAGATAATTGCCGTATATGCTCATGCAAAAGAAAGAGAAATGGGAGGAATTTACTTCATTTGAAAACAAATTATTTTGATGAGGTAACACTTCTTTAATAGGCACATCTAAGACCCTAGACTTCACATGCTTAAAACCCTAATCATACCATATTTTGCAAAGGCATGAGGCATGCTTGAACTTAACTGCAGGCCAACAAGGTAAGGAAAAAAATAAAAAAGCCTCTAAGCAAGGTCAAATGCTTGAAATGAGTAACTTCTAATAAATCAAAGCCATAATGTTTTAATCTTCAAGTATACTCAGTTATTTGCAATCTTAATCAGTCTTTCTTTTAAAGAACTTTTGAAAGTTTTGAACAATGACACAAAATTAGGGCTGTGATGAGCAGTTCCCCAGAGTTTTGAGTTTTGTTCAGAAAGTCCTTCAAAACTTGCAAACTAATTAGAGTTCCTAAGGAAGCAGCATTCTTCTGTGGATAGTAATTGGAATATCAGTCACAAAAAGCAAGGATAATATGTTATAAGGATAATCAAGTTAGCTTTAAACAGAGTAGAGCAGACATCTCTAATAGTTTAACCACAGCATTAAAGAAGTTATTGTGACCATACAGTCAAGATTTATGGGCAGTTTTGGAGCCCACACTCATCTTTGTGTTGATGTGGCTTCTATTGCTTTAACCAGCTTTAAACTAGTAAGTGAATATGGACTTGATCACACTGTGGCCAACACTTCAGACTTAATCTTGAATCACTTTCTTAGGTTAACTATTTGGACTTGAAAAATAACTGCTTTTCTCTATGAATCTCCATGCCTTTGTAGACTAGGACCAACAAGAGCCCTTGTAAAATTGTTTCAAAGGTTATGGATATAAATTTTGATAGAATATTTTCTGAATGACCGAGGGGAAAAATAAGATTTTTTTAGGATGAGAAACAAGCACAATTGGGTCTGGCCTATGTTCCATCGATAAATTTCAACCAGTCACTGGTTATCATCTTATCTGCTCTGCCTTCTTGCTTTAACTAGGCCTTGTTGAGAATAACGTAAAGTGCTCTGCAAGTGTTTGAGGCATTTTAGACAGTTTAATTTCTCCAGTGTATAGTAAGCTTCTGACGATAATACAATCCCATCTCAGCCAAAAGATATTAACTATGATTATGAAAAGCTTATATGTCTACAGTGAGTTCTGAATCAGTCCTATAAACCCACGTTAACAAAACATTAGGTCATACATACCCTCTGCTTTATCTACATATATGTTACAGATTTGAAAAAGAGTCACAAAGCACAAATACAGCACTAGTCAAGTGAGAATCTTACTCATTTTCATTGGCTTGATATCCAACGTTTCCTTCTTGCCTCTCATCCACCCTCAACCAATATAAACAAAAGGACAGACTAATATTTATGTTCCTCAGGATCAAACAGACCAAACAAAACCCCCCAACCACCCCTGTGCAACCATTTTATAGAACACAGCAGATGTCCAAAACAGCTGACAAGACAGGAAAATGTTAACACTAACACTGCAACAAGTCAAGTAGAATTTTGCTGGTCACAGGCTGCTCAGCGAGTAAGTTCAGGGAGTTAACAGCAAAACTGCTGCATATATTTAAACCTTGCGCTGCAGGTCATGTAAACATTCCTTTCATGGAAACTGTGCTGGGAATGTAGAAACTCTCTGACCCTGCTGTGTCTTCCCTATAAGGCCTATCATAATGCTGTGACATGACATAACTACATACTGTATCTGTCAAAAAGATGGCATCTTGCTGTTTAAGAAAACAAAGCTCATGTTTATCAGTGGAATCTGGAGCAAAGCAATAACACAGTCCTGTGCCATTGGAAACATTTCTACTGATCTTGACATTTTTTAAAACAAATTGTCATTTGAAAGTGAATGCAAACTATAAGATTGTAATGGTTGTTTTCTAACAGTAATAAAAGCAGGTATGGGATTGAATAGGCATACATGGTCTTGGGGAGCTTAAATCTCAAACTCCTCAGATGGGATACTAATGCTTCCCAAGATAATCAGGAAAACAAATGGTAACATTTAATTGCATGTATCATTTCTTTGCCTTTTTCATATTATTCAGAGACAGGGATTTTGGAGATTATACTACAGCATTCTAGTCAGTTCACAGCAGTCCTAAAGCAATATGTCATTTTTTTTAACACTTTATCTGTCACTTGCACTCTTGCCTGTAGACAGTAGTAGCCTTCTGGAAGATTTCATGGTGACTTTTTTTTTTTTTCCAGGCTGCAGCAGGTGTGAAGTCACCACAACTCTATTAGCTCCACTGTGGCAATGAAAGCACATTATTATAATAGAATTGGATGTCTACTCTTTACTAGGGAAGCGACTTGCTCCAGGACTTGCCCTTTTTCTATGTAAGGCCACACTTTCCTGCCAGCTCTTTTTCAGAAGAGGCCTCAAAAATGAAGACATCAAACACTCAGCTGGAATCCAACTGCATTCCACCCTGCCATCCTCACAGACTGGACCTGAAAAGCCCAGTCTTCTCTTATTTCAGTCTTGACAAAAGCAGTACAATGGGTGGCTATTGGTAAAGTCTTTTTCTTGCAGTTAAGAGCCAAAAGCATTATCCCAGGAATCTCCATTCACATGAAGATAATGCACAGTCACTCTCTCCTTGTTTAGACTACAGCTCAGCCTATCTCAGACCACCTCTTATTTTCTTTCTTCCTTTTTAATCCTTGGCTTTACCTACTGAGCTATCCAACAACTGAATAAATGAAATAGGAAAATAATTGTGGTAAGTCTAAGTGCATCAAAGCCTTAGACAAAGATGCCTTGCCTCTTCCCCCTCAGCTCCTAAACTATATTGGTGGGAAGGAACTTGCAAACAGACATGTTTAAGACCACTGAATGAGCTTCTGGAGCCCGGAAGGGGTCAATGTATTCTGTGGAGAATCATCTATCCTTCAGGGGTAAATGGAGTTGATCACGAATCTTCTTAGCATTCAGCTTTTATGTGGGATTTTTTGCACACAAGTCTGCATTTATACATGAGGTTACTACTGTAACAAAATCCTTGTTTATTGTTTAAGAATGTCAGCTCCTACTGGTTTTTTGTGTTTCCTTTTTTTGTTTGTTTGTTTGTTTGTTTGTGGTTTTTTGTTTAATAAGAATATAGAATATGTTAGGAGGTTCAGAAGAAAACCTTTCTCTTGTTGACTCTCTAAAAGGGTGACAGAGAAGGCATGGTTATGACTAAGGAAAGATTACTTGAAGAAAAGCTTTCTTCTTTAGCAATGATATAAACTACTTGGAGTGTACATGAAAAAAAATTCTTTTTTAGATATATCTTCACATCTTTGAACAAAAGCTAGAAATGTTTCCCTTTACTCATTCCTCTTCTCCTTCCAGTTCTTATCCTGTCAACAATAACAGTAATTAACAAGTACCAAAAAGCTTGAAGCTTCATGTCCTATAATAGTTTGATCACACTCCAAGGAACAAACCCTGTGGATGCTTATTTCCTTTCTCTACTCCATTCTCTATGTTTCTATGCCTTATACTACAGCTTCTCTGTTTGATTGCCACCTGTGTGGGACCAAGTCCTGTCCTCTTACTTACAGCTGAAATGATCTAGGACCTACAAACTTTCCAAAGGCATCCACAGGATTCAATAGTTGTTGAAACAATTAACTTTCTGAAAGGCTACCCTATGTCCTCTGTGATCCTAACTCCACCAATTAGCCAGTCCCATCCAGGAAGTTATTCTTGTACATCCTTATACCTGACTATATACAAATACATTTACCAGTTATACTTGGTTCAGATCACTGCTCAGTACAAACAAGTCATTACAGCAGCTGAACCCACTTAGGCAGCTACGCAGACCTAGTTCACTATCTGAGGAAATTCTATAACTGCACTAAGTTAGACATTAACTTTGTTTCACCATCTTCCTCTCAAAACCCAAACTATGAAGGAACACATTTCCCATTTATTAAGTATATTATCACTATGCTTACTTATGTTCAGATAGAGAAGATTGAAGAAGCGGCTTTTCTTTCCCATGGGAAGTTGTTCTAGTAAACTCCTTTTGAAGAATAATTACCATAATTAACATGACCAGCTTTGTTAAAGTCATGTCTCTCTAGGAGAGAAGAGGTTTCTTTTTGGAGATCTTTGTCTGGACATGAGGATTACAGTTGTCAGCAGTGATGTGCCTGTCCTGGATACAGCCCATTTAATGTTTTAAAGGTATGAAATGAGGGCAAGATCCAAAACAAGATTTAGATCTCTAAGTCTGTAAAACAGACTCTTGTCCTGTTCAGGGACCATATTTTTGTGTCACAAATTGCTTAGGCACTTAAGATTCTGTTACAAATCAGACCCTGAAGCATTTTCCTCACATCTGATGTGAGTACCTAGGTGTTCACCAACTGCTTAAGCTGCCTAATATTTACAAGCTCTTCAGCCTTGTGCCCAGCGCAGTGCGTGGGCTACCATAGGATTAACACACTCCAGCAATAAAAAATGCAGCTGCCATGGTCAAATTCAACAAAAGAAGTCCAGAGGAGAAGGTCCAATGTCGTGTAGGAGCCTTGTGTATCTGTCTAGCAGCTGACATGCTCCTCCCAGAAGCAGGAATAATTCAGTTCCTTCCCTGGCACATAGAGTTACAAATTCTCAACTTTCACTTTCAAAACAGTGCAAAAATGGCATTAAAAAGAGTTGCCAACATCCAATTTTATAGACATTCCAATCCCAGCTTGTGTTTGACAGTTGTTTCTCTTAAAGTATAAACCAGTCCAGATGCGCTCCCCAACAGTGCTCGTGGGACTTGGGGGTTGCCCAGGGGACACCAGCCAGGACCTGTCCTGCCACCCAGACAGGAGCAGGGAAGCTGGCAGCACATACCTGGGGTCAAGGCGGGCTGAGACCAGTCTGGGATGACAGCCTGAAGTTGGGCCTGGCTCGACAGGGCCCATGGCTGGGCAGAACAGGGCTGTGGGGAGCTGGAGACCAGCCCTGCTGCGGTGTTTCTGGGGCAGGTGCTGATGGTTCAGGTTGGCTAAAGTGGGGTCCTGGGCCATGAGCAGGGTGGGGGGAGTCCTTGAGAGGGGCTGGGGAGGGACAGGTGGTCGCATTAGTGTCCTTACCTTGCCATACCTGTAGCACAGTGTATGCATACATAAGACACAGTTTTTTTGACTCAGGTTTCTTTGGTGAAGGAAAATTTCTGGTGAATCTGAGAGATCTCCCATCTGTACTGTGAAAGTTCTGATTATGGGGTTGCAGAGCTATGTCTTTCTTTCTGTGTCCTGTGACCCTTCCTTCCTTGACTGGAGAGCTTTAGCTGGCAGGGCACAGGGTATGGGTAGCTGGGTAGCATAGGCTAAATTATCCTGCAGCTGGTTGCATCTCCTCAGGCCAAGCAGCATGGAATACTGCAACACTCTGCTCTCACAGAAGATTTTCTCTAGACTTACCTATCAGGTAGCAATTGTTATTCAGTCACTCCCTTCTTTTGTCATAATCATAAGTGTTTTTCTATAAGAAGCAAGTGTTGGCCAACTCTGCTCGGGGGCATGATTTAAGTGTCTGAGCTGAGAAGAGATTGGCATTTTCAGAAGGGATTTTCAGTCTCCTTGGGATCTCTTACTGAAGGCTACAGCTTCAGAAGAGTCCAGCAAAGACAATTATAGACATGACCTTACTGTCTCACCTGATCATTTCTCTGCTTAATATATCATCAATTGTATGTTTCATTCCTAGGTATCCAGCAACAGTCCTACAACATATACAACTTGAGATCCTAATTCAGTGTGAAGAATTTGAGATAGTTAACTATTAGGTGTTCAACCACTGTCCAAATACCTTTTACACTGTCAATATTCAGACCTGACAGCAGAGGGTTTACGTATTGCTGTTTGTGCGACTATTCTTCCATTTTATTGTATTAGTATGCTTACTGATGACAGACAATAACAGAAAACTCACTATACTACTTACTTAGAATACATAAATTGGATTAATATTCTGGAATAGTCTGGAATAAGTAAAACCCTCTCAAATTTAAAAAGAAAACAGAAAGGAAAATAATTTCTCTTATATCACTATGGAATATCACTGTGATTATGATCTTAGAAACAATATAAAAAGGAAAGGAAAAACATAGTTGCATAAAGGGGACTCGAAACTGATGTTTCAGCTTCCATTCTAAGTGTCTATTACATGGTTATCTTAATGTTTTAAATCTACAGTAGCTGTGGCTTATATCACTAAACTAAATGTTCAATATCAAACTAACATTTTAAAGCAGTTTTAGAGCTGTCTTTAGAGAACAAATCCCTGTAGCTCTGTAGTTGAATATTGCAAGACATTTTTCACTGATGTTTGAATATCTGCAATTGCTCCCTTTCATTTGGCATTTTTTCTTCTTTGTAGTATGTTAGCATGGTAATTAATAGACTCTTTAGGTGATCTGGTTTATCAGATTTATATCAGTCAGAAACATGAGAAATAAGTGAAATAGACAGTAAAACTGTAAGCTACCAAATATTTCCAATTCAGTTAATTTGTGCTGGTTAAAGTTGATGAACTTTAAAAATGTCAGAATTTGTAAAATAAGTTTTAAAATGTGAAAGAGAAACAAGAGAAAATCTCGACATCATTCTCATGTCCTTCTATTCTTTTCTTTCTTTGGATAGACAAAAGATAAAATTCTACAAGAGATTTGAAAGTAAAGTCTTAATTAACTGCAACTGATATTATCCTTTAGTAAATAAATGCTTTGATAAATTTATGAAATTTAGCATAAGAAATATCTGATAGGCAAAGTTATGAAGGATCTATGACTGAATAACCTTAGAAATTATGTGTACGTACTAAAGGACACTGATGATTCTACTTTGTCTCTCAACAGAGTCACAATGACTCTGAGGTCTTCATGCATAAAGATACGCCAGAGACATTATGAGCAAAGACACTCTTCCTTTCCACTTTGTTTCCTTGTTTCTGGAATGACTTTGGATTTATTTCATCTGGTGGCACAAACTAGATGGGTAGAGAAAAGTGGGAAACTCATAACATCCACAAACAGTAGAAAGATGTATTGCTTCAACTAAAAATACTCTTCTTCCTTTGATATAATCTGGAAGTGGTGGAGTGCTTTATAGCACTGTTTCACAGAAAAGGCAATCATCTGTTTCAGCAATGCATATTCAAACCCTAGCAGCAGCTGGAATTAAAGAGCTGTATATAACAATAGCCTATTCTACACTATTTCCATGAAATCAAGTATTCAGAAATGTTCCCATCCCTGTCTAATGTATTTTTTTATCCTTATTATTATTCATTTATCTACTTTCTTTTCCTGTTTATGGTTCTTCTTTATTTCTCTCTCTTTTTAATTACTTTATTACTTCTTGTTTATTTTCTCTGAGTTCAGGGCAGAAGAGGTATTTTCATATTAATATTTACTGTTGTAAAGGACAAATATTGAAAAACATAGAAAACAAAATTTCAAAGCAGTGAAGACAAACTACTCTTTTCTAATATAGCCCATTACTTTGGCTACCACTACATCAAAGAAATAAGACAATTGTAATTTTAGTGAAATTGCATAAACATTACAAAATTTTTATGTTAACATCTTCTTAACTTTTAATATTTTTTAATGATCTTTTAACTTCACCTGAATCATGACTAGCATCTGGGTCTAAAAACCATCAAGCATAAAAATCTAACAAATGTAATGACAAGAAACTAAAAACTTCATTAAGGAAACTGCTTAAATCAATCTACCTGTCTATAGAAGTACTATGGACATTTTCAAATACTCCAGTGGATACAGTTCTGTTATAGGCAAAGAACCATTCATAGCATTGAGGTAGGTCTGGGCCACCTTTTGCAATTTCCAGCTTGCCCTCCATCAGAGAAGTCAAATAACTGTGGTGGAATGACTGATTTTCATTTACTTGTGTAAATGAAGTTACAATATATTTTTTTAAAAAAAGAATTATTTCTTAATTTATTTTTGCCTTTAGTAGGTGTTCACACACCCTCATCATGCTAATCTGTGAAGACCTTATGTTAAAGTTACATCTTTAAACATCTGTTTGTTTGAATGTAATAATTCCTTTGTAGTTTTGGGTATTAAACCCACAGATATACCTATATCTACAGCTAAAATGAAATAGGCTTCAGAAAAAAAAAAAGAGATTTTTTGAATAAAGAATCTTAGGGAAAAGTACAATATTGTTAGCAAAAAATACATTAATAACAGAATATTAATAACAATCTATTTGAAAAGTTTGCTTTTAATTTGTTTGCAATAGATTAGAATTCTTTTCATCATAGAATTTTTTTTTAAATAAACCCCCTGAATTAATTTAAGAAACTAAATTAATTTTAACAACATTAACATTCAGAGTCCTAAAGTACCCATGAGAAATATATACTTGTTTAAGCGATCAGAATTAAAATTTCATGAAAAACTAAAAGTAGCCCTTCTTCTATTCATAGCAATCCCTCCTGGAAATGCAATATTGTCATCATAAGAAGATGTGTTTCAAACCCACATTACTGCATATTATTTATATTTGTATAGGTATTTTAAAAAAGGCAAGAGTAACACCCATCAAGTCATTCCTTGAAAGCCACACTGGGAAGAATGTGGTTTACTTGGGTGTGGGATATCTTTTCAAAAGAATTTCAGTATTGCATTTTAGATATAGCTTTTCACTATTTAATTGCTTAAAAAATATATGCTGCAGTTTGAAGAACCTTGTCATTTTCATAACATTTCTTGAAGGTCAGCCACCCTGTGATAAAAAAGCTGTCATGAGGCCAGAGGTTGCTGCAGCTCAGTGTTCCTGACAATTATTTGTGTAACACGCAAAGAACAAATGAGTATGCAGAATTACCTGCTTCATATACTTTACATTTAAATATTTATTTACATTTAAATTTATATTTTCACCTTTAGACACCTTCCTTTTCAACAACAAAGAGAATTAAATACAACCATATTTTTCCACTAGTATTTGCCAACCTGAATATTTGTGGAAGTTCAGGTCCTAAATGTTAGAAGACATTTTAAAGTGTTTAAAATGTTCCTTTTCTTTTTTATTTTTTTGAGAGAGGACATCAATCAAATACTTCCCAGGACTGTTCCAGTGTTTCCTAGAGTAATTCTACCATTATAAGTAGAATTATGTGTTTGAAATTCTATTCTTAACAGTGAGCGCAATGGCCTTAGATATTTAGCAATAAAGCCTTTCAGAGTGCTTCTTCATGCAGCATATTTTCTGTCCAAGACACATTTAACTGCAGTACTCATTTTCTTTACTTTTATTCAGAAAGAAAACCACACCAAACCTAGAAGGATGAGTCTTCCTGATCTGAACTTCCTTCCTCACCTTATAACTCCCATCAACATAGAAATAATCACTTTGCAAAAGTTCAGCAAACCAGCTGCTGACTGAAAGTAATCTCCACCCTTTCTTCAGCTAGCATCATCAGGCATCTATAATACTTCTCTCCAGTGTTACCTGAGCTCTCACTGACTAAGCCTGCATTTCTTGTTGTTCTAAACTGACAGTATCAGTCATTCTGAATTAGTTAATATCACATAAATAGTACTTATGTTAATTTTACGTGCATGCACAGCCAGTTTGCTGGTATGCATCACTGCTTATCATGCTGACTATAATCATCTCATTGCTAACTTATTCTTCCTCCATCTGTTTGTTGCATCCATCTGGTGTCTATGGTCTTATAATGAGATTACAAGTTCTTAGTGGCAGGAAGAATTTCCTTGTTATTTGTTTGCATGCAGTTAGGAAGAATGGTTTGAAGCTATTCAAGGTGTTATTGTGGTGTAGATGATGGCAATAAGAATGATCTAAATAACTTTCCCCCCCCCCTCAGAACAGTTTGTAGGAAAGATTCATAGACAGACATTTTAATGTGTTGGTGTGGTAACTTAACTAATGAAGCATCTTTTTCAGGAAGCATTTCTTTAAAATACAACTCTTTTAAAATAATTTTCCCATCTTTTCCAGTTCATGGACTTTCTAGGAAAAAGGAAAATTTGATATGAAAATAAAACATTTCTTCAGAGTGTGTGCAACAGATGTTTACCGAGATGATGCAATGAGATTTTTTTTTGTTTTCTGCTAAGGGGAGAAAAGGGGTCCATATTGAGACTACTGTTGTTTATTATCTTCATTAATGACATGGACAAAGGGATAGAGTGCACGCTTAGCAAATTTGCAGATGACACCAAGCTGAGTGGTGCAATTGACACACCTGAGCGATGGGATGCCATCCAGAAGGCCCTGGACAAGTTTGAGGAGTGGGCCCATGGGAATCTTACGACGTTTAACAAGACCAAGCGCAAGGTATTGCACCGGGGTCAGGGTAACCTCCATATCAATACAGGCTGGGGATGTACAGATTGAGAGCAGTCCTGCCGAGAAGGACTTGGGCATGCTGGTGGATGAGAGGCTGGACATGAGCCAGCAGCCTAGAAAGCCAGTTGTATCCCAGGCTACATTAAAAGAAGTGCAGCCAGCAGGTCTAGGGAGGTGATTCTGCCCCTTTACTCTACTCTGGTGAGACCCCATCTCAAGTACTGCATCCAGCTCTGGGGTCCCCAACACAGCACGGTCATTGACCTCTTGGAGTGAGTCCAGAGGAGGCCACCAAGTGAATCAGAGGGAGTGATTGAGCACCTCTTCTATGAGGAAAGGCTGAGAGAATTGGGATTGTTCAGCCTGGGAAAAAGAAGGTTTTGGGGTGACCTAATTGTGGCCTTCCAGTACCTGAAGGGAGCCTACAAGAAAGACGGAGAGTGACTTTTTACACAGGCATGTAGTGATAGGATGAAGGGGAATGTTGGATGTGGCTTTGAGCAACCTGGTAGAGTGGAATGTGTTCCTGTTCATGGCAAGGGGATTAGAACTAGATGATTTCTAAGATAGCTTTTGGATTGGAAGATGTCTTCCAATCTAAGCTCTTCTACGATTCTATGTGTTAAAGGGAAACTCAAAAACTATTACGTTGGTTAAACCTAATTTGGCAGTTAAGATGACATTTTTTATTACAATTACTTTATTCTTTTAACTTGGTCTGCAATGAAAAAGTGGATTTTGACTTAACAGCATTTTGGAGGAAAAAAAATTGATTGTCTTGGAAATTTTCTTCATTTATTCGCTTTCGACTCTTAATTCTTTAACTGTAAGTGTGGAATCATTACAAGGAAGTGAAACTCAGAAGAACTGGACTGTTACTTTCTGCCACTTCCCAAATTCTTTCCCTTTACCTTTCCTCAAGTACAAAATGTAGTGAACGAGAATCAAGTGAGACAGTATTATGTTGCTCTGAAAACCATTCTGAAGCATGGAGAGAAGGGGCAACTTACATTTTTCATGTAACTGCTTTCATTGGCCCAGTCATAATTCCCACTTGCTCTGCTGTATCAAACTAACATGTAGATTATTTCCCTTTTAAAATTTATTTTCCCACTCCAAGTGTGATATAAGGATTAAAAGACAATAATAAGTAAATACCAGAAGGACTGCATATTGAAAGCATACAGCAAATTTAAACCTTGTAGGTTATCAAGTCACAAGGAATTTTAAACTTTGAAACAGCATTATGAATAAGCTGTTGCAGGCTTCACAAACTTTTCATTTTGTTTGAGGATTAATTATTCACTAGGAAAAGGCCATTTTTCTCAATTTAAAGTCAATGCCTACTGCTGATACTGATGAATTTTATAAGAAATTTGAAAATCCTGTATAATTAGTTGATAAGACCCTATTAAATGCCATTCATATCATATTCATTAGCCCATGAAATAAAGTCTGACTTTTTCCTTCTTATCTTTTACGATTTATTGAGGAGATCATGAGTTTGACTTAAAAAATATCAAATGAAAAACAGCGAAAACCATCTCTTTAAGTCAAAATTGCAGACATTACACCTGATCTTTTGTTCTTTAGAAACTGAAATTTTTGATGCAGAGGTGAATAGATAGATAGATAGATAGACAGATAGATAGATAGATAGATAGATAGATAGACAGATAGATGGGTAGATATAGATTTTCCATACTTATTTGCTACCACAAAGATCTGAACCTGTCTGTAATATATTGAACTCAGAAAATCCCCATAATTTTATCTGTTATTATCTCACTACAGAAATGAGGACTAGCTGCAAAATGTGTGCAAGATAGCAAAATGTTCATGAATACAGTGTCTACACTGAGGACCAAATTCTTAGAAGAGAATTAGCTTTGGCATCGGCTTTTCATGTAGCTGTTACATTGACCCAGCCTGTACTGCTGAATCAACAGAAAGAAGCTCAAACTGTGGTTGCAGAACCTCTGGAGTCCACATGAGAAGTGTGAAAGAGAGAGACAGACAGACACGTGCGTACACGTGTGTGTACAAGTTGCGCCTGGATGATACAGTTCCCGAGAGGGAGGAAGACAGGAAGTGATGGGGACAAGGGAGCCATTCTTAACTGTCCAGTCAGGAATAATTAAATTTTACTAACAAAAAATACCTGTTCCAGCTTAGTCTCAATGTCAACAATAAGACTGTGATCTGCAGATCATGAATGACATAGCTCCCTGCCCCATAATGCTGGTATGTGTAGGGAGAGCTCAGCCTAGCTGTCCTCATCTGCACGAGTGACACTTGTGACACTTGTTATTGGCCTGTTCTATTTTAAAGGAAGATTATCACACCTGAAAGAGTGACCAAACTGCCCTTCATCTTTAATGAAAATTAATTTGGGCTAAATTAAAGCTTTTTACTTTCCGTATTAATGCTTTTA
The DNA here is from genome assembly GCF_025592945.1 of Manacus candei. Lineage (NCBI taxonomy): Eukaryota > Metazoa > Chordata > Aves > Passeriformes > Pipridae > Manacus > Manacus candei. The sequence goes on along the minus strand of NW_026138059.1, from coordinate 28,621,218 downwards.
ATACAAAAAAAAAAAAAAAAACAATAAAGCAGCAGGACCTCTAGAGTATTGATGGTGGTCAGTTGTGTTGGAGAAGGATATGGGTAGCTGAGGGCAACAGGAAGCAGTCAGAGGAGGTGTAATCTATGTGAAGTTAGTTACTTTGTAGGTAGGTTTGCAAGGAGAGTTGAAGAGAGCCTGGTGGTTTGGGTGGAGGGGGAGAGAATTTTTGGGGGGCTGCAGTAGTCTCAGGTGTGTACTATGGATGTGCTTTTCCCCCTTTTGAGCTCCCTAAACTGATCAATTTCTCATTTTATTTTTTTTAAAATATAATTTTTTCAGAAAATTGTTCCTATATAAAAAAGGCTGGAAGGTTACTTGAATACACCCGAATTTTGATCTTATCTCTGTAGCTTCTGTGTCTTTCATATAGGAATAGCGGTTAAGAAAGCAAAATTTTAAATATATTTAAATGTATTCTGTAGGTAGGCAAATACAAAGATGAAATCAGTATTTGGTTCTCCTAGTAATATTGATTACTCCTGGAAGAAAAGCACACTGCATTTATGAGAGGAATTGCACCATAGTTTCTGCCTTTATGAGAATGTTCAAATACACATTCACCTTTCACTAATGTTTGCTGCTAACCCTAAACTGGCAAATGTCCTACAGCTGGTAACTACATTATTGTAATTCATAAAAGTGGAGTTAATAGTTGCCATGAAGTTTGACTGTCTGATAATTCATTCAGCCATGGTCACATTGAAGAACCAGTTAATTTTTACTTTCAAATCTAAAATATCACTTACCAGAATGAGATTTACAGTGTGAGATTTAACAGGATATTCAGGCAGAAGAACAGATACATGAAACAAAAATTATTACACTTAAATTCAGGCAGTTCTTTGCAGAAACTTGTTAGAACTCCATTGTAAGATCCCTTAATTATATACATAATTTCTTTGAATTTTATTACTGTTGTTAAGGGATGATTTGGAATGAAGAGAGAAAACTGTTCTGCAATTTATCACTACAACCGAGGTAGCTGATAAAAAAGAACTTAATTTAGAGTGAAAGGGAACATTTTTAAATTGCAAAATCATAGTCACTATTTGTTAGATATTTATGAATATTGTGTTTAATCATGCATTTTGTTCCATAATGTCCATTTTTCATGGGAAATTGAGAACAGTATTATACAAAAAGTTGCATAAATTAATAGAGTTGTAAAGTCTCAAGTTGTAAAATCAAAATTTTTTTGGTGTGTTTTCAATCACTAAGAGCAAAAGTCTTACTGGAAAAAATGTATGACCGGTAACACAGAAAGCCTTGACTTTCACTTGCATTTTGATGTGCATTTTCACATGACCTCTTCAGGGTAGAGCTACAATCTAAGGAGTTTTACAAACAAGGCAAAGGAAAGAGAGATGTGCAGAAGTAAAGCAGAAGTATAAACAAGGGCGCAAATGAGAGGAAGACATTTGAATCTGAATAGCCAGTTAATGATTCAATTAGTTTTTCACTTTGTTAAACTATGATAATCCTTCTCCACTAGGTCTCCATATTGAACCTTGTTAAAAGAAAGAATGTGAAATATCTTAAGAAAATTCTAAGAAAAAAAAGTTAAGCCTTTTGTAAACCATTGCTGCTTCCCAACAAAATACTCCTTATGAACAATAATGTGGATGCAAGACAGATATTTCACTGAGTCTAAGATTCTGAATAGGTTTGCTCTGAACAAAAGCTATCAGTATGAAGTGATTCCTTCAGTTAGGCAGGCTGATTGAAGTGCAAGTCTGGCTTCAGGATTGGTGATAACCTAGTAATTCATATTTACTGTGACTTATATCTTTACCCTTTCCTATTCTCATCACTTGATATTTATCTTTCCACCATACATTTTAACTTCTTTTTCCCTTTTCCACTCTTTCTCCTATCCTCAGCCTGGAAGCTTCATTAATATAAATTAGATACCTTCTCCATTTCTCCATGGTGAAGAGGTATGAAAATAGAGCTTCCAAAAATGCACATACACAAACACGTATCTGTATGTACAGGCACATGTATGTGAGTGTTTTACCACATGAAGGTTCTGCAAAGATGGCATTCTAATTTGCAGTTTCTAAAAAGCAGCTGTGCAGATAGGTGACCAAACCTGTTTATTACAACTGCTGCTAATGTGTACAAAGTACTGATTAAAATATACGATGACTGACATTTGGCAGCGAGACAGCACAGCACTCCCCACTCTTTGTGTTGTGCTGAAATTAAGCAATGGTTACGTGGAGACAAATAACTGTTAAGTAATGGCTTACATTAATGGATTATTTAAAAATCCTGAGAAGTTATCTGATTACTTTACAGGCCAACAGATAATGCTATTTGCTTAACTATTTTTCTGGGGAATCCTGTTGTTCCCAACCACAATGTGAATGATTATTAATGATATCATGGTAGTCATGCTGTTCAGTATGGCCTCAGTCTCACTACAGAATTTGAATGCTCATGCAAACAGAGTTAGACACTTGTGATCTATTGCTTCTACAAGAAAGTAATCATGAGCAGACAATTGATTACTATTTTTAGATCCCATAATTTGTCTTAACCATTTTCAGTAAGAAACAAGGTGTTATCTACACATAACCTTCTTCTGCAAGGGTAAATGTTTGTGCTGGTATAGTATAAGACTTCTGTGGGTCCCATGGGTTCTTCAAACTTAACCTGAGTAGGTATTTATTCTAATAAGAGTTAAACTAAAATGATAAGAGTTAAACTAAAATGGTAATATCTGCCTCATTCATATTATCCAGTAAATATACCTTAAACTGACTTGTGTTAATTGCCTGCAATTTTACTATGTAAATCAGAGATGGAAAAGAAAAGGAGGGAGCAAATTTCTTCATGTAAAGAGTGGGCTGAGCAGGCAGAGGTATTGGAGCTTGACTCCTTCACCTCCCCTGGCTTTCCTCCTGTTCACCCTTGCCTGGGCACATAGACACAGGCTTCCATATCGCAGTGTTTCACCCAACACAGCCATGTTGTTTGCCTCATAGATCGATCCTCCTTCACTCCCTTCAGCTTTGTCTAGGGCTATCACAACAAAATCTGGCTCTCTGCTTTAGGTAGGAGAGTCACATAAGCCACACAAAATGCCTCTTCAAGTTACCAGACTATAATGAAAATATTTTCACCTATTAGTTGAGTTTGCCCCTATATATAGGAACGGAAAGGAAACTAGGACAAGAACACTGTAGATAAATTAGGATGAAACTAATACTGGAACAAAGCACTACACAATTGCCTTTTTAACACTTAAAATATGTATGAAAAGATGTGTGAGGGTGTTCTGCATCAGCTTGGATTTCACATTTTAAAAATTCCAAATGTTGGTTAAAACTATAATTATGTTTCAAAACACTTTTTTTTTAATCATGACACTTTGTGGTTTTAATGCAATTTATCAAACATTCTCAATTAAATAACAAAAGTTTTATGCAATTAGTATTATTTTGAAAGCTATTGGGTACATTCCAGTAACCTCTGTAGGCAGAAACACTTTTCTTTAAAATGATAAACGTAACTCATCAGTTCCTTCAACTTCACAAGTTAATGAGATGCATTTTTTCCTAAGAAGCTAAACTCCCATTTTAACCACTGAAAGGGACATTTATTTAATTCAGCAGTGCTCGTCTTGTTATCTGACTCATTATGAGGATTTTAATTTCTGAGTCCAATAACTTTTCTTCAAGTAAGACCGAACATTTCTGACTTGAGGTGACTGCAGGGCCTTAAGTCAATTCTGAGGTAATGAATAAATTCTTTAAATTTCCAAGTGAGGAAAAACACCTCAGTTCCTCCCCTAGTTTTGGTTTGTCTATTTATGAAAGCAAGTATTACTATAGATGAGTACAGATTTCTTTGAAAACTTTTTCTCTATATACCTGCTTAAAAGAAGAAGTATCTAATTGTAGACTAAAGAGTTTAAAAAAAAAAAAAAGGAAGGGAATGGTAGGTAGTAGTATGTCAGAAAGTACAACTATAGTCATTCTTGCTTAGTTTCAGGGCCTCTGACTTTCAAAACACACAAGAAATCTACTTCACAAATAGCCTATTTCATCCCTAAATTACTCAGCAAAGTTTCTTCCAGAGCCTTGGTTGTTCAAATATTAATGTGTGATAGCACTTTTCATGCACACAGACCCACTGGTTCAAAACGTTAAAAAAAAAAAAATCTCATTAGTGACAACATTTTGAAATTAAAAATCTCAGTTTTGTGTTGATAATTCCCTACCACACTTGTGAGCTATTATGCAATAAAACAACAACTACAACAGCAAATAAAAAGAGAATAGGAAAATACCAACTAGCTATCTCAGAAGGTCATCTGTGGCAATGTTCCAACCTAAGTTAAAAATACCCTCATGAGATCACAAGAAACCAAGTATCTTTTTTCATCCTGCTCTTTCTTAATTATTAATTTGCCTAATACAATTCACAGCAATGGTTTACATGCAAATTGCAGATTTAAAATATTACAGAATAAAACTCAGGTCTTTTTTTTTCTTAATGCTTTTTGGAGCGTTATAGCACAGATAATTTAGATTCAAGCTGCACTAAGTGCATACAATTACATTTGATTTAGGTCAGTCACCCTACTATAGGCCAAATAATATTTTCATTTTAAATCAAAGTGGAATTTTTCTGGTGCTAATGCTTTCAGAATATGTAGAATACAACCCTCAAGGATATTGTTCATAGATATCTTGGCTATACAAATTCTCCTAGAACTTGTCAGAATTCAGTATTTACTGCAGAAATGCTTCTATGATTAAGATTTTCTTTCTTTCTTTCTTTCCCTTCTCTATAATCTTGCAGCTAAATCCTCAGGATCCTTATCACTACTAAATTTAAGATCCTGTTTCCAGATGAGATTAAAAACTAAGAAACTAGTGAATGCAAAGGTAACCAAGAAGGTATTTTCTTTTCAGAAGAAGTAGTTATGAAGCTTAAGCATGCAAAAAAGTGGAACAAACAAAATTTGGTAACAGTTACAGACTTGTATTATTGTATGTAAATATAAAGGACCCCAGGATTCCTTTATGCAAAAAAAAAATTAATTTTTTAAACTACTATCTTGGGACTTTTGTGTAGAACTGCTGTATGTTTATCTATTCCTTTTCTACAGGAAAGAATCAATGAGATTCCATGAAACTGGTGATTCAATTCATTTATTGCCATTAGCAGAGACCAGAGAAAGACTGACAATAATTTAATGGCAAAAAAGTTTTTGGTTTAAGCCAAAGAACAGCTGAAAATTACAGTCCAAGGACCACAATAGTAAAACTGAGAAATGATTGTTTTTAGGCCCCAAAAGAGGCTGCTTGGTCCGCTATGGTTTTCAGAAGTCAAATGGTTTTCTCTTGTCTCTCTTTCATCTGTACTCCAAAATACTAGACAATCGTACAGATTCCATATTTATGATATCAGATGCACTGTTACAATTATTTCACCAAAAATGATCAATTGTGAGCTCACATAGACCACTTATTCTAACAACTCATGGTTAATTTGCTTTTTTCTTTCAGCCAAGAAGAGGCAAAGCTAAGAATAAAGTCTTAAATACAGTACAAAGTCATACTCAGCAGAGTGTGAAGTCCAACAAAATAAAAAATTTTCTAGGAAATGTAACAGACGCAACAATCTTTTTTTTTTTCTCCCTGGAACATATAATTGTTATCCCGAGGCAAACATTTATTGCATACTGTAAAATAAATAAATAAGTCTATCTAAAATATTAAATACTTAAAATCTGAATTTCCATCCCATATTCTATTTACTTAAATGGAGACAAATTGTCAAATATTGGATTTTCCCACTACCATACAACCATTGGATTACTTTAATTTCTTAATCAAAACTCTTGCTACGTTTTCGTAAAATGATAAACATTAAACATAAACAAAGTATTTGCAGTACTTTTTAGTTTCTATGGTCAGAGGGATAATTGATTGGTAACCATTGAAAGAACACAATGCCCAAAGTTCAGTGTAATATTAGAAAGCTCAACACAGATGTTCGAAGATAAACATTATCGGCGAGGAAGAAATAATAAAAAAAATAAATTCCTGATTTCCTGAAATTGCTGCTACATACAAGGAAAATGGTAATTCATGGGGAGAAAGAAGCAAGAACTACCCAAGCTGTATGCACAGGAAGTGATAAATTCTCAAATTAGAACCACATTAAAAAAGGGGAAATCTTTAATAGAATCTTAATAGATTTAATTTCATGATAAAGATACAGTGGTGATAAATTTAGTAATAAACTGATTTTGTGGCCCAGAAATCCAGTGGCACAGCCTGATGATATTCACACTATTAAGCTTGACAAGAGAGTGTGTGCAAACTGCCTGTTGGTGACTGTCTCTACTCTATCCTAACTTCTGAAAGGTGCCTGCAGATAGTTTGAGAGATCTAGCTGTCCCAGGACAAAAGCAGACTAGTTATCACTTCAGAAAAGTAATGAGGCAAATGACCAGATGTTAATAGGATTCCAAAGCCAGAGAATAATTCCTGATATTATTTAATTTGCTAACAAGATTTAGCCATGATGAAAACAGCGAGGGAGTAGTAAACTCAAGATCAGGGTATATGAAGACTCCTTCAGGTTTTTACAATGTTCTGGTATATTCTTTTCCTTCTCTACTATATGATATCCATTCACTCTCTCTGTCAGTGTAATCAGTATAAATCCTCTACTGAATGGGAGATTACACAGGATTAAGGCATTGCCTATTCATCAGGCTGTAGCCTCAGTTTCTTTATGCTCTTATTTTTCCTCAGTTGGCTGTTGAAATAACAAAATAACAAAAATATTTCCTCTGGTTCATATAGGATGTCTAATATGGTTTTTATCATGGGCAATTTTGCTGTTTTATTAAAAGAGCAATCTTCCCTCTATATTTTAAGAGACAATCACTGAAATGAGAAAGTTTTGACTATTTCTGGAAAATATCTTTCGTAGTGGGACAATAGAGATTTCTGGGGTTTTAAAGGTGGCTCTGAATGTCCCATTTTTCAGATTTTTATTCAAAATACTATGACTGTTAAGCAAATAATTTAGCCCTCTTGGATTCAGCTTTTGGTCCATAAAATGGGAATAATCAAGATTTTTCTCATGTCACTTTTGTCTGTCTGATTTCTCAAGATACTAAAGACCCATGCTGTGTTGCCTTTAGTATTTGCAAATGCTATGCTCACTTTAGTATATAAGGACTGCAATATAGAGCACCTGGAGGCTGTTATAGAAATACTAAAATAAATGAAAAGAAAAATTGACAATAATAGGTAAGAAAAGTAAAAAAAGATATTATAACTTGGTAAAATTATTAAAGTTAATATTTACTATTTAGTGCAATTCCTGACTCATATAATATAAAGATAATACTTTAAAATGGAACTGGATTTTATTATTCTTTTTTTACAGGTTGGGAAAGTGGGATAGAACAATGAAGCCATAAAAAAGTAAGGAGACTAGTACCACTGCATTTTTTGTGTGGCCATAAGTACTAAAGATATAACATTGCAGTAAGGTATCAGATACTAAAAGTGATGGTCAGGGCACTACTTTTAGGAACTGTTTCAGAAGATGAGGGCAAACCCAAAGCTTGATGGAAAAAAAGAAATAGCATGAAACAAACTCTTCATTATTTAACCTCAAATGCCTAATTTTGCATTGTGTTGTGTTAGTAATTCTTCATAATAGACTTTTTTAAGCTCAATTTTCTTGGTACATATTAGTTTAAACTACTGGGAATACTTTCCCACTTTTGAAATTCATTAGTGGTACAGGCTGTGCCTGTTGTGGTTGTAAATATTATTAAAATGGGACTTAATATTTTTCTTTTTGAAATCTAAAAACATTGTCATCCTTTATTTAGGAAACTACACCACTTAGTAGAAAGAAAACCAAAAGCCAGTCAAGTGATGATATATCTGTGCACGTGGAATTCACCTGAATATTATTTTTCTTACCAAACTGTGTTATTTATTGAGTGGAATAGTATTTTTTTACCTAATAGTTACTTCCCAAGTAATGGATCTTCTTCCTTTGTCCTACAGTAATTGACCAGGAATTCTTTTGTATCAAGAGTTGCCTTGCTGACTTTCCTTATCTAAATCAGACAAATTATCACCATGCCTGCGTCAAAAATTCTGCTTCTTAACACAACAGGGAAGAGAATTTCTGTCGTCATGCTATTTCTCTAAATAGTATTATTGAAATTAGCAGAGTAGCAGAAAGTCAACTGAAATAACTATACATATATTTCAGCGAGTATTGTCTCAGTGTTAAATTCTGATTTTCTAACACTGCTGGCAGAACCAATACCATAATAAACTACTGTGGTAAGAAAACATTTTTCTAATGAATAAATAATTTCAACTACCAACATTAGTCTTTGTACAAAAAAAATTCATCAATGGCTTAAGAATTCATATGACCTTTCTTACTTTTAACACACTGATACATTCTGACGGTAAATACTGATTTTGAATAAGTATGTTTCCATATATTTCCAATATAAAAGTGTGTAATAATTGAAACTGCTTAAAACAAATAACGTTCCAAGTCAAATATGTCAAATATAAATTCAATTTCAACTTACTACATAATATGTTTATGTTAGCTAGTGCCTTTGAAACAGGCACTTTCTTTTTATTTGGTGCCTAAAAATTCAGTTTTACCTAGGTAATGCAATAGTTAAAAAAATAACAGAGAAATTACAGGATATATGGCAAGGTAATGAACCAGCAAACTTCCAGATTTCCAATTCTAAAGTTGATTTGCAGGGAAAGAATTCTAGGTTAATATATGCATTTCTTCTTGAAAATCCCATCTTGAATTGTCTGAGTATATATACTCCTTCATCTTCACCTCACAATGCAGAAAAAAAGAAGAACAGAAAGCATAGAAAGAATGTTTATCCTACTTTTCTTTGTTTTAAAACTTTACACATTAAAGCACAAAATCCTTTGGATACAGACTTCATCAGACAAACACAAAAGATTTTTATATCTGCTCAAAATATTTCCCAAGAGGCACGTCTGCCTCACACAGTGGAATGTTGTGCAAGGATCTCTGTGCTGTCTTTGAGCAAGTTGGTGCATCCACCTAGCAGCAAACAGCTGAGAAATTGCCAGTGGGTGCTACGTCACAGCGACATTACTTAGTGCAGACATGTCCTGTGTTTGCTGTGCTCTTCTCCTTTGGTTAGTGCTTCTCTGTGCAAACACCTCCACCCCTTTACACTGATTTTTAGAACAAAAAATATAAACTGACAGCAAACCTCAATCTAAACCTGAAGTTCACCTACCTTTAGAGTTTGGAAAGTTTCTGTCTGACTCAGTTTGCTTTCTCTGTGACTAGAGCAAAACTTTGGACTGGACACATGCAAATGCTGTAGACATTTGGATCTGAATCAAGGACTTAATTTTTAGGACTGGTGACACCACTCATTGAGTTCACGGGCCTAGTATAATTTGAGATCTTGTGGGGAGTACCTAACTGGCTAAATTAGATTGAGTGACTGACTCAATATTTTGAATGCATCAGCTGTTCATCAGAGAGATACTCAAGGGAGAAGCAGGGTTGGTCCATTTGCCCACACACAGGCATCCAGTGGCATTTGGGATACCTGCAGCTACTCTTTCAGTAGGTCTCTAGTCTCCCACAGGTTTTATGTCATATTTGTCCCTTCTGTGAAGATATCTCAGATACCCTGAGAAATCTCAAATGACAGTATATGCCTGTGTGTGACCATCACAAACAATTGAATCACAGCCTAAGTGTCTACTATAAGCATCTGTCATACCTGTAGACATCTACAAAGAAAAAATTTGATTCAAGATCAAGCCACCTAAATTTGGGTATCCACATGCAGTTCAAATTACATCAAGCATTTATGTGTAGACAACTAAGCCAAACCTTTGCTGGTTTTGTGTCTGTAATTTTCATGGGAAGGCTGCTCTGAGTCTCAGTGTCCTGAATGTCACAATTGGTGCTCACAGTTTTAGCCTAAACTTGCAACAAACACAAGGATAAAAATATCTTTAAAATGTTAATCAAGTTTTTCTTCCTCTTCTGAAATAACACTCTCAGTCTAATTCACTCCTTTGTTGAAATGAAATGCAACTTGTGTATTTAGGTAAATTTCCTCTTTCAGAATGAGTGTGTGAATATGTGTGTAGGTGTTTTGGAAGGAGGGGGCAGTTTGAAGAAAACTGAAACACACCTTAATTAGGACAAAATGCCAACAAAATAAGTCATTCCACTCCATAACAATCTTAAAGGCATAGATTATATAAGAAAGTAATTGTAAAATAAAGAGAGTAGTTTTTACCAAGCCCTGTGCAAGTAGCTAAAATGGATAATTGATAGTTAAGATTCTACAAAGTTTTTCAGAAACTAACACTAGTTTGGAGTTCTTTCCTTTTTCCTCTTCCCAAACCTTCCCTTCCCTTCCCAAACCTTCCCTTCCCTACCTTACCTTCCCAAACCTTCCCAAACCTTCCCTTTCCAAACCTTCCCTTCCCAAACCTTCCCTTCCCAAACCTTCCCAAACCTTTCTTTCCTCTTTCTCCTTTCCTTGAGAATTGGATTTTTTTTTAGCTAAATGCACATGTAAAGCTACTAAATAAATTTATCATGCAATTAAAGGCATGTACAAGATAAATGTGCAATGTATTTTGATAGTGTATATTTGTGACCTCAGTAAAAAAAGAAATAAACCTCTCCATTTTTATAAAATCCAAACTATTTCCTCTTTAAAATTAATCTCTGGAGATATGTAAAAGGTGTCATTCTATTCTCGGCTATATGTATGTATTCTTTAAACAGGTGGCTTTGCTGCTTTTCTTCTTTTTTGACTTTTCCTCTGTAGAAACTTAGAAGCTACTCCTTACTGAAGGTAAGGAGAGAGGCCAAAGCACTCAGATGAGGTTCTTACAGAGCAGATGATAGATTTCACATGATGACAAGGCTGTGCCCCCAGTAACTGGGGAAGTGACTGTGACTGCATCTGTGAGGGGTTACTGTAGTGATCTTCAGCTCCAGGTTTTCATCTCCTTTGTGCTCTCCAGTGCAAATGCGCATCAGTCTGAGGTGAGTGCACTGACCTTCAGTTTTCACTAAGGTCAAAATATGTCCCTATTTTTGACTCATTTCTCTCTTGAAAGAACTTTGAGTCGTTCATTTTCATGGTTATTCTCCATACTCTTCCATACACATCTTCTCATATTTTGAATTACATCAAATCTTATTGCCGAAAAAACCTGAATGAGAACATGTGCAATTCAATCTATGCACTATTTAAAACTTCATTACCTGAATGATTTACCTCTCCAGTTTAAAGATCTGAATGTGAGGGTCAGAAGCACAGCTTTTTTCAAGCTTTACTCTGGCTCATTTCTCATTGGAGTTCAATGTAGTGACCTTCTGTAGCCTTATTAATTGAAAGTAAATTTCTTGGATTCCATTCGTCTTGTGCCAAGATGTTCTGGTTTTGACCAGGATAGAATTAATTTTCTTCATAGCAGCTAGTATGGGCTATGTTTTCAGTTTGTGCTGAAAGCAGTGTTGATGACACATGGATATTTTCATTATTGCTGAGCAGCTGAGCACAGAGTTAAGGGCTTTTCTGCTTCTCACCTCACCCCACCAGCACAGACACTGGGGGTGCACAAGGATTTCAGAGGGGATGCAGCCAGGACAGCTGACCCCAACTGACCAAAGAGACATTCCATACTATATGGCATCGCAATCAGCATAAAAATCTGGGGGAAGAAGAAGGAAGGAGTGGGCATTGGTAGTGATGGCATTAGTCTTCCCAAGTAACCACTGCACATGATGGAGCCCTGCTTTCCTGGGGCTGGAAGAACCAGGGGAAGTGGTGAATGATGAGGCAACATAGAACTCTGAAATGATATTATTAAAAATAAATTATATCTAATATTTTCTATTACTAGAAAACATATGTTGCACTGGTGGCTAGTGCCCTGAAAAGGTCTCCTCAAAATCTCTCCATTGTGTTGAATGATTTCATATAAGCAGGCCATAGTTTTTAGATTCTTAAACAATGTGCTAACCACTGTAACTATACCTGGGCTGAAAATCTGACCTGGAGATTGTTACCATCTCCAATTACTTTTCTTTATGTGTTCCCAGAAGCTGCTGCTTGTCAGATGCTTATTAAAAGTAAGCAGAGATTACCCAGAAGAGGGACACAGGGAGTCTCAGCAACCGCTTATACTGAGGGGAGAAAAACACTCTCTGTATGTTCTGCAGAGGGGAACAGTGAAAAGGGAATTGTCATGGTTTGAGAACCCTAAAATCTGATTCTCGAGTCCTAGCCCCCCCTCCCACATCTCAACCTAGTGTGAGATGGGTTTTCCAGACACCACACGAGACTCAAAATGGGGAGGAAGGGATTATATATTACAATGACTGTACAAAATAAATATTACAATACATTACACACACAATCTCAACTATCTCTACCATGACAAAGCAGTATTTACAATGGATCAAATCTCTTCTCCCTTCCAAATAAAAGTCCAGGAGGGAAGAAGGAAGAGATCCTTTCTACTTTCAGAGCAACAGTGTCTATGGGGCAGCAGTCTCTCTTCTTCCATGCAGCAGCTGTAGCTGGATCTATGCCAGTACACACGAGGGGGTATCCAAGCCCCTTGGCCCTTCGACTCCAAGCGAGGGTCTCACCCATGGACTGCCAGCAGGGACAAAACTCGCTTCACCACAGGCATATCATGAAGTGCAGGAGCATCTTCATGAAAGTCCCTTCCTCAAGGGATTTACCTCTGAGTCAGAATGTCTCAGGCAGCTTTCAGTTGAAAGTCTTTGCCTCAAGAGTTCTACCAGAGCTCCTGTGCTCTCTCTCAAAGCTGCCAGCTTGGCAGTAGCAGTGGGGGGCCAAGGTCACCCCCTCTGCATTCCTTCTGGCCGTCCCCGTCCAGCTCCGAGTTTCTTAGGTCCTCTCTCTGGTGCTGCAACACTCTAGGACTCTTCTCAAGTAAGAGTCCATCCTCCTCCTCTCTCTAGGAGAGGTCTCCAAGGAGTTTGGGGGGTTTTGGTTCAGTTCTTACCCAAACTCTGTCTCTGTAGAGTTTAGTCCTGCTCTGTAGCCGGCTCTCTTTCTCTTTCAGACAACTCTGTGTCTTCCTTGGCTGCAATGCTTGTTTGCTGCTCCTTCAGTTCTTATCTTCTGGCTCTCTACCATCGTTTCTCCGTCAGTGCTGTTCTGCCGCTGCTGCTGCTCACGGTGGAGAAACATCTTCAGCCCATAGCTACAGATACTTAGCCCAGTCTTATGCTGTTCCAAGTCCCTGTAGTCCCCCAGCCGGGGGCTGGGGGGCCTTAACCCCCCAGTGGGGCTGGGGGCCCTCAGCTCGTGGCTTTCACAACATGACCACCCTCCAACAACTACAACTACAATTCTTCTCTTCCGGTCGACTTGTTTATATTTTGCAGAAACAGCCATTGGTTCAAACCCAAGGATCACCACCCCCTGGTGGTTTACCATTTTATAACTTCAGGGGGAAAACTGTTTTCCCCCACACCACAACTTGGTTCTGAGCTTTCTTTTAACCTTAAAACACCCTCCTACTTATTAAACATTAGCCCATTTGGAAGGAATTATGCTAATCCTATTGATAATAGTTGGGTTACTGTTAAGAATCATGTAGAAAACATTGCGACAGAATTGTGAACAGTTTGAACTGTAACCATCATCTACCTCTGCTCTCTACACATATTGCTAGTGTAAAACAGTGTATACTATCAAAAACTGCTTTTGATCACAAGTAAGCCGCGGAAAAACACAAGGGAATTTCTTTTCATTTTTACTTTCTCCATTCTTTGGAAGTCAAAGTAACGTCGATTTCAATTTACACAAGGAATTTTTTCACACAGCTCTAACTTCTCTTGTGAAAGAGGGTGTTCTTCATTGAATGTTATGTGAAAGACTCGGTCTTGGAGTGCTCTGACTGCTCCTTCAAGGAAGAGACTGCAGCTGGGACTGTCAGTACTCAGTAATCATTCAGAGAACACTCAGAGAGGTTCTCAAATAATAAACTGAGTTTACTGAGCTCAGTAGGGATTTTGACAGTGATTTCAGGTAGACTAAGCTTTTTATGTAGTGAGACTCTGGAGTCCCAGCTATGTCAGTACTTAATTCATAAGTCAGTTTAGTCATGTGGGCAACTACACACGCCAACTGGTACAAGTTTATGTTTTATACATCAGAGTACTTAAGGCTGTAGGAACCCAATAAATCTTCTGTATTAATCCATAACATGTCACAAGTTGTTAACTTTCACCCATATACTCCTTTTTGGGGTGATATGACTTGACCTATACCAAGTATTTCAGTTCTCAGGTGCCTGAAATGGTAAATGCCACAGACTGGCACCAGGCGGACATCAAACAGCAAAGTGGTTGATGAAAAATAGTTGAGGAATGTACAGGCTGATTTTTGTGCTATGCTTAAAAAAGTGCCCTGCAATGTTCCTGTCATCTAGTTGTGGACAAAAATTTATTCCTATTCCCAAATTTTCTGATTCTTGAAGGTAAATAATTCCTGAAGACACTGAATAACAATATTTGGTTTTTAGGCAGAATTGCACTGCTGGTGTATTGAGGGCACTGAAGAACATACTTTTATCTCCATAGATCATGAGCCTGGGTTTACATATGTCATGTAAGTTCTAAAGCCTGAGAAAACTACTGTGATGGCCAGATTGATACCTAGATTAGCAGGTTAGGGTTTCTTTTAAAGAAAGACATTTTATTGGCCCTAGGTCAGGGTCGATCTATTGTTTGCTAGAAGGTGGTTCCTGTGTTTACTGTCTTAGTTAAATTTCTTAATTTCCTTTTGAAATTTTCTGTAATTTCTATGTTAGTAATGCAGTGTCTTCATGTTTTTATTGGGTTTTTGATGGGTCTATAACCAGCATGCATGACTATTCTCAAACCTTAGTGGCTGCTGCTGATATCCCATCACTAACAATACTATTTAGGCACTAATCAACTAGTTAACATATGAGCTACTATTTTTCTGTAACTGGTATTCTTTAAATAGTTACCAGTTTAAAAACAAAATGTCAAAAAGTATCAGATATCCATAAACAATGTTGATTTCATCAGCCTGGCATATAATCTTTTTATGCTTCATCTAAATTAAACCTTAATATTATTATATCTTCTTTTCTATAGAGCTCTATACCCAATTTAGAAGACTCAGAATTTAATGGACTTCCTGAAAAGTGTCATGTATCTCTGTCCATAAATGGTATTTTATTTTAAATAAAAAATTTTGAGAGTTTATAAGAGAGAAGGAAACGTAACTGATTAAAAAGTTAGCACTGCCATTTCTGAGTTTCACATTAGCAATTTTTTTTTTTTTTTTAGGAATGATATATAACGGGATATCAGAATCCAGCAAGTATGAGTTGTAGGCATTAATTTACTTAGGACGTGCAATTCACTGGAATCATTAGTGCTGAGTTAAAAAGCTTATTCCAGGAGTACTTTCTGACATAAAGTCCTATCTGTGCTTCTAGAAGATAGTATGGTAATTTGCATTCTGAAAATGACAAATAAATCAAAATAATTCAGAATTTTCTATTTCTTATCAGTTCTACAAATCCACTCTGCTAAGGTTCCCAACAGTAGTCTGAATGACAGAAATGACAGATTCAGGTACTTCATATCAGGCTTGCCAGCCTCTGTCTGTATCAAAAAAACTTCTTTCCCCCTTTACAATTTGCCTCTTTGTTTATATAAAGCTCCAGAAAACTAGTCATACTTTTGTTATAAACTCTGGGTTGTATACAAATAGGACAATTAGGAGATAACCATACAACTTTGTGTTTAGAAAAGATTCTTAATCTCAGGGACTAAATATGCATCTGAATACAACTATTGTGCTGAACATACATGTGGTGTTGACATGCATGGTAGACACTTAAGTATCTTGAGGTAAATTTCATATATCATGTGCCTTTGATCACCTCCTGTGTTTCAGAGCCCTATCCTTTCTTCTTTTTATTATTTTTGTGATGGATGATTGCAGCAGCTCAGTGGAGTGGGATGTTAGAAGTCTCAACAAAGAAATGCGGAGGTGCCTAAAGTCTAGGGCTTGAACATTGAATTTTAGGTAAAAGGTACAATACATTGTGGCTGACTTAAATAAGAGAAATTTGATTACAACTTGCAAGCTTCTTCTACAGAGGAATAAGGTATTTTTTCATTGTATGTGTATTCTAAAAGTTTTATGCCTTTGACATTCAACATACTTATTAAAAGGAAGAGTTATTTTTATACTGCTTGGAGTTTTTCCTCTCCTTTCAAAAACTGGAAAACTGTACAGATTATACTGAAGTAGATGACTTTTTCAGCACCGAGAAATAGAAATAAAACATCAACATAAAATAAAAAAAAAGCCTCTGCAAATGTCAGTAAGGTTTTATTGATAACAACTTAAGATAAGCAGTATTTTTAAATATGTTCCTGAAAGAGCTCAACAGAGTTATATACAAATACAATTTGAAATGTATAAATAAACCACATTACAATGAGAAAAACTACTTACTTTATTTATCACGAATAAGTCTATGAGGTACTTTAGAATGTTCAATGTGTGTCTAGGGGAGAACAGTTCCCTTCCACATTTATTCTTTATGATTACCAGTTTTGCTGTAAAGGAAAATAAAATCCTGTGGTTATTTTTGTTCATTTGCTTTGGGTTTGTCAGATTGTTTGTGAATTGGTTTGGTTTTTATTTTTAATTCAAAAGATGTAGCTTTTCTCACCATCCTTGTCCAGGGACGTATGGAATTCTCCATTCCCACCTTAAAGAAAGGGTTGATAACTCTTGTTTGACACCTGTGAAATCTATGGCCTGACTTAAGAGACCATAATTCTTTCCTGTTCTGAAAATTCTTATACTTATGAATCCATGAGGGATACAGATTCATTATCAATTTGGTTATCCCAAATGCATGATAATAACATATTTTTACTATATTATCTTATTACATGTAAGCATTGAACTCTGTGCACTCATAAATATATAGAGAGTATACATGCCACTTTATGCAAAAGTAAAAATATGATAACCTTATATCAAAGCTCAGTTTGACAAAATCTCTTTCATGGATCTTAATACGACTATTTGAATAAGACATTTCTGATGTCCAAATGGTCATCAAGAATGCAGTCTAAGCCCCTCTGAAGTCAATTGAAAGATTTTCCTTTAACAGAGACTACATAAAACCTTAATTTAACTTTTAATTTGACATATACTTATCCAGGTCATCTGTTATAATGTGAAAATGTTCTCCTGTCCTAAGTGATTAATAATAAAAATGAATGTTCCAAATTTATTTGAATCTTTTACAGTCTATCTTTATATATATAAAGGCATATTTGTTTCTTATAGTAGAATCTAAGACTCTAGAATTCACATAAACTATAAATTATTTGGGATTTTTGGTGTTTTTCAAATGAAAAATAATGTCAGAAAATATTATCTTCGTTTATGCTGTAAAATTAAAATAGCAACATTCCGTGTGAAGGAGCCTCAACTCTCTGCTACAACCATTTTGGTGGTTACTTTGATTAAGAAGAGGAGCAGGCACATTGGAAGTCCACTTAACATTAAGCAAGGCAATTTTTACTACGGTGTTAGCCTAAACCCAGATCAATTATGGCAAAAATTACCAAATCTATGTATAATTAAAGCAATTGTATGGAAGGGGTTTGGGTTTGATTTTAAATCCTGATTTGCAGCATTAAATAATTATCTTTTAATTGCTAGATACAGACTAATATGAAGACAGTTTTAAAAGATATGAAATGATTTTCAGAGATTTGTATTGGAATGAAATTATGAACCATATGCGAAGTTTTTCATTTGGGAGAAAAAAATAGAATCACCATAATAACCAATATTTAAGAATTATTTCTTTCCCCTCTTTTTAAATAATGTTGCAGAAGTGAATATACCACAATACATACATATATAGATTTTTTAATTCTATGTGCTCATGAGTGATACAGAGAAAGAAAAATGTAAAAAATAAACAAGTCAGAGAATTGTAAGGCACACTTTAGTACTGTGGTGCTGTAGGCACTGCACTTTGGCATAAGCTCTGTGCTTAAGAGCTCCATGTGGAAGTTTACAACTGCTTCCCACTGATGGTAAATAGTTTAACAACATATATTCAAAGGTGTATTATTTGGATAACAATTCACTGGTCATGAGGTATGAGAAGACACATAATAAAAATCAGGGGAGACCATCCCAGAATAATCAATTAGAATGAAAAATAATCTCAAATAGAGGAGGTGATGTGGATTAGCAGCAATTTGCAGTAACCAAGTAGATTGGAAAAGGAAGACAAGATATAGTCTATTACTCTGGAGGTTCTATATTAAAGAGTTTCGTAACCAACTATCCTGGCATCAGGTTAAAAACTTAGAATATTAGCAGGGGAGTGAGATTTATTTTCTTAAAATCATGGGGAAAACCTGTATCTTTCAAAGAATATTGTTTGGGCTAGAGGAAAAGCAGATTTATTCACAGTAAAATTTCAATGGTCCTGTTACATTTATGCTATATATTATGAAGTCACCCACAAAAAATGTATTCCCTTCCCAGAGACAGACAATCCATGGCCTTATCGCAGAAAGACCTGGTTATTAGGGACAACAGATGACAACAGGGAAATGAAACTGCTTAAATGTGTATCTTTTTCATAGTATATGGGCATCACAGCTAAAGTGATAATTGAGCTGAGTAATGATTATGTCTTCATGCCATTGGCTATTTCACTCATGCAGTGTTTAATACTTTAATTTCTAAATAAACATCACAGTAAAATAAACATTTTCAAGTGAGCAAAATAATTCAAAACAAAACCCCCAGTGTAGTTGGTTCACTTGTACATATAAATGTTTTGCACATTTGAAACTCAAAGTTTAAAATCAAATGGATTGTATTTTAATATCATAATTGAAAGCATTTTCTTCCTGGCAACAGCTATGCAGAACAGAAAACAAATCTACCTTCAACAAAGAGGTCATAAAAGGTCATTACTATAAATAGCATAGGTCAGATTTATTTGGTTGTTTTACTTCTCAGAGAACATCTTGATGGACACCAGCATCCCAGTAAATTGAGCTATATATTTTAGATACTATAGTTGCTGGAATAATGTAGAAGTTGAATCCATGGGGACTTGACATCCATTTCTACCTCCACTCAGCAATGACATTATTATACCCTTGGAAAACTTTTTCATAAATCCCATTATTAGCTTTGGGTAAAATGTCTGTCCAATTTTGGAAAAAAACCCAAGATTTCTTTTTCTCTAATCTTAAATGAGGCCAAATGTACAAATCTTAAAGAAAATAAATGTTCAACAACTGTCCACACAAAGTAATACCACTGGGTCTTTCCATATATTGAAAGACTTTTTCTTCATAATTAATAATTTTATTTTTAAAAATTTGTTTGATTAGTTTGCATATTGGAAAACATTCAAACAGGAAATAAAATTATTTTTTACAATCACAAAATCTAAAGCAATAAACTTGTCAAAACTAATGCTGTAAATAACTTTACTTTCAGAAGATAGGCATTTTCTGCCAGCAAACACTAGGTCTTGCGCAAAGGTTTTGATTATTTTGATTAAAATTTGTGGTTTAGTGACAGATGATGTTGACAAGTACTTTCATTAACCTGTGTGACTAACAAGCTGTAGAATTGAATTTAATATTTTCTAAAATAAGAGCTCAGATGATTAAGCTTCAGTTGTATATATTTGGTAGCAGATTTCAAATAGAAGCAACATGGTATGAAGGTTTATAAAGGTTAATAAATTCTTATTTATTAGCAGGACCAGATGCCAATAGCAAGAATTCCAGTACCATACAAAAACCTTACGCAATCCCCTTCCACAATTTAATGATGGAACTGAATTAAATCAATGTCTCGTATATATATTGCTTTTGGTTTTAAGGAAAAAAGAATCCAAAGACCCAGAACTACTTTTCAAGTACCCAGTACTAGTGAAATTTTCTGTTTCTAGTTCAAAAGTTTTTAAGACCTAGACCAAGTTTTGTCATCACTGATGACAGAGAAATGGCACAATACAGGAAATGGATATGTTAAGAAAAGTCCTAAACTAAAGTGTATTGAGGATTTGCCAAATATTACAAATTATGTTATATGATTTGTGGTTTAGGGCATTTTTTATATACTCAGAATAGAATAAATCCCAAGTATGCTACTCTTGTAGTAGGTGCAACATAGTTCAGGTCTAATGGGATCCCAGTTTCCTGTCATATAACAAACCTGAAGTTCAGGTTGAAACTAAAATACCTTGATTTGGTTGCATTTAGATAGTGCCAACAGTGAAGGATATGCTGGAGTCTTATCATGTTCAGACAGTGGTCTAGAGAACATTTGACCTCTATACCACTGCAGAAGGGCATGTGACTCTCCTAGATTCATGTTGTGTCTACCAGCTTTTTGTAAATGTCTTAAATATCCTGTGTCATTTTAATAGCAGAAGAAACCTATCATCTGTGTCCATAATATATACACAACCACAAAAATATAGGAATCTAAAAGCGAAGTTGATTTTTACCCTGAATATGACACCTGTTCTCCAGGTACATCTAGTTCAAATGGGTTTTGGAAAGCTTCTGGGCAAGAATCATTTCCAGAATCCCCTCAGAGGTACCTAAAAGGCCAAGAATGTGATAGAACAATTCCTTTTGTCTATCTAAATCTAGAATAAATAATTCTTTCCATAGGATGTGTTCCCTCCCAATCAGAAAGCTTAAAAAATTTTGGTTAGCTGAAATGGTGGTGACTTAGGTATAGTCTTACCATAAACAGTGATGTAGTAGCAGCTGGAGACTGCATAGTGGAAGCATAATTGATGACTGTCTCCAGGCACCTCACCTTAAAGAAGAGGGGTACTAAATCCCACATGATTGAAAGAAGAAAAAGTCCTAATTTCTTTCCGCCTAATAATCTCAACCTGTGAGTGGCATGTACTGATGAGAAGTGGTGACAAGACAAAGATAAGGGACATTTTGCTATTTCACTCACTAGTAGAGACATACTGAAAACAGCCACAGTGGAAATGACTGAATTAGTATGCATGTAAACAAAGAGCTGTCCTCTTAAATCAGTCCTCTTTCCCATTCCCCTTCCCTTTATCTTATCCGTCCCCTTCTCCTTCCCCTTTTTCTCTCATGTAAAAATGTCCTCCAGAGAAAAGTATTGTTCTGTCATGTTTCTGGAAAGCTGGAACAAAGAACTCCTAAA
Organism: Manacus candei; assembly: GCF_025592945.1. Lineage (NCBI taxonomy): Eukaryota > Metazoa > Chordata > Aves > Passeriformes > Pipridae > Manacus > Manacus candei. Next base: position 28,599,824 of record NW_026138059.1, on the reverse strand, counting down.
TATTTCACCTTGACTCTGGTTGCTACTGAAAATGCTTAGTAGTTGTTTTTGGTAGAACACACATAAAGAAGAATAGGAGGAAGAAAGGAACAGAGAGAAGAAAAAAAGAGAGAATGATGAGAGGACAGATATAGTTCTCAGTTTCTTCTTTGTTGCAATATCTGTCCTGCAGATGACAATCTTAAGGCAGGGAAAAAGCAAAACCAAAAACAAAGCCAACATCAACAAGGGAAGAAAACTCAAAACAGCTTGCACAGAAACAAGAAGGACCGTTAACTATCCTCTTTGGTACGCTCCATTGCTCACTTATTGATGCAGCTGGGATAGAATGAATATGGTTGTGAATTTAGCAGAAAGATCAAGAATACAGGTTAATAACATTCAATTCTAGAGAACAGAATAACAGATTATAGATTTTAAGCACTCAAGATTTCCTAGCTTCCATTTGAAAAGCACAAGAGGACTTAGGTATTCCTCATTGTTTCAGTAGATTTGGTCCAGATCTTTAGCATTGAAAAATTAATATTAATCTGCAGTTTGGTGTTTAATTTGATTTCATAGATCAGTTAGGCAACCAGAGGAGCAGATAATTGGATAGCTGCAGTCTGCTCTTCACTATAGAGGGTCTTTTACAAATCTGACAGTCCACTTATTTTTTGGATTTAATGGTTGAATAATTCACTGTAGAGAATCATTTTCAGATGTTGTAATAACTTCTCAGAGTCCTTTAAGTAGAGGTAACAAAGAAGCCATCATCTAATTTCATTTCTAATGCAATTGTAGGTGTTGATGGTCATATAAAACCCCTCAGTGTTGCTGACCAGACTATCTCAGATGTCATTTCTCTAACATGTGCTGTTATGGGTGGCTTGAATACTTTGGTTCTCTGTCCTCTGATTGAATCATGGAAATTGGATTGTTGAAGGAGGATCATAAGATCATTGTCTTTGGGATTCACTCCCTCTTGTGGCAGTCATTCACAACCGTTGATGTGGTTTACACACTTTACATCTTTTTTTTAAATTGTTGCTACTACTGTTATTACCTGAAACAACAGTTATGCCAGTGTTTAGCCTGACAATTTTTAAGACAAATGAAACACTATTTCAATTTCAGTGTGTATCAGTTTGTGTTCACACATAGTATATACATATTGTCAGTGTATGTACAGCAATAAATAGTCAAAGCACAAATATTTAAGCACACTGAGTCATACTGAAGTGGACCAAAAAGAAATAAAATCTTTCCTGAAATATTTCCTGACTGCATTTAAAAAACCCAACTTACTTTCAAAGGATTTGTTGCTGCTGATAAACTGTTTTATCATCTCAGTGACAGTCTGCTGCAGATTCTCCATAGGAGCATATAAGACTTCATGATACTGGATGTGTTTTGCAAAGATACTGCATGCACTGCTGAATAATGAAGTACTTAATATTCTGCAGAATGTCAAGCTTTTCAATTTATGACACCCAGGTTACTTCAGCAAAATGGATAAAGTTTTATTTTTAAGTAACTTGAAAATAAAAATAAATTGAATGCTAGATCATGTTTAAAATCACATTCTGTTTAAAAAAAGTTTTAGATAGAACTGTAAGGTTATCTGCAACATCCACTGGAATGGGCAGGAGAGTGGCCACATGTTAATGCAGGAGGTCTGGGTGTGTGGAGTATAAGGGTAGAAGCAATTAAAGTTTTGTAAGCACAAAAATAAGGAACTCACAAGATTAGCTTCTTAGTGGTTAGTGTGCCAGGCGGCACCCAATTCATATAGCAAAATGAGACAAAAACTAAGTTAGTTTGAGAACTTAATAATTTTTTAGTGAGAGCAGACAAGAACCTGGGTGCAGAGACTTAAGGAGGCAACCTCACCTGTCTTCTCTGCCTACACTGCCTTTTCCCCAGTTCTTTTCCATACGGCAATAAAACACAACTGTGATCATATTATATACCATCTACCAGGAACGGTAAGATCAGAGAAGTAGATTGTTCACACAGAAAAGAATTTGCAGTGTGAACTATATATACAAAATATAGGACACAAATAAAAAAAGGATGAATTGCAAAAAAAAATTCTGTGTTCTCAGAACACAGAAATTGGAAAAGAAAATAGACACCTACTAAAGCCACTCTCTCACTCTCTCTCTGCAACAAGACAGAGGAGAGAGAAAAAATAAACAGCTAACTATTCATGAGTTGAGATAACAGCTGGGAGAGGTCACTTACCTTCACAGGCAAAACAGACTCAAAGTGGGGTTAGTATTTAAATTTATTACTAACAGGATAAAAGCCAAAGAGTGAGAAGTAAACAGTCTTAAAAAAACGCCTTCCACCCATCCCTCCTTCCATGTTCTCTCTCCTACCCCCCAGTAGTGCAGGGGGACAGGGAATGGGGGTTACTGTCAGTTGTTGTTTCTGCCACTGCTCAGGGAAAGGAGTCCTTACCCTGCTCCCATGGGGTCCCTTCCATGGGAGACAGTCCTTGATGGACCTCTCCGGAGTGAGTCCATCCCTTGGGCAGCAGTTCTTTCCAAACTGCTGTCCCGTGGGTCACTCCTCCATGGGGTGCAGTCCTTCACAAATGAGCTGTACCAGCCTGGGTCCCCCACAGGGGCCACAAGTCCTACACAGGAAAAACCTGCTCCAGCGTGGGCTTCCCTCTCCACGGGCTGCAGGTCTCTGGCAGGACCCTGCCCCATCCTGGGCCTCCCACAGGGTCACAGCCTCCTTCATGCATCCATCTGCTCCAGCATGGGCTTCTTCATGGGGTGCAGATGTGTCTCTGCACCCTGATGGTCCTCCATGGACTGCAGAGGCACAGCTGCTCCACCATGGTCTGCACCACGGACTGCATGGGCCTCAGCTCTGGCACCTGGAGCACATCCTGCCCCTCCTGCACTGACCTTGGTGTCTACCTTGTTGTTCCATGTTCTCACTCCGCTCTTCCCTGGCTGGAATTCTTTCTGTGCCACAACCTTCTATTCTTAAATATATTATCACAGAGGTGTTACTATCACTCTTGATTGGCTCAGCCTTGGCCAGCGGCAGGAAGTCCGTCCTGGAACCAGCTGGCATTGGCTGCACAGGACAGGGGAAGCTTCTAGCAGCTTCTAACAGAAACCACCCCTGTAGCCACCCCCCTACCAAAACCCAACCAGAGAAACCCACTACATTCTTCTTCAAGAGTGTCTTATGTGAAGAAAAAATCCGAATTTGAAGAAGACCTACCTGACAGCATAAAATGTGTAGAATATGCCAGGTTTTGGGGAGCCTGTAAAATGTTACTCATTGATTTTTTTCTCCTGTGAGTTTAAACTTTGCAGAGAATTAAACATAATTACTTCTGGCAGTGGTGTCAAATGAAAAAAAACATGCTGCTTTTCTTAACTTGGAAATTAACCTCCTGCCTTTGTATTTTTTTCCAGTTTTATGAAAAAAGTGGCTAAAACCAGAGGGTTTTACATGGCATCCTTTAAAAGATTATGTTAAATCTCCATTAACAACGGTTTTGATGCAAAGACTAGAGACTTCGTGGGAACTGCTCAGTTTAAAAAAGCACAAGAACACCTCTAAAATCCAGTAGTCTCCAAACAAAAGAAAAAAAAAAAAAAAAAAAACAAAAAAGGCAGAGTAGTAGAACAACCAAAAGGTGGCAAATGGATTTGTTGTATAGAGACAATCTGATCACAAAACAGTGCCATTTAAACAAATATACTGCAATTGAACTGCAAGAATGTTAAATGAGATCCCTAAGAACTCTCAAGATTTGTTGGTGATATTACAATGAATGTTGAATGAATTGATAATGATGCAGTCACTAAATTCTCCTAGTAAATGTCTTCCAGATATTCACTGTTCCCCTTACTGTAGAGTATCCAAAGACTCATGGACACATATGAGGGCAGATTAGTATTCTATGAGACAATTTTAAAGCAAACTATTTCATCAGTTATGTAGATGTTAATTTGTTTGTTTTTTTTTTTCTTTTCTAATATTTCTGTTGATCTAAGGGTCCACTATATAAGGATATTTATGAGACTGTAGACGCAAGTAGGTTTTTAATAAGACTAAATCTACTTTTTTAAAAAATCCCACCATGTACCTGTCTGCATTGAAGAAGACCAACGTAATTTAAAAATCTAGGAACAGACACTATTGACTTGTATGCAATACAATTTTCATATATGTGAGAACTGAGAAGAAACTCAGATCTGCTGGGTTTTGTTTGTACCCAATGCCCTTGTGAAAACTTGTTGTATTCATTACTGTGAAGTACTTCCTTCTTAGAATGATAGATTTATATTTAGTAATTGATTAAGTCTGAGATTGCTTTTATGTAAATTTTGCCATCAGAAATGAAATATCTTGTCTTAGCTTTCTGTGTGGACAATGAAGAGATATGTTCTTCCAGAGGGTGTTTCTGTCTATCCCAGACAGAAAGGCAGTGGTGATGAGCTGCCTTTTGGGAGTTTGCAATTTGCCTTCAGAGGGTCTTAGCTGTAGGCACTACAGAAGGAACCTACACAATTAGCTTAAGTTTGACACATAACTCTAGTCATTGACTTTATATGAAAAGAATCATACCCTTAAATTGTTACAAACATTACAAAGTGAAGGGACACATCCTTCTGTCTCAATAACTGGTCTCTGACAGGAGCTTACAAGAGATATTTGACAGGAAAACACAAAAATCAAGCAGTGGACAGCTAAGGAACAGTTCTTCTGTGGGGAACTTTCCAAGCTAAATAATTGAACTCTTGTTTATGTCTTCAAGTAATTAGATGAATGTAAATTTCTATTTTTAGATGTTAAATATATTAATTATCCTTGAAGATAACATAAAAAGAAAAGAATTTTAGCACCTTGTTTAAGTGTAGTTAAAGAATTGTGGCACCTCTTTATAAAACAGGGAACTTCTATGGCTCTGACCTCTACCACAGCATAACTCCTGGTGACAAATGAACTCTGTCAGGGCAGGTAGTTCAATGTTGCAATCTGCTTTGGAAGTACAATGTGACCACACGGCTCCTGGGTAAATATTATTCTCTCAGAATACTCTGCTGCAAGTTATAATTTGCACATTCCAACCAGTCATGCAGTGAAAAGTTAAAGGGAACCTTGTAGAGGAATATATATATTCCTCTATATATATATACTGGGTTGTGTTTCGTGATATGCTGTTCAGTATTAAGCACTGGAAAATAAGATGTATACAATATGAAGAGAAATGTCATGTGCATTTGAATACTTCTTACACATGATGGCTTTTCTATGGTAAATTAGAATGACTTAAAAGGAGGACTGTAGTATTCAGAATGTCCAAACAAACTGTCACTTAAATTATTCTCTTAATATAGGTACTGTGGTTTCACTAAAACTATGATATAATTGCATTAGTTTCATAACAATTATTATATATATAACCTTGGTCAACGTTAAATAACAAGGAAAGGCAGTAACCTCTGTACTGATGCATTATGCTCCATTGAAATACAAAAGTATATTAAATACTTGGTTCGTTTACCTTTATTGTTAGTCCTATTATTAATTTAAAGTGACATTTATGATTAATACTGTTAAACTTTACACCTTGAAATAATGCATGACACTTTTCAGATAAACAATCTGCCTATGTTGTATTTACAGAAATAAGCAAATCATAACTCTTTTACAGGATAAATGAAGGGCTACCCTATGTTTTGCTTTCAAGAAGTCCTCTGCATTGCATTTCAGTGATCCATTTAAGAAGTAGATGGTCACACGACTCTTCAAACTTTGTACTTTCAGAGGTTCACACTCAACAATTTTTTATTCTTTTGTGTTGCATTCTTTCAATTCAGAACTAAAACATCAGACTAGACTCTCCTGAAAGAGTCTTGCACAGAAGCTCCAAATTTATGGGATTTAGACATTGCAGAGCTCACAAAATTTGGATTTCTATTGACTTTCTTTAAACATAAGGAAAATGTGATGTGCAAAAGTCAAGCTGACTTTCACTGGAGTGCCTAAATATAATACTATTCTTATTTCAGACACCAATTTTGATTTTTTTGTCTCCTTTCCCAGTGTTATTAAAATTTGCTCCTAGCCTCTATTTTTGAGTCAACACTATCACCACAGTAATCCAAAGAATCTATTTCTAGACTTTATCAATCTTATATTGTATTGCAGGATACGCTTATTAGCTTTGGATGCAATGAGTGGAAAATACCAGGCTTATTTTCATAGAGACAGAAGGTGACTGCAAACAGTGCCACCCATCCTACCTTACTGTGTACGACTTTATGCAGAGTATGACTTGAACTCATTCTTGGGTATTGAAATACCTCAGTGGTAACACTAAAGAAGAGGAAAAAAAAAACCAGCAATGAACTTCAAGTAGCACCTCTTAAAGAAATCCAAATATTGTAACGTGTTTCCACACTCCTCCTGCTGAACTATTATGGCTCTGTGTTATCTCCAGTGACATACAATGTTTACAGCTGAGAGTCTAAACATTCCTTCAAAGGCTAAAATCCAACTGGAATTGATAGTCTAATTCCAGGGATTTTAATACTATTTTACCTCTTGTTAGCCAGAGGAAATGAAATGCATTGACTGTATACCTAAACCATATCACTTAATAAAAGATGTAAATATCCTTGAAATAAAAATTAAAAGAGGATTTTACACCATTCATCTTAAAAAAATAGTTGGTGTGGTTTTTTAAGTAAAATTACCATGCTGGATTATATGTGTATAAAATTAGACTCAAAAGACTGTATCTATATTGACAAACTTAACAGGTCCCTGTCTTGGAAAAAAGGTCCTGCCCTGGAAAAAAAAATCCACTACAAATGTATAGCTATTCTGAAATTGAGCCAGCACAATTTTTAAATTAGAGAAGTGGCATTTCATTAATTGGTATGCTCATATTAAGTATTTAAGATTATAATTAATTATTTTCTATACTCTTAATTGAAACATTGCAACATACTTGGTTACTATTTAATTAGAAAACACATTAATTATATATTAAGGTCTTCAGTTGTTTATATAGTCAAGTCTCGCCTTTGAAGGGAATTCAGCAGTAAACAAGCCAAGGCTCAGCAGAGCATTCTGGCATGAAGATGCACCAACATCCGCATTCTTGTGATTTTCTTTAATTTGCATGGACTAAGCACTGATCAGTGAACAACTTCATGGGAATTCAGACTGCACTGCTCAGATGAGTCATAAGAACAGGCCCCTCTCACTATATTCAGAATGTGTTACATGAACTTTCCCAGATGCAGATAGTGTGCAACTTTATGGAAAGATGCTGTATTAGCAATTACCATAGAAAGACCTTAATGCATAATAAAGGGAAGGAACTAATTGTAAAGGAAACAAATTCTCTGCCATTAATTTCTTCTTCTGTAGTCTATTCCATTTCTCTGAATATTTATTGAAAAAAAATTGTAGCTATTTGAGGTATATTTAAAATATTTTGCCCTTCTGGGAGGCTATAAATTTTGACAATTGAATTCTACTATAAAAGGGGAAATACGTTTAAGTAGCCTGGAAATGACAATACACAAGAAAATCTCTACATTAGCAACACACTGAACTAAAAAAATAAAGAAAAAACAAACAAATAAACAAAATAACGAGACCCAAGCCAACAGAAGTCTCTTAGCAGGATGAAAAATTTATGAAGGATAAAATTTATAAATATTTTCACAGAAAAAAGAAAATAAGTTCAAAGTTTTTGTCAGTCCTAAAGGTATCATAGTAACAAAATGTCTTTTTCATTATCTCAGGCTTTCAGTGTTACACTGAGGTTAACTTCATGTCATACTTGAGTCAATGTAAGACTATATAAGGAGAAAAGCTCTATTTTCTCCATTCTATTGCTGAATCTTTTTTCATTTTTACAATGTGTGTACAGTCCTTTATTTTTATATTTTTATTCTTTTCTTTTCTGATCTCTTTTCAAATATAACAAGATATCAATCCTAGACTAAACATGTTAGGATTTCTTTTCCCTCTGAGATCCCTCTAGTTCTGCTAACATTTTTCTGTGTGTTTGGATCCCAGGAATTTTGTCATCTCTGCCAGGAGACAGGGGAGTACGTGGAACTGGGAGACTTGTTAGCTAGACATGATTTGACTGAATTCCATTGCAGAGCCAATTCTCTGCTTCTTTCTGTGGCCCGGGGGAAGGATGATATATTAACTGATATTGCTATGGTATGTGCACATACCTTGAAAAACTTTCCCTAACACAGGAGAGAAGAAGTTCCTAAAGTCATCCCCTAATGACACAAAAACACAAAACCAGGAGAAAAAGGTAACAAAGAAATAAACAGAAAACAAAATTGATTTTAAGATACGTGATAAGTTCAAAGCTGCTACCATGTGTGAAATCCAGGCATCACCTGGAAGGCAAGATGCATTTTGTTACTGGCTTGATTAAGATCAAGATTGCACCTCTCAGTCCTGATTTAAAGGAAATTGTGGACTTCAATTTGAGTTGTATCTTCCACTGAATTGGAAGTTCAACTAAGTCTGCTTAGCTTTTCCTTCAGGTATGGTTAACTAATTTGTGCCAGAAATCAACATTCCAAAGAATTTGATACAATTTTATATAAGATAAATTGAACTATACAACTGCAAACATTGAACATAGATTCAAAGGGCGCGGTATCAGAAATTGTGTTGATGCTCAGCAAGTTTGGCTTCCTGCATCTGTCTCCGTCAGAATAGTTGAGAGTTGGCTCCTGGAGCAGCCATGATCCCTTTCTCACTGACGTGCCTGCATCAATGACCACACCTGAGAACCTCCTTGGTAGGGAGACAAGCAAGAAGGAAGAGACTGGCAAAAGTATTTGAGCAGTAATGTAAGATCTTGGGCCAATTCTACTTTGCTAAAATTATATACTATGGGAGAAGTTTCCTAAAGCTGCTACCAGGATCTAATTGACTGAAAACCTTCGTAACAACATTAAAACGAGTAAAGCAGAGACACACCTATTGCCTTCAAGGTCTGTCTTGTCCCACAGATTATAGTGAGATAAGTGTGGATTTACATTATACCAGTCACTCCATTATAATATAAACAATTGTACTTATGTATATATATATATATATATACTATAGTATAATATGCATCCTTTTACTCCATGGCAAAGGTGAAGTAGAACATCTATCAGGTAAAGGGAGTAAATTGCTGTACTTCACATTTGATGTCAGAAAATGAACCAGAAAGATGGTTACTTTGCAGTAATCGTTAGACTGATACAAATTCATTATTTACCTTACTTACAATGACTTTCCTTATGTCAGTTCCTGTGGGATTATGAATGGGCTTTCCCATATTCACATAACTATAAGGATTTATATTTTGATTTATTATGGATATGTTTCAACAGATTCTACATCAACTGCATTGGGAACTTGTAGTTAACTGAGTTAAGAGGGAAATTCAATCAAGACTGTATACAAAGCAGTGAAAGTGACGGATATTAAACTCTTCCAAGGACATACTACTGTAGTACTGCTATACTGGAGGATATTTCTCAGTCTTATTATGCAGTGATCTCATTAGACACAACACCCTTCAAAGATATTTAGGAAAAGGTGAAAATGGATTTATTTAAAATCTAAACAATGCAAATTTGGAAGAGAAGCTGAAACACATTAATTTGAATTCCAGTTACATAAATGTGCCAGGGCCTTTGTTCTCCCTTAGGATATTTCTGTAATCACATATGACTGGGATTCTAGGGAGCAGGTCTTTTCCTATCTGGAGCTCTACAGCTGTGTTTGTGATATGAGTCATTTTGTCTCCTCTTTAATAAAAGCATGTAGATAACAAAGTTCTGACACTGAAATTGTCCCAAAAGACACATGAAGACCATGTTTCATGATTAAAATTGGTTTTTACTCAAACTCCCAAGATAAAATAAAAATATATAAACATGTTTTACTACATGAATCTATATATTTTTCTATTTTACTGTAAAGGTATATGAATTATAATATAAAAAATCATGTTTTGGAGCACTAATGCTTAAAATGTCATTTTAGTTTTAGTGAAAATTTTTGCAAACCAATTCAAGAGACATATATTTTTACCTCAAGATATAACAGTGCAACTCTGCCTTTCTGAAATCAGTATGAATACAAAATAATAATACCACAATGTATGGTAGTTATCATTGTCAGATACAAATGACATCAGTCTTGTAAGTGAAGGGGATCATAAGAGACGAACCCAAGAAAATGCACTGTCCAGAATATATTATGATAATGATTATTCAGTTATTCAAAACCAATTTTTGTGGTGTAGAATATGATTTCCACTGTGCAAATTCAAAGGCATGGTTGTTTTGAAATTGTATTGAAAATTATGTTTAATGGTATCTATTTCTTCTTTTTTCTTTATAATCCCTGTTGAATCAAAAATATATAATCTAATTCATATTATCTCCTAGTGTAGTTTTTGAGAGACATGAAAAAAGATAAAGCCAGAGAATTGGCAACATGGTGACACCTATCATATTATGTATTATGGTAGGTGTCACCAAAAAATCAAATAAATAGATCATAGATTAGAAGACAAATACTCTTTAATAAGGTTTGTCTGATTCTGGTATAAGGCTGTGAAGTGAACGTCAGGTTTGCTGAATCACTTTTTTCCATCAACAGGAAATACAATTTGGCAAAGAAGGATGTAATATTCTCTGAGGATATGTGATATAAAAACTTGTGTGGGTGTGCCTGTGATGAGGACATCTCCACTGTTTCACCAAGCTACGCTGGAGTGCATTTGGACATTCTAATTCACTCCTATTCCCGCTACAAGGCAGCAGAGAAGGAACTGTGTAGAAAGAAATTTGTGTGAAACTTGGCTTCCAGATCTCAGATTGCCAGTATCCTCTGAATCAGATAGTCCAATATTTATAGTCTTAACATTTGGAGCGAGGCACAGTGAGTTTGTTTAAGAAAAAGAACCTAACAGATTTTAAAGAATAATGTTGTTAATATTCAGTAATTTCACTAAGAGCAGTTACAGAGAACTACATATATACAGACAGGATACAATATTAATCTGATTTTACAAAATAGATGTCTCTGTCACATACAGAGGCACAGAGGGAAAGAAGACAGAAGAATATTTAGCATCTAAGAGAGAGAACAAATTGTAAAAAACAAAAGACACCTGCCAAATAAGCTCTTCAGAGTTGTAAATATATGTCTTTGCCAAATTTACAGCTGTTCATGGAGGAAAAGCATGATGAGAAAATTCATCATAAAACCGAAACTTTCCAGACAGGAACATTAGCAGTCAGCACATAATCTTGATACATAAATGTGCACATTATAGGCAGGAACGAAAGAACATTAAGTTTTCAAACCAGAAGTCTAACACATGAAATAATTTTTTATTGTGTTTTTAATACTTAGTTGTATCAAGGTCCTTTTTAGCTACCCAAAGTATCCCCAGTGGCCATGAGCTACCTCAAAATCCCTGGAGCTGAATTGCAGAGCACGTAACAAAACAGTCCTTTTGGGGATGTAGGAATCTAGATTGCCGTTACTTTTCTTACAAAGCTGTAGAAAGAAGAGTATAAAGATATTCCAAAGCTGCTGCTGACTGTGTAGGTAACAGATTTTGGGAAGCCCTAGGAAGCCCCAAAGTGGCTTAAAGACAACCCTGCTTTTCTTGATCCAGTCACAAGAACAGTGTGAAAATAAGGACCTTTTTTCCCTTAAGAAATATTTGGCTAATGTTTTGTTATCAGTTACTCAAGGTATTAACTGCATATTTGTGATATGGCAAGGATACCCCTTGGTACCTCTGTCACCCTGATTCCCAGAACTAAGAGATGCTCTGTGTAATTTATGATGACAGAAGATTTTTAGCTTTATCTTTTATATTATTTCTTGATAAAGGGGTTGTTCCCACTAATAAATGAAACAATTTTAATGTGTTCTTGTTTATTCATTTTGCATTCTTTTTTGGCAATTTAAAATAACCTTGCTATTGAATTTACTAAACAGTGATGCCTCTTTATGCTTGACAACAGGGTTTACTGTAAATGAGAATCATATAGAGTGTAAGGGTAACATAAGCTCATGAAATATGACATAGGATGAATGCAGTGTAAAGCATGCTTTACAATACTTAGAAGTCAGAGTAAATGTTAGATCAAAAAATGTTTAATATTCTGTTCAACCATATAGGAAGCATGTTTTTGTTGACCATTTTTTGACCCTTGATTTGGTCCTCTTCATTTATTCATATCAGAACTTCTCCAATATTCCTTAAATTGAGTGCCTTCATTTTACTGCAGGTCAGTTTGAAGTCCAAATAACTTCTTAATATTGCTCTGTCATACATTTATGCATCAGTGTACATGTTTGCAGTGTTCATTATTATTTACAGTATCTTGTAAAAAGCTTCAGACCACAATGATTTTACTTTTTATTTTATGCTTTTCATTTACTGTAGCAAACTGAAATTTCCTCTCTTCTCCTTATTTTTATTACTCAGTAGAAACCTCTCAGTGTTTGCAGGGGGAAGATAGCTCTGGAAAAGATATATCTGTCACTTGGCTGTTGTAGTACACCAGTATCCAAAAGGAAGTCTTTGCACTTTCAAAAATTTTGTACTTGATTGCTTTCATGCTGTAGAATTCCAGAATGTCACGTATTCATCTGGTAGTATAAATAATGATGCCTACAGAGACTGAAACATTGACAAGAAGGTGAGCAGTTGAGTTTCTACAGCTCCTACTCACAACGTGAACATCATAAGTGTCTGCTTCATTCCATAGAAAGGAACAATAGAGAAAAAAAAGAAAAGGAAGTAGTATTAGGGTCTGCCAGAAATGTCAACTCTGTATATCTGATATCTACATAAGTCTCCAGAGTCCACTAACCAAACAGCAGCTGAATGAATACACTTTACACAGATGCAGAGGCGAAAGCCTAGTGGTGACTAGTGGTGATTCCGAGACATAAAATCCTGCCTGTTTGCTGCATCACAAAGAGAATTTTAAGGGGTTATAGAGTGCAAGAGGTAGAGACATTCAATGAAACTGTCAAGTGGCAGGATTCAAAAACAAAAAAAAAAAGAAAAACAGCTGAAGATATGCAGACAAATGTTTGCTCTTCTACATGGGCTGTTCAAACCAAAGATTTTGTTAGTCCATTGTCCATACTCCATACACACCAAACTGCTCCTGGCACAGGCAAAATGGTCTCTCCTCAAGCAGTGTTGGGCAGTGGTTTGGTAATTAGATTGGTTTATTGACCACTTCAGTAAGTAGCAGGGACACGATAACACGGTTTCTGTTTCTTTTCTCCGCACCAGTGGTATTCCAACAAACCCTACATTTCACGCATCGTTACACCTTTCAAGTCTATCTATACCTGTATTATTCTCAGCCTTTCACATTAAAAATTAACAGATTCCCTGACATTATTTGTTATTAATACCTTTTTTTGTGATGTGCCCAAGATGAATTTCAGAAACAGCTAAAAATTTTCACATACTGCATATTCAAAGTGGCATAAGATAGAGTAAGAGAATGCTTGACAGTTGATGCCATGCACTCCCAGGTATTTCAGCTTATAAAAAGAGGACTAGTCGTGTTTCCAAGAATCTCTCTATCCATATTCAGAAATGTGGGTAGGGTTTGTTTGGTTTGTCTGTTTGGGATTTAGTAGTTTGTCCCATTTTTGCTTTTTTTCTGTATTTTTTTTTCTGAAGAGCTTCAGCACAATGCCAGGAGCTGCCATGTGAAATGAAAATAAAACCCCTAAAAGTGATTTACATTAAAAAGCTGATAACTGATGGGATCAGATAACATAGACAAAGTAAAACAGTATTGTATGTGTTGGAGAGGTTAAGCAGGACGAGGACAAAGGGCTGAGCTTTGAAGTGCAGTCACCCCCACTACAAAATTTACAAATCATTACAATATGGAGCAATTTTAGTCTCTGCATTATAGCATTCTGACCCTTGTTTTTCACACTGCCTTGACAGAGCAGACCTGGCAAACAGTTTGCAATTTGGTAACTTACCTCAAAATTTTCCACTAACATATCTGGGAATCTAAGGAAAGTTGACCCCCTGAAAGCTCAAAGAAGGTTGCACTATTCCAAGCAAGAATAAGAAAAATGTAAAAAAGCAAGCAGGAGAGATTGGAGATATGATACTAGAAGTAACAAGATGATATTGATACATACAGATTATTGATTTATTTTTTCTTAGTGTTAATACAATTTTAATCTTTGAAGGAAATGGTCAGCTGTAGCCCTCCCTAATGTTTCTTGGTCAACTGTAACCCTCCCTAATGTTTCTTTCTGATGAAAAACCTCAGAATTTATTATTTTTCTTAATATTTCTACTAAACCTAAGCTTTTCCCTGAATGTGAAGATTTTTGTTTGGGATAAGATTCCTGATGTAAAAAACCTGTTTTGCAGCTGTAGTTCAAGTTCCATATTTTATGCACATAAAACATATTTTATGACAAATATACTCAAAAGCTATTTTACTAATTGAATCTTTGATGGCCAAGTGATGTGACCTTCTGACATCTATTATATCTCATCAGTACTGTTCAGCATATTTTGAAGGGATTGAGACATTAATTGCTAAAAGCAATGATATTAAGCTATGCAGTTTTGAACAAAGATTTACAAATAATTATTATCCTTAAAATGCTTATTTTTTGTTGACATGTAATGTAGTCAGGAGGAGAAAATATAGCCATCACACCCAAACTAAAATCTGCTATTCATTAATTATCCAAACCCCCTTAGACTGTTCAGGTCAAATATTGTTAGAAGTAAAGTTTCAAGTCTGTTTTAATCCTTGTGCATTTTACTTTTACTATGATGTTTATTCAAATTAAAAGATAAATATTTTTTCCTTCTGTGGAATTTAATGCTTTTATAAAAAGAAAGATGAAATGATCTGAAGGAAGCCCTCAAAAAGGAAGAGACACATGCTTTTCCCATCTCTGGAAAGTGAAACAATAATACTTGTAACAAAAACATGGTCAACAGGAGGCATTATTTTATATAATGGAATTTTCTTATCTTTCTTTGCCAGATAACTTTAGATTTGGTTTTAGCTGCCAATAAAATTCTGTGCCTAAGGTTATATAACAACTATCAGACAACCAAACCAATGGATTTTAACAGTTTTATTTAAAGATTTGGTCCTATAAAGACCTTTCTACATACTTACTGAAGGGGAATCTGTGGCTAAAACCTTTCACCAGCATTCAGGAGCCTAGGTTTTCAGCACTTAACATTGCTACAATCATCTGAGTTAACCTTGGCAAGTCATGTAATTCTGGACAAATTCTCAAATGTATTTCTTTGCTTTCATTTTGTAAACCAAGGTTCTCAGGTATGTCTCATGTGAGTATGTACTCATGTTTCACTGTTTCATGGATGTCTCTGCCTGTGGTTCAGATCTTCAACTGCAAAAGAGAAATAACAATACTTATCATACCTGTGAGAATAAATCTGTCAATACTTGTTCAGTTACTTCAGTGACAGATTACTTAGGTAATAGGAAAGGACACAAAGTAAACAAAAACTGGTTCCTTTGGTTGGGTCTTGTCAAATTCCCAATAAGAATTAAGATGATAGTGATGGGTTCCTAGATATCTTGCAGTTCCTAATGTGACTAAAAGATTTAGAATCCCTTTAGTATTTCCTGGGTTCAAATTCTCCTTGCTCAGGTGTCGTGGTTTGAATCCTGTTTTCCCCCAGAGGCTAAGTGGTAGACCCCAAGGGGTGGAAACCCCTGGAAGTTTTGAAATTCTGCCCAATGGGCGCTCCTGCAAAAATGTCAACATTCCACAAACTCACCAGAAGAGATGAGTTGTAGTTTTGGGTTGAGGAGAGGTGGCCATGTTGTGAGCCACGAGGAAGGGGCTCTGAGCCCCTTGGGCCCTCTGGGCCCTCCCAGCCCCTGGCTGGGGGGCTGCAGGGACCTGGAACAGCATAAAGCTGGGCTAGGTGCCTGTAGTTATGCCGGGAGATGTTTTCTCCATGGGCGCAGAGCAACAACCGGCACTGACCAGAGAAACGGTGGCAGAGAGCCAGGAGAGATAACACCTGAACTGAAGGAGCAGCAGAAACAACATGCAGCACCACAGAGAAGACTCCTGGAAAGAGAGCCGAGGAGAAAGAGAGCCAGCAGCCTGAGAGACAGAGTTCTGGGGGTAAGACTGTACCAGATCCCCTAAAACTCCCTTGAGACCCCTCTTGGAGAAGAGGGACATGGACTCCTATTTTGGAGAGTAGTTTTGGACATGCAACACCGGAGAGAGAGGAGCTAAGAAGCTCAGAGCGTCCTGGAGCTGGACCGGGACGGCCAGAGGAATGCGGGGGGAGTTGACCTTGGCTCCCCCCCCTTGCACTGCTGCCACGGTGGCAGCCTGAGAGACAGGGCACAGAGGCCCTGCAAGGAGCTGAGTCTCCTGGAGATACCAGACCATCACAAAGACCTCCCTGTGTCTTCGTGATATGACGTGGTGATACGACCTTGTCTGGGGTTACGAAGCCCACGGAAGACCCCTCGGTTGGAGGTGATGGGGCCGAGAGAGGCTTGAATACCTCCCTCGTGAGTGCTGGCAGAAAGCCAGCTATCAGCTGCTGCATGTGGAGAAGACAGACAGACTGCTGCCTCAGAAGATGCTGCTGCTTAAGGACTGGAAGGGATCTGTCCTTCTTTCCCTCCTGGACTTTTATTTGGAGGGGAGAAGAGATCTGATCATTGTAAATACATATGTCATGGTAGAGATAATTGTGATCATGTGTATAATGTGATATGGTATTTATTTGTACAGTCATTGTAATATATTCCCTTTCCCCCACTTTGAGTCTGGTGTGTTTTGTCTGGAAAAACCCATCTCACATTAGGTTAAGATGTGGGAGGGGGAATGGAGCTAGGGAATTGGATTTTGGGGCTATCTCAAACCATGACAGTAGACTGGTGGACATTCTCAAGAGTGTATGTACAGAAGACTATGTAATTGCAATAAGTTCTGAAACAAAGAACATCTTTCTCAATGAAAACTGTGGATACTCCACATATGTTCAGTAGTGTGGGTGGCACTACAGTGTTCATCAGTTTTGTCGCTGTTTTTGTTGCTGTTCCTTTCTGTTCCAGCAGGTGCATTGGCTTTTATGTAAGTGCTTCCTTTGAATTCATATTTAGAGGAGAACAGTATTGTTATCATCTTGAATTCTACTTTATTCTGGGTCTAATATATTATGGACCTAAAAATTAGGATTTTTGCTTATTTGTTTTTCTCCTTTCAAGTGTTTACCAGCAGAAAGAAGGGCTCAAATATATTGCAATTCATATACATTCGAGATATGTATACATCAAGCACCTGGAAGCTGGTTACTCTTGGGCATGTGCTCTGCACATTTGGGTCAAGAAGATTTGGAAGTTAAGTTAGAAAAAAAAGAAGTAGCAGATATGCTATGTTTTTGATACAAAGTTCATATCATTGTTCTAATAAATTTATTTCTTTATATATTATGTTGAATTTCTAATTTTGGCCATCTGGGCCAAAAAGCCTTTTAAACATAAGTATATGATGGACCTGTGAGGAAATTGCTTTGGGGAGTTTTTCGCTTGTATATTTCTCTCATGGAAAACACAGCACATTTGTGTTTCTTTCTAAGATCTGACAGATACATTCATTTATCATGAATGATACTTTTAAAATTGCAAAGTAGGATGCTCAGTATTATAGGAAATTGCATTGTATAGAGCAGTCAAGCATAAAGAAAACAAATATAATGGGAATGAAAATGTTAGCCAATGTTATTTTGCACATCTCCCCTGAAGAGGACAGACAAATAGTTTTTAGAACACTGGAAAACTTTACAGGGCCAACTAAACAGATTACTCTTGACAATATAATTCCTTTACTTTTCATAGACTTAAAATTGGAAGGTCTGTTTCTCTGTAAGTCTGCTGTGTTCTTATTTACCTATATTGATTCAAAACTTTTTCAATTTTGGAGCTAGAGTCCTTTCAGCTCTGTCTTCAAATTGACTCACCACTGCCAGTATTAACAGCTGACTAGGTTGCTATATTTCATCTAAACACACTTTATCACATTTTTCTATTGCCCATTTGACAGAAACTCCAAGACCTTATGGCAGCAGTGCTGCTATGGACTGATCTTATGAAGGACTAGCTATCCCTTGGAAAGGTACTCAGTATCCACAGACCCAGTGGGCTGAATGACATTCAGCATCTATCAAAATCAGGTTCTTTGCCCTTGAAGTTGTAGCATTTTAGTAGAATGAAGGCATATTTTCCTATATCTATAATGTTGCTCCATAAAGGAAATTCTGGAAAAGTTTATTTAACATTTGAAATGATGATAATATTAATGACATTTGTACCATTATTCATTACATATATTTGCACTGAAATTGCATGTTGTAAGCTGTTTTTAGGTCAACATAACCCTCTGCACCTGCTGATGGACCTTACAGGAGGATTAACCAGTTTTTGATTCCTTTTACTGCAATTTCAGAAGAAAACAATAAAACTATCTTTTAAGACAGTTTGTTGACTAGAAAGGAAAGAGATACCCTAAAGCCAAACCCATCAAAATATCATTTGCCCATAAAGTCAAAATGGAAGATAAGGAAACACAGCTATTTTTTAAAAAGACTCTGCTTAAGGTGCAGAAAGAACTGAAAAGGAGAAAGAGTGTGCCCTGTAAGAACTTACATTTCAGTACTGTTCACCACTCTACCAGTTGATTTTATTTTGGCTTGATCATAAGCTTGTGATATTTGACTATTATAAATTTTAAATAACAAATTTTCTTTATGGTAGCAGAAACATAAATTTCTTATGAGAACTGTGTTAAATGCCACAGAGAATTTTAGAATGTAAATAATTTAATATCAAGCTCCACGAGAGATTGCCCACATACAGTCAACCTCTACATTCTGGAGTCCACTTCAGGTGCTGTAGAATTTTTCCAAAGCTATGAAAAATAATTTCTTTCTGTCCCAGCAATGCTGCCTGTAATGTATTCTCTGATCACTTCTCAGAAAGTTTATTTGACTGTTGATACCAAAGATCCCTTCACAGATTATGGTTCATTCACAGAAAATTAATTTTTAGGGACTGAATAAATCTGAATATCCAGACCAAATCTGGATCTGCACCTGCTATTGTGTGCAAAATGTGTCTGCAGGTGTCTGGATCCACAGTTAATACCTCTTTCTCCCTGTCAATATAGCATGTAATAGTCTGCTTAGTGTGGCCAGCCAAAGGAATCCTGTGACTTTCAGTATCTAACATATTTTAAGCAAGACTAAAAAAAACCCAAAATATATCCAAAACAGGTTATCAACTGCTAATGCTCTGTCATGGGTTTTCTTTTGCTTGTTTGTTTTGTTTCACTTATCTTATTAAATTCTATAATTTTATATTACACACATTTCTGGATCACAGGATGAGGCATGAATACACACATTAAAGGCATTTTTTTATTAAATTATCGAAGTGGTATTAATAGCCTTATTATATATCACAGAATATTCTGAGTTGAAAGAAAACCACAAGGATCATCGAGTCCAACTCTTAAGTGAATGGCAAGTTGTATAAGTTTGGTGTGATATAGTTTAACCAAGATATATAACTGTGCTTCATGCAGGAGGAAGGAGACAGAGTTTTCCTGTGTTGATTTAGATGTAGATATTTGAAAGCTCCTATTGGGTAATTCTTGCTGCGCTCCTGGAACAGCAACACATAGGCTTTTCTTAGTGAATTAGCCACACTTCTAGCATACACATCACAATTTTTTTCAAAGGTTCAGCATGACAGTACTCCGTATGCTAAACTGTCTCCCCTCTTCCATTTATATCCAGTTCAATGTTACACTTTTAATCTTCAAAGCTCTGTCAGTATGGCCTTAGGCTATTCAGTGATTGCCTGCCACAGAACAATATGACTTTTCCAGGCAGTGCTTTAGGAAATATGGAATTTTAAAATGCAAGGATGATTCTCGGCAGAGTAGAAACTGAATTCAGAATTTTCTATTGGTACCTGGAACTCATTTAAAGAAGAAATGAAAATGACCTCTATAGTCTCCATATTAAATGCCAAGGCTCAAATATTTACTCTCCTTTTCAACATTTACATCTTAATTGGGCAGGAAATATCTAGAACTTTCCAGTAGCAATACAGCTGTAAGAAATGTTTTGAGAGTATTTGTTTATTTTTGTTTATTTTTTGTTTAATTTCTGAGCTTTAACAAAGACTCACTGTTTCTTTTAAATTTTTCCAAATACATAGGCACAGAAGAGCTTCACACGAAATGGGATTTCTGGAATTCATCTCTCTTACAATTACTGACAAAGTTGAAAATGTTTTCTAGTAATGCTTATCCCTACAGATCTAGTCCCGAGAGAATGATTGAAAACATATTAACTACAGATAATGTTATCATTCAAGAAAGCTGGACAGATCTTACATATAACACAGATTATCATTGCAAGGTCAACATTATTTTACTGTGGTTCATACAAAGTTATTCCAAGAAACCATATTAAATATATTTTTTAATCTTTGAGATCTTTGCTTAATGATTTACATTAAGGCAGAAAAAACTAGTGGCTATTTAAGGATGAAGCATCTAGTCAATTAAAATTGGCATGTCATATATTCCATGATTTTCCAGAAAACAGGTAATATTAATATAGTTTTAACACCACTGAAAGAGGTTATAATAGAGTATCTGATACAAAATTCAAATATTATTTATAGGAGTTTTAAGCTACACTAGAAGAAATAAGCTGAGCAATATATGGTGCAATTTTATGATTCTCACAAAACCAAAGCAAAGGGTGAATACCATAGAATTTATGTATGATGTGATGTGATCGTCTACAAAATTATCCCTGGTTTTCTGCAAGCATCTAAGCAAGAACCAGAGTGGGCTCAGTCATTGGAAAATATTATTTTTAGACTCCCATACAGTAGAGGTGTCACAGACAGTACTACTATGCTGCTTTTTCCACTAGGATTAGAAGTAACCAGTACCTTTCCTTCACTCATCAGGTTCAAATAAGGCCTTGCTGAGCATCTAAAATTTAGCTGCTTAGTTGTCAAGTCTACAAGTAGCAGCTGACAATACCAATGTCTTCATGACTTAGGTATCAAACAGACTTCAATAGGCAGTCAGCTAAGGCATAGAGGACAGGAGGTCATTCTGTAGGTGGCATATTACATCGAGTCCTTGTACAATTCAGTGTTGGTGGGCTTGGAGTAGCCAAATTTAGATCATGAAACAGGTCATAACTGCTTCCCCCTATAATATACTTCCATTGGCATAATGATGATCATCTACAGTGAAAGAGTTGGCTTTATAGTGTTTATGTGACACTAAAAAGAACAACTAACATAAAAATCATTTCCTCAGAAAATACTGAAGAGACAAAATAGCTTCAAGATAATGTATGAATATTGTGGTGTTAATCTATGCTATATTTTACAGCTAATTAACGATGAGATTAAAGAGTTAATTAAAGGTAAAATGTTTCTCCTGTAAATTGTTTCATGCACCTGATAGCATGAGATATGCCACTCAGAGACTGTTTTACCCATAAAGCCTGTAAGTTTATAGCCTGCTTAGAACACTTGTAATCATCTGTCTAATATGTTTGGGTATTACTAAACATAACTCATTGGAAGAGTTACTTTTACTTGAATAAATGTCTGTTGGTTTTGTAAACTGCCTGTTTCTAAACTTGGACTTGGGCTGATGAATGCCAGGACTGTTATGTCTGAAACTAGCACTATAACTATAATGACTTCAATGAATAAGGCAAGTCTTCTGTTTCCATCACCTTTAGTTTGTCTGATCAGAGCAGCACTGAGTCAGATCAAATAGACTGGTACTAATGTCATTCTTTCCAGCCAGTTAAATGATGTTAAATGATGTTGAATGACTCTAGGGAAGGTAGGAATGGGATGTGATTAATTTTTTTTGTGATATATGTAACAACAAAGTAGGTGAAATCTGTTAGCAGAATTCTTTAGCTTGCATGTATTGAACTAATATATGGGTCCCTGGGTAAAGTCACTGTGTGCGTTGTTTGTGGTGCATTTTGGTTTTTTACTGCTCCATAGACTTTCTACTACAGAAGGTTAAGAAAATAGAATGACTGCCTTAGGTCAAGTTAAACATAATACAAAAGCAAAAGGCTCAACTCTCCACATTCACACCACACCAATGGTTTCTGTTTTCAGACAGCTCTACTCCCTATTCATAGCCACAAACATGTGAACACATATTTGGGGAAGAGAAATCTTTCTTTGCTGTGATCTTTATCATCCACAGAAATAAGAAAAAAATAAAAAAGTTTTACAAAAGCAAACAAAAAGAGTCTGGAAGATCCCAAAGCAGTAATTTAGTATGTCTTGTTGCCAAAGAAAGATCAACTATTCAGGGTTTCTAGAGGGTCTTTTGCAGCTGTGTCTGGGTTCAAAATTTGGGAATCATTAATATACTGATGTCTTAAGCCCCTACATAGAAATCAGACAAAATAAGACAGAGTGGAAAATGCACAGGACAATATTTAATAACTAAATCTCTTTTCCCATAATGTATTCATAACTGTTAAAATTACTTGTCTATGATTTTTTAATAAAATTCCTCGTGCCATCTGGTTCAATTCTGCATCCTACACCTACATTCTCTTTACATTTTAAATTGTTAGCTCCTATTTCTTTTTTAGCTCCTTCATTGTAGCAAGACCTCATTGGGCTACAACTGCCTCATCATTGTGTTTCATGATCATACTGATCGTACTTGGTCCTTCCAAGGTACAACTGCTCTGCTGAAAGCAGATATTTTCAGTTATTGATGTTCTACAACAAATGTCTTTCATAAAAGTTAGTCATATGCAGCAAGAAATTTGATTTTCTTGAAGTTAAAATTAAATCTTCATGGAATATTCTAGGCCAGTTTGATCAATATAAATGTTGTTACTAAGTTTAAAATATTTTCATTTTTCATTATTTTAAAAAAGTGGAAAAAAACCCCCCCAAAACACAGCAAAACAAATCAAATCCACTTGAATAATAAATTATATCAAGTAAATATTAAGGGATCATAGTACATAAAACAAGGTTTTCAGTATGTCACACTACATGGTATTTTTTCAGTGTTTTCAAAGCAAATATTTAATAAACATTCACTTGTCTGTGAAAGAATGACACATGTATTGATGTATAGTGATACAACCAGCAAATCTCATCCTGATCTGAATATAGGTCACATAAGGAGTAAAGTCAGGGTCTCGAATTTTAGGAAGGGAGACTTCTATCTGTTTAGGGAGATTCTCAGTGGGATCCCCTGGGAGACTTTCCTCAGGGACAAGGGAGTGAAATAGAGCTGACAGATCTTTCAAGACGTCTTCCATAGAGCACAAGAGCTAGCGATTCCCAGGAGCAAGAAATCAGGGGAGGCAGCCAAGAGACTTGCATGGCTGAGTAGGAAACTGCTGGGCAAACTAAAGGGCAAGAAGCAAATGAATAAGGACTGGAAACTAGGACAAGTAACCTGGGAAGAGTATAGAGGAAAAGTATGACTGTTTAGGGAGCAGGTGAGGAAGGCCAAGGCACAACTGGAACTAAACATAACAAGGGACACAAAGAATTACAGGCAGAGCTTCTACAGGCATGTTAATCAGAAAAGGAAGGTCAAAATATGCTGTACTCCCCTCTGATAAACAGGGCTGATGAGCAGGTAACAGAAGACAAGGAGAAGGCTGATGTACTTAACAACTCTTTTGCCTCAGTCTTCAATGACAGCCTCTCTTCCCACACCTCTCAACTGGATGGACAAAATGAGGGCTGGGAGAGCAAGTCCCTCCCACTGCAAGTGAAGATCAGGTTATAAGCATCTGAGGAATCTGTATGTGCACAAGTCTATGGGACTTGATAAAATACATCCCAGAGTCCTGGAGGAATTGGCTGATGTAGTTGGCAAGCCACTCGTCATAATATTCGAAAAGTCATGTCAGTTAGAGGAAGTCCCAGATGACTTGTAAAAGGGAAACATAATACCTATCTTTCAGAAGGGAAAAAAGGATGACTCTGGGAACTACCAATCTGTCAGCCTCACCTCTATGCCTGGGATGATCATGGAACAAATCTTCCTAGAAGCTGTGCTAAGACATATGGAGGACAGGAAAGTGATTTGAGACAGCCAGCACGGCTTCACCAAGGGAAAATTCTGTCTGAGCAACCTATGGTTTTCTCTGTTGGATTAACTACATCAGTGGATAAGGGAAGGGCTACAGGTTTCATTTATCTGGACTTCTGTAAAGCTTTTGACATGGTGTCCCCAGCATCCTTCTCTCCAAATCATAAAGTGATGGATTTGAATTGTGGACTGTTAGGTTGATGAGGAATTGGTTGGATAGTTGCATCCAGAGGGTAGTGGTCAATGGTTCAGAGTCCCAATAAGCATCAGTGATGAGTGTCTCTCAGGGGTCCATACTGGGACCAGTGTTATTTAGTATCTTTATTAATGACATAGACAGAGGGATCAAGTGCACCCTTAGGAAATTTGCAGATGACACCAAGCTGAGGGTGCTGTTAACACACCTGAAGGATGGGATGCCATTCAGAGGGACCAAGACAGGCTCGATAAGTGGGCAAGCATGGGAATCTCGTGTTGTTTAACAAGAAAAAGTGCAAAGTGCTGCACCTGAGTCAGGGCAACCCCCGGCATCAATACAGGCTGGGGGATGAATAGATTGAGAGCAGACCTGCCAAGAGGGACTTGGGGGACTGATGGATGAAAAGCTGGACATGACCCAGCAAGGTGCACTTGCAACCCAGAAAGCCAGTTGCACCCTGGGCTACATCAAAAGCAGCGTGGACAACAGGTCTATGGAAGTGATTCTGCCCCTCTACTCTACTCTGGTGAGACCCCACCTCAAGTACTGCATCCAGCTCTGGGGTCCCCAATACAGGAAGGACATTGGGCTCTTGGAGTGAGTCCAGAAGAGGCCACCAAGTTGATCAGAGGGAGTACCTCTTCTATGAGGAAAGGTTGAGAGAATTAGGATTGTTCAGTCTGGAAAAGAGAAGGTTTTGGGGTGACATAAGTGTGGCCTTCCAGTACCTGAAAGGAAGTTATAGAAAAGATGGGGTAAGATTATTTATGAGGGCGTGTAGTGACAGGACAAGGGAGAATGGATTTAAATTGAAAGAAGGTAGGTTTAGATTAAATATTAGGAAGAAATTCTTTACTGTGAGGGTGATGAGGCACTGGAAGAGGTTGCCCAGAGAAGCTGTGAATGTCCCATCTCTGGAAGGGTTCAAGGCCAGGTTGGATGGGGCTCTGAGCAACCTTGTCTAGTTGAAGATGTCCTGCCCATGGGGCAGGGTGATGATGTTTAAAGTCTTCCAACCCAAACTATTCTCTGATTCGATGTTTCTATGAACTGAGTTAGCAAATGCCTATTCTTCAGGACAAGGAAAGTGATTTAATCTGTGGAAATCAATAAAGCTAAGATGATCCCAGTTTGGGGGCGAGAAACCAGAATCCTTTATTTGTACAAAAACTGCTATTTTATAGGTCTGGGGTACTACATATTCATGGGGAGGGGTTGCATATTCATTCTGTTACAACTGGGGGCTTTTACAGGGATGAGGTAGAAGGGGAAAACCCAGGTTAACAAATTTGGCGTCTTAACACATGCATCATAGGGGAAAACCCATTTTATCTTGGGGGAATTACAGGGGGAAAAGGTATTCGGGTTTACAGAATGCTAGGATTCAGGGAACACAAAGGGACAGATAGAGCACAACAGGTCTTCTGCACAGATTTGATGAGATGAGGGTGGGGACTCTGGCTTGGGCAGGGCACTCCACACTGATGATATCTCATTTACTTCTTAAACTGAGGTTCTTTCCCCAACTTTCCTAGTCCACGGCTTTTTGCAAAGGCCACTCAAATCCCTCTCTGCAGATATTATATTTTGGGATCCAACATTAATCCCTCTTTTTCACATTTTTGAGGCCACATCTGGAGTACTACATCTAGTTTGGTGCCTCCCAAAGTAAAAGACTTGATAGACAAAGTGGAGGGAGTCCAGAGGAGGGTCACCAAGATAAAAGAGGGGCTAGGGCACAGGATGTGTGGAGAGGTGAAGGGAGTGGTTACTGTTTAGTCTAGAAAAGAAAACACTCTAGGAGAATAACACTGAATTTATCTACTATATAAAGAAACATTATGCAGAAGAAAGGTTCCTTTCAGGCATAACAATAGGACACAACTCAAAGTTTCAGCCACAGAAATTCCAACTGCCTAAGAAAAAAAATTCAAATAAAGTAGCTAAACCCTGTAGCAGGGTTAAAGAGTCTTAACCTTTGGAGATACTTAAAACTTGTCTAGACACAAGTTTGAGCAACCTGATCCAACCTTGAAGTTATTAGTACTTTGAGCAGGAGATTGGACTAGGTGACTTATAAATTTTCCTTTTAATTGAAATTGTGTTATATTTTTAGACATCTATTTATTCTTTGAATCTGCTTGTGTACATCCTTGTGATACAGGGGTTCCCAAAGTAAGCACTGGTGTTGATCTGAAATTAAAGAATGCTATGTATAATGTTCTCGATCATTAACTCATCTAAGAGTAAAACCCAGATGGTATCAAATTCTGTTTATGAATATAACCAAAGTCTTCGACAGTAATTTCTATTTCATTTGGAGACTGAGAAGGTACTTTTATTATTTTTATGAATCAAACCCCTCATTGGCTCTCTACCATCTACATAGAGAAGTTAAACATATTTCCTTAAAGATCTTTCATGCCTCGGTGTGTTTGGATAAGGGCAAGGCCAATGCTCATTCATTCCCAAATTGCATTGTTTCCCTTGGGACATTTTTTTTTTCCTGATGAAAAATTCTATTTGCTGTACTCTACTTAAAACCTTGTAACTGTGATGTCTTTTTCCATCATGTTGACATCAAATACGCCCAGTATATTTAGGATTTTTAGCTATTCATGGTTGCCATGGCTGGCTAACACAGAAGGTCAGATCTGAATTTAGACTGAGCAAATTAAGTGAATGGGTTTATTTAAAATGTTCTAGAATAGACCAGATTTACTCTGTCTTGTCTCTGATATTTTGGATGTGACTCTATATATCTCCTTTCTTTTGTGAAACAGACAATTTAAAAAGCATAAGTTATATCCTGCCCTGCCTGCTATGAACACCACAATTAATCTGATTCATGGGATGTGGGTGTCATGAAATACATTGTTTGACAAGCACCCTAATTACTTATACTAACAGCAAGTCCAAAGACTGCAGTTGGAACAAATCTGAACACATATATATCATAAAGTTTGCTGTATTTTTCTCCACATAGTTTGCCATTCTTTAGAAGATACAGAATTTTGTAAAAAATCTAATAAAATTTCAAAATAATTTGAGATTATATATATACATACAGAGCTGTGTCTGGAATGGAAAATAAAACTTTGGACTCCAGATGTGATACTGAGATAGGTAATAAGATAGTCAAGGTGGTGTCTCTTTCTTTCTTTCTTTCTTCCTTTCTCTTTCTATCTTTTTCTTTCTTTTTCTTTCTTTTTTCTTTCTCTCTTTCTTTCTTTTCTTCTTTCTTTCTTTCTTTTCTTCTTTCTTTCTTTCTCTCTTTCTTTCTTTCCTTCTTTCTTAATACAGTTTTAATCTTCAGCTGTTTACAAAGCTGATTGCTACAGACATTTTATTTTCTTTGTAGGTCATTAAAGTTAATACAATACTCATTCTTGAACTGTCATAATAATCAGAAACTTGGTGTTTATGTTGCAGCCTCTTCCCATTCTTTCTAATTACAAATGCTTTCTAGACTGAAAAATTTTGTGTGCCAAAGAAAGAGATAACAAGAAAAATAGCAGAAATACCAAACATTTATTTACCTTTTTCAAAAGGGTTTTCATTACCAGTGACACTGTTATTTGAAAGACTGTGCTCCAGTTTCCCTAATGCTCTACAGTTTAAAAATATCGTGTCAACTCAGAGCCCACTTGAATAAGTATTGGAATTTTTTGAGCTTTTAGTTATTCAATGACCAAGAGGAACAATTTTGTGGTTTAAGTCCACTTCTTCGTTTGCCAATCTTTGTCATTAAAACAAACAAATTTTAGGAGCTGAAGTTAGTTCCCAGGAATGAGTCTGAACTGGCCCTCAGAATACATTACAGTCCATTATGATTATTTATTATTTGTGTTACAGAATACCCAAAGTATGACAGAAAGACAATTAGCTACTTTTAAAGTAGAGTCAGTGTTTAAAAAAACCCAACAGATTTCCGAGCAAGAAAGAAATCATACTCTTAAGACTTGATTTTGAGTTAAAATGTTGCAATAACATATCTGGGACAACTAGTAGAAAGGTTAGATATATTAAATAATCTATTTAAAAATATTTTATCATTTCTGTCTTCATTATTGTAATCAGAGATAATTACACTTAACTTATCTAATTACTGGAATTTAATAAATGGTAGCTTTTATATTCAGAGCCAGAGTTATGTTGGATCCCAAAAATATAATATCAGCAGAGAAGGAGTTGATGAGATTATGTAGCAGGCCATGGACAGCAAGAGCTGGGAGAAACTCCTTGCTCTGAGGACACTCCATCATAAGATCTATTAATATTTAGCTATGTTGATTGGCCTGTCTCCTCCAGCAAGATATGGAAAGACTTTGTGATGATGCTATGAGATCATGTAGAAACCCCTTTGTCCTTTTCCCCCCATGTGGTCCTAACTAAGGGAAAATATTAATCACTTGTGTAACTGTAGCAGAAAATTGTGTAATCCTCTAGTTAGCATGATCCATCTCCTAGTTAGCATAACCCGTCCTCCTCATTAACCTGTCCAACCCCCAAGACCCTTAAATTGTGTTCACTTGTTCAATAAAGTATTCCAGTTCTCTACCCCATATCTGGAATTGCTTAGTTTTTGCTCACCCACTGGGTTATATGTTGATAGATTGAACATAGCTAAAATAATAAATATAGAATACGTTATGTATAAGGTAGGAACAGAAAATTTTTATCTGTGTAACCGTGCAGGTAGAAGAGAAATACAGAGAGAAAAAAAAAATCTATGAAAATGAAACAGGTAGAAATCAAGCCTGGAGAATAATTGATTTGAGTGGACCTTAGATATTATTATAAAAAATAATCAACAGGAACTGAGAGGGGAAAATAGGTTCAATATTATCAAAAACTTTCAAAAGATAAGCTCTAGGAAGATGAATCACTTTCCAGATGAAGTGAAGAAATTGAAGCTTTACTCTTCACATGATTTGGATGTGTAAGGACAGAAATAGTTCAAGATTTATTACAGAAAGCTGGAGTTTAAATAAAAAAAGTTAAAAAGTTAAAAAGAACTAAATTTTCAGGAGTAAATATACCTCTTTATACATCTGAACAGTTCTAACCAAAGTGTACTGAAGATAGTCTTACTACATGTTTTCCATGAATATGATTCAGAGTACTAGAGGCTAAATAAGATCCTGTAACAAATTTAACATGTTGCTGCAATGTATTTCTTTGTTACACAGTTCTGTGGAACATATTCTGGATGAAAATATATCATAGGTATCACAGACTATGTATTTGAGCCTCTTAGTTTTAATGCATCTGTTTGTACAATTGAGTTTTATCTGTAAAAGAATTTATAATTTTTTTTCTTCACACTTTACAGCTAGGGAACTGAGTCACAGAGAAAGTGGTATGCTGTCCATGATGGAGACTAAAAGAGGAACTGCAAGCATATATCTTAAAACCTAGGTTAGTGTTCGAACAACTACTAGAGACCATCTACCATTTCCTATCTCGCTGTTATAAAAAATTGGGTTTTTTCAACTTAGTTAGTAGCATTTATTTTCCTCTCTTGTTTTTCATACATTCTGTCACATCCAAATAACTTTTCTGAAAGATAAAATTTTGCCCCAAAACCTTTGTAATATCTGGTGAAAACTGTTGTCCAGATTTTAATGATACAAAGATACTTTGATTATCTGTCTCTCTTATTTTAAAACTAATAAATGCTATGGTGTATAGTCAACTAGAGACATAACAACTGTGTGAGTGCTTAAATTATGACAGAGTAACAAAAGCCTGAGTTTGGAATGTAATAAGATTATTCTCATAAACCATCTCTTTAACCCCAAAGTGAATGCGAAAATTCAAAATGCTGAATCTATATATAGTTAATGCTTACTTATGTGAGAGCCATGGTGAATACTTCTGAAAAGGGAATTCACATTGGCCATTCATATCATTTGTGCACAGTACGTTTGTGGGAAAGAATCATCAGTGGGTTAATATGAGCTACCTTACTTTTGAGGAAGCTGCGATAACTGCTTTGGACAGACAAGTTAAAAATGAAGCTTTTAAGTTGGATAAAGGAAAACATATTAAGGAAAAAACAAACTCGAGATAGTGAGAGTATGTAACAAGAAGCTAGTCCTCAGACAATAGAGTGTTGAATATTTTCTCTTTTTTGAGGCCTACATCTCTATCCATTAATGTTAATCTATCCATTAATGTTAATCTTTGCATCTGCTTTGATGCATGCCATGTCTGGTGGGGTAATGGCAGAACCAGACATATACCTGCAGGTAATTTACTGACATATATTATACCTATGAATGACATACTTGGATATGCACAAGC
Organism: Manacus candei; assembly: GCF_025592945.1. Classification (NCBI taxonomy): domain Eukaryota; kingdom Metazoa; phylum Chordata; class Aves; order Passeriformes; family Pipridae; genus Manacus; species Manacus candei. The sequence continues at coordinate 28,569,067 of NW_026138059.1, read as the reverse complement.
CTTTTTCACTTCTTTTTTAGTGTGAAGGTTCATGTTGCCAAAAAGATAGAGCACATTTTAAACATTTTAGTGCAGTTTGATTTCCTCTCTTTTTCACGCAAGATATTCCAGGTTCTAACTCCAAAGAAATTTTGAGTATTTCTTGTTTAAAAAGACACCCCCCCTTCAAATTTCATAAAGCTCATTCAAGTTTTCATGGATAAAATATCTGATTTTTTTAAACCATATGCTGTATGTAAGAATGCCTGAATACTTACTGGTATATCAACAGTCAGACAATCAGTTTTGAACCCATTCTTGAGTATAATCTACTATGAATTTTACTATTGTAAACCTTTTACACTACTCGAAGGCATCCCACACAGTTTGTGAATACCGTTGTGAATATTGTGCTTTTGCATTTTTGTGTGATCTGAAGCTCCTACCTGTTAGATTGGGTTATTTTAGTATCAGAAAGCAATTAACAAATTTAATGTATAAGTAGGTGTGTCAAACTTTTTCTAATAATGTGGTGACACTTTTACAAGATAGTGTGAGGTACAAACCAATATATGAAGGAGCACGCTAAAGAATTCACTAACTCACTGTATAGAACTTTCCGTAAACTCAAGTTCATGAGATAGATGTTCTTGTACTATTTTTTTTAAAGTTCCTAACGACTGGAATAACAAGACAGAAGACTATGATTATCCTTAATCATATAACTTCACAAATGTTGAATTAATGCTGACAGTAGCGTATCTTATGATTCATCCTACTGTTGAGGGCTTAGGAACATCACAGTTACTGGTGTGCCATATCTTTCCAGAGCAGATGTTGATAATCAGGAGAATTATGCTAAAATGAGTGAAATTTAATACAGAGAAAACTCTTGTGTGGGCATAATTATTTCAGTTTGGGAAGTGAGATTTGAGCCCAAATTAATAAAACAGAAATCTTATAAAAAAATTTCATCTGCCTCTCTGTCATGCAGACATCTGTGCAACTTAAAAAGAAAAACCCAAACCACTAATATTCATATTCCAATCAAGGTGGATCACAGAAAAGCAGTTGTAATATATAGTCAGAACTTATCAGGAGTCATCACACTGTGGTACATTAGAAAATAGTCGATTATCTTGTTTCAAGAAGGGAAGAAAAGAGGGTTTTTTTAATTGACATCTGTTCTGATTTCAAGATTTTTCCAGGTTTGTTTTGTTCTTTTTTCACCCCCAAGTATCCTAGATGGTCTTATTCAAAAAAACCATTAAAATTTATCTTAAAACTGTTTTCTTCAATGAAGAAATTAAATAAGGAAAAGTGTACCCAAAAGGTGTTTTTGTTTGTGTTCTTTTTTTTTTTACTTCTAGACTTTCATTATATTATATTCTATTTACATAGTTTTGCTGTTTAAGAATATACAAAGCTAGGAATGGCTCCATCTCACAATGAAGACATTATAGCACTTCACTGAAACAAAAAGTTGAAGCTCCAAGCACTGTCACACAGAGAATAAACAAGTCTAACTAATTCTGTTTTTACTAAAAGGGAAAATAATTTAGAACAAGAAAAATATGGATTTAACTAGTTGATTTACACCCTGGAGATACACTATTGGCCACAAACACTTATTATGAGGAAATATGTGGAATGTCAGCCATTGTCTTTGCACAAAATAAACTATTTTTTTTAAGGATAAACTAAATGTTATAAAAATATATAACGGTCTATAATGGATAAGACAAAAGAAACATTTATCTGAATATTGTGCCAGCAGTGGTTAAACAGAGAGTCTGGGAACAAATTAATTGTGCATATGTAAACATATTTAACACCCTCCCAGTAAATAGTGATAGCTTTTCACAATATTCTTCTCCCCTCTAAGAACTGACATCTCCATTACATCCTGAAACAATGATCATATTTTTTAGTTACACAGTCCTTTCTGCTTTTCATGCGGTTTCTCCAGTTGCTCCTTGAGTTCCTGCAGGCTTTCAGCACTCCCACATCTCGAGCCAAGGAACTCAAAAGCTTAACTACAGACTGTCAAGAAGTATTTGTTTTTCTTCTACCTGAACTTGCTACCTACTACTTTACCTGATGCTAGTTTGTTATTCATAATGAACAGTGAACAATCCATCTCCTTCAGAGCTCCATATCACTATAGATGCTCTCTGGGCCACTCCTTTTTTTGTTTTAAGGCTACAGATTTAGCAGTTTCATGTATATATGCAATTACTTACATCGATAAGTGTGTATATGTATATAGATATATTTGTGAAGATAAACATTAAATATGTAATTGCTTTAGAAATGTAAATAGCAATCTTTTGCAGAGACTGGGTTCACATCTTGCCAAGTTGTCTTTTCTTTTCCAGACATTTTGTACTCTACAGGAAATGTAAAAGGCAACGGTCATCAGAGGATTACATTGCAGAAATAAGCTCTTTACTGGCTTTAACCTGATGCAGATACTCTGCCAGTCACTGACCACAGCACTGTAGAAGGCAGGAGGCATGTGTTCTGTCTGGAGGCCATGAAATAAAACAGAACCTAGACAAATTATAATTTGGCTTTTTGTTTTTTTCTGTATAATGGGGCTGTCCCTTACTACCTTGTGTCATGAGTTGTTAGGATTAGTATCTTATGTTTATTGGAGACTTGTTTTGTTTCAGTATGGCCTACGTGTCCTCATTTAGCATTTTTTGCAGCTAAATTGTCAAGGGTTTTTTCAGCTTTCTGCACACAAACAGTAACATTTATGTTTTGTACCATTAAGAATGTAAAAATGCAGCATAAGGAATAAGAATATTAAATAAAATTTTTCTTCAACAAAAGAGAGAAGAGATAATAGAAACAGAATAGTTTAGGTTGGAAAGAATCTTTAAGATCATTGAGTCCAACTGTTAACCCAGCACTGCCAAGTTCATGACTAAACCACGTCCCCAGGTGTCACATCTACACGTCTTAAGTACCACTAGGGATGCTGATTCCACCACTGCCCTGGGGAGCCTAATACCTTCTAATACTTGACAACTCTTGTAAAACAGAGTTTAACAAAACAAGATAAAAAGAAGACAAAACAAAAAATCAGAAAACTTTCTTTAAAAATGCCTATGTATTTCTGGACTCCTGTAAAATCAAATAATTTGAAAAATAATATAAAGAATTTGGCCTTCAACAGTTAAAATGGACATCTTTAAGAAACAATGATGATATCATAAAAGTCACGTTTCTCCTGAACTGAGATGGTTAATCTCACTTAAGATCTCCCTTTCTTTCCCTTCCTGGAATGGACTGGAATCTCACTCCCTTGGAGACTGAGTAGTTGAGATATCAGTAATCTCACTGTAAAGAATTCAGGTCTGAGCTCTGAAATGGAACTTGTAGACAGCATAAAATATTGCTGGCTAACTTCCAACATGTAAAGAGCCTCAATGCATTTGATAGCAGCAGCAAAGAACTGACTTGCAGCAGCTAATGATTCGGTTTCCAGACAAACAAATCCATTTGGGAAATGGCAAACCAACTGTCTTTAAAAGGCTTCCAACAGTGTAGGTCACTATACCATATCTAATGGAAAGGTCATCTCTTAGGAAAGGTTACAAAACAGTGAGAGCTTTTCACTTTTTTTTTGCTTCAGATCATTCCACTAAAATGGACCACAAAATGAAGGGAAGGAGAGAGTTCAGCCACATGGCTGCACATCCTAACTGCCTGGCTTATCAGGAGAGTGTGGAGCTTTAGCACAGAAAGATATATGAACTGGGACAAAGGAGATATAAACACCAGTACAAAATGTATGTTTTACTATTGCTGAAAAAACAGTAGTTTAGGCTGGCTGCCTGATAATGCTGTGGTCAGCAAATTTTTTCTTAGCTATACAAAAAAAACCTAAGAAAAAAACCCAAAAAACGTACTTGATTTCTACTAGGCACATTTAAATGTTCTAATTTTAATTGCCAGATAGTTTACTCCGCACTTCTCCCTACTTTTTCCCTGATACCAGAATGTCAAAAAAAGACTGTCTCTTTGCTGAGGTTAAAGGATAAAAACTGAAACAAACCAACCTACTCTGTCTCTATGTGCACTACAGCAATTTAAGTTCCAGATCCTGAAAATTTTTTAATGTATGGCCTCTTATCAGATGATAAAATAAAAATGGGTTGAATCCATGGCAATACGATATGCGTTTACACAAAGTCTGCTGCTGAACCTTTATGGATCTGTGTGCTTTTTTGCCAGTGTTCCTACCACAGATCATTTTTATTACTGACGTCTTGATCCAGATAGGAGGAGTCATTTCCTCGTCACACAAAATCAGTTTCTTGAGTTATAGTGGCATTACTTATCTTTTGGTGTTTTTTTAAGAAGGTACTTTGGTCATTTTGACATGCATGGTTCTCATTTTTTTCAGATTCGTAATTCATGAACTGCTTTTGCTCGGTATTTCATGATTTTGGATCTTTGTCTGTAAAGTTCTTACATTTTCTCTGTGATGATACTAAGCCTATGCAATTCCAGACTAGAGACGTAAAAAGGAGGATCATCTTTTGAGGAGAGTATTGAACTATTCTTTGCCTCATTCTTTATGGTGAAGATTGATTTATCTTTAATTTTTACTTGGCTTGCAAGAGCAAGCCAAAAGGACTTCACATATTGCAATTCACAAGATTAATAACATTCTGTTTAACATTTCAAATTCTAATGAGAAATAGGCATTTTCTGTAACTTGTCATGTATTTATACTTCTGTGTAGATTTTGATTACAAAAGGTACTCATTTTAAAGAAAATTTAACAAAAAAAAAAAAAAAAAAGAAAAAGAAAGGGAATGAAAAGAAAGAATTCTATTTAATATCTTACTCTGTACCCAGTCTCAGTCTGAGCAAGATGATGCAGCTTGCACCTTTAGGATTCTTCAGGGAAGATTTTTAAAATTAATTTGAATTGTTTCAAAATCAAAGGCATTCTAGGGTTAATTTGTATCATATGCAAGTGTTATATTATATGTTCTTGAGAATCTTGAGAGTATGTGGCCAAGAAAACTACTGAGAGAAAGCTTTTGAAGGTTTACTACATAAACATTAGATTTTTTGTCCTTAAAGTTCTTATGGTTGCTTCATATTTGAAAAAATATATTAAAAAAAAAAGGCTTTTCACTAAATAATATTCTTAATGGAAAGGATGTCAAAAGGGAAAATACATGGTAAATTTGCATAATTTAAGTGTCCATTTCAATGGTCATTTGTACAAGGTGTATAATTTTATAGCAATAATTATGAAAACTTTCTGCTATTTAATCCTTTCATAATAGTCACAAGGTTTGTTATTCAAAATTCACTTTTTTCCAGGGAGAATTTTTTGGGCTGGAAGTTATTTTAATCAAGAAAATTACTTTTGAATTCGCAATGGAGAATTCTCATGTAATGGTATTAGGTAAATAAATTATGCATTATTATTTGTATTTCATATAATCATAAATATGTAATTTCTTTTTGAAAGTAACTGGTATACTTTGAATTTCAAATAGCAGTCTGATTGTAACTTTAATAGCTTGCATTATGCTGGTTAGTTATGTACTTTATATACATGAAATGTAGATTACTATAAGAAATATTATATGTGAATACAGATTGAAAAATCTCTTCGTTGGAAATACTGGTATATGAATAGTAATTTCTACAAGCATTCACACTATCATATATCAAACAGAAAGTACAAGTAAAAGAGCTCTAGAATTGAAATAAACTAATTCTTTAAAGTTGTACCCATCATTCAATAAATACCTGTCTCTGCACTTTTCAAGTTGGTGCATTTTCCTGCATGAGTTATAAAAATAACTTTTTAGTGCACAAAATCATCATAGAATCATAGAATGGTTTCGGTTGGAAGGGACCTAAAAGATCATCTTTTTCCAATGCCCCTGCCATGGGCAGGGACACCTTCCACTAGCCCACGTTGCTCAAAGCCCCATCCAACCTGGCCTTGAACACTTCTAAGGATTCTTGTGTATAAGAGTAAATAGCTGTCTACGTTCTTTAGATTCAGAGACTTTTTCTTTTCACTCTTTCAGATGATGTGTAATGCTTTATTTCAGCTAAATGACTGAGCCAACATGTAAGACCCGTTTCCCAAAAAGATGTTGATGTTAGTTCTTCAGAATCTTCCTGGACAAATCTGGCTCCTCTAAGTTTTTATTCAAACCTGTCTTTACACTAAGAAATTATAGTTCTACTCATGAGCTGTAATATCCCCTGAAATCTATTCAATGTTATATCATGTGGGTTTGAACTGTCACTGGGAAAAAGGGGATTGGGGGAGAATTACATATATTTTATGCCAAATATTGATATTTTTATTTCCATTTTCAATATTTCTTTGGACATTTTTGAGTATTATTGGTGGTGATAACAAAGGGAATGGGGAATAGGTATATCAACATAAGGCTGTATTTACTCCTTCCTGCGTTAGGGTAACTATTAGCATCAGCTTATGATTTGCTTCACAGTATCATTGTTTCAGCAACTTTCTGCACCTCGTTTCTTGGTCACTGTTGATTTTTTTTCTTCCTTGTGAGCACTATGGCTTAAGTCTTTATTCCACATTTTTCTTTCGGAATCAATAGATAATTTTATGAAAATATTAAAATTTTTGGTTTAAGTTTTGTGATCTAAGCCATGTACAGGGCATTATGAAACTACTTCTTTTTTTCTTCAGTAGATTTCAATATGGTTTATCTATCACTGGTGCAATTATTGCCCCATGGTGCTTGAAAACTGAATACTAGAAGTTCATCTTGTAGTCTTCTGTTATGTCTGAAACCTTTACCTCTGTATTTTGAATGAGATAGTGCATGCTAGAAAGGATCCCTTTAGTATTTAATTGTCTTTCACTGTTTCCCCAAAATGTTTTTGAATCAAAAAGCATTGAATCATATGTTTACTGGTCTGTTCAGGTTTTTTTGGAGAGAGGAGGAGGAGGGAGAAGGAGGGAACAAGGATATGCCAAAGCCTTTGGAGGCTTGAGTAAGCAAGATATTAAGTGCCATCTTTATCAAGAGTTCTAGAGGCACAGTGTACAGTATTTCAAAAAACACCAAACAAACAAACAAACACCCCCCCAAAAAAAACCAAACCACAAATTAATTGCATTAAAGCATAATATGTGGACACAATCCAAGTGCCCCAGTCTTTGACCAAAGTTTCCTTTGTTCAGTTTTGGATTGAGCAGGACTCAGTCTCTCTATGAGGCACTAACACAGCACAGGCTGAGTACAGCAGAAAAGCAGCAAGCAACTGCTGTTGTGAACAAATAGTGTAGAGGCTGAAAACTTATCCAGTATCTGGAATAGTCATGTGACTAGAGAAACCCATCTCTTTGACTGGTACAGTCTTAGACTTAGGTTTTCCCACTCTGCTCTTGCACTGTGCCCTAGCATTGATCAGGAGATCAGTGGGGCTTAACACCCAGTTTATGCTCAGTGAATGCTTAGTTGCCTGCTGGTGAACACTCTTTTTCCATTAAGACGTTGAATAAAACAGGTTGTTTTCAATCCGTGGTAACCTTCAGTTTGACTTAACTAGTCTGCTTTAGTCAACATTGCAATGGCACTTAGCGCTATGGCTCTGCTGGGGGCATAATCACTTCTGGAACCTTCCAAAACAATGACAAACAGGTACAGGGACACAGCTCAAGACAATTGCACCTCCAAACACTGGCAAATATTATGTCATGCTGAGTAGGGTCACAGTCTTCACCAGTGCTACAACGGTGAAAGGTTTTATTTACCATTTCCTACCCCCAAACTCCAGCTAATCCCTGTTATTTCTCCTTAGGTAAAAATGACTATTCAGACTGAAATGTCCTGTACAGTAGTGCCACCATAATTTCAGAGAATAATGACCTTTGAATGCAAATGAACTGGTATTTAAAGGGCTTGAAGTGTTATTTGTGGAAGACTTTTAAAAAGCATATAAGGAAGTCTACGCTAGTGAAAATTAATAAATCAAACCCTACTAAACCAGCTAGTACTTTCAGACAGTACTTATATGATGTTCAGTACAAAGAATTATGAAGATAGTTTGCAATTTCTTAAGGAGTCTCTACTATATAGAGCCCAATCTCTTATGTACAACAGCTTAATCCAGTTGGGGTATGGGATTTTAAGGAATACACACTCAGTAACATCTCATTTCAAATATGTTCCAGCAAGCTTGGATAAGCCTCTCAATCAACAGGAGAAGTTAGAAATTTAATTTATATTTAGGCAACCATGTTTCATTATTGATTCTTTGTGGCTCAACCTCAGAGACTCTGATAGCTCAGTTTTCTGTGGAGAAAAGAATCCTTGCCTGACCTTATATCGTATTATTATATAAACTATGTTGCAAAACTGATCAGTAACTTAATAATAGTATAATGAGATATACATTAGATATCCAAGATCTTTAACAGAGTTCTTAAAAAAATTATAATTATGTTTCTTCAAGATGTTTCCTTCTATTTTCAGTTAAAACAACTCCACAATTAGCAAATCTGAGAGTTTTGTACCTCCAGTATACAGTATTTTCTATCTGAGTCCACAGTTTCTCCCTCAATGAAGGTCCAGGATAAGGGATTGATCTGTGTTTCTACATGATGGTCAATAAAAGAGAATGGTAATAAAAGACATATAAATGATAGTTCTTGTGAGTTACGTCAGGGAAATTATTACTGAATGTTTACAACCACCTTGGAATTTTCCTCAGTTATATGTGCAGAACACATATTTACCAGTAATCTTTATTGTTTAGAAAATTATTTACATATACTTAGCAGATGTAAAATTTATTAAAATTATTTGTACTCATCTTTTTTAAACCTGACCTCCTGTTCTTAAAGTGTTTTTATCAGATATACAACTCTGTCTTAGTGGCTATCTTACAGTTTAAGGGAGTCCTTAATTTATGGGCTCAACTTAACTACAGACTGAATTATTGTAAAAAGGGATTATTCTCTGCATGTGAACAAGATACTTTGCTTTATGTCATTATTCCCCTGCTAGTGCTGAGAAATTCCTTTTTCTGATGTGCTAGCGACTGCCATTTTGTATTTCAGGTTAGACATAGAATATTAATTTTTTTTCTAATGGGAATTAAAATAAATAATATATTTTAAACTATGAAAGAAAATGTTTCTGCAAAAAGCAGAGATTTTTTTAAAAATAATATTAATTAGCAAATACATATATCAAAAAGAATGGAAGTTAAAACTTCTTGCCATGTTTTTTTTCTCTTACTGGTTTATGAGAAGTTAGGATTTGTATGACAGTCAGATCTGTCATACTTTATTTTTAGTATCTGAACTATAGGTCAAACTCAGAAATGCAGCTCAAGGAGAAAAAAACAAAAGAAAGTCAAGATCCATTCCAAACCTAGAAAAGAAAATTATTTTCAATTTTAGATCTTCTGCAACACTTTAAATTTAATTTGCAGTAGTGTAATTGAAACTTAATGCAAAATATTTTTTCCTCATTAACTGCTGTCCTTAAGGACAAGAAGACTTCTATACAAACCATAGTCAGAACTAAAATAAACTTTAACCACTACAGGATACTTCTAATTAGTTTATGTTACTTGGCTATGACAAGTTTGTAAATTACACTAGAACCCAAAACTGCAGTCATGTCAAATTCATGTTTCCAAGGTGAAGTAGGATCCCGGACCAAAAATAAAACTTCAGCTTAGAACTACACAGCAAGCTGGGAAAACTATCACAGAATCACACAATGGGTAGGTTTGGAAGGAATCAGTCTCCCTACTCAGGCAGGGTCATTCTAGAGCGCATTGCATGAGATTGTGTCCAGAAGGTTCTTGAATATCAGTACCAACTCTGTTAAATTGACTTAATGTTTACTTTTACAAGACCTCTACATCTGAACTGGGCTGTATAACACCAGTAGCTCTGTGAGCTGCTCCTCAGCTACCTAAATATCACACCAGATCTTTTTTTGGCTATCAGTTTCTTCCTACTGCATTTAAAAAAAACCCCAACAACAACAACAACAACAACAACAAAAAACCCACAAAAACCCACCAAGAAACCAATCATTCAGTGAACTACACACAAAAATCAATCCCACTCAATGCCTTCATTATATCTGGGCACAAAAAAATTTGAGAGGAGAAAGGACAAATCCACACTGCATTAGCATCGCAAATTTTCATTATGTCTTGGTGTTTCACACGTAACCTTCAAACTAACATACCTACCAAGGTTCCACACTTTAGACTTAAGAAAATTCATCACTTTAAAAAGAATTTTATTAAAAGTTGAATTAATGTGTTATAAAGCAGCAGTAGGGCTGACGCCATCAGTTCTGGACCAGGCATGAATATAGTGATGCCAGACTGCTCTATCTGCCCTGTAATGCATTCCCTCGCTGCCAAGGAGAATACCCACCTCACTCCCCAGTAGTCTTCATGACCATCGATGCATACCTGACACTGATGATCTGGAAACAAGTCCATTCTCTTGTCTTGCTTCTGCTACAGGGAACTGCACATGGCTGCCTGGCTGGTACTAAGCAGCATCAGACATCCCCTGTTACTGCCTTTCCTGTTTCTTGGCCTTCTTTTCAACGTACTTGTTCTCCCCTTTCTCTGCTCAGTCTGTACCCAAATAAACAGCCCTCTCTAATTAATTCTTCTCCCCTTGTGCCAGTTGTAATGCATTAAACCTGAATTTATTATTTCTGATAATGTTACCTAGATAAACTGTGCCATATATGCCATTGCTGCTATGATTAATCAGGTGTTGCTAGCCTTTGAAGACTGTATTCCCAAAGAGATACCCAGTTTCCCTCCAGTGTTCTGGAAGTTTGGTTGCTTCTTAGATAACTTCCACCTTAATCATCTGTGAGTCTCGTTGGACTTCACAACAGGATTTGCAACTTTTGTCAGCTTCTCACACAATTTCTTGCGCTATGTCCAGTAGTTTTCCACGTTCTGCTCAGTTCTCATAACCTCAGGCCCTGTGAAAGGTCTCATCATTTGCCTGCGGCCCTAACATGTCAAGCATATACTGAAACCAAGTTTATGAACTGAAAAGCATCTGCTGTCTTTCTTTATGTAAGATTAAGTAGATAGATTTAGAAAACAATGCAGTATGACTTTCATGTGTACTGATGCTCTGAGAAAAAATACACAGGTACTATATAAAAGTTTTTTTTCTCTAATGCACCAATACTTACTGAAATACGGGTGATTTTTAGTAAATAAATTTCCTCTAATTTATCATATCTATGCAATGAATAATTGCAACAATAGTAACAATAATAATAATAATTTATAAACTTCACAAAAAATGGCATAAATTCATCTCCTAATTTTCTACAATATACTGAAGATTAAATGAAGGTTGGTATTAAACTATCTCCAGAATGTTGAGGTTTTTTAATGATCCTGTGGATCCCTTGGAAAGCTGTATATAAAAGACATCTCTATTGGCATCACTAAATATGAATACCATAGCAGTTCAGGCATTAACAGATGAAATTTATTGGAAATATTCCTACTTTTATCAGTAGCTAAATCCTTTCTGTTGTGGAAAGATGCAGTGTTTAAAGAGTGTAAAAACTATGCTTTAATAAAAAAATGTATCTCTGTGAAAGAAGACTCCTACTGTACACTAAAATATCGTGACTCTTGAAATTACATGCATTAGTACTGTATTTGTGTTTTCTAATTTTCTTTCTAGTACAGACATCTCCTGAGAATACTTTCCAATTGCTTTCCCAGTAGCACAAAGATGCTGCATTACCATGTGGTAGCAAGGGAGCAGGGAGTCCACTTTCAACCTTCATTAGATAGGTTGTGACTTTTTTTTTATTAATATAAATTGCTTCATTATAAGAGATCATCTAATTATTTCTGAATTCACAAAAGGATATTTAAATAGCCCTCAAGGGGATTTAAATTTCAGACTTTGCTAGAGAAAGATAGACATTTTAGACAGTTGTCAAGGAGCCTCTTATTACAGATATCCTGAAAATTCTGATAGCTCTGAAATCAAAACTCACTGGATTGACAAAAACAAAAGAAAGAAATAAAAGAAGATAAAATAAAGAAATAAAATAATATAATCAAAGTGCTTAGAATTGCATTAATCTAACCATCAGGGGGTTGTAACAGAGTTATAAATATTTTATTGGATTTTTAATGATAAAAAAATCCTTAATGGATATAATATAGGGTGAGTGCACTACTGCTTGAAAGCTCTGATATATGGAAACTCCAGCAGCTTTGAGTTGAATCAATAAATCTCACAAGTTTGTGTTATGATGGCTTAGTATCTTGTCATCTACTATCCATCTCAAAAAAAAAAATAGAAAAAGTATAATAAAAGCATAGGACCGCGGTTTTTTGTTCAGAAACTGAAACACTCAAAGTGATTATGAGTAGGACAGTGCAAACAACTGTTTCTTCTGCTTCTGTGGAGTCAAAAAATTTATTAACTTATGTATTCTTTTTTTAATATTGTCCAGAAAATAAAGCACTCACCAGCATGGGGAAGATAAAAATTCAGTGTCCATATACACCCAACAGGTTTAAACTGGAACCTTCCATGGGGAACCCTGAGTAAGAAAGTGTCTGAGATCTGTTCCTTCTCCTTTTTTGATGTTGCTTATATTCTTTTTCAAAACAAAATATATATACAACCAAACCTAGTACTCAGTTGTTCCCTCCCTTAAAAAGAGAATTGTCAATTTAGGCACTTAATCCTGTTTGCTTGTGGGATCTCTCTCAGTAAATATACAAATATTTAAATGTAAAGCAGAATAGGCCTAAACAAATGTTCTATAGTAGCTCTAATTCAGATCAGTGGGTGACCTGGCCTCTCAATTAACAGAGAGATTAAAATCTAAATTCTATAAATTTAAATTTTGACAGCGTGATCAGACTTGAATTGTTAGGCAGAAGAGATCATCTATTCACTCTATCCAGCAGTTTCAGCTGATAATGAACAAATTTCACCTGCATTTGCAAGTAATTTGAGAAAAATAAAAAGGTGAAACACTTAATGACTTTATTATTTCATTGCTTTCCTTATCCCCCTTTTCCAACTAACTTTTGTCACCAATGCTATCTGATGACATTTTATTGCAAAAAAATAATGTTTAAATTTATGTACTTCTTTATAAATTATTAAATATACAATACTTAACCTGGTACAAAACTACTTTGTTAAGTAGGATCTATATTTTCAACTTCTTAAGAGAAAAGCACTCTCTCTTATATTTTGAGTTTCAAAGAAATATTTGATTTTGTTTATAAAATAGAATAAACTGCAGATCCAGGGGTGGAATCTCAGCGCAGCGGAAGCTACAGGAATTTTACAGCTGACTTCAATGAAATTATGGTTTAATTTTTGTTTTTCAATTTAGTTCTTTGCAAGCATCTGTGTGCATTTAATTATGTATGAAGATATTTAGACTGTTTAGAGAGTCAGACTTTTACATGGGCACGAGGCCAATTAATATAAGATTCTTTATCAGTATCACCTGACACTAATGACAAGTAACTTTAGCGCAATACATCTTGCCTAATTTTATTGATTTCAGAATATGTTCCATATGATTAAGGACTGAAGACTATGCTCAGATATCTTATAGTCTCTTCATCTTCTTTATATATGGAGTGGGGATTTTAAATATCACACCTCCAGGTTTGCCAAGGTTTACATCATTTTTTGTAATTCAAATCTGGAGATTCTGAGAAAGAGTCTAATTTAATAAATCTAAGAAGAAAAATAATATAATATTAAAAATCTGTTCTCTAAATATTTTTCTGTAGTATTCTCTGTCATTATATGAAGCAGCTTAAGTAATTTCTCTAAGATATTGCTTACTGCATATCTTACATTGCCACAATTGTGGCATTTTTTATTCATTCTAGAAAGCTTAGTTCAGCTCATGGGTCAGTTTGCTGAAGTGCTGACACACCAAGTTTTGGCATACTTCACAATTACAATTTCCACGGCCATGTATTGTACATCACTAAGTTAAAGTAATGACAGAGTAATTAATCATCTATATGTCTTCTCGGTGAGGATGGGATTAATTTAAATGTATGGTGAAATAAAGCCTTTGTTTATTTGTTTTGTTCTATTTTACATTAATTTGTATGAAATATTTCCACAAGCATTTTTTTCCTTCAATCTTTTTATTAGATTAGTCCAGAACAAGACAACATATCATGTTAGATACTAAGGAACTATGTCCACTTGAAGAATTTTACTGGAAACTAGTATTAATAGTTAAATTTCAAAAGTTAATTACTTTATTCATGTATATGGATGTATATATAAAGATGTATGTGTCTATGACCTCTTTTGTACTAGAGCAGGCAAAAGACTTAACTAGCCCAGTATCTTTTTTTTTTCTAAAAATGAACCATATCAGATTTTTAGTAAAAAAAAAATCATGTGTCATTATATATCAAATAATCATTCTCCTAACACATCTCCTGACCTTCAACAGCATGTAGCTTCCAGGATTTCCTGGTTAAGAAATACGTCTGGATTATCATGTCCAGAGGCTTCTAGAGAATGTTATGAACCTGCACAACTATGGATATATTTTACCTTCCCAAAAAAAATGATACTAGGGCCCATAATTTCATTATCCACACTTTAAAAAATATTTACACTTTTAATTTTCTTAAATATATTGTAATGGATTGTCCTTATTTGTTCTTTTTATGAAAGTTGCAGTAAATAGCAACACAGAACATGAAGGGTGTCTTAAAACTAGTTAAAAATTACTTGATTCATTGAACTAAACTAAAAGTCCAGAACTAAGCTTTTACAACTTTAGGTTTTTCTAGGTGGTGGTAGACTTTTGAAGTTGTGGCTGTGGTTGCAAATATCTTTCTTTGAAGAAAGAAACTAGTGTAAAACTGAATCTACATCTTCCATGAAAATGTCACTAATGTCAAGTGCTGAATAAACACAAATTACTTCTGCTGTTGTTTTTCTTTTATCAGTTTGTAATTTATGTTCCCTGGGGAAACATTTCTCTTGAAGACCAGGTTATCTCTACAAGTTTTAGAAAATCACAATAATGGTCAATTTTTTGTTCTTCGATATGAGGGAAAAAAAGAGAATGACAAACAGAAAAAAGCATTTTGTGTCAGTTCTACACTTACAATGCAGAAATGCACAGACTACAGACAGAAGGCAACTCAAAGTTCTGGAGGTTCTGGACCTCTGTGAATTTAAACAGTCCTGTGCTTTTATTGATTTAATGGAAGCTGAAGATCTCGTATCAGTTCCAAGTAATTATATGGACAAAGAAATGGAACAGAAGTTGATCTCTGCATAGGAAAGCATGTGACATTTGCCCAGCACAACACCTTCACAAAAAGACAGTGGAAACTTTGGGGCTGTCTTATTGATTATCGCAGTATCGAATGTGTAAATTACATTTAGTCAGTTATGCAAGATTTTTGGAGAATGTCATGTAGAAATTAAGCCATCAGCATTCAAGTAGGTTGATGATGGAAGTTACAGATACTGCTAGATAGATTGGTTTAAATTAAAATGTGAAATTCTACCAAGATCATGAATATGCTGGCTAGCTGCAGGATACTCAGGACCACTGATACATATACGAATTGGTTCACCCTTTCACTAATTTCTTTTTTACTTGCTAACTCTGAAGTGAAACCGACATCAGGTGACTGAAATGCAGTTGCAATCTTCTTCTGTCCCAATTTCTCATTTGCATGCCTGTGCTTATTATACTCCTTCTCAGCCAAGATTTGTGTACAGTTTCTGCTGTCTTAACTTCCTCGATCTTATTCTAATGCACTGGTGTGTTTCATTGTCCTGATACAAAACCTTTCAGGTCTCATATTAAATAAGATTCATGCAGCTTATTCTTGCTTGATGTTGTCTCACAGTTAGTGCTATATTTCACACATTTATTCACTGTATTATGAAAACCTCTTTCTCTGCCACCAGATAGAAAACACTGTGTAGTGGAGAACCTGATGAATTCATGAAGTAGGAGACAGTTTCTGTGCCATGGTTTAGCTGCAGAACTTGCTAGGGAATATTTCTGCCCAGCTGCAGATCATCACAAGTGAAATTTACTTCAATTTATGTCTTGTATTATATGGAAGACTCTCAATTGTATTATGTACTGGAAAGCAGTTAAATCAAGACTTCTCAGTATGCATAAAGAACTGTATTCAGTCTAAATCACATTTAACTGTAAACTAAGTCCCAGACAGCAATCTATTACTTGTACTCCTCAGGTGCTTTTGTACAGCCCTGTGCTGGCTTGAAAGTTTAGTGAGCCCATAAATATTGTCTTCTATTATATGAATATGTTTTCAACTAGTGGGCAGAGGTGTGTAGTGACTTCTATTTATTCTCTCAGTTGAGGATAGACACTTAGCCTTGCTTCTGATGTTACTTGATTTCCCAACACTTATCAAGAGAAGACATTAGATAGAACAGCATTGTCTCCTAAGGAGTTATGTGGCTTCTGACCTCTCTCCAGTATGAAAAAATTAGAGGGTGTTACTTTTTCTGAAGGATAAGTGCCCCAAATTGAGTTGAGACACTACAAATGCTAGAAATAATAATTATTTTTTTGATCTGTATCTAAATACAATATGTTTTACATATATGCAACTTCACAGTATCATGAAAATCATAATATAAATGGGACATAATCATACAAAAGAATACAAAATAAAAGGTTGTTCAGAGTGAAATGAGTGATGTTTCTTAAACTGACTCTTTTCTACATTATATACACTGAATTACAGTGAATATATTTAGAGTATTTATAGCGATCAACATTGTTAAGCATGTATCCTACGTCATCTATGAGTATATGGAGTAAAGACACCTTATGTTTAAATATACTACCTGGAGTTCCAGCAATAGATGAGAGAAAGATACACAGAGTTCAGTACAAGTTAATTTACCTCAGAGACATCAGCGAATATGTTGGTCTAACCAGATTTCAGTACTGCTTCGATTAGACAGCTTATGGAATGCAAACTGCCTCTGTTTGAACCTGGACTGCTGTCTAAAGTATTGTACATTTTGAAGTGAGTATATTTATCTCACATGAGTTATCATTTCCCTTAGTAAAGTGGGAGGGAACCTTGTTGCCTCAGTTATAATTTCAGGCTTTCATCACAGTCATAACAGGTGTACATTTATTTCCTTTGCAAAACAAACAAAAAGCTAGAGGCCTGTAAGTTAGAAAATTTTTATTCTTATATTGAAATGTTAGTGATCTTCTCCCAAGTTCCACACAGTAGGAACCAACAATGAAAAACACTGGTCCCATGCCACATCATATCCTGCAGATACTCCAACTTGATCACACAAGGTTACAAAGCTCTATTTGAAACTGCGTAAAAATATGAAGATGCCTGAGATTATATTACTCAGTATTATCGCTTACCATCTTAGTAGACATTTGAAATTACTGTGTTCTTGTAATTGAAACTGTCTGCCTAGATTTTCAAATTAGGAGTCTTCAAGTACCACCAAAATATTGTATTTTCAAAATGCAGCTGAAAAGTTTAATGTCCAAACTCTTTCTCCTCCTCTGAGGGATAAAATTATTAAATCTGACTGAACTAGGATTGAAAAGGTATTTATGTTGACATAGAAATAAAACTGACTGTATTTTTTTCATGTGGTTCTCACTAACCAAAGCAACAACTTGTACATAGATGATTAGGAAATTGATAAATTCTAGACCATCAAGGTAATTTATAAACTGTGATATGAGTCTGATTAAATATACAGAAATATCAGAGTAGCTGAACATTGCTAGGATGAAAGTCTCAATTAAACCTTTAGCATCCTCTATGCTTCTGGTTTCTCATCAGGCGATTGCACTCTTAATGTAGGGCAAGATTCATATATTATTAACTAATTAATTAGTTTCTACCATATGTGAAAACCTTTGGCATGAAACATCTTCCCAGCTATTAAAGGTGACTAAAAGTACAGAAAAAGGACAAAGGGAAAGAGTACTCAAACTAAAAATCACATTCGCACCTTTGTCATAATTATAGCTCATATCAAGTTCAATTTTCATGAGTAGTATGCAATGAAACATCCTTATAGTACAATGTAGAAAGTACCCTGTGGGCTTCAATTTACTGCTACTTTTTATACTCACTTTTAAAAGAAGTCAAGCATAAAGTTTACTCATGTAGGCTCCTCTGCAACCATTATAGGCAGAGAGCAGGGATCACAAAAGGATATCTTGGTTATACATATGCAAGGTGGCTGACAGTAGAATTTCATATGTGAATACGAAATAAAAATATGTCTCAGGATGTACCGTTCAGTTTCTTTGCCTTCTCCATGGAGGAGGAATAAAAGCAGGCACATAGAGTCATTTTTACAGGTTACACAAATAAAGATTAATTTGAAGACCAATTGGCCCTCTGCACAAAGAAAAACTTGCACCGTAAACCAACAAATCCTAAGTTTCAAATGCTGTTAAAAGCAGCAATTGAAGTGGGATGATAGCTTGTGATAGATACTATGTGGTACTATTTAGTAGCACATTAAAACTTTTCATCTCATCAAAATATTCCAAAAACCTTCCAAACTGTTGGGAATACTGATTTAGGGCAGCAACCCTGTTTTTACACAACTTTATGTCTATGGAAACTTGCATGACTAAAAACTACGTAGCATAGTGCAAAAATTGATAGTAGTGATCTATACCCTGCCTGTACAGAGTGCTCACCTATTGCAGAGTGTTAGGACAGACTGGAACTGCTGCCTCTAATAGAGAAACAGAACTCTACCTGTTAGTCATACTACTCTGAGGTTTATATAATTTATTCATGGAACTATGTTAGAAGCAGTATCTGAAATCAGTCTCACATGGAGATTGTTTATTAAAAGAATTGGAGCTTTGTAGGTAAAAAAGAAGATACAGCTTAAGGCTTTGAAAAACTTCCTCTTAACATTGCCAATGCATTTTCTTTTCTACCAAAATGAAAACTCATAATCAGAAGTAAATACAATTGGAAATTTTAATTTAAAGCTCCTGATTGAAAGTAAATGGCTTTTTATCACAAATAAGATATTTAATATCTTTTTTAAAATGTGGGGGTTTTTTTCAGCATAATCTTTCCTTGAGAAAAAGCTGACAAAATTACAAAACAACCTTTCTGATACATTTATTAATATTAGAGACAGGTTGGAAAGTGGAGGGTTTCAAACACAATCCTAGTAAAGTAAATTCTGAAGATGTTAATAAATACATTAAGAAAATCCTATTCAAGTATAGAATTCACAAAACAAAAAAAATTGCGACATTTTTGTTTTTTTAATGAAAGAGACTTTCAGTTGGTTCGGGCAGCTTTACTGTTTCTTCTGAAAAGCAGAAAATACATTGACGTTATAAGGAACTGACCTATGTAACTTTGCTTCCTGATTAATAACCACAGACCATATCGAGAAAACCATAGCAAAACAGGAAAACTTATCACCTCCCATGTGTTTCAAGAGCCTCCAGGGATTTATTGCCCTTTCTGCAAATACCATAATCAAGAAAAGCTTGATAACTAAACTCCTGTCTGGATACCATCACCTTAAAAATCAAAAGACCTGATAGCCTGTAGGGCAGAAAATTTATACATTTACAAACATTTACAATATTACAACATAAAATATATGTCCAAACAACTGTTGTATTAACTGTATCAAAACCAAAAAGCAGGATGTCACAAAGCTGACAGAGAAAGCAAAAGCATGTAGATATTTTTTCTTGCTTTATACAAGGTACAAAGCGCTTACAAAGAGAATGCTTTGGTTTTCTTAATACTGGATATGTCTGTGAAGTGTGTTTCACTTTTTTCACATGCAACCAAGATAACTGTTTTTCAGTTAATTTTTTCAGGCTCCAGCTGAATAAATCAATACATTATCTCTAGATATAACTAAATGTTTAGACTGTGTTCAAACTGAAGCCCTTAAATGTACGGTTCTTTTTACCCCTTAAATCCACATAAAAGGATAAATGTCAAAGGCATAACTTGTAGTAGATGTCTAACTCCACTAACTCCTTCTGAGGACTGGGTATCTGGATTCATGAGAGGTTTTTAAAAAAATATCTCCTTAGGCTCCTGAAATAAAACAGTCTGAGTTTTATACAGGGTGAGATCTTCTTGTTTAATAAACAATTTTCATTAAATCATCCCTTAAACACTTTTTTGCATGTTTGTTCTCTATGACAATATGCTTTACTTTTACCTCCATTTACATAATTATCGTCAGGGATTGCTTTGAGTTTCCAACACATTTAAAAAGGGAGGTTAAGTAACAGTTTAAATAGAAATGGTAGCAAGCACAAAATGAAAATAGTCAAGGAATGGACCTTCTCAATTCTGCAAATAGGGCTGGTGCAATACCTAAATATAAGTAAATAAATAATTAATCAATCAATCAATACATACATAAAATATAATACACTTGGTACTGTAATAGTTTCCTAGGTGATCAGACAACCTGTTAGTTACAAAAAAAATTTTGAAACTTGTTCTTCTTTTGGTTGTTCAGGAATACCAGGAAGAGCAGACTCCAGCTGAGTTATTTGTAGTCTGGCTCCTGCAGTGGAACTGAACAAATTATATTGGGAAAAAAATCTTTGGTTGTTAAGAACTGCAGGACATTGCTGACTCCTGAAACAACAAAAAAAATTAGGCTTTTCCCCACATGAGACTACAGTATTTATTTATAAAGTGACTGTATTTTTTACTAAAATTACATTCTCACATTTAAAAATAGATTGGCAATATTGAAATTCCCTTCATTGCAAGAAGACTTTTAATCATTGCAGTCCCTGTTCATCCCTTTACAGTAACCAGGCTAGTCATGGGCCAATTTTGAATTAGACACTTTTCCAAATAACGGAACCAATGAAAAGTAATGAGTGTTTTATCCCTCTTTCAGTGGTTACGTCAGAAACAGGAAGATTTTCACCACAACCTTAAATTAAAGACTAGAGGCAAAAATTTCCTATACTGCTCTATACCAATAAATAACAGTCCATATGTGGACATGCACTTTGCAGATGTAAGAACAAAATGTAATTATGTTATATCACAATACTAAATTGTATGTGAAATTGGTTTTTAAATTAAAATAAATATACAAATAGTATGTAAGTTTATGGCCTATGCTGACAATATCAAAAAACAAATGTGATAATAGATCTTATCTACAGAAGAGGAAATATTTCCTTCGACCCACATTTGAAACATTATTCTCTTCTATTAACTTGATGGGGAACAAAGAGTAAGTAACAATTTCTTTTGTGTTTGGAATTATTTTTTATTTGCCCTGAGCTGACATATTACTTAATCTTGGCTTTCCCACAAAGTGCATACAATAAAATACGCATAAAACTATCTTTTCTCCATGAAAAATAAGATATACAGATTAATTTCATTTCATTTTAGTTTATTGGAAAACTGGCTACAGAACTGATTCTTTCTGTGAAAAAATGCCACTGAATTGGGGCAAAAGTTCAATTTTTAGTTTTTTGATTCTCAGAAGAATTAAAATTTACAATTTCATTTTGAAAAAACAAGTGAGCATTTTTTTAGTATAGTTAAAGAGGAATCTCTCCCTTAAACTCATGCTAGGACCACTGGCTCTGTAAGATGGCCTGAAAGGTATGTCTGAGTCTTTCCCTGAAGGCTTTCGTTCTAAAGACACTTGCATTTCCTAAATGAAAGATATTCCACTAGAAGTACTCTGAACAATTTAGAACAGACTGACAGTCTTCTTCTGATTTATGCAAATGATAAAACCAGTGCAACATGGGGAATGAAATCTAACATAACCAACAGATTCCACCATAATTCAATTTAGAACAGAGAGAATCACCTCCGTGTTGTAGCATTGGTTTATCTTCCAAGCACTCCTGGCATCGTGAATAATACTACCCATTCTGGTTAACAATGGTGGAAGAAGGTAGAGAGAAGAGGGGAAATTTTGCACAAATTCTGGACTATTCAGTATTACTCTAAATGCAGATGATTCTGTGCAGATACCTCAGTAGTCATATAACAGTAGCAAAATTTTCGTTCTACACTATTCTTTAATTTTTGTAGCTAATAAGTGTTTGATTTAGAAAACACTGAAATTCTGTAGTTTGTGTCATGCAGGAGGTTCTAAGGAAATACAATGATTCTTCTGGATCCATAAAAAACCAGATTAGATGAAGATCAATGACTAACAGTCCAAGATTCTATGTTCCATTAATGATCTTCTAAATGAACTGTCCCAGTAAATAATTCTTTTTTTTCCTCTATCTTTCTTTGGTAGTATTAATACCAGAAAAATAAACTTTTGAAAGTTTAGAGATTCACCAGAGTCAATATAAACAGTTAAGTGCTAAGATGGATATCTAAATCTTTTATGAATCTCCAAGCCCTTGGAGAAACATTTCCTTCTTATCATCTCAATTTTTTAGTATATTATATGGAATTATTATACTGTATTGAGTTTGTTTCTGTCACATGATTTTCAGTCCTGAATTGTCACAATTTGTCCAACAGCTAAGCATTTTGATAGAGTAATGGGAGCTGGCAGAAGCAGAACTGTATGTTCCTAAATAAAGCCTCAATTCTGCAAACCTTTAAGCACGCACTTAGCATAAGAGTATACTTGAGTCCCAGTGACGACAGCAAGACTTCAGCACATATATTTATGGAATAAGTTGAATGGAAATACATTTGCTGATCTCCTTCATGGCAGTCTTTTACTTATGCTTATATATCTGTAAAAAGATGGGAACTACCTAATGGGATATAACATGAGAGTAGTCAAGAAATATTGACATGAAACTGAGGAAGGAAAAAAAAATCAGGCTTTCAGTATCTGAAGAATGTTCTTCCGAGTCTTCCGGACACAAAGGAGCACACCGACAACTCTCTGCTCTCTGAGCAGTGATGTCCCAGAATAACCAAAGTAAGTAATTATTTAAGGTGAAGAAATGGGTGTGTTTTGATCTAAGTCAAAGAAGCATCCCAGAGCTTATGTATCATGAATATTCATGGAAAACAATTTAAGGCAGCTTTCCTGGATATCCTGGACTGAGCACTGGGAAAACCCAAAACAAGCAAAACGGTTATGTTCATTGCATCCATAGGCTATACTTGCTTGATTGTGAAGCCTGGAAAAGAGTCTGAAAAGTACTCTTTTTTTTTTTTTAATAGTTAGATGAAAGTTCAATAAAATCTCTCAGTAAAATATTGTTTTCACTTTCACCTACCCCTCTAATCTTTTAAAAAGAATTAGTAAACTGCAAAAGTTGTAAAAGGAAGCTTTGAAAACTCTGAAAATTTAGAACTCAAGTTTTATTTAAGCTCTAGGAAGGTGCAATAAAAATTACAATATTTCCACATGAATAAGAAGCATGACAAGTCCCATAGAAGAGTGACACAAAATTCACATGACACATGAAATGGACTGAAATCTGAAAAACTGACAGGCTTCCAAATCTAACTGCAAAATATGAAACCAGAATGAGAAAACCTCTTCCAGTGAAATCCTTCAGGAATTGATTTCTGACCTGAAACTGCTTGACAGTTTTATCAGTTATCAAGAAGGAGGAATATAATGGAGTTTTCGGAGGAATGATGAGCAGTATAAAGGATCACTTACTGATACAGTGTAGCCTGGACCACTTGGTAAAGCTGGGTTTAAATGCACAGTATACAAATAGAACCAAATACAGCTACATTTTCAGGAACAAATGTAGAAATTATGACCCATATGAGGAAGTCAACCTGGGTACTGGAAAGGAGTGAAAAAGTTTACAGTGGATTATCTGTTGGATAAAGATGTGCAATACAACATAGAACTATAGATTTATAAATAGATCTACATATAGATCTGTAGCCCTGGGAGCTGAGAAGTATCAAGAAAATATCAAGAAAGGTATTACCTTTGTTACCAGCACACTAGTACCACCTAGGTACTGCCTTAACTTGTTTAGTTCATGATTGTACAGCAAACAGAAAAACACTTACAAAAGAACAATTAGCTCACTGATCTACTGCAAACGTGCATTTTATTGAGAGGCTCGAGATTTCAGCCTTATCAGAAAAAGAATTATATCACAATTTGAATGCTTGCATAAGGAACAGATAATAGAAGAGACTTTCTTTGAGAGAGATTCAAAGGGAATTCCCTGTCACTAGGAAAGTTTACATGAAAAAAGCAAAAACTTTCTAAAGAGTATAATTATTACAGGACCTACAAGTTGTTGCGTTGTTGCTAATTACAACTATGTTTGCTCTTTTTATTCCCTCCTGTCTACATAAATTTTCAGTCTTAATTTCAGTTTAACATAGTCCTCTTCTTGGAAATTTTTAAGTACTCTCAATTTTTTTTAAGTTGAAGAACAGACACTTAAAGACTGTGCTGTAAATTTTTAATAACACTAATTAATCCGGTATAAAGATTTTTTAAACTGCATCCAGTTGAATATAGATAACATGGATTTTGGAACTTTTTGTTAGGGGTAAACAAAATCTGTGCATATATAGAAATTCTAAAAAGAAGAAAGAAAACATGGTCACTTCTCAAGAAATTTCAAAATTGCTCTCTAACAGAAGAAATATGTCTCTCTTGATGTCAATTGTCCAGCAAATATGCTATTACACATAGACTGGAAGTTAGATTTTTAATTTGAGATTCATAATTCTGCAAATACGTAGTTCTTCATCATTATTTGGAAAGTGAAAAAGATAGTGAAATGCAATTTACAGGCAATCAGTCAGTCACTGAATTTTACTTCTTTCACACAGAATCACCAGACTCTGGTTCACTTAAACTCAACGGTTCACAGGTATTCAAAGTATTTTTTAAATCCTTATTTTCCCTTCCTCCTCCTGCCTCCTTTTGAGAAGGTAGACAATGTTCATGTCATTATTTCCGTTAAAGGGATTCTCTGGTAGAGGAATAACTAGTATATATAAGACAATTACATTTTTGGTATAATAATTTCTGGATAGGAAAGAGGGTATGTAGGATTAAATAATTCAAAAATAGCTTCCAAACTTACCATACATTATCTTTTTTCCCAACACATTCTGTAATAGTCATATAATCTAAAAAAGAAGCAGGATAATTTGTGGTTAATTCTTTTTTTATTGTAGTGGAGAACAAAGTAAACTAAACAAAAGCTTTTGATATTAACACACTGTTTATAGAGTAGGAATTTTAATCTGCCATTTGTACATATCCTGTTAAAAAAATAACATTTAGAGGTACATTTCATTAATCTTTAGGTTTTGCATATTGAATAGAGTCTTGAAGATGACTTAAAAAAAAAGAGATATGTAAAAAATAGCTGTGTTTGTGCACAAGCAGAGGGAAAAATATTATTCTTTTCTGTTTATGAATCTGTTTTCTGCTTCTTTAGACACATCATTTGCATTTACATTTTGCAACAAGGAAAAAAGGCCCCACTTCAGCATGTGGAAGCTCATGAAGCGTTGGTTTCTTTCAGTCTTTGTAATTGAGATGTGAAGACTCGGTAGCCAATCAGTCCTCCCAGTCCCTGAGGCTGCAGAGAGAGAGCTGAGGGGAGTGCTGCTCTGTGTGTGGATGGGTACATCTCTGCTCACAAAAGAGCTGCCATTCCTGAGTGATTTGTGGCACAAGCATCTAAAGAGAAATTCTGATTACCCAGAGGGTGACAGTGCTGTATTCACACACTGCAATGTGTCCCCTCTGACTTATGAGTATGATAAGGTGTGCTGGCTGTTGGTGCCAACGCACTTCATGGAACTTCAGCTCTGATATCAGTGAGTTAGAAAAGTCACCTCTGGAACAGAAATCCTGATAGGGTATTTAAAGTATTGACCTTAAGAAAGCACTGTGGAGTCAGTGGACCTTTACATTTTCCCAGGTGTTAATGCAGAATATTGGGTATTTTCTCTTCCTTTATGTTAAAAGAAGTAGGTGGAGTAGGTTCAAAATGAATTGTTTGAATGCAAAGAAATCACTGATTTTTTTTATAATTACTATTTCAACTAGGCAGTGATTATTTATGATCTTTTTTATGCATTTCACTTTTGTTTGTAAAAAGAATCTCCCCACAGGTGTTTCAGTGTGAAGCAATCATATTCAACCTCAATACTACATATGTGACTTGAACAATGTTTTATTTTCTTTTAATAGTGTTGACATTGATTTTTTAATACATGTAATTGAAACCACTCATTATTACACACCTTTTATAAGCCTCTGCTCATAAACTGTAGAGGCAGCATTCCAAAAATCCCATTATGCAGCTACTACAATGCCCCACTGATCTAAAAGTTGAGTACATTTGCAAAACAGACAGAATATATCTTGGTTTTCAGGTTTTCAGAAGTTTAAGAACAAATTCCTCTCCTGAAAAAGCCAGAGGTAACTGCAGTCTAAAGTTATAACCTTTGAGAACCTTTCACATATTCCTGACCTATCAGCTGAAAGTGACCTTTGGACAGACTCAGGTAGATAGTTGTGACATATTAAATACCACCAAGTATGAAACATTTTGTTTGCTATGTTTTGTTTATACATAGGGTAAAGTGCAAGCAGTAACTTTGCATGTCCTGCATGGTATACTATCCAGTATAGCAAAAACTGGACATATATTAAGAAGAGGGAAGGGCAAGATACCCCTGCATCACTCTACTCCTAGATTACTTCAGAAATATTGTCTCCTTTCTTTTCCTGTACAAGAAAAATGAAGGTTTCACCTGCTGTATGAGACACATCTTCTGGCTTAAGTCAGTAGGAAGTATTACCATCTGTCCAGGTGCAGTGAGAATTAGTATTTCCCAGAACACCCCAAAAACTTATCTGGTAACATAATAAGTATGCCATTCACATGAAGAGGTTTCATTAGAGACAAAGGATTAACCCTACTCTGCTTTTGCTCGCTAAGTAAGGCATGATCTCAAAGCTAGTCTAACTTCTTTAGTTAAGCAGAGACACAACTGAGGATGATTCATCCCACTTGTCTTTAGCACCTACAGCAATGGGAGGGAGCTGAGATGAAGCCATAAATCTGCTGTCTAACAATACTTAGGTCAGACAAATCCCAACATGATATTATGATTAAATTCGTGTTTCATTTCTGTTTCAGCAAAGCAATAAAGTCTCAGACATGCTGGCACGCACATAGATAAGCTGAAAAACACCCATGATTTCAAGTCAACCATTGTTATACACCACATATTTTTGTACATTTTTATACATGTTCTTCATGCAGCACAAGTTGCTATACTTCAGTTACCTACACACAGAAATTAGGTTTCATTTGCAGAATAATAACAGCAGAAAAATGTGTATATAAGTACAGGGTGAATGATTGCTATTGCATTTCACTTATATGTTTGGGGTTTCTTTGAGAAATTCTTAGGAAAGATAAAACTGTTGAGAAGAAAGGTACATTGGAAGGAATAGCAACTTAACATTTTTCAGCAAATGTGTAAGTCCCAGCTATGTATGCCACTAGTGTTAAGATCCTCCATGTTCTTCAATCTTTGGTCACATACACAGCTAAACCAGAACTGTAAATAGCAAAGCTGTCTAGTGTCCTAATATTGTGGCATCACTGAATGTTTACAGTGCCACAGGGACCTTTTATGTTGTCATCACACTGATACATGTCCTGTAAACACTGTTCAGATCTTACAAGTATGCTTCCAGTATTTCTGCCCCAGTTTTAGGAGCTTTGTGAATAAAATAAGCCACATTTATGAGTACAAGCCATAAATTCTAGGTTATCTTAGTCATGTTTTATACCCTCTGGAGAACTATACAGATACTAAAATAGAAAACTAGTCATTTACTATTTGCTGTCATAGTTTTAGTCTTCATAACCATAAATACTGACACAAGGGAGGTGGCATGAATATAGAGCAGCATGTTCTTGGATCATACTAAACTAATCATAAAACCACAACTTGCAGTTGCATTTCCAATCAACTTGTTGAAGTAATCTAAGTGTTCACCTCCACTGAAAGAGGGAAGACCTAGTCACCATCACTCCCAGATGCATGTTTTCACTGTAAACCTTGTGCGCCCAGCTATTTCCTACACCAGCCATGAACTAATGCAAATACTTTCTGGTACAAAATGAACCATAATGAAGATAATTACAAATAATTGCTACTCTGAGCTGGTGATCTGGAAGATGCTATGTGTACCAGAGCTCACATGAAACTGGAGCCATACTACTAGAAGAAACGGCAGAGGTAGGCAGAGGAAAATGAAGGAAACATATGCTGGTTTTTGTCAGGAGAAGGTTATTTGGTAAATTGAACTACTCAAAAACCACAGTTTGAACGTAGGAACTGCTATATTTATGTGAATGAGTTAGGTTTATTCATGGTTCTCTATGAAATCAATTGTGGAATATACTCTCTCTCTTTTTTTCCCAAACTCGATCATTCTCCCCAAGATGCCAGTTAGAAAAATTCTTCATTTAGGAATGCAAACAGAGAGATATCTACCAGTATTTAATCTTAGATGAAGGAAAACAGAAAGTGATCTTGAACAAAGCATACATATAAACAAGAAAGTAGTGCAAATGCAACCACAGAAGCCACTCATATAAGATTTCATTCCTAAAGAGTGCCTCCAGAATCTAGTTTTACAGCAGTTTCTATTCTTCCTGTGTTTGTTGTTGTTTCCTTTCTTTTTCTTTTTCTTCTTCCAGGTCCAGATTTTCTATCTCCCTTTTTCCTTCCACATGATAAGGGTAAATCCAGAAAATTCAAAACTGCAAGAAACAAAGTGTTTGGGTGTGGAATATAGCTCCCTTAAAACCTCCTGCTTGATCACACATTATGATTTATTACAGATGTTTCCTGATTCTGTAGAATATTTACTGATTAACAGAGGGGCTGCTAGCACATTTCTTAGTGCTCTTGGTATTCTAGCACCAGGGAAGAATAAGTGATTGATTTCACCTAACCATAGCTACCTAAAAGTTTAGTCTAGGATAGTAATCTATGCTACTTCTGTAGTTAATAGAAAGAGATGTATATCTTCAGAGACCGAAGCACCTCATTTCTGTTGGATGGGCATTTTGAAATGGAAAAAAAATCTCCTAGGACTTGCCTATCCCTTCTTAGCACTATAGACAAAGTTTGAATTAATGGGTTATATCAGACACAGGTTTAATATCAGAAAATAACCAAGATTACTCCAGAGAAGTAGGGATCTGTTTGTGGGCATTAATCTTTTGATAGCACAACTAGAAAATGTGATGTGAATTAAAACGTTTTTGGTTTGATCACTATGCCATCTAGGTTTGCTAGCACTCAGATTTTGATTTAAAGTCCTAATTAAACTTCTTGAAACCTTATGTTTTTCCATAACAAAGTATTCTCTACGAAAATAAAAATGCACTGTCCACATAGGATGAACGATATAACAACCCTTTTGTATAAAATTGTTACAAAATTTTACATGTTTTCAGGAGCTGTGTCATCTTGAAATTTCCCTAACAGAGTTTATAAAACATTTCCTGTGTTAATGTTAGTGTCATTACCTCTATAATATGGATTTAGGTACTATATAGACTTCTGTGACTTTAGGTATTTACATCTCCACTCTTCTAAGAAAAGTGTGACAATAGAGGCCATTAAAGGTTGCTGAAATTCGATGAGGCTTTCTGGCTGGATGATATCACATCATAACAATTACTTTACATTTTACTCACTAGGTATTGCAAAAAAACATAATAATGATTACAACCTTTAGAACTGCAGCAGTTTGGTACAAATTGTCAAGGAGAGGTATTTAAAATCTTTATTTTGAAGTACTGACTTTTAGACACTGGAGGAAAATAATCTTGTTATTTCTTCTAGCTTACTTATTCATCTTTCCTCTATACTCACTGGTATCCAGTGAGCCACTCTTTGCAGCCATTTCTTTTGTGCTGAACACTGATTTAGCAATTTAATGTATATGGTTAGATATTCAGAAGTCAACCAAAATCAATCATCCAGTTCTTAACTCTAAAGCATTAACTTATATCTTCTTTTTAGCTGAACACTAGTGAGTGCCAAATCACTCTGTGGAGGTAACCACATCATTATGATAGGTAAATTTAAATAAATATGGCTTCAGGCAGTCATAGCAGAAGTTGCAGCTTGAAGGTGAAAGCAATCAGATCGTCAGTAATGATCATCTCATGTATCTCAAAGATAATCACAATCATCTAAGCACCATTAAAAAATAAAATAGAATGGAAGAGATCTTATACTTCAACAGTGTCCTGTATACAGGAAACATCCTGTATTTAGTATACATTTTGTATACAGGAAGCATTCCTATATCTATTGAACAGTTTCCTGTATAACTTTCCTGGAATGGCAAGATCATAGAACTCATCACTGCAAATTTTTTCAAATATACACCTAGTCCACAGGTTTTATAGCTTAATCTCTGCTTAGATTTTATACTTAAAAAAATAATTTGGGGGTATTTTCTGGGAGAGAAGATACATTTTGATTTTTGTTGAATCATTCTGTTTTTAAAATATTCTATAGTTGTTTTTTTTCCTGAAGCTTTTCTTCCCTTGAAAGCATAATAAATGATTACTTCTGTACAAAACAAGAGCAAAAGTTATCATCCATCTTCTAAAAAAAAAAAGAAATTGAAAAAATCCAGATGCTATTAGGTCAAACAGGCATTCCTAAGAAATTATGAAATCCTTAATAAGATATCAGATCAATATAGCACCATATCACATTCCTTTCAAGTTACTGAATGTCATATCAGATTAATGAGTTGTACTAAATATGTGGGACAAACAAACTCTTAATATATCATGAAATTAATTTGCAGAATTTAAACAGAAAATTACTTCTTGAATGAGACTGTCAAATTTTATTATCAATTTTAGTTTTAACAATGTGAGATAAAGTTTGGTAATGCTATAGCACATATTGAAATACACCTTTTCTCTTTCAGAAACATATTATGATGTGACTAGTGAAACTGTCACTAAGATAATAAAATTATCATACTAGTGACACAGGAATATATTAAAAGTGATCACCAATTTCCACACACCCACCTCCATCCCCAAAGTCTGGAGGCTAAAATGAACCTCCATCATTCAATTCAAGTTGGTTTGGTGGGGGTTTTCAGTAGTTCATTTTCCCCACAGAGTACTGATTATTTTTTGAGGAAGCATTTGCTTTTTCATTAAAAGCTTACTCACCCCTA
Source organism: Manacus candei (assembly GCF_025592945.1). NCBI lineage: Eukaryota > Metazoa > Chordata > Aves > Passeriformes > Pipridae > Manacus > Manacus candei. The sequence continues at coordinate 28,537,797 of NW_026138059.1, read as the reverse complement.
GACCATTATTGTTTACATACAGCTCTTACTGTCCTCAGGTTTCCCAGGGTAATGTGAATTCCTGTGAGGCCCCTCCAGCAGAAACAGTCAAAGAAATACCCACAAGCTGTCAATGCAACAATATCAGTGTGATTCCTCCCATTTCATTAAAACATTTTTCCTCTCTGATGGATCATGAACTCTCTTCTGTTATTCCCAATTGCATCATTTCTGGTCTGAGAAACACCAATGCAACCCAGTGCCGTGAATCACTGGATCATAGAATGGCTTGGGTTGCCAGGGAACTTAAAAATCATCTGATTCCAATGCCCCTGCCATGGGCAGGAACACTTGTCTCTAGGCCAGGTTGCTCAGAGTTTCATTTAGACTAGCCTTGAACACTTCCAGGGATGGGGCATCTGCAACCCTTTTGGGTAACCTGTTCCAGTGCTTCACCACCTCAGCAGCTGCAGAATACTGTGGTGTGCCACTTAGGAAATAGTGGCTTCTCATAGAATCTGTTACCTGTTCGATATATTCATTAAACATCATACTCAGTTCAAGGTCTCTATCACCATCTTCAAGATCAGGACCAAGTTGGGTAAGGCAGCAAACAAAATGTTCCAGTGTTGTTGGTATCTTCAGTTTTATGAAATAATAGGTTTTGTTTCCTTGCTTTTAAAAAAGAATAGTTATGATGATAGTAGGAGATAAACATTTTTCTGGAGTTTTTAAAGATATTTTGGATCAATTTTCATAGCAAATTAAGACAAAGAGACCAAAGATCCGTGGAAAGAAAAAATTCTAGTCACCAAAGAAGGTCTTTAACATTATTTTTATTTTGTTATAGAAGAAACCTAAAATAATATGATTTATTTTCTATATGTCCCACATTTCAGTTGCTCATAATGACAGAAAGCATAAAATTGTGAATAGAATACTGTAGAGATTATTCCTATTTCCATTTAAAATGATCTATATTTCATACAAACTGAATTAATAATGGCACAAGGGTTTAACATATATTTGCCTCAGGTGTCGAAATGGAAGGAGATGGCTGATAGTTGTTAACACTTTCTGAAGGTTTCATGAATGATGAGAATGATAATATGATAGCTGACTGAATGGAATGTGAAGAGTAAGCATATTGCTATGCATATATCTGTGCAGAATACAAAAATGGAAGAGAGTATGGGTGAAAACATCCTGTTACAACAGAATTTGCATTCTCACAGGTTGCTCAGTGTCTTTTTCTTTCCAGTCAGCACATAAGAAATGTAATTCTACAGAACAGCAAGTGGTCTATTTGCAATTTATAAATATTTTTTAATGATGTTCTATATTTCCCTAATTTTCAGACAGTGTCATATGCTATAGATTAAAATATCAACAGGTAGATTCAGATCAGGTTGAAATCATCAAGCTTAAATAGCACCTATCAACAATTTGCTGTCAAGAAACTAGGAAGATACTTGATGTGTGTGGCCCTGCAGAGATCTGTCTTATGTCCTGTATTTTTAATCATTTTATTAACAACTTAGATGACTTATCAGCCTTAACACCCAAAAGTAAGTGCTGCAAACCCTTTGGAGGAGAAGTTGTGAATTCAAATACATCCTGATAAATCAACGAAATGGTCAGAAATCTTTAAAATTAAATTAAACATGGTAAAGTAGAAAATCTACACACATAAAGAAAAATAAATCAAAACATATAGTGACAATAGCAACAAGTTAGGGAAAAATGCAAATCTGAAATATGGAGGACTGGAAGCATGTCTAAATAAACAACTACTGTTGCACAAATGGTATTTTCTGACATTCTAAGAAGTGTGTTGCAAGGAGAAAATGAGGCAAAATATAATTATTTCTCTCCAAATAGTGATGCTACAGAACTACTTCCAGGTTCATATGTTGTTAGAAAGCTGGAGAAAACCAAAATCAGGCAGAAGAAAGTAAGATTTCAATAGAGCATGTGGGACCATTGAAGCCAGAATGGAAAATCTGGATGACTGGGTTCAATTTATTTTAAAAATAGAAGATTGTGTGCCTGAAGAGAACGGAGAAATATATCCCAGAGATTTTATAACAGTCTCCCAGGGTGAAAGTATTTCTTGCAGTGATTTTTCAATCATAGAATCATAGAGTCATAGAATACCAGGTTGGAAAGGGCCCTCAAAGATCATCCAGTCCAACCTTTCATGGCAAAAGCATGGTCTGGACAAGAAGGCCCAGCACCCTGTCCTATTGAATCTTAAAAGTGTCCAGTGTTGGGGAATCCAACATTTTGCTGGGGAGATTATTCTAATGGCTGATTGTTCTCATTGTAAAAAGCTTTCCTCTTTCATCTAATAAGATCTCCCCAAGACTAATTTGTAACTATTACCCCTCATCTTTTCCACATGCCTCCTTGTAAAGAGGAAGTCTCCATCTTTCAGTCACACTTTTTAAATGCCGGCAGTGAGAAGGTCTTCCCTAAGCTTTTTTTTCTTAATGCTAAGCAAATTCGTTTCTCTCAGGCTTTCCAATCCTTTGATCATCCTTATGACCCTTCTTGGATCCCCTTCAGCCTGTCCCCATCTTTTTTTGCATACTGGAGACTGAAACTGAACACAGTATTGCAGGTGTGGCCTGACAAGCACTGAGTAGAGTGGGTTAATGACTTCTTTATCTCTGCTGGTGATGTCCTTGTTGATACAAGTAGCATCCCATTGGCTTTCTTTGCTGCAGCAGCACGCTGTTCACTCATATTGAACTTGTTGTCCACCAGTACCCACAGGTCCCTTTCCACAGAGCTCCTTCACAGACGTGCAGATCCCAGCCTGTGTTGCATTCTTGGGTTATATTTTGCCGTATTCAACACTTGTACTTGTTGAACTTCATAAGTTTCTGCTTAGCCCACTCCTCCAGTCTATCCAGCTCTTCCTGCAGGGTGGCTCTGCCTTCTGAAGTGTCCATTTCTCCACTCGGTTTGTAATAATTGGGAACTCTTGTCAGGGTACACTTGAGACCATCTTTCATATCAAAGACATGTTTGAAGATATCAAACAGCATTGAGCCCAATACTGATCCCTGGAGGACAACCACTCATGACAGGTTGCCGGTTTCAAAAGAAGCTGTTTATTGCCCCCCCCCGGGTACACCCAGGCAGCCAGTCCCCCACCCACTGCATAGACATCTTGTCTAGACCATCACACATATATTTCTCTAGGAGCGGGCTGTGAAAAACCATACCAAAAGCCTTTGAGAAATCCAGGCAGAAAATGTTCACCACTCAATCTGCACACATTTTCTGTGTCTTCAATATTCTGATCACCAGAATGAGAAGTTCTATTTTCAGAAACCATGGTTTATTTGAAGCATTATGAAAACTTTAAACTTATTACGGGTATGTTACTTGATCCTCCCTGGGAATAGAGAGTTGATCTAGATGATAACTCTTTATTCATCTCTTACTAGGAGTGTTTCAGATTAGTATATTTTGCAGTACATCTATTTATCATTAAAACACAATATAAATTAAAAAATATTAATCTTTTATTTATATATAAGATCAGAAGGGTTAACTATGTACATAGTTAATTATGCACATAGTCTCAGCAATTCTTAAGGAAGCTTGTGAAATAGACAGAATTTCAAAACTTTTATAATGATTCTTATATAATCCATGACAAAATGGAGTTGTTTGACGCTTTTCGTGAGGTTTGGCTCCCTTCATTTCTGGGAAAATAGAAAATAAATATATTTAAAAATTTTAAAGCATATTGGGATAATCTCCTTCTATACCTATTGTTTAAGGTTTTAGAACTTTCTAATAGATGCTTTCATTTTGACAATTCATGAAACAGCAGTAAAAAATCTCAAAATAAGGATTGTTAAAAAAAGTTCTTCTCTGTAAAAATTTTGTACCAAAAAGTAAAGGTTCTAAAACTCACAAAGCAGGAAAGATCCTGAAAATTTTTCTTCCATTACACATTAAGCAACTTAAGCCTGAAGCAATTCCAAACTGAAATCAATGGTAAAAAAACCAACCAACGAAACAAACAAAAAAACCCCAAAACTCATTTTAAAAGGAAAAAAGTATCCGTTTCTGCCCAAGATTATGGGTTTAAATTAAAAAAATAAAAATGGTGCAAATAGGAGGCAGGGTACTGAAAAGAAACTGTTGCAGGTCTTCAGGGCTTTCATGGACTATTCTCTATTTTATATCACTCCTTGGACCTGGGATTTAAGATCAGCTTAAAGGAAACAATTCCTGTGTCCAAGCCTATTTCCGGGGAACTTGAGATATCATTACATTACATTAATGCAATCATTACATTAAAATTGGAAAAGAACTGGTACAATTATGACATCTCAAAGGATCAATGTGTGTTTCTGAATTCATCTCTGCTTAAGGGGTAAGACATCTGCACCTGTGCATCTGTGCTGTAGATTTCTGTATATTTCAACTCCAGGCTCCAGGCAGTGTCTGATCTTGCTGGTCCCTGGCACATGTGCTCTAAGCAAAGATAGTTCTGAAGTTAAAGCTCAAGTTGCTCAGGCCTGTTTCCCTCCCGTTCCAGGAAACCTGCGATGGTGTTTTACAACTCTTATTGTGATTTTTATATGTATATATATATATATATATGTGTGTATGGGAATTTACCTTGCTAGAACATACAGACTCTCCTTTGTTGTGTGACCATGGGAACTTCCTTGAGGACTTGCCTCCAAGATCTTGCAGTCATACTTGATCAATTTAAGAACTTTCAGTTCTTTATTGTGTGCCCTAGGGCCACAAGCAAAAGCTTACTTGTGTCCCTTACTACCCCTCTGTTTTAACAGAGAAACATACCTATACCCAGGAGCTGGCTAAGCTTATGATGAATTAGAGACCTTAAGAGTGTTGTCATGATATTGCATTTTTGGATTTGTGTAGGATCCGATGCAGTTTTTTCCCAGTTAAATGTCAGTAAGTAGGGTTTTCCCTGAGGGAAGAATGGGGATTGAAAGCTAGTATGGGAGCAGGACAATGAATGACAGGTGTACATAAAAATTTAGTCTTCCCTCAGGCTTATATGTTAGGTAAATTTACTTGAACAGATTTGCAAAAACCCAGTTTACTTCACATATCCTGGTTCTTGAGTCTTTATGAGTTAATTTCCACTATGAACTCCACTTTTTGTCTGCCAAGTATATTTTTAAAACAACATCTTGTCTCAGCAGTACTCACATGCCACTTCACAAGTTGTCAAAAGCTTGGTCAAGCACTAAGAAAACCCAAACTCACATAATTAAGTTAGAATAAATGTTGTCAGCCTGTGTTTAGACTGAAGTTTACTACCTCTTTCAGATAACGAGGGCCTTAGAGCTCAGTTTTTTCTCCATTACACTAGCTGATCTAAAACTAAATTGGAGATATTCTTCTTTGTAAACCTTGATTCAACAAAGAAAACAAGGCCAATATGCATCTTAAAAGAAGCCAAAGTGACAAAAAGCTGAAAGTTGTCAGCAATGCCTTTTTGATATCCAAAACCTGCAAAAATGAAATCTGCATTAAAGATTAGAAGGCTGATCTGTTAATTTCTTCATCGCCCATTCTTCTAGGCACGGCTTTGCTTTTTTGGTTTTGTTATGTGTCTGGATTTCTTTGTTTGAATGCAAAAGATTAAATCAAAATGTGTCAGGCCAGGGTATAAAACCAAAACAAAATGAAACATCCAACCCTTCTTCTAAACATTTTCCTGAAAACCCTTCAGTATTAATAGAACTGGCCCACGTTCATCTACTATTCACTACATTGAAATGATGGGAATCAGATTTCCAGTTTATGACATAGAAGGGGTTCGCTTCATGTGGACACAGAACATTAGCTCTACTACTTGTGTTTCTTCAGTGGCTGGAGTCTAAAGGCACTAGAAAATAAGGAAGAACACTTTAGACTTTTTCAAGAGAAGTATGAACAAATTCCTGTGCAAAGGAACTGCCTTGATACCTGAAACAAATTGGTATTACTTAGATCGTTGTTAGAAGACAGTTTTCTTTCAGAAGAGAAGAATTGCTTGCTCTGACCCTGGTTTGTTGTTTTGTTTGGTTTTTTTTTTACTAGTCTTGCTTTTCACAGGCTTGCTTACCCACAGTGGAAATGATAGGGTAAATGATTACCCTGAAAAATAACATCTTTGGTTTTGGATTGTTTTTTCAGCCAAGCCTAATTCACCCTCCAAGTGCAGAAACATTTGTGCTATACACTGGAAGAGAAGGCAAGATATAGAGAAGTCCTGGGGAGCACCAGCTGCTGGGGAACGGGTGTGGAAGAGTGCTTGAACTAGCTGACTATCTATTTGATGTTTGAAACTGAAGTAACTCTTCTAGGTTTGTTTTCTTTTCCTGCTGATATTTTGTCAATCTTTTAAGAAGCCCTTTCTTTCTTTTCTATTTTCTTTTAGAAATTAAAGATGAATGTGAATGAAAATATCAGAGCATTGCATAAAAATGGTTTTATTATTGATTGATAATTAAAACTAGATTTATTACTCTAATTCTTCTCAGTTACACTCTTCCTGAAAAGACTATATATTTCTTTAATTTAGCAAATTTTTCTTTTGTGAGCAGAAGATCAGAAACTACCTTGACTGTTGCAGTTTCACAGCAGATTATCAGTAGGTTCACTGTATTGTCTGAATACTGTATCAAAAACTATGTTCAAACATTGAAAAAAATATTTGGAAATTAACTTATGCAAGCTGTGGTCACCTGAACCTTCTGACGTGCCTTATGAGGACCTGAACAGCTCTCAGAAAATTTATTCTGAATTCACTAACACCTTTTGCCATCAGGGACGGGAAAATGTAATTTGACAGTTACACCAAAGTGTATATGATGATACCTCTCAGGTTTTAAACAGACTCTTAGCAGCAGACGCTATGTCTTCCAGCATTTCTGTTTCATCATGACAGCACTAGTCACCCAGATAGACAATATTATTCAGTTAACCACAGATGTGTCCCATTACTTTGTAGATATTTAACTGGCATAGCAGTGATTATGATGAATTTATTTAAGGTAATGTTTATCAGTATTTTCCCACTAAATTTTATTATTTATTTAATTATGTTTAATTTTAGTATTGCCATTTTTTGTTCTAAAAATGTTCCACTAACCCATCTCACTACTTTACAGTGAGATGGGTACTCTTGGTTCTGCTGCACTCTCATTTTATATCCTGGCCATTAAAAAAAAAAAAAAAAAGACAAAACCATAAAACTCTGCAACTTCAGGAAATAGAAATAAATACAAGAGAACAAAAAACTACAATCTCCTGGATGTTTACTTGTTTATTTGTTGTTTGTTTAATCTATGTACTTTTATTAGTTTTTAAGAAAACAGCAATTTTGTGGTTAAGTGCAAAAGGACTATGGATATTTTTCCATTTGTCATCACTTAATACTTTTTACTACAGTACCAGTTGCTACAGCACAAACATTCTTGAACACTGGAGTCTCAACTTGGAATGGGATGCTTCCCATTGCAGCATGAATATACACTAGGAAAAACAGTCATTTCATTCAACTGCAAAATGGTTGAATTATCAAATCATTGGTGACATATCAACCTCCCTTCTGTCTTGGCAATTGAACTAGAGAGGATATATTTAATAAAAAAAATTGAAATAGAAACTCCACAACCGAATGTAAAAGTAGAAGTAATTTTAATGTTTTCTCATGATCTATGGAATTATTTGTAGGAGATACTAAAAGAAATACCCATAAACTGTTCTTAAGAAAAATACATACCTCCTATAATGTTGCTTTACTAGAACTCTCTTTGGGTATAATATGTAACTGTAAAGCTCTTGGGAATGTTAAGAAATTTCACTTTATTAATATGGGGCATATAAGGCTTTCACTATACGGAATTTCTTGTCTCTCCAGAAGTGAGAAAGGATTAAGGTAATCACCATCTGTAAACCAGAGATATTAATAAGTTATTACATTTTATGTTATGTTATATTAAGACCAGCATTATTTACTTATTTAGATGATAGATCATGTGCTGCTCATATTCTATCACGTTATAAATACACCAGAACCCTATACAGAAAAAAATGCAACGTATAAGTATGAAGTTTAAGGGAAACAGGCAGCCATTTCTTTAACTATGGCTTGGGATGATGGAGTTGCTTCCATTTCAGACATTTGCTATGTTGTCTTGACTAATATATCACCTTGAATCACAGAAAAATTAAGCAGAAGGTTTTATCATTATTCAAAGCGGTTTTTATACCCTTATTTATCTAAAAGTTAATCATGTGCTTAGACTGTCAAGTGTTCGGACCAAGACTGTTTGCTTGTTTTGTCCAGTTCTATATTTTGGTGAAAATTAATTTTTATTTTTGCTTCTTCTGCCAGTGATCTCCACAATAGTTCATTATCCAGGCTGACAGCTATGAATTAGCCTAATCAAAACACAGTACCTCATCTGAACCTCTGAGCTCACAACTTGTCAGAAACTGAACTTAGCGATCACACCTGTGCTGGAGTGGGCTAACCAAGGTGGGCTCAATGAATATGTGTTTCTTTGATGCTCTTTTGAGGAGGCTTCCTACAGAAATTACTGACTATTTCTCATACACTCTGGAGCAACAGGGTATTAATGAATGATGCCTGTGGCCCACAAGACCAAGTGGTCCTCCAGGCATCCATCCCAGGACACGATTGGCATAATGTGCCTCAATGTGTGAGAAAGGTGGCAATCTGGGATCCCAAAGTGTTACCAATAGAACTACTTCACTAGAAGTGACCATGGAAGTGGACTTTCCTCAAGTCTATGTGCCATTGGACATAATGTAGCTACACATTTTTATATACAATATGTAAAATATGGGGGGGATTAATTACAAATTTTTCAGCAATATCTTTTAGAGAAACTGGTGTTTCATATCTGATCAACCTAGAATATTCTGAAAATATATTTCCTATGAAAAATTTCACCTATGAAAAATTGTGGCTAGCACTAAGTTGCATTGTAAGTCTCAATAAATGTAGATCTCACTTTGATTTGATTTACAGCACATCAAATCATAAGCAGCTTGTCTAAAACAAGTAAAGACTTTGCCCCATGTTAAACCTAGTAAGCAAGACCTTACATCAAGTTCTTACAAAGTTTGATTGCTATACAGAATGTGTATCACAACTTAGGCTTTTTATTCTATCCCTTAAAAGAATAATAGGCAGTGAATTTGCTGTTTCATTTCATTCTGCATAAAACCATAACTCAAAACACTTTTTACATCTCCTTTTCTATGTATGTTTGTTATTTCTGTTTCACATTTTGGTTAAAGTTTTCAGTACCTTCCATATATTTTGCCAGCACACATGATAAAATTATTGCTGATGTTTGACTTGAATTATATCCTATATTCTTGTATCCTTAAATACTAATGGTGCTCTGGCAAAACTGATATCCTTAAGTTTTACAGGGGTTTTTGTTTGTTTGTTTGTTTGTTTTGTAAAAAAAACCCTCAGGCATTCCTCATCAGATATTATTTCAGTGTCAGAGAAAGTGTAGATACTGATTTGAACATATTCCAAGGATCACAGTTTTGCAAAAACCTTCCTTGAAATGTATGAAACATAATTAAATGACACATCTACAGTATTTCACAACAACTGAAAATATCCAGATCCCAATGGAAAGACGTCATAATTTTCTTACTGATTTTTAAATTACTTTGATTGTTGTCAAATTTTTGGATTTAATTCTTTGTTTGAGAAGAGGCCCTGAAAATGAAAACATGCTTTGAATATTTCTTGCATTTTAAGTTACTAAATAAACATATTTAATTCAAATAACAAATTCCAAATAACATATTTACATTGCTTTCATTAAATAGGTGGATTCTCAGACTTCCTTAATTTCTCTCATCCTTTTTTTTTTCTTGTACAATGATATAAAGAAAACTCTAATAGATAAAATATTCTCCTTTTAAATCCTTCTCGCCTGCTGTGATTTAAAGCATTCCATGACTTCATTGGCTACAACTGTTATATGCAGTACGTGACTACCTAAATACAGTAATTAAGTGGGTTAGATTACTTTAGAATTGAAAGGAACAAGAACCTTTTTTCAACATATTCCCAAAGCATATATTAAAGGAGAGAACTATTTTATTTACACTGGTACAAATTGTGTGGGTATCTTGTATGGTTGTATCTATTGGATTCTGTAGATCATAAAATCCTCTCCTCCTCCTGATTATTATGTCTCTTTTCTCAGTTTCATAAGTTCCTGCAAGTTGCACCACACACTTTGTAAATACATATTGCTTTTAATTATCATTTTTATTTCTGCAGTCCTTTAGAAACTAACTCAGAGACCAAAGCTAATGAAGTGTCTATAAACAAAATGGTATTGAAAACATAGACAATGTCTTAAAGGTCTTAACATCAAAGACATCAAACTCACAAAGACTTATGCATGCTTTTAGCTTTATATGCCATGAATCATTTTATGTGAACACAGTTATGTCAGCTAGGAATGGAAGGAAAAAAATCTCACTTCTAGTTAATACTCACGCCAGAAAAACCTACTGTAAACTCAACTCTCCTGACGGAACTCTGTTCGTATCATGGGAGGACATGTCACACTTATATGGATAGAAAAACTCTTCTGACAGTTGCTGCTGAAGTTCCATTTAAACATGTTGGCCACAAACTCTTAATTTCATTTCACATTTGATTTGAATTAAGAAAAATGTAAACAATATAATAATGTTATTTCATTGCAAAATGAAAATTTTCTAAGTTTGATTCTAATTCTGATTTTTTCTTTGCTCTATGAATATCCCATATTCATTATATGGAAATCAATGCACTTAAAAATAGCATGAAATTTATGAAAAGTGTATCATTTTAACAATGAATAGCAATTTTCATAATTTTAAATTCAATTTTCAAATTCTGATCAACATCAGTATGACAGTAATCACTATGCATTGCACTTTCACATATTTCTATGTAATATAAATGTGATTTTTTTTTTTGTAAATCTATCACGGCCAGAGTGCTTGTTTGCACATAGTCCATTTAAAGTATTACAAATATCTATCACTACGACAACATCAGAACAAAAAATTCTGTCCTCAAATGTGGTTTAAAAATAATCTTGATCAATAAAAATTTACTAAAATTAAGACCAAAACCAAATGTTCATATTAACTACTGTATTCCTAATGTTACCAAACAGGAGTCATTCTTTTGCAAAGAATGACTTCACAACCTCAGTGTATCCTAGTCCCTCCAGCATTTAACACTTTTTTAAGGTAGCATCTTTATTTTCCTGCTTAGATGGTTAGTGACTGATCTGTCTCTGAGCATTTTATTTTATTCCATTTTGCTCTGCATAGCTTCCTATCATCATATAGTCATAGACCTAGAGGACCTCCCCATGAAATACTAAAATACAAACAAGCAGCATTTTATCTGCTTTGAATTTACATTCATACACACACACACATATATATGTGCACATATATGCAGAGGCAGACACAAAAATAGCTCATACAAAGGTACTCATTCTGGAAGAGGTATTTTCCTGCATATCCTTGAGCAAGTCAGCAGATTTTTCTTCACAAGATTTCTTTATTTTTCTTTAAAGAAAGAAAAGTATTTGCATTGTAAATAATTATGTATCTGCATATCAATCTATCATTTCACCCATTCCCTATATATTCTTAAATGTTTGCACAGTAAACCAAAAGCCAATTAAAAAGGCATCTCAGTCTTTCCCTAGTACTGGCTAGGCCAATGTTTAAGCATTCAAGCTCTTTACAAATCCTCAGCAAGAATAAATCAAACAGCTTTTCTGAATGGTATTTCAACCCCTTTTTGGACCTTCCTGTTGCCACCACATGCTCTGAAGAACACCGTAATACTGGCTGATGAGTAGCACCATAATAACCAGTTCCTTGCTGTTTTGGTTTTGAGAGTTTTGAGTCTGGTTTAGGTTTTTGTTTTTTTTCTGTTTGTTTGGTTTTGGGTTTTTTTTTAATAATTTTTCATGATAGCTTCGGTTTTAAGCAGCTTTACTGCAGTGATAGGGTGCCCTGGTGGCTCCCAGATTTTCTTTGTCAATAACTGAAAGATATAATAGTAGCTTGCTAAGCATCTTGCTCAGTGATTTGAGCTGTATAGTAGCTGTCCTGAAATTGTCCTGGCTAGTTGTAGTCCAATAGCACTGTTTGCAATTGCTGTTGTTACTACTGTCATTATTACTACAGGGTGAAGTTCACCCTGATGCAGAGGACAGCACAAGGTCAATTTGTTTTATGAAATCCTAGCTCAGCCTTTTCTGACACTGTTTAAATTGTACACAGCTCTTGTGCTTTCTCCTGGCATAGAATTGAATGTAACATACCTTAGGAATTTTCCGGTATTTTAAATTGGTAAAAATCTGCTGTAGGTTTGTTGGTTTGTTTTTTTTTTTGGGTGGGGGGAGGGAGAAAACTAATGAACAAAATTTAGTATTCTGTACAGTCATATGTAAAAGCATCAAGAGGAGTAAGATCCCAAGGAAGTGGAGAGGGTTGTGCTGATCTCCCTTCTACTCAGTGATAGGACAGATGGGAATGGTTCAAAGCTGTGCCACAAGAGGTTTAGACTGGACATCAGGAAGAATTTCTTTACTGAGAGGGTGGTCAAACACTACAATAGGCTTGCTAGAGAGGTGGTCAATACTTCAAGCCTGTCAGTGTTTAAGAGGCGTTTGGACAATGTCTTTAACAACACACTTTAACTTTTTGTCAACCTTGAACTGGCCAGGCAGTTGGACTAGATGATCGTTATAGGTCTCTTCCAACTGAAATAGTCTATTCTATTCTATTCTATTCTAGGATTAAATATGGCACTAATTGCACATGAAAAAACATCTAGCATAAATAAAGTGCAGATGCAGGGAAGTTAAGAAAGCAAGATGGTCACACTCAAAGAGTTGTGGTCAATGGCTCAATGTCCAAGTGGAGACCAGTAAAAAGTGGTGTTCCTTGGGGGTCAGTGTTGTGTCTGGCAATGTTTAACATCTTTGTTGGTGGCCCGGAGGGTGGGATTGAGTGTAACTTCAGCATGTTTGCAACTGACACCAAGCCACGTGATGTGGTTGACACACTGGAGAGAAGGGATGCCATTCAGAGGTATCTGGACAGGCTTGAGAAGTGAGCCCATGGGAACTTCATGAAGTTCAACTAAGCCAAGTGCAAGGTCCTGCACCTGTATTGGGGCAATTTCAAGCACAAATAAAGGCTTAGCAGAAAATGGATTAACAGAAGCCCTGAGGAGAAAGAACTGGGAAAGTTTGTTGACAAGAAGTTCAACATGCCCCAGCAATGTGTGCTTGCAGCCCAGAAAGCCAACCATATCTTCAGCTGCATCAAAAAAAGCATGACCAGCAGGTCAAGGGAGATGATTCTTCTCTACTCCACTTTCATAAGAACGCACCTTGACTACTGCATCCAGCTCTGGAGGCCAAACAAAAAATGACATGGACCCATTGGAGTGAGTTCTAAGGAGAACCACAGAGATAATCAGAAGGAGGAGTATCTCTCTAGTGAAGACAGGATGAGAAACTCAGTGATGTTCATCCTGAAGAAGAGAAGACTTCAGGGAGACCTTCCAGTACCTGAAGGGGGCATAAAACAAAGTTGAAGAGGGATGTTTTACAGAGGCACAAAGTGGCAGAACAAGAGGGAATGGCTTTAAACTGAAAGAAAGTAAGTTTAGATTTAGATATTAGGAAGAAATTCTTTACTGTGAGGGTGGTGAGGCACTGAAACAAGTTACCCAAAGTTGTGGATGCCCCATCTCCAGATATGTTCAAGACCAGGTTAGATGTTGCTTTGAGCAACCTGGTCTAGTGGAAAATGTTGCTGTCCATGACAGAGGGGTTGGAACTAGATTATCTTCCAACCCACACCATTCTATGCTTTATTCGTTGCTCATGAAAATAACCGAAGACCTTATAGGTTTTTTGGAAAATGTTATTGCAATTTATATTTTTATTATTATTATTTTTGCGACTGACTTTGAGAGCAGAAATTGTCCATTCTGGCATATTAAATGACAATTTCAGAGAACTTTTGAGAGGAAGGACACGAAAGACGAAGCAACAACTACTTCTGTAAACATTTCTTTAGCCAGATTCAGAAGAAATAAGCTGGTAGTCTTAATTAAGTACGTACCCTGAATATGTAAGAGGTTTGAACTTCAGCCTGACTAAAGTATATTTTGTTATGAATCCGTGTTTTGAGTCATGTGATAATTTTTATAGATTTTTGGAGCTTTTTTTAATGCACTGTACTTCCATGAATTCTGATTTTCTGAGTAAAATCATAATAGTATTAGCTGCTAGAGTCGTATCAGAGATTGCAACCTTACCTTTCACATTTCTTCTCTTTAGAATACTTTATGTTATCCATTCTGCTACTGTCCCTGGAAAATAGTAAATTATATATTCATGAGATTGAGCTATGTTAAATATGCATGGTAGAGAAGAAACATTTTGTTAAATGTCAGAACATACTCTCCATGTTCAATGTGCAGGTTTTATAACAAAGGGTATTTATTCCTATCTGTCTCACCTGTATGACATGCTTTTGAGTAGAGATATCATTGTGACCTTTCTGCTTTGAAGTTGTAAGTGAATTTGCACAGTCACACCAGCTATGATGATTTACAGAATTTCTTTTAGTGAAGACTGAAAAAAAAAATCTTGCTAACAAGTATCTTGTATTGAAACAGCAGAGTGATTACACAAAAAGTGACAAATCTAGCAATATACTGTGAGATGTTACTACATTTTACAAGATAACTGTACTTACGTCTCCTTTTTTGATCCCTCAGGGTTGTTTGAGGTAAAAGGGCTGGTGCTTCTCACGAGTTAATAACTGGTTTCCCTCTCTTCAGATGGAGCAAAAGTAGACTGCCTTAAATACAAGTCTTATGAGGAGCAACTGAGGGAGCTGGGGTTGTTTAGCCTTGAGAAAAGCAGGCTCAGGGAAGACCTTATTGCTACCTACAACTGCTACCTAACTACCTGAAAGGAGACTGTAGCCAGGTTGGGGTTGGTGTCCCAAATAATAAGTGATAGAACAAGAGGAAATGACCTCAAAGTTGCACCAGTGAAGGTTTAGATTAGGAGAAAGGTTTAGATTAGGAGAAAAAGAGTTGTCAAGCATTGGAACAGGCTACCCACGAAAATGGTTGTCACTGTCCCTGGAGGTATTTAAAACATGTGCAGACATGGCAGTTAGGGACATGTTTTAGTGGTGGACTTGGCTATGTTGACTGTTGGACTCAATGATTGTAGAGGTCTTTTCCGACCCGAGTGATTCTGTGATTCTATATGCTTTTATTTACAGATACAATGTGGAGTGAGGGTGAGGTCACTGAAATATTTAATGTAAAAGAGAAAATTCCTCTTTTAAGAAAGAGCATTAATTTACAAATTTTGAATATATACAAAACTCCCTCATTTTTATGGAGTTTCTCATATGTATGCTTCATGTATGCCTTGTTTTGGATGGTTTATGATCTCATCTATGGAGTATGAGGTCAGATTTAGTTAAGGAATGACTCACCATGCAGCTTCTGCCACTGAACAGTTTAAAGAAGAGGATAGGCAATCATTTGCAAGACTGTCATTGTGCCTGTACATCAGTATTTCTCATTTCAGCTATACTTCTGAGGAACCAAAAGTTCTTCATCTTGAGACATTGTTATGTTTGGAATTGGTTTGTGATTGTGCTTGCAAATAGTCTGGATTAAAAGGTTTTAGAGGGTTTTCCATGTGGTCTTTTGACCGTTACAGATTTCAGGCACTTGAAACAGAATGATATTTTGATGACATCTTCATCAATCAGAGCAATCTGCCTTTCATTCTTCAAAAGGAGACAAAAGAAGAGGATGTCTGACATATTTCAGCACTGTCAGGGCTTCCGCTTTTACAACAACCTTAATATATATCCATCACATGAATATTAGGACCTAGCAAATTGACCACCTAGCGTGGGATATCAAAAGGTCATGATATAAACTTCAAAATATCATAGAAAATACAGAATGAAAGATAATATTTTTCATCTTATCCCTCACCTTTTTTATAGGTAACAGTTTTGTATGACTCCATAGCTCCTGTGCCCACGTTTTTACATTAGCAAGAAAAATCTATTAATAGAGATCTCATTTTCCAGAGCTTCTTTATACAGATATTTTGAGAGAGATTGATATCTGAACAGTAAGACTGCTTATCCTCAGGCCAACTGTCCTCTTGAGCTGGTAGACAGGGACAGGGAACAGAATGGATCCCCTGTAATCCAGGAGGAAGGAGTGACCTGCTGAGCCACTTAGATGCTCACAAGTCAATGGGATCAGATGGGATTCATCCTAGGGTGATGAGGGAGCTGGTGGAAGAGCTCACCAAGCCTTTCCATCATTTATCATCATTCATGGATCACTGGAGAGGTCCCAGATGACTGTGATGCCTATGCACAAGAAGGGCCAGGAAGAAGATCAGGGAAACTACAGGCCGGTCAGCCTGACCTTTGTGCCTGGCTAGGTTATGGAGCAGATCATCTTGAGTGCAATCACACAGCACATACAGGACAACCAAGGGATTAGAATCAGCCAGCATGGGTGTAGGAAGGGTAGGTCCTACCTGAATAATGTGATCTCCTTTTATGACCAGGTGACCCACCTAGTGGATGAGGAGAAGGCTGTGGATGTAGCCTACTAGGACTTCAGCAAAGCCTTTGACACCATTTCCCATACCATATTCCTGGAAAAGATGGCAGCCCATGGCTTAGACAGGTGCATTCTTGACTGGATTAAGAACTGGCTGGATGGCCAGGCCCAGAGAGTGGTGGTGAACAGCGTTGTATCCAGTTGGCAGCCAGTCACTTGTGGTTCAGTGTTGGGCCCAGTTCTGTTTAATATCTTTATTGATGACCTGGATGAGGGCATTGGGTCTACCATTAGCAAATTTGCAGATGATACCAAGTTGATTCTGGGAAGGGTAGGAAGGCTCTGTAGGGGAACCTGGACAGGCTGGATAGATGGGCCAAGACCAACAGCATAAGGTTCAACAGTACCAAGTGCTGGATCCTACACTTGGGCCAAAACAACCAGATGTGGCACTATAGGCTGGGGGAAGAGTGGCTTGACAACAGTCCAGCAAAAGAGGACTTGGGAGTACTGGTCAACACCAGCTGAACATGAGCCAGCAGCGTGCCCAGGGCCAATGGCGTCCTGGGTTCTCTCAGGAATAGTGTGGCCAACAGGACCAGAGAAGTGATTCTTCCCCTGTTCTCAACACTGGTGAGGCCACACCTCGAGTACTGTGTCCATTTGTGGCACCCTAAATTCAGGAAGGACATTGAGGTGCTGGAGTGGGTCCACAGAAGGGCAACAAAGCTGGTGAAGGGTCTGGAGGTACAGTTGAGGGAGCTGTGCTTGTTTAGCCTGGAGAAGAGGAGGCTCAGGGATGACCTTATCACTCTCTACAACTACCTGAGAGGAGATGGTACCCAGGAGGGGTTGGCTTCTTCCCCCAGTACACCAATGATAGGACAAGAGGACATAGTCTTAAGCTGCACCAGAGAAGGTTTAGGTTGAACATTAGGAAGAATTTCTTCACAGAAATGGGTGATTAGGCATTGGAATTGGGTTGCCCAGGGAGGTGGTGGAGTCATTCTCCCTGGAGGTGTTTAAGGAAAGATTGGACATGGCACTTAGTGTCATGGTCTAGTTGACATGGTGGTGTTGGATCATAGGTTGCATTTGATGATCTCAGAGGTCTTTTCAACCTAATTGATTCTGTGATTCTGTGATATAAGACATCAGTTTCCAGAGAGTGAGTACAATCAAATAATTTTCCGATGGCTAAGTGTCTAGAGCACAACCAAGGAAAAGAAGAATGTATCAACTGCTTCTTACTGTCCCTTTAGTCTGCTGAAGATTCTAGAGTACGAAACTCCGTGGCTGTCAGTGGATTGAATTCACCCAAGGCAAATCACTGTCTCTATCTGATCATCACCATAACCCTGATTTAATCTTCAAATGTTGCATCTGCAGGGCATGAATAGCGTCATTGGTCTTGATATATATCCATAAAGTTTTAACTGTGCATTTAAACTGCTAAATTATTAGCTGCAAAACTTTAGGTAGTGTCATCTTAGCTCCCAAAACCAGCTTCTATGAGATTGTAAGACAGTATGTTTTCCAAGCAATTAAGTTTATTTATAATTGGAAAACAATTCTGAATCATTTCCTCAATGCAATGATGTGCAAGGTTTGAGATTATAAATAGGCAATTATCATATTACATCTGATGAATTATAGATTTGAGCTGTCAGAGAAATAGATTTCTAACTGGCTATTAAATATTCCAATAAACAACTACAAAGACAGACAACTACTTACAGAAAAAGAAATACATTGCATATTTAGGTAACATTTGACTGCTAAGTAACTATGTAGAAAAGAGTTAGAAACAAGTGTATATTCACATTAATTTCTATCAGTTTACCTAAATAAATAAATAGGTAGACTATGGTAATTTCTGAATGTAATTCAACGCATAGAAAAATCAATCAGCTCTGAACCCTGTAATAATCCTAATGTGCACAATCGTGATTCCACACTTACCTTTTAAATGTCTTTTCTATCCCAGTGAGAAGGCTAGTGAAAGCAAGACGCACACACACACTCACGTGTGTGCATGTGTGTGTGTATGTGTGTGCATGCACAAGTGTGTGTGTGACAGAGGGAGACATTTCATGGTATTTTGTTCAGAAGTTAATTTTTTTTTAACAAAGTGAAGGGTAATACATATTTTTTACACTGTATTAGTACTATAAACTGTTATATACAACAGCTAAATGCTGTGACCCGTAGTGCAAAAAGAGTTTCCTGCAGATGTCATTGAAAAGACCATGCCACATTCATAGACCTTCATTTGATCCATAGTTTTTTGACAACACAGATTTGCACCAAATAATCTTGTTAACATACTACAACAAATGCTACTGTGTTGTATACACTGAATCAATAATAACTCTAGCCTGATAATATACACAAGTATTCCCAGGATCTAATACTAAACTTCAGAGTGTCTAAATTAGACAACTAGTATAACTATGGTTATGATATCATAGAATCACAGAAGCAAGAAAATCAGGAACGGAAGATGATATTAGAAAGAAATTCTTTACTGTGAGGGTGGTGAGGCACAGGAACAAGCTGACCGTCTGTGGATGGTCATCTGAGAATCTGTGGATACCCCATCCCTGGAAGTGTTCAAGAAGAACTTGGATGGAGCTCTGAACAACCTGGTCTAGTGGAAGGTGGGTTGGAACAAGATGATCTTTAAGGCCCCTTTCAACCAAAACTATTCTATATTTCTATGTTTGATTCAGAAAGTTCCATAGAAAGGTAGGATAAATTGACATGGCTAAACACTAGGACAATAGATCCTTGGGTATTCTTAGGTTTATATGTAGTACCTCCTGTGAAATTTTCCTTGATGATGCAGTTAAGGAATCTGAATTTACAGTACAAAGTATATATATATTAGATGTAAGTCTCCCTACTTATGTCCTGGCCAGTCCCTCCTCAAGGAGTACTGCAGCACTCATAGACTATATATTAAATAGATGATATAGTGGAACACTAGGCAAAACATGAGACACTCAATTTTTGAGAAATTATCATTGGGACTTACAGGCCATTTTTTAGATTGCATTTATAAGTGAATGCCAAGGATATATTGTCACATGCAAAAGTTCTTTTTGTGGAAAAATGTCCTTACTATTTATTGAAGTACAATCAACTCTTCCAAGACAAGAGGAAAGCTCACCTGGATGAAGGAAATTACTTCAGAGAATTTTCATGGTATCCCCAGAAATTCCCAGTAGTCAGAGAAAGTGGTTAAAAACATTGGAACAGATTATTTGACTCACCAGACGGAATCCACCTGCTATGTGTTACATAGACTTAGTCTGTTAAATCCCATTTGGTTTCTTAATTAATGCATGAAACAACTATAACTGAAATGAATCAGAACTTTCTCTTATTTATTCATTAAAAATATTTGGCAAGTTTTCTTTTTGTTTGATTCTTCTTCAGTGAACAGTTTATCCTTTTAGGACCAGATTATAAAGGATTCCATATGGGGTTGCAGCTTTAGGTAGTCTTGGAGAGAGGCATCATTACAGTAGCCATAAATGGAAGAGGATGAAGTGGAATTTAAAAGTGAGTTTAAATGTGAGGGATTAACAGAAAGCAGTTTCTATGTGCTAACCTTCTACATTCTGGCTTGCTACAGAAAGGATCTGTAGATCATCAAGACATTTGTCTGGGTTATTTCAGTAATCTTGTGTTGAAAAAAAATTTGAATTAGGTTACTGCAGAATTTTGCCATGGTTGCTTCATTGATACATTGAATAACTATACTCCCTGATCATAATCCTTTAAGTATTTTGTCCTGGATTATTCTATTTATATAAGTAGTTTTAAACACTTGATTGCGATTATTTTTTTTAAGTGAAGTGAGTCATATGCAAGTTCTGCTAAGAAATGAGTCTTTCAAATACACTAAAACATAATTTCTGGAAATAGAATGCCCACATAAGAAATCCTGAGGCAAGTTTTTTTCTTCCCTCCTGTTTATTTCAATATCAGTTACATTCGTATCTCTCAATAGAAGATAGTGACTTTTTTTCAGAACAAAGGTACTGCAAATATTTACAAATAGATATTAAAAAAAAAATCTTGCAACCCCTATGTGTCTTGTAATACTTCAAAGCCAAAAGCTTTATTCTGAAAATCACCTCCATCATTTGGTGGCAAAGAACTATTTGCAGGTTAATAAATATCTTCATAATGAAACCAATGTCCTTTTTAATAGAAAGAAGAAGATTGATTCAAACGCTGAAGTTCCTTAAGCTTGTTCATTGACTAAAGAACATATTGAATAGATTGAGTATCTCACCTGACCTTAGTAAAGAGGTCAGAGAGGAAGATGGATTTCAGCACCAAGCCTAGGCCAGAAAACCTACGAGCAATTTTGCATTCACAGCCTATGCATCATCTAAGTTACACGCTGGGATGACTCTTAAAGTGACCTCATCGACTCCTCTGCTTTTACCTACATCCTAGTTATCATGAAAGACAAATCAAGAAGAATATTTCTAAAAAAAAGCCAGTACGTGCTCTGGAGCTTCCCACTCTGGGCAACCTGGGGATCAGGTCAATATGAGTGCCCCAATATGCCATAGATAAATGCGTGAGTGTATTGCTACATGGAAGATGTAGCAATAGGAAGATAGTGTCTGCCTGTATTCGGAAAGCATCATTTTACATTCAGATATACTAATGTAATGTAATGGAGTCCCCTGTGGTAAATGTCAATCAATACCTATTCCAAGGTTAAAGTACAACCAGAAGTTCTGTGATAGGAATTCAAAGCGCAGAATCAATTCACTTTCATTTTGTTTAGTGGTGAGTTTTTTGGGGGTTTTTGTTAGTGTCTTCTAAAAGGTGTTTATGAGTCTCGGTGAAACTTGGTGTGAACTTACTGTATGTCATAAAACACTCTTCAGTGGTGCCCATTTGTGTATGTAGGTGTGCACATATATATCCATGCAGAAAGAGCAAGTGTGGCATGTGGGTTAAGTAGATTTTTAAGGTTTTATTTTATCACTGTCTGATTTATTGCACAAAATTATTGAAATATTAGCACTAATTACAAAGCATGCAACACTTCATATTTTAGCTATGCCTAATCTACAACATTTCTCATAATTCATCTATAGCACAATTGCACGTGGAGATGGCTGATGAGAAAATCAGATTAGGTCATTAAAGCCAGTTGCTACATTAATGGACAAGCAGCATGGATCTATCACTCTAGTGACAATTATATAATATATATATATATTTACATGCATACATATATAGAAATACAGCTTTGTCTCATTCATTGTAGTATAAGGCAGATCCTTACATGGATGCATATTTATATATACTGAAAGAGAATTCATGGATCACTGATGGTATTTTGATTAATTTAATATTGATTATGAAAATTTATTTCAGAACACTACTTTGAAATTAGTAAGTGTCAGAATCTCAAATGAATTGTGTTTATGTTCGTTTCAGGTAACAGTTTGTCAAATTACTGCACAAAGCATGGAGCAAGTTTGAGTTCCGATGACAGAAAAATGTAGCTCTGCCTCAGCGGTGAGTGAATACATCTGTAACTGTCTTTGCTTAGCAGAATCGTGCTTTTTCAGATGGGATAAGTGGAGTTAAATTCTAATCCAGCCTCACTAACATAGTTTAACCAGAATATACTAAAAGTCAATGCTAAGTAGGCAGTTTCCTTTAATGTTATGTGAGCGTTTATTGCAAGGCCTGGTATACCACTGTAATGCCCCAGGACACTTTATAGAGCACAGGATCCAGATAGATCTGTTTAGAATCACACTGGACTGTCACAGTAAATCCCAAGAAACTATCTCTCTGGATAATGAGCAATAGCAAAATTAAACTATCACATTATACACATATATCTCCATTTATAAGCTTCACCAAGTGAAGCTGTAACTAAGGAATTGGCCTTTTTTAAATATATTTTCAAGGTTACACTCTGCACTTGTTTCCCCTGAAATGGCTATAAATTTGCTGAATGAACTCATATGAGCAAACAGTAGATAACAAATGGACTCTCTGAGGTAATCTAAGATTGTGCACTCAGCTTCTAATTCTGTACCTTGACTTTTAACACTATTTTACTTTCTGTGATAACATTACGAGTGTGAGAAAACATCCAGACAGGCCACAAATATAAGCCTGACACACACAGACACACACACACAGAGCAATAATCACTCACTTCACTGTGATCTAGGGATGAGCACATACACATATATGCAGAACCTACAATCAAAAATCCAATTAGAAGAATGTTTACTTTGTCCACAATTAGGCAAATTAATGCTAAGGAGTAATCTAACTAAGAAATTTACAGTCCATGGGGAACAAGAAGAAAAGCTGCTATGTCTGATGAAGTCATAGAGATCATTTAAAAAAACAAAACAAAACAAAACAAACCGCAAATACAAAACAAACAAAAAAAACCACCCAACACAATAATTTGATTTTCTTTCCAGGAAGATGAAGGTGTAACATCACTGTAACACCAAGGTAAGAGAGAGTGGAGGATCACACTTTCATTTAAACACTACTTCTGATCTGAGATAGTCCAAGGTCTTCCATATCAGTTCTCACACACTTCTTTGAGGCCAATGGGTGTTATTTTCCCTCTTCTAAACAAGTACAAAGGGAAATATGTAAAGTTTAACTCACTCAAGTCTATTAATCCAGTTATAGACAAAAGGGTGAACAACCTCTAAGGGGTTTCCATTTATCTGTTCTCTGAATCTCAAGCGTAAACTTACTGTGCATTCAGTTACCAATGCTCCTGAGTATCTTGTGTAAGCACTGTACTTTGTTAGTGTAGTTAGCTTGGGAGTTTTGAACTTTTTCCTTTGTTTAAGCATATTTTTCTTTGGATTATCAGTACAGGGAATGCTGCAATGATCCCTGCTATTTCTGTCTTCATTTCTGAAAAAAATGAGAATGGGCTGCCCAGGGTAGTTGTCACCAGCCCGGGAGGTATTTAAAAGATGTGTAGATATGACACTTAGGGACATGTTTTAGTGCCGAACTTGTCACTGTTAATGGTTGGACTCAATGATCTTTTCCAGTCTAAATAATTCTATGATTCTATGAATATGAAAGGCAAAATCTCTCAAAATTCATATGGTCTTGTAATAAACTGTCAGGTGCTTCAGCTATAGTTCAGAGAAGGTCTTCAAGAGGGTGCAGGCCCATGCATTCCAAATAGCTGTAATTTTTTTGTGTACTTAGAAATCTGTAGCAGCTGCCACTTCTAGTGAATGAATTATGCTGGAAAATTTATACTGTGCAATATGCTGAGTGAAAACTCTCTTTTAATTTGTACATTGTTTGTTGGCAGGAATCTGTGATAGTATCAACTTCTGACATAATTACTGACTATCTCAGACTGACAATGACTGATACTTTGCAGCAGGCTGATAGGCAATTATTACAGTGTCCACAACATCAATCTCTGTGCTCAGTAAAGCTAGCAGTGCAATCTTTCTGGAGCTTCTGGAGGTAGAGGGGATGTGTATGTAAACCTGTCTTTTAATTACATCTATATTAGGATGGACTTTTCATCTCATCTCTCAGCATGTTAATATTTCTTTTAGGCTTGATGTTTCTCAGTCATATACATGTAGTAAAGGCGTAAATGAAACCTATCTGAAAGCACCACTCAGATAGCTGTGATCTCCACTATGTTTGCCCAGTTCTGACTGATTCAACTGCTCAGATCTGGAAAACAAAGTGATAGAGGACCTTTGTTGCGTGACTCCCACTGCACTGACTTCACCTATCATGTAACACAGATAAACTGGGAAAGCAGAGGCTGATACCAGCTATTAACTGGCCTCATATATGAATCCAAAGGGATTGTCCCTAACTTCATGATTAACAGGGCCATTAGTGACTTTGTGGTGACAATCTACACAGAAAATAACACATAGTTGGAATATAGCCCAACTATATGGAGTGGAACATTGGGAGATATGTGATGGTGTAGTGGAGGGAGCTGGGGTCACCATCTTCCTAAAGGTTGGGAGCAAGTGTTCCATTTCCTAGAGGTACCCTGGGTGCTACTAGTCAGCGCTTGGACAGGGGCTTGCTTGGTGTGAGTATGTTGTGTGTCCTGCTCATTAAGTTTTAAGCTGTGTGTCAGTGATGGGCAAGGTTTGGTCCTTCTGACCACACCAGTTAAATATCTCTGTGACAAAAAATCAGAGAGGAAAGACTTATTTTAAGAGATGAACAAATATACGGCAAAAAACAGAGCACAAATGCTTTGAGAATTAAACTAAGAGCATCACAAGAAGTAATACTGCTGTATCAGAAGATGTTTTCCAGGATATCATTAGGTCCTCTACAGCTACTTCCTTTCAACACAAAATTCACAAAAATATAATTAAATATCAAATAAAATGAAATAAAATAAAATTAGATATTAAATATAAAATTATTAAACAAATAAAGCACTTCAAACTAAATAATAAAATGAAATCAAATAACTTGTGACATTCCACATTATGAAAAACACTTGTCAGTTTTGCATGTTTTTACTTTTAATGACTGGTACCAAGTTGTGATTTGAAGTTCTTGGACTTTTAGCTTAAAATATGTTTTCTTTTCAGTGGCAGTTACCTAAAATAAAATTAAATAAGTTAAAATTCATTATCAGAAATAAATAGTACGTAGGCTGTTTCAGGACTTCTAATGTTTCTCATTTGTAGGACTGATTTTTTTGTAATTCTGTGTAGTGTGTGTATCTATCATTGCAGATTTTCTTTGTTGTACCCAGTTCAATTTCATTCTTCCTATCTGAATTTTGTATGTGCAGAGCTGAATATTAGACATGTTGAAAAACTTAAATTAGCAATTTATCAGATCTTAAGTACTCACTGCATTTCATTTTCCTTATAGCTTCAAGCTATTGCTGAGAAAAACATTCCTTTAAAATCCTAGCAGTTTTGATATAACTGAAAAGAGGTAAAAATTGTAACAGGAAATTATATCTAGTGGTACTGAAGACAAACTGTATAATTAGAAATCCCCATGTGCCATTGTCATATTCATTTATCATTAGAAGACACATTTCAAAATAGAAAGGGGAGTAAACTCTTTCTCCACTTGTGTAGAAAAAGGAGTTGAAAATCACAGAAAAAGTAATCTTTGTTAAAGATCACAGATCTCTTGGTCTTTTGTTTGTTAATTTATCTATGATATGCAGTTGAAAATACACTGAATCTTACTTTCTACAGAGTTTGCATCATTTATCCATTCAGATTTTGACTTGTTGCAATATGAAAATATCAGAAATGTGTACTCCTTTTTCTACATTCCTTGTTTAGTGGAAGGCATTTCATTGCCTAAAATTAACAGTCCACAGGGTGAGAAAATAGCAACCCTAGCAATGGAAAGCTGCAAAAAACCTCATAGCTGGCTATATTTCTTCACAAATAAACAGTTACATTTATACAGAAGTACCAAACTTTGCTGAAAAACACCTGAGGCTCAGCACCAATAAGTAGCTCTTAAATTTTGTGTCACTCATAGCATAAATTAGATACTTTTTGGAGTGATATACTAATCCCGATTTTTATTTTTTTCTTTAATAGACTTATGCTGTAGTATCTGACTGTCAGGTAGAATTCCAGTCATGAGGGTGATTTCATGGAGAAACAGTTCAGAAAGTATATTGAAGATTGTTGTGTTTATTTATGTGGTAATTCACCTTAAGTTCGATGCAGGTAGTTTCACACAAAACAACATCTTGGCTATAGGATGAACTCTTGCAGTCTGGTGAAGTGAATTTATTACTGTTACCTATTTATTATTTATGATGTACTAAAGACCTAGAAATCCCATTCGGGATCAATCCCCTCCTACGCCTGGGTTGTATAGACAGACAAGAATAAGACAATTCTAGACTCCATGAACTTTGCAAGTAACTATTTGCAAGCTCTGATCCCCTTGACAAGAACAAGTCTTAGTTTCTCAGGAAACAGTATGAACATAGAGATTACCTTGCTGAAATCCTGAACATGAGTTAAATGATGTATCAGGTATGTTATTATAGTATGTTATAAGGATTACAAATAGATGAACAGACATATACTTTTCTGGATCCATAATACTCAACCCTGTAACTAAGGGACAATAGTCAGAAATTCGCAGACAAATCTCAGAACTGTGAAAATGTACTTGTGTGTCCAACTGCAAGACACTCTTACATGTGTGATGTGAAAATTTAAACTGGAGGTTTTATTGTAGAATCACAGAACTATTCAGTTTGGAAAAGACCTTTAAGATCATTGAGTCCAATCATTAGCATAACCACATCCAACATTAAACTGTCCTTAACTGCCACATGTAAACATCTTTTAAACACTTCCGAGGATATGGTTCTGCCACTGCCCCAGACAGACTGTTCCAACGCTTGCCAACCCTACTGGTGAAGAAATTTTTCCTAATATCCAATCTAAACCACCCCTAGCAGAACTTTGGTGCTGTTTCCTCTTGTCCTATTCCTTGTTGCATGGAAAAACAGACCCACCCCCACCCTGCTACAACTTCCTTTCAGGCAGTTGTAGAGAGTGATAGGGTTCCTCCTGAGCCTCCTTTTCTCCAGGCGAAACAATTCCAGCTCCTTCAAATGCTCCCATAAGACTTGTGCTCCATTCATTTTACCAGCTCTGTTGTGCTGGTCTGGACTCATTTCAGCACCTCAATGTCCTTCTTGAACTGAGGGGCCCAAAACAGAACACATGATGCAAGATGGGGCCTCACCACTGCAGGGAGATTGCTACTGTCCCAGTCCTGCTGGCCACACTGTTTTTGACACAGGTCAGGATCCCATCAGTCATCTTGACCACCTGGGCACACTGATGGCTCATGTTCAGCCAGCTGTTGACCAGCATCCCCAGGTCTTTTTCCACCAAACAACTTTTTAGCCACTCTTAGAATCATATAATTGTTAAGTTGAAACTAGCTTTAAGATCATGAGGTCCAACTGTCAACCAAGATTGTAGCACTACATGGAGTTGTTGTGACCCAAGTGCAGGATGTGGCACTTCGCCTTGTTGAACCTCATGCAGTTGTCCTCAGCCCATTGATCCATCCTGTCCAGATCCCTCTGCAAAGTCTTCCTGCCCTCCAGCAGATCAATACTACTGCCCAAACTTGATGTCATCTGTAAACTGACTCAGGGAGCGCTTGATCCTCTTGTCCAGACCATTGATAAAGTTATTAAACAGAAGTGACCCCAATACTGAACCCTGGGGAACATCTCTGGTGACCAGCCGCCAGCTGGATTGACCTCCATTCACCACTGCTTTCTGGTCCCAGCCATCCAACCGTTTTTCTATCCAGTGAACAGTGCACCCACACAAACCATGAGAAGCCAATTTCTCTAGGAGAGTGCTGCCGGAAATGGTGTTAAAGGTTTTACTGAAGCTCAGGTAAGCAACATACACAACCTTTCCCTCATCCACTAAGTGGGTCACCCTGTCACAGAGGGAGATCAGGTCAGTCAAGCAACACCTGACTTTCACAAACCTGTGCTGGCTAGGTCTGATCCCCTAATTGTCCTGCCTGTGCTGTATGATGGCACTCAAGATGATCTGCTCCATGATCTTTCCCAGCACCAAGGTCAGGCTGACAGGGCTGTGGTTCCTCAGATTTTCCTTCGGGCCTTCTTGTAGATGGATGTCACATTTGCCAATCTCCAGTCAGCTGGGACTGACCAGGACTGTTGGTAAATTATTGAAAGTATCTTGGTGAGCACTTCCGCCAGCTTCCTCAGTACACTTGAGTGAATCCCACCTGTCCCCAGACACTTGTGTGTGTCTAAATGGTGTAGCAGGTTATTGACCATTTCCTCTAGGATTACGGGGGCTTCGTTCTGTTCTCCATCCCTATCTCCCAGCTCAGAGGGCTGTGTAACTGAAGAACAACTTGTATTACTATTAAAGACTGAGGTAAAGGAGGCATTAAGTACCTCTGCCTTCTCCTCATCCTTTGTCACTATGTTTCCTCCCTTGTTATGGTCAGGTTTTTAAAGACAGAGACATGCCTCTGTTTGAATTAAAGTGCCAACAAGACCATATACCAGAGTCAATAATACAGATTTTATTTAACGGTAAATGTGAGGTAGAGTGAGATAGAAAAAAATAGGCAAAAGAAAGAAATGGGAAGAGAAGAAGAGTGACAGAGAGACAGATTAAGTAAAAAAAATATCACCGCTCCATGGATTCTGACGATCCTCTTCTTGTGGTCTTCTCAGTGGTGAGAGTTCCAGTCTTGTCAAAGTGATGATTGCAATCTGAATCTGTTTAGGGAAGCCCAGGGTGGGGAGGGAAAGGGCCCGTGGTGATGAAGCAACTCCTGAGTGGTGGAGGAAGAAGCCTGTGGTGGTAAGGGAAGTCCCGTGTAGTGATGGAAGAAGTTCATTGGTGACCGAAGTCCAAGGTGGTGAGGGAAGACTGTGATGAGTGAAGTCCATACCATCTTTTATTTGGCTTAGGCTAGGTGGGAACACCCTTGGTACCTTCCCTAGGGCAGGGAGTTTTACAGTGTAATGCTGGATCATGGGACACTTCAGGAGTCTTTAACATCTAAAATGTTACAGCTGCCTGTAATATGTCAGCACAGTTGACTCAGTTATGGCTCATCAGCAGAAATTAATATCTTCGGGCTATGTGTGAACTGCCCCAATTCCCCTGGAGGGGAGTTATCACAGCTGAGTCATTTGTGTAAGGACAAAGAAACACTACCCCTCCTTGGAGGATTTGCCTCTCTCCTTATTTTGTTCAACATCCAACCTGTAGCCTGAGGTGGCAGCTGTGCACGCCCTCAGCACCTGGGTGGCTTCTTTGCACTTGTCAGCTTGCATCTTGATCCTCTGAGCCATTAGCATTTCAGTCTTTCACACTTGGGGATGCATTCTTCTCCTGGGGTAATTGAACAATAATACCACCTTTATCTTATCTCAAATTCCCATCACAGTCCAAATAGTGGCATATTCAGCCTGGGGTGGGCTTCTGTGAGCAATTGTTTCTTTGCCAGTTTGCTAGAGTGGACAAAAGTCCTTCAGTGATTTTAATGGTTTAAACCATAAACCATTCCTCATAACCCTGTGTCCAGTAGACGGGATATAAGACTAGACCTTTATTGCTAATTTTTCTAGAAAGTTTCTTTATTGTCTTTCAGAATAGTAATCTGATTAAGTTCTAGTTTGGCCCTGCTTTTCTGTTATTTTTATTGTAGGCACAGTTTTAATTTTTTTAGGTTTGGTATAGAATCCAGTTACATTATTGGAAAGTGTTGTATTGACTGCACTGAAGTATAAATTGTGCCAAATATGGTTACGCTCTAGCTCATGTGGCGTGTTCCACTATCCAGCCCTGGAAGAATATTGATTTCTATTTTTCCAATGAAGGCAGGATTAACTACCCACTTATTGAAGGAAAGAATAAATTGTGGGTATGAACTGGAGAAAAACATTTTAACTTCTTTAATTTGCTCTTATTTGCATATAAGCACATTATTTGAAGGCAGTTTTGGAAGTTCCTCTTAGAGCTGTCCTTGAAATCTCATTTCCAGTATTTGGACACAGCATCAAATAGCTCAGTCTACAAGACTACAATTATCACCTGCAAAACACACATTTTATCTTTACTCTTTCATTGATCTTTTTAGTTAGAATAAAGCAGTCTGCATCTTATGAATAACTAAGCGTATTTTTATCACACATGAACATTTCCTTACCTGTACAATACCACTGCAGTTGTACAACCAGCTTCTTAATTATTTGCTTCTCGACAAAACAAAACATAATTCCACCATTCTTTTTAAACACTAAACTTTTACTAAAATCTTTCAAATGCCTTTTTCCTTGTATATTCTCTGCCACTGAGCAAAAGTAATTGCCACTAAATCAGCATAGAAACTCCAAGTGCCATTCAAAATGTCTATGTTTGCTGCTGTGCAGATCTCTGTTCAAGGGATTGTCATGGTAAAACCATGACTCTTTTAGACCTTTTGGTACCTGTCCACGTGAATAATTTGCATACCAAAGCATGCATTACAGACTCATTTGTCATATTTGTAAGTATTTGTAACAATCAGTTTTAAGAGAAATGACAGTTTTAGTTATTACTTGTGCAAAGAAATATTTCCGGACACTTCTATATTTTCAACTGTTTCCATGCTCCTAAAGGTATCACTTTTAAAATATATCTGTAATTACTACTGAGATCAGAAATAGAACACTACTTTCAGCACTGTAAACTCAGAAGCTTCACATTCAAGTTATTTCCTCTTACTGATTTGTTTATCTAGTTGGTTGGCTGGTTGGGTTTTGTTTTGGTTGTTTTTTCCTTTTGGTTTTAACAGAATGTAAATATGATTTTTATTTTCAATTTTCTATTTTTGGCAGTCAAATTTTCTAAATACTGACATATTTAGTTAGTTTTCTGGTACTCAAGTTTTTGTAAATTCCCAATTTTTAAATTAAATTCTAGAATAGAATCACCTACATTCTTTATTGAGTGTTTTTTCAAAGACCCAATTTCTTTGTATTTACAAAGACGAAAGTATGGCTAGATTTTGGAAAATAACATGTTACTCATAATGTATTTTCCATTTGAAAGTGTCTCCTAAGGGCAAAAGCCATAAGTACTAATCTTTTAATAAGAACAGACACTGTCTTAACTGTATATTTTTCTGAAGAATACTTTGCAGTTTACCCTCAACACCTTGGTGATTACACTTTTATTTTTTTATATTCACTGTACATGAAATGGAATAAAGTTCTGGTTGTGTTTGTGGTCTTTTTTGACGTTTCTTCATGCACTTTTACTGTTGCTTATGTATTTTGAGTACTTTCTATAGTGCTTCCTTGTGTGGAAGTGCTGATGGGTGTGACTGGAAAAGGGAGAATAAAGACCTAATACCTGATAGAATGTGATTTATGCTGCTGTAATTAATATTTTGTATGCTGTTTATGTGTTCACATATAACTAGACTTCTAATGGTGAATTAGGGAAATGTAGGTCACACATTCTAACAGGGTTAGAAATGGTTTTGTTTAACAGTAGTCCAAATAAAAAAAAAAAAAAAGGTGAAAGTGCTTCTAGAGAAATAATTATTCTAAGTAATTATAATGACTATTCTTTTTTTCCTCCCTTGAAAAAAAAACAGGGTCTGATGACACACCACTGAAATCAATTCATAGTTTACCATCAGCATCAATGGATATAATAATGAGCACATTTAACACTGTGTTTTTTTAAGAAAAAGGACTATATGATGTAGCTTTAATTCACTAAAAATAATATGAAAATAGAATAAATGTATTTAAAACCTCATAAAGTCTATTCCCTAGTACCAACTACTTTAATGACTTGTTCAAGACCTACTTCAGACTTTAGCAGAATTGTCAGCATTGAATACATAATGTCTCTCCCCTACCTCCTGCCTAGCAGCAGAGTTCAACAGTGCTTCAGTGGCATCTTATCTTCTGAAGTTTTAACACTTCTAATTTATTTTCTGAAGAGAAGGTAAAACTTTAAAGTAGACCAACGGCTCCTGATAAATTTGTTGCCAGCAGAGAGTTAAATGGAAGAAGGATCCACAGCATTCATCTTTCACACAAGTTGTATATGTACCGTGGATTGACTGTAGGTAGATGAATTTCAAAGGTGGACACTCCTATTTCAGTCTCACCTGAATACTGCATGTTGTGGTAGCTTAAAACCAGCAGGTATGCTTTCAAGTGCAGTTTCCTTATATGAAAAGCTAAATTTGGATAACAAACTTGACTCTCAATTTGACTTTTTAAGCATAAATGCTACTTGAAAGTAGTCTTACATTCTTTACACTAAAAAACAAATAAATCTTTTGGTTTTGAGGACATTCTCTTTTTTTCCTTCTGCCATTAATTTGAAAACAGTTCCTCATATTAGAATTTTTGTTAACATATAACATTCTGTAACCAAGGAAACTATCAAGCATGTTCTACAAACTTGTCCTGAAGTTCAAAAATCAAAGTATTTTCTAAAAATTTAAAAACAAGAAAAGGGCTCAAATTCTCAAAAGAGTATGCCTTTTTAAACCTTAGTTTCAATCAAATGTTCCATTTATTCAATTATTTATTTGGAGCATCCACTTCTCAGGTATTATTCAGCTTAACATCTTACACTGAGAGCTTTATGTTGCTCTTGACAACTTTCTTTTTCTTGCACTTCTTGTTTTTCTTGCATTTCTTGTTTTTTCTTGCACTTCTTATTAGAAATATAAGTTGTTCCTGAGATGGCCCTATGGCAAAATAGACCTAGAAATGCCATGACACTGAAAGCCTGGGAAGCCATGCATACATGCTTATCTATGTGTTTTTAGGAGTTGTAAGTTGTTCTACATAAACAAAACACAATACACACCAATACACAGGTATTTTTATTTTTTTTTTAACCGAGAAGAAAAACAAAATTCTCAAACTTTCAAATCTGTTTTAAATTGGAGTAGGTATTACTTAAAGAATATTTTACCAGAAGACTGAGAAATTATTTGAGTCTACTCCATCTGGAGACTTTCCGTTGATTGCAGTGGAAGTTCAATTAAACCCTTAATACACAACATTTTTCCTCATAGAAGAGCATCTGCAATTGGGTCATTTAATCTATTCTCACACTAATTTAGGGTTATTTCCCTACAGTAAATGCATTGGTTAGTTTAGTATAAAATATCACAAAAAGTATTCACCTGTTCTGAAATTCTTCTCAGGACTGTTTTCAAGTTAACACATTTTATCACAGTAATTTTATCACTTTATTGAGAAATTAACAAAAAAAAATGAAAGCTTCTCCTCCTTTGAGTTCCCTCACTCATATTCTTTATAAACCTATTCTTCTTGCTATCCTGACATTTTCAAGATAATTATTTTTTTTATATGGGTTCTGTAACTTAATGGAATAGAAACTGGGTTTAACAGATGCTACCTGTCTTTCTTCTTTAAAAAACAATATTGGTTTGTCTTCTCATGGGTGTTCCATTTTCATAATTTTCAAAAAATAGTTGCCACCACTGTTTACTTAGTCAGAGCCCTGTGATTCTCACAGACATACACAGGCAAAATTGTTTTGTCTCTTTCCTGTTGCATAGGGATGTCGTCCTAACTGACAGGTAGCATCATACTTTTCTCCTAAAGAAGAAGTAGTTACAAAAAATGAGAAGACGGATTTATCACTAACAAAATAAAATGAAGCACTGTAATTGTTTATTTTTGATATTTTAAAACTCCATAGAAATTACCACTTAATTTTAAAACTAAGGTAATCACATTCACTAAAACGCTTAGATGAAACAGTGAAGTTTAGCTTAACAGATTTTTCATATTCTAAGCTCTTGGTTGTAGTAGCAATTAGCAGAAAATGCAGAATACAAACTTCTTGAGTGATCAAATCATCCGTAATCATAGAATCATAGAATTATAGAATCATAGAATCATAGAATCATAGAATCAGCTGTTGGGTTTCCAATCAGGGTTGGAAAGGACCTCTGAGATCATCAAGTCCAACTCTTGGTCCACAACTGCTGTGACTAGACCATGGCACTAAGTGCCACATCCAGTCTCATCTTAAAAACCTCCAGGGACGGAGAATCCACCACTTCCCTGGGCAGCCCATTCCAATGCCTGATTACCCTCTCCGTAAAGAATTTCTTCCTAATATCCAACCTAAACCTCCCCTGGCACAGCTTAAGACCATACCCTCTTGTCTTACTGATAGCTGCCTGGGAGAAGAGACCAACCCCCACCTGGCTACGACCTCCTTTCAGGGAGTTTTAGAGAGTGATGAGATCTCCTCTGAACCTCCTCTTCTCCAGGCTGAACAACCCCAGCTCCCTCAGGCTCTCCTCATAGGACTTGTGCTCCAGTCCCTTCACCAGCCTTGTTGCTCTTCTCTGGTCCTGCTCCAGCACCTCAATATCCTTCCTGAACTGAGGGGCCCAGAACTGGACACAGTACTCAAGGTACTGTAGCATCCTCAAATATAATTGATCCTCAATAGATGGGACATAATTTTAAAATAGTAAAGACATGCTTATATGTTCAAGTGAATTCATGGAGTGGAATAAGGGATGTTCTTGATTCATTAGGAAGAAATGGAATCTGTGTACAGTAGGAACATGCATTAAGGGAACTTTTTCTTCTTCTCTTTCTTTTTTTTTCCCTAAAGAAATACTTGTTTTCCAAATTGATAAGTAGTATATAAGAAGCACCTTTTAGAAATTCTACTTTGTTGTAAGTCAAACAAAGACCAGTTTGGCTGAACAGAGAACTCATGTAGCTCAAAAGGAAAAAACAAATTCTATGATCTCAGGAACTCATTCTTTGCAGGAAGAGTACAGAGCCATGGTTTATTTCTGCAGAGAGAAGACACAAAAAGCCAAATGTCAGTTAGAGTTGAACCTAGTCAGTGTTGTTTCAGAAAACAAGAAGAGTTTTTTAAAGTACATTAATAGCAAGAGGAGATGTAAAGAAAACATTAGACCTATACTTATTGAAGATGGTCATCTGACTAATGTGAATTAAGAAAAAGCTGAGATATTCAGTGAAGTTTTAACCTGTGTTTTTATTAATAGTGATAAACCTTGGGATGCCCTGTCCCTTGAGAGGGAGGACCAGAAGTGTGGGATCAGTAACTTTTCATTTACGATTACTGAAATGGTAAGGGACCAGCTGTATCAGCTGAATGTTCACAAGACCATGGAGCCTGAGGGAATTCAGCCCAGAGTACTGAAGGAGGTAGCAGATGTTATGGCAGGACCCCTCTCTATTATCTAATAAAGAACAGTCCCTGCTGACTGGAAGCTGGCCAATGTTATTCCAATCTACAAAAATGGTAAGGGAAGACCCAGGGAACTATGAACCTGTTAGTCTGGGAAAATTATGGAGAAGATTATACTGAAGCAATGATTATATTGATGCATATTGAAAGGCATTTAAAGAACAATGAAATCATCAGACAAAGTCAACACAGTCAAAAGAGATGGTTAACCCACTGTATTCAGCATTGGTTCAGCCTCACCTTGAGTATTCTGTACAGTTCTGGGCCCTACAACTTAAAAAAGATCTGAAGGTCATTGAATAAGTCCAGAGGAGTGCAACAAAACTGGTGAAAGTGCTGAGAGGAAGGTCTTGTTGCTTTCTACAGCTTCCAGAGAAGTCCAGAGAGAGGTGCTGATCTCTTCTCCCTGCTACTCAGTGGCAGGGCATGTAGAAAGGCTTCAAAGCTGTGCCACAAGAGGTTTAAACTGAACATCAGGAAACATTTCTTTACTGAGAGGTTGGTCAGACATTGCAACAGGCTTCCCAGAGAGGTGGTCAATACCCCAAGTGGTCAATACATGTCAGTGTTTTAAGAGGCATTTGGAAAATGCTCTCAACAATATGCTTTAACTTTTTGTCAGCCTTGCATTGGTCAGGCAGATGACTAGATGATCATTATAGGTCACTTCCAACCGAAATTATTCTATTCTATTCTGTTCTATTCTATTCTAAACTTTTAGAGCAAACCAGTACAGATGTAGCAATTCAAGAGCATGTAATAGCTAATGACACATGGATCAGTTCTGGAAAGAAAGGCCAGCTATAAACTTCAGCCAGAGAGAGGGACTACATTGTGTTGCCTGGTGTGCTGCATTTGCAATGCCAAACAGGCGTCTGAGAAAACGCATGTAGGAAAGGGGAGTTAAAAGTTAGTAATAAAGCATGGCAAAATTATTCAGATATAATAAAGCCAGGAAATAGTGAGATCAGTGGAATAAAACAATAAATGTCTAGTGTCGGCAGGCCTCCTACAAATAGGTAACTTGACCAATTGTATACTTACCCACATCAAACGTAGCACACAATTTCAGTAGCTTGAATTACCATATGCAAAGTTTTTAAAATTAGGACTATATATGATCAATAATCCAGACAGGGTGTTGAAAATTATTGAAAAAAATGTAAAAAAAAAAAAAGGCATAGTCATAATAATAAACATAATCATAATGGGAGATTTTGATTGTTTACACATGGAGTGGGTGAACATTGTGCTGTCAAGCATAACTGTTTTTTTTAAACTCAAATGCTTTTAGGGGAAATTTGCCCCTAACAAATCACAAAAATGAAATCTTTTGACTTATTACTGAGAGATGCAGAATACTTGATCCAATAATTGTTATAATAGTGATTGTGTTGATTTCCTACCTTAGAAAAGTAAAAAAAAGGTCCATAATTCAACAGAATAATGCTTTAGTTTTCTTTCACAAGAGAAATGTCACAAAATTGAGGAAAACAGATACAAGATTACTTAGAAGGCAGGTAAAAGGATAAAATGTTTTCAGCAGGTATGAAGAATATCTAAAAAAACTCCAAAATTATTGAAACTTCAGGACAAAGAAAAAGTAAAAAAATCGTAATGAAGATACTCAAACACTATTATATGTTGAGTATGGGTAACCATAAGAGTAGAGGAAGTGGTAAGTGGCAGAAAAGTTTTCTTCCTGAAGTGGAAGTCTTCTCCAATTGTGTAAAAGGGAAAAGAGCATTAACGCTTCATAATCAAATGTAGAAATATTATAAACCAGAAAATAAAAGAACTTTATAAGAAACAACATACAAAAATCATTGTAATAAAACTCTTTCTAAGTGCTTTAGAAGTCAGATGACTGTTAGATTGTTAGGGATGGTGGAATCCAAAATTTTAAGGGGGGGAAAGAAGCATCCAATAATATTAAAGCTGTAACATTGTCAGTGAAGTGAGTCTGCAAAATTTTTAACAAACTGAAGTTGATAAAAATGAACTAAACGAATTTACCAGGGACAGACAGTATTCACCTAAGAGTTCTAGAGGAATTTGATCATGACATTGTGAAATTACTAATTTCAGTTTATAACCTAGCCTTCAAAACAGCTGTAGGAATGGGAAGTGAAAAAGCTGTATTAATTTCAAATATGATATTCTGTATTCAACAAATCAACAAAAGTCATATTAAAGAACGGAATTAAGAAATACATGAATAAGCAAGAAATATAGAAGGAGCAATGCCTCCTCAGGAGGAAATAACACATCATAAATTTATTTAAATTATTTATGATAATCAGAGATGACACTAATAAATTCAATCTGAGTGATGCGTGTTTAGAGTTCAAAAATGTACTAATTAGAAAAAAATTACAAAATGTTCTTAAAGAAACTATGGTGGGGTAGAAGAGAAAATCTTCTATTTGGTCTTGATAAAAGTTGTTAAAGTCTAGGAACAACAAAATAATATTTATTTCAACTTTTTACCGTAAAAATGGGCTACTAGTGGGGTCCCACCAGCACCTTGTGCTCTGCAGTATATTTGCAAGCAGTCTCATAAAGGTGATGGACACCGAGGTCACAGAGGTTTCTGATTATATTATTATTAAATGATCTTTAAGAGTAAGATAAATGTGCATAGAATGAATAGCTAAAAGACCTGGTGATACTAAGGATGGCATTAATCTAATCTAAATTTAGCCACCTACAAGTTTGATATCCAGACTGAACTTGACATTTAAGTTACCAATACAGAGTTTGGAAAGAGGTATATAATTTATGAAGTTGGTCCATCCGTTTAAGCTTACAGAAAGATGAATCACATACTTTGTTGTTTATAGGGGAATCTTCGATAATGATCTTGGGCCTGATAATTTACTTTTTCCCAGCTGTTAGAGGAAACCCATACAAGTATTCTGGGTAGTGAAATGCTAGACAAAATTCAATGCAAATAAATGGTAAGTAATGCATATTAGCAATATCAAACTGTCTATTTAGCAAGGAGTGTATGTATATATAGTAAATTATACATACTAATTTATTCAGAAAATTGATTTTTAATTCATGCATGATTCTTTAAAATTGGTAATTAAGTGACCAGGAAAAGTAAAAAAATGCAATCAAAAGTAGAAATTATCCGAAAAGAAACAGATATTAAAAGCCAGAAAAAATATCATCACTGTGTAAAACAAAATCATATTTATTTCCAGCACATAAGCCAAATAAACTAGGGGGAAAAAAAAGGAATTCAGGAGAGACTGGCTCAGATCCTCAGACACATAGAAGACTTACAACCAACTTAATGGAGTTGCAGTGTTTGAATAGCTAGCTCTGAATGCTTTCCAAACATCCTGTAAATTTACTATTTGCTAATCTGACAGCTCTTCCACATGTAAGTACATTTTACGTACATTCTGTAGTGACAGCATAAAGTCACTTAGCACTGAACACTGTTACTGCATGACACACTATGACCATATTTTTTGTGAACTTAAATGTAAAGATATTTTCTTGGGCACTGTTTTTTTACTATTACTACTAGACACATATCTCTTCATAGGTTGGCTTGTTGGCAAAAGAAATTACCCCATTAGTCTTTGTTTCTTGTCGGGATAATCTTGGCAAAACAAGAACTACTAGATAGTTGTACTTTTGGCACTAACATTTTTGGTTTAATCTTTGTTTTTGTTCTCTGTTACCAATTTTGTTGATCTTTGAGACCAATTCCTAAGTCTGTATTCTTTCAAAATGAAAATTTATAGTAACTTCTTAATGGTATAAATTTGAAAAAAATATATGGCCTCAAGGCCTTGTCATGGGTTCTCTTTTTCTCCATTATGAGTATTTTGGATCAAAATAAATGCATAGTATGAATCATATTGAAATCAATTCCCAAATCTTCTAGTAGATATACCATAATTGATGAAAAAGTCTTAGTAGAAAACAGAGGAAGTGCAGAAAGCTGGGTGCAGATGAAGAACCTACTTTGATGGTATTTTGATTTCAAAGAACCAGTGCTTTTACACTTTACACTTTTTACACTTTTTACACTTTACATATTTGTCTCCTTGCAGTTGCACATCATGTTGTACAGTATTTTTGGCATGCTTAGAATTCAAGTGCATGAGTTTCCAGCTTCAGCATGGAACAGCAGGAAAGTACATTGGTTTTTTGTTATTTGAATCCTAATAGCTCTTCCAGAAGGAAAACAAGGAAGGAAGGAAGGAAGGGAGGGAGGAAGGAAGGAAGAAGGAAGGGAGGGAGGGAGGGAGAGAGGGAGGGAAGGAAGGAAGGAAGGAAGGAAGAAAGGAAGGAAGGAAGGAGATACATAGCTCCTTGCTTTATATCAGTTATCATTTAAATCAACAGACATATTTATAGAGCAAGACTCAAACATATTTAAAATCACTTTAGCTACTTCAGTGAAGTAGTCTAGAATTCAGAAAAATTGGAAGGATGAATTCTGGCTGTTCATGCCTCCAATGATTACAGAGGAAATGTAAAACAATTGGGATCTTAATTATACCTGAAAATTATGTCCTTCCATAGTGTGCTAGAGGTTTTAACACTAATGGCTGTATTTCTGATTTTCCTATGTTCTGGGTTGTTTAATGTCTGGGAATTTCAGTTAGTGAGGACCAGCATGACTCTGGCATGAGTTCTGAAAGTGAGCATTCACAAGGTAGAGGTTATTTGCACATGTATTTAAAACATACTGAAGTTGCACCCATGCAAATCAGCTTCACCACCCAAATACAATTGCTTCATCAAATTTTAGACAGAATTTTCATTGTGTATGTGAAAAAGAGGTCCTCTGTGCACTTGAAGAGTCTGTTAGATAGAATGAATATGAGTCCAAATTGCTACACATATCTGACTTTTAAAAAGGTATTAATTTACGGTTCAAGAAAAGGGACAGTTAAAATCATCTAGTATGACTGGATAGACATTTGGAAAGAATTTTGATAACTAATTCCTCTGAAATTGTTCTTTTCACTAGAAAAAGTATCAAACCAAAACAGCTTTGATTTTATATTTTCATCCAGAAAAATTCTAATAATTATCAAGTCTTGGCATACTTCCAATATCAATTTTATTCAGATTCTGTTCAATTTCCAGTCTTGTTTACTAGTCTAAAGAGCTCTGTATTATCAGATTTCTGTTTCTCCATAGCTCTTCAGTACCTTCTTTCAATCTTGAATCTCAGAGTGGACACAATATTCATTCCTTCACTGCTTAAATTAGGATAATATAAATTCCTTATTCTTACATAGTTTACTTTGTCTAACCTAAGGGTGTCTAAGAGTAACATCAACTCATTTGTCACAATGAGGCACTAAGATAATTTCCAAATTATTATCCCCTATGGCCAAGTGATATTATATTAAATCATACAATTTTATGTTAATACACATTACAAAGCAGGAATCTGATCCACTCTAAGTAAGGGTAGCAGAATTTTACCTCCAACTAAAATTTAAGGAGTCAAAAAATTTGACCTGCAGAGTGAAATCTGACATCTTAAGGTCAGTCTCTTGTAATCAGAGCATAACAATACAGAGGAAATCTAGTATTCATGTTTTTCGTTAAGCTTAGAAAACACATTTCTTTTTACAGCCAGATAAATATTAGAAAATATGTTTTAGCTGAAAAAAATTGAAGTCCTTAAGAACTGTTGACAAGAAACAAAGCCACCCAAAACTAAATGAATAAAGCTAACAAGACTAAAATAATTTGCTTATGAATAACAAAGTAGAACTGCTTCAAATGGTGGCAAGTACAATTTTCTTTTATGTAAAAGGGCACAGCATAATGCAAGTGTATAATATTTGCAACAGCTGTGTTGAATGGCCCACAAACAATTCTGTCCTCACTTCTTTTGTCAATTCCTTTTCCACCTGTAGTTGATCAAAGATCACAGAGGTCTGTTGTATGCCAAATCTGAGGGGGAAACACAAATAAGCAAACAATCCTGGCAGAAAAATTGAAAGGAGAATGTGAAATGAAATAAATCTGTAATTCATGTACAACATATTTTTCTTCTGCCATTTAAATAGCTGTTATTTTATACAATAAATCTGGGAAATGCCTTAAGTAAGTTAAATAGCAGTCAAAAAGGTACTTTTTTTCTTAGATATACACTGTACTTGTAAGTAAGCACTTTGTTTTGTATCATCTCTAAGTCCCTACTCCCAAGTATAAAAATATAATAGTATATATTTTCAGAAATCCTCCTCCCCACTCCCCCCCAAAAATTATTATTAAATACCTGCATGCTGAAAATCATTTGTACTTTTATGGAAATTAACATATCTCTAAATAATACAACATACTCATTTTTGACTACCATTTCTGTCACTTCATATGTTATCTAGCTTTCTCAGCATAAATACTTTTACATAGTTCTCCCATTAAACTATTTGAGCTTTCAGATTCCCAGATTTTTTGAAATTAACGGCAAATCATAGAGATCTCTTGACAGCTACAAATAAAAACATTCTGGAAGCCTACCTTATTAATTCAGACTATGTTTTGTATTGATACTTAAAAAAAAACTGGGTGAGACATGAACACAGAATTTTCAGCTGGTTTGAGCCCACTCCTGGATCAGGAGATCTTTCTGCATGCCCCAAATAAAATACTGCAGCTACATGCTTTTGAGAAGATTATATCTATCCCATTGATATAGAATAGTGGAGTGAGGACTGTTATATATATTTCATTCTCTTCAAGTGTCTCTTTCCAAATACACATACCTTTTTACATCTGCTTAGATTTCCTTTCTTTCACAAGTCTTTAGTTTCTTTCTAATTACACTCATAGAAATGACACTGGGGCCCCAAGTGTAACATTATAGGTTTCATACTTCGTATGTAGAAGACATTTATCAATTCTCTATACTGTGAATGCTTTTCACACACAATGCTTCTGAGTCACATCTACTGTTCAACCGAAATTGCTGGTCATACACCTTCTCCTTCACCTATATTCACAGAACAAGTTCTATTTACTATGCTTTAGGTGAAGGAGTAGGTGAATTTCAACCTATTCCAATATATATTCAAGTGACATTAGATATGATACTAGAGTAATTGTGTGTGTAAGAATACAAAAAAAAAAAAAGTACAATTCTTTGACCATTATCACTGAAGTAAGATTCTCCAATTCCCATAGTATTTGGTCCAATATGTAATAGACCATTATGATGGTGACTTTTATGCTAACTTGGCTCAAACCACAAAGAAAATTGTCTGCATAATGTTTTCATT
Organism: Manacus candei; assembly: GCF_025592945.1. Classification (NCBI taxonomy): domain Eukaryota; kingdom Metazoa; phylum Chordata; class Aves; order Passeriformes; family Pipridae; genus Manacus; species Manacus candei. The sequence goes on along the minus strand of NW_026138059.1, from coordinate 28,494,988 downwards.
TTTGGATTACAATCGTATAGTCAAATCTTTTGCCTGAGGCAGTAAAATATTCTAAAATACTATTGTGCTCTTACTTTCCTTGTTGGTTCGTCATTTGTGACAAAAATATTGACAAATTAGGTATGTTTAGAAGCCAGATCTTTTGGCCTATTGCCTTAAAACAAGAGGCAAAAAAATTTACAGCTCTAACTCTGAAATGTTCTCATATTTACATTTGAAGAAGGTAGCTGTATTTTGAAATCATGAGTTATTGCTGTTTTCACATATGAGAATGCAGATTTCAAGAAAAAGTAAGCAGAAATTGTTTTGACCAGTTTTGTTGTTGCTGACACTATTTTACAATATTGGTTTTTTGTGAGACAACCTGCCAATCTCAGGCTTTTTCTAAAAAGAGCCCCTCTTTGGGGATTCCCTGAGGATGGTGGAATTTTAAGACAAGCTGTATGGGTGATGTGCCCTTATCGTGAGATTAAAACAGAAGGAAGGCCCAATTGTATGCCTGTTGTGGTCGGTGATGTAAATGTCTACAAAAACCCATCTTTGTTACATGAACACAAATTAAGAACATGTAGGTTCATTTCATGGTGTCATGACATGAGAGTTGGTATATCATGGTTGGCTTTATTCTCTCTTCCAGGTAAATACATGCTATCCAGATAGAGAATTCTTTAGTTGCTGAGTGATATTCCCATGTAAATATACAAAGCTGATCCCTGTTTCACAATCCAGGACTATAAAGTTTGAAAAGGTTATCTTTGGTCATCCTACCTCACTATGAAGAAATTTTCCAGATGTCTCATTAACTTGTATTATGTGAATTTCCTTACTTGAGTTTGCACTGCAACTCAAACAGTCTTACTTCAACAGCACTTTACCTTTTATTAAAAGACTTATAATATCATAAACATTTTAAAACAATTTTTTGACATTTGTTTAAAATAGGGTTTCAATTATTTGCTTTATTAAAATAGCTTTTTAAATGCTTCCCTCATTTTAATCTGTTTTTTTTCAAAATAGATGAGAACATGGCACTCAGGATTTTGTAAGATCCATGAAGATTTTTGTGTATTGTGGTGGTTAGCATTACATTGTCCAGTATACACCTCTTCCATCTACCCACACCATTCGTGTTGTTTAAATGGAGCTCAGGTTCTCCCCAGCTTACATGAGAAAATTCAAACTCTTAAAAATGGATCTCAAAAACCATAGAACTTTTAGACCCTCTCATTGTTCTCTTACTCTACCCCTCTCACTCCGTAAGAGGAGTACTATGTGAATAGAGAGACCTTAAATGTGCTTTTGGATACTTGTATTGAGGTCCAAAATGTCATAATAGAGAGCTCTGCTTACATACACAGGTTGGCACTACTGATGCCTTTGACTGACGCTGACTTGAGCTTAAGAAGGGAGTTGATAATGAAAACAGTGAAGCAATATGCACTGACTTCAGTGAATATCTTATCCTTTACTTACAGACCTTAAAAATGCATAATGGATTGAAGAAGTTGCTAGAAATTTGTGAATAACTGTGAGGTGTAATTCTGTAGTAGATTGCTTATCCTGGTATGCATTCTTGGAAAATCTTTGATGGGTAGACATGCACCAGTTCATCTTTCATATAATGAAAAATATTTAAATTCTATTAAATCCACTGTTTTATGAGACAGCCAATCATACAGCATGCAAAAGCTATTGACAGGTTAATTATGCAAGGTTTGAGTATTTGAATCACATCTTCTTATGCCAAGTTTAAAATATTTTCTCTTTAGGTAATTATGTTGGCAACGGAGAGATTTAGGAAAAAATAATAAGGAAGATTTCATAGAAAGGTGTCTTAGAGAAACAAATAATTTAAAGAGTCATAATACTTTTATTGTATATTAAAGTATGCTATTAGAGGTTAATGTATCCTGAACTTTTCGTCAGTTAGTGTGATTAACAAAAAAAAAAAATAACAGAGGCTTCATTCAAATGGAAATAGAACAAGAGAAATGATCCAGTAGAGGTGTAGGGAATACAGTGATTTTTCTCATCTACACAGCTAGATGCACACAGGAAAATTGTATCATGTTTCCCTTATGAAACACTACTTGAGTTATATAGCTGCCTGTCTTCTGAAATTTGTGCAACAAAAAGTACCAAGATGACCATGACCTCATTCCATTGAGGTGAGGAAGTATCATTTCTATTTTATGGCCAGAAAACTGAGACATGTGTAGATGGAATATGTTTTGTCCAAAGTTATAGCAGAATTTTATAGGAAAGGTAGGTTTGGAAAGCATATCTTTTTGCAGTCCTGTTTATTGTCCAGAAATCTCACTTTATGCTTTTTTAACTGTATTCCTGTCACCTTCTACTGATATATCTACAAAGTACTGTTATCTGAACAAAGAAAATAAACATATGCATTTATTCTATAGTGAGTTATTCTGGTCTTGAAAATATCACCTAAAGGCTCTTAGTTGTCCTGTTATCTTTTTGAATACTTTCCAATTATTTTGTAGGCTCAGTCAATATCATCATTATTAGCACATAAAGGGATCTTTTTGTCTATATCATCAAGAGGTACCAAAAGAAAACATATGTTTACAGTGGACAAGGCCTGTGGCTCTGCACATTTACCTGCAAAATTTCACTAGTCATCCTTTTTTTCAAAAAAAAAAATTGTGAAATAGGACTTCATAATCATTTTGGTCTGAAACCTAATTAGATTGACACAAACTGAATAGTTTCTGAGACGATTTCTTTGGCCACAGAAAACTCTGTGGGGTGAAAATAAAGTATGGTGTTAATTATGGCTGTGATCTATGGATCAAGCAGTGCAGTCAACACAGGTCCTTTCTGCTAAAATGTTCCAGATTCTGAAGCCTTAGTGACAGTCTGGAGGTTATTTTTTCTATCAGTGTAATCAGAACAATCTTTTCTTTGGGGTTACAAATTTATCCTGCATTTAAAAAAAAAAAAGTTGATCATTACATTAACTTTATAGGTTGCATGACTGACTAGTAAAAATACACATGTACTGCACTTACAACATTTTATAGAGTGGAGGGTAATAAAAACAAGAATGAATTAGAGAATTTGTGATTTAGAGACATAGACATTTGTTATTAATTGGCGTTTATATGTGTGTAGCTTGCAGAAAATAACTTAGTTACAACTTCTTCATGTGATGCTTAGGCAACTTTTTTCACAAGTCCTTAGACTGATAGCATAAAAACTGAGTTCATGGGGGATATATGAAGTTTTGTAACTGGTTTTAATGGTCTCAAGTTTGGATGTATTTACTATATGGTATGTATATACCTTAGGTCTTTCTGTGATTGGCTTTTTTTCACAATAAATTTTTAACACATTCTCTGCATTCATTTGTACACCTTTCTAGACATTTTATGAATTTCCTCTTTTTTCTTGAATGAGCAAACACTTTGCAAATGCTACACATCATTCATTAACTACTATACTGTGTCAGAATGGTAACAGCTGTAGCTGAGATGGAAAACCAGTTTCCATTATGTCTCTATATTAAATTTTCTAACAAAATATTCTCTTAAAATGATTTTGCCATCTTTGGTACTTACTGGTAGATTTTTTTTTCTTGAAGATAAGAAAGAGAAAAAGAGCTCAAAAAAACTGACTCAGCCATTTTTTTACACACATAAAACTGCCAATCAGTTAGACCATTTTTCTCAGATGTAGTATGAGAGTTTTATTGCTGATGTCTACATTAACAAATAATGAAACATAAGCATGGAGTGTTGTCCACACCAGATGCATTTCTATGCCAAGGTAAAATCTGCTAAAATGTGCCTGGATTATGAAGCACTGTGATGACAACTGAAACATGGAAAGTGGTGGCAATAAAGTTTCTTTCAATGATGTATCCCTCACCCAAACTAAGCTGCAAATATAGGCACACTATTCCTTTTCCCATACAAATTAAAAGCACCTTCTAATCTTTATGTTTGAAAAATCTATCCAACTTCCCAAAAGGAGCAGTATAGCATCGTGAGTTAATATGAATATTTGTTGGCTAAAATAACAATTTTTGGCAAATGAAAAGCCAGTTGCATTTCAACTAGTCAGCTCTGTTTTGTGTAATTTTTTCTATATGACAGTGATGGGGTGTAGGTTTAGTGGATGTAGTACTAATTTGGCTTTTTGCCTTCTTTGGCTTCTGTTTTACTTTGTTTTCCTGAATTGGATTTTGATTATGTTACTATCTCCATTCTCACCATTTTATCATGTCCTTTTCTCTACTTCTGCAGAGAAGTATCAGTGAGGTGCTGGGAATATTAACAGAGCTGCTGTAACAGACCGGGAGTGGGAAACAAAGATAAGGACAGGACTGACGCTTATTCACAGGTGAAGATATTGAACCTGGTTTCTCCTCAAAAGAAATGGATATTTACCGGAGAATTAGTTAATCTCTTCCCTTCCTTGTTCTCCTAGGAGCAGCATACATTTCAAAAGCACAAGTCCACATGAAGACGTCTAATGCCTCAAATAACATACTGGAAAAGTCTTAAAAATTACACTACTGTTTCTAAAAGAAATGAAACAAACATTAGTAGTGACTCCCAGAGGGTGTGAAAAAATATCCTTGCCTTTTCTGGGAGAGAAGGACTGGAAGGAGAAATGAGAGTATTAAGTCAAGCTGAATATAGCAGTCCTGTAGTGGTAAATAAAAAAGAGCAAAAAATGCCTGGGTTTCTTTCCATCCAGTCACTGAAAGCAAGAATAACTTCTATTTCTTACACTGGTAAGCTTAATTTACCAGCATTTTTTGATGACTACATGCAGACTTAGACTATAGTCTTGCATGGGCAGACAGTGGGATAGATAGGTGAAAGGACGAAAATCAGATCTACTGGGCCAGTGGACACATGGGAATAATTTGTCACTGAACACCTTTGTACTAAATGTCACTTGACACTAGAACTGTTCAGGTGTCACTTAACAAAAACTGCCTTTATATATGTTTGTAGGACATATAAACAGGGCTTGCATTGTTTCAATGCTGGGAAAGCCTGCCATGTGGAATCAACCTGCAGTTCACACCTTTAACCTTAGCAGTATATTGCATAATTCTTCAATTACCATGTGCCACATACATCTCTAAAAAACCTTCTTAATACAGTGATATATATATATATATATATACATACATATACACTATACTGTGTGCTCCAGTACTTGTATCAGTTACTCCTGCATAATTTGTGATTGAGTCACCTCCTCCAAAATTGAGTCTCTAATATAATCTTTTCTGGTAGGTTTGGATATTCAGTTAGAACAGTGTAAAACAAAATAATAATATGATAATATCATGAAGGCTCTGTGTATCGTACATTCTTCATAGCATACCATATACAATTGAAATGATTCACTGCAAACTAGAGGTTCTCACCATTACATTTCAAGCACAGACATGACCCATTGCCATACATACTTTCAACAGTGTAGATAAGCCTAAACTTAAGAAATTGTTTTCAGTGTTTTGGAGAACGTGAGGGGAGAAATTCTGGATCTGCAAAGCTTTTGGGGAATGTGCTTCAGCTTGTGCTATTTGTGATGTTCAGCCAGGTACACCACTGTCTTTTCGATTTACATTGAGTGCTCTGATATGCCTGATGTCCAGTTGTTGTGACTCACCTCTGAAGGCGAGGGTAACTGAGGTTCTTTTTAATAGATCCCTTGGTGCAGGTTAGAGTGAAACAACACTGAATGGCCAGTGTGTATGTATATATATATATATATATATGTATATACATCAGGTTTATTTTAGAAAAATTTTGTTGCAGTGGAAAGAAGGTATGTAGTCATTTTGGTTATTATCTATATAAATGCAACAATATAAAAGTATAAACATATCACTTAAGAAAATGTATAAGTAAAAGACAGAAAGAGAAAGAAATGATAAAAACAGACAGCGGAGAGGAAAGATACCACCACCTGTGGATCCAGCAATGAGACCCGGTTGTTGCAATTTCAAAGTCTGTTGGTCAAAGTGATGATCACAGTCTTGATCCATCAGGCATGAATCAAGCCCACAAAACACAAATGGGTTAATATATATTCAGGTTCAGGAGGGAAAGCCCAGGTACCTCCGATTGGGGGGAGGTTTTACACTGAAGGTTGCAACACTGTGGATCATGTGCAGTCCTATGGTGGTAGGCCCCAGAAATAAGTCTGGGGGTGCTTGGGGGGCTCTTTGGTGGTTTATGACCCCTTCTAAGACATGACCATTGTTTCTCATGTCAGCATAGTTGAGCCAGTTATGCATTTTCAGAAGGGATGAATACGTTCTGGCCTACAAGTGAATGTGAGTGTCCTGATACCTCCCCAAGAGGGGAGTTTTACACTTGAGACTGCTGTGTAAGGGAGGATGTTGGCAGGATAAATTGCATTATCCCAGATTGGCAGGATCTGTTTCCTATCAGTCTTCTTCCCCATCTGGCTCAAAACCCAGCTTGTTGTTAAACAAGGTCGGTTTGTTGTGGTCATCCTTTGATGGTGAGTGTATGCCCTCTCCATCTTACACAGATCAGTGGTTTCACCACCAGACAAAAAAATATCTTCCTCCTCTTCAATTGGGGGGTGCAAATCTGGCCTCAGAAAAGCACTCAGTTGTTGGTGGATTATTTGAGTCATTAACCATTAACATTTCAGTGTCTTACCCAGGTGGATAAATAAATAAGCCCTGATTTCATCATGCAGCAAAGCTGATGAGATCTGTAAGTAGTCTGAGCCTCACCTGCCATTAGTTTGTAAGGAGAAACATTGGACATTGCAGATTGCATGGAAGAGCAGTGTATGCAAACATTGTGTCCATATTAGCAGTGCAACAGGACAAAGCAGTGTTGAACAAAGCAGTTAATGCTGGAGAATTGATAGGTATACTGTACACACTTAGGTGGATTTAATTTCATTTTACTCTAGTCCGTTTCCAGGGACTGATGTCTATTAGCAGACAGAGAGCATTTAGGTGCACTCATGGAACACATCCAGTTTAATCTCATCAGAAAGGAACATGGGTTGTGATCTCTGAGCCCAAGCTACTTTATATGTGCAATAAGAAGCAGTAAGTAGGATTATCATTAGAACTGAGTGAAAACTGCAGTTCTGATTAAAATTAAAATGCTAATATAGACAACAATATAACACTGAGCAAGAGTATGTACTACCTTGAGAATTAATTGCATTACATACAGCACAGATTTAGCCTAAAGGTCTAAGCAACTGGTGTTGATTGTTCTTAGTGGTGTTAGGTAGGCTGTGCATATCCATGTCTCACTATCCCTCATTAGAAGCCAGTGTGAGTACTGTATAATCAGATAGCATTAGGAAAGTCACAACACACATTTTGGGGTATAATTTCACTTCTTCATTCCTGATTCCAAAATGATAGCTAATACAACTTTTTACCTTTTTCTTTTCTCTGTCATTACTTTTAGTTCAGTGACTGTTCCCTAATAAATGTTGGTTTTAAGAAAACTGAAATTCTTTCAATGTTCTGGATTTTATTTTTTCAATAAATTAATTTGTTACTTTCTCCTCTGACAACCTGAATGCAGGAAAATAAGTCAATACAAAATTTGTGTCCATAATATTATCTTCTGCTGAGATAACTGCGCACATATTTACGAAAGAGTGGCACACTGAACTACCAGCTAGCCTCCCTTATGAAAGGAGAGCTTTGTGAAGTCTTTTGTTCTTAACTGCAGGTGATTCTAGCTCTGAAAAGATCCTGTGATCTGACAGCTGTTTTTCTGTGATCATGGTTAGTTTGCATAATACAACAAAGGTGGAAGATTGTTGCCTTCCCCAGGGTTGCTTAAATTTACAGTCCTGATCTCTTGACCTTTAATTTCAGCAAGTTTGATTCCTCAAGGAACCCTGGTGTGCATACTTGGAGCTAATATAGCATTTTGCTGTTCAGTTTATTGTAAGTGCTTTTACACTGACATAGTTTTAGAAGAGCAATAGTTTCTGGGGATCTCCTGCACATCATGGAGTTAAGGAATAAAGAGCAACTGACAGCACAAAATAACCCCTAGACTCACAGTGTGCCATGGGCAACAAAATATTCTGTTATGGATATTACAAATGCTGATGTGTCACAGAACAATGGTGAAAATGTCAGAGGCTGCTTGTGTTATACTCCTGCAGCAGGGAATGGTGCAAAGATAAGACCTAAGCAAAGGGCAGTAGAGCTCAGAGAAGGGAGCTCAGAATAGAGGTTAGGAATAAAATATAAATAAATAAATTACTTTCTCTGTTTTTTTCTTTTCAGATGAATAAAAGAACACTAATAGCAACAAAAGACAAAATAAAGTTCATCTCACAAAGCCTTGTTTGTTTTCTACTTTTTTTCCCAAGTAAAGTAAATTAAACCACTTTCAGTTGAAGGTTCAACAATGTATGATGTTTAGTCTAAATATTTTTGCCTGACTTGTGAAGAAGTAGCAACCAGAGACTAAAAACCAATCCAATTTAGATCATCTCATAATAAACTTGTTTGTATGTTCTCTTGGAGGTAGAGTTCAATACATCAGCGAAAACAAGGAGATGAACTCATATATGCAAGTGTGGCAGTTTGAGCCACATTAGAAATTCAAAATCCAACTTCCAGGCTTCCCCCACCCCTTCCCACAATTTATCCCAACACCGAAGAGGAAACTTTCAGGTAAGAGGCTTCTATAGGGGAAGGGGGCGGCATATATACATTTTATTTACACAAATAAATACTATACAAGCTAAAAGCAACTATATATATATTATTATACATTCCTATCAGTCGCCTCGAATCTTCTCCCTCAATTAGTCCAGGAAAAGCCTTTTTAGGCTGATAGGTAACCAGTCTCTCTCTTATGGGAGTGTTCGGGGCCCCTGAACACTCCCCCACCAACCTTCAGCTTTTTGCTGCAGTTCTTTCTTCTTCACGAAGTCCAAGGTAGCTCCGAGTCCTTTCTCCTTGGTTCTGTGTCATTTTTGCTATGTGATCTATCAGTCTCATACCTCAGTTCGTTAGCTTCTGTAATTCAGTCAGTTTATCATAGCATCTTCCAAGTCAGTTTTTGGCTGCCCCCGGTCAAATCTCGGCAGGGCAACTCCCAAGCCTCTCTCTCTGGCCCGTCTCCAATTTTGCCTGGGATTCTTCTCCCTGGCACCGAGCTGCATTCAGCCCATCCACTTTGGCTCTGCTTCAGTGCTGAGCCTTGCATCCACTCCCACTTAACAGCAAGAGAGAAAAACCCCCTAGCCTTGGCCACAGGCAGCTCGGTCCAGTTATACGCTGTCTCAAGCATCCCACAGCTGCGGGGGGGTGGGGAAGAGGGCCTGGCCTCCTCCCTCTTACCTCAGGTGTTGTGAGTGGCGTTCCTCACAAACACTCACTCCAAATGCTGCCTCTAACTCTGGCCTAGGCAGAACTGGGGGGCCGCAGGGCTCCCCTTCACCACTCCCCCCCCGAGGTGGGGGAGAAGAAAGAGGCCCAGCCACCTCGTGGCCTTCTACACCCACAAGCAGCAGCAGACACCAACAGAAATTGCCAACATCTTCCAGTGGCTGTGTATATATGATTTTTCAGCAGAAGCAAACAAATGAATGGTGATTGGCCCTCCAGGGAACAGTGCCCTGGCACTCAATCACCTCTGAGCCCCCGACTCTCGAGGGGGCCAATCTTAACCCATGACAACAAGGAATGAATTTTGGATGATGAAATTACTGGACTCCTGAGTAAGAGAAGAAAAGTTTTACTCCCCATTCTGAATCTCTGAACTGAGATCTTCATTTTTCTGAGAATCCAGAATGTAAAATGTTCTGAAAACACCAAACTACATTTTAAAATATCTTTTTGAAACATGTCACTACTATTTTTAATCTACTACTACAATAGTTATTAACTAGGGAAATATTCAACAAATGAAACTATTTTCAGTCAAGAATCTCAGTGTCTGCACATTGGAAGGACTGGTGATGCACCACAAGATCAGCACAAACTACCAGTGGCTTACAGCAACAGAAAGACAAACTAGTCTTATTGAACTAAACTCAGAGAAAACTTTTTCTCATATTAGACTACTGGCAAAAGATAAATAAAAATCTAAATTTAATCTGCAGCAATGATTGTGAAACATTCTTTTACTATGGCGTGGCAAAATGCAGTAGAGTTACAAACAGAAATAAAATGGGACATAGAAAATGGTATAAATAAGTAATAAAGGTTACAATTATTTAAATTTTTAAAAGCAATTTGAACCAAAGAATGGTAACTGGAAACAATTGTGAGATTCACTTCAGAAGTCTTAATTCAGACTATAAAATTTATGAAGACACACTCGCAAAGACACTGAGATGAATGTTGTTCAGCTGCCCCATTAGGCATCCCTTTATTATGTGGTGCTCCATGCACAAACCCTGAGAATCACTCAAGTCTGCATGACAATACCAGTCTGTCTAAATCATCCCAGCTTGCTTCTGAGGTCGAATTTTCCTAGAGGGAGATTGTATTTCTGCAAACGAACTTACACTATAGTGTTTACTATAGTTTGGCCACTTCATAGGTACCGTGATTTAAAGCATTCAGCTACTAAAATAGTAACCAATGTCAATAGCAATTATTTTAGCAATAATTTACTAAGATCAAACAATGGAAATCTTGTCGAGGCTACGCTACTTGTCTGCCTCCCTCCTCTGCTCCTGGTGGATTTACAGTCATGAAGTATCTCATGCATTCTAATAGAGTAAAAAGATTGCAGTTTGTGTTTTATGTCTTTGCCAGGTCTTATGTAGGTTCTCATTTTTATTTCTGTTCTTTTTTATTTTTTTTTTTACTCCTTTTTTTTTAAATATATATTTTGGAGTCAATAAATTTGCTGTTAATCCAAGCTTTTATGTAAAAGTTAAAATTCTAGTCTTTATGGTTATGAGACAAAACTTGAAAACATGATTTGAGTGCAATTGCAACAACTCAAAGCCAAGTGAAAAGGAAAAAGCACAGCTTTCATTATTACGTGTGAAAAAAAATCTAATTGGGTTGTCTATGTTATTTATATCTCAATGAGGCAACGTTTCAAATCACTATCTACAAACACACACAGCATAGTAATTCATTTTTGCAGGTGTTTACTGAGTCCCTTGTGTTTCTTAAGCAGATCCACATTTGTAAAGTTCGACAAGTTTCCGAACATTAATTTAATCAGATTATTCATAGTTTTATCTAAAAATTTGTTCGTGTTTGTTCTACAGAAATACAGTTTCTAAGAAATAAAAAAAAAAAAAAAACCAACACAAAAAAACCCCCACAAAAAAAACCCCACCAGGGTTTGAGTTTGTCCTTTCATCAGTTTATTTTCTACTTATTTTGTGCTTCCAGTAGTCAGCAGAAACAGAATGATTTGTCCTGCAGTGGTAAATCAGTCTACGTCTATTACTGCTCTCACAGTATTATTCTTTTAATGTAGAACTAATGTAGAGCTTTAAATCTTATCCAAAATCCAGATGCTGGCACTCTGGGATGCCAGTAGCACAAAGTGGAAGAAATACTAAGTTTTCTTGTGTGATTGGGAGTTTCCAACTGAATCCATATGTCAGACATATAAACTGGGACACTTGCTCAGACTTCAAAATCTTGCAGTGGTATTAGTTTTCTCAACGTGAGTTAGTTACATCTGACTAAACAATGTCAGCTATCCTTATTTTGCTTTCAGTGGAAATCTAATTACCTGGTGATCTTAATTCTGAATTTCTAGCATACCCTGAAAATTCCATAAAGCCCTGACACTAGAAGAAATTTTTATTTCACTCACAGTGGAAAATAGCCAAAATGCCAGCAGTACCTATATCTACTATTCATATTTATTGTAATCCAGGATGAAAGGGCTTTAGTCTTGTATTATTCTCCTTTTATTTCCCAATTAATAAAAAACCTCTAAATTTAAAAAAAAAAATAAATTCCAGCAGTGTTTTTATTATTTTCCAGTGGCTCTGTATATCTCTGTCTAGTTCTGTCAGTGATGACAAACTGACTTGGGAGGGTCTGACTGTCTCTGAAACAACCAATTAAGTCACCCCTGTGTTGTTTAATAAAGACAAAATCAATTTCAGAAAGCTTTTGAGAACAAATGCTGAAACACTGTGTTTGCTCTAGCAATGAACATTTTCACTCTTTTCAGCACTAGCTGTGTACTTCAAGACTCAGCAATTCAATACTTTATACAACAACTGGTGAAGAATGAATTGGGTATTGTCCCTACTATGGGAGAAACCCTTGAGGCCATACAGCAGGTGAAAACTGGCAAGGTAGCTGGAGTTGATGGAATTTCACCTGAAGTCTGGAACCACGGAGGTCAAGTACTCCGTGCTAAATTTCATGAGTTTGTGGTGTGCTGTTGAGAACTAGGCGAACTACCATCAGACCTTCGTGATGCAGTCATCATCACTTTGTATAAGAAGAAAGGAGTTAAATTAGACTGCTCAAATTACGGTGGTATCACTCTGCTCTCCATTGCTGGCAAAATCCTGGCAAGAATACTCTTGAACACATTAATACCTGCTATAGCAGAAGAACTTCTACCTGAAAGCCAATATGGTTTCAGAGCCAACAGGAGTACCACAGAGACGGTATTTGTTCTCAGACAACTGCAAGAGAAGTGTAGGGAACAGAACAAAGGTCTCTATGTAACCTTTGTTGATCTCACCAAGGCTTTCAATACTGTGAGCAGAAAAAAGGTCTATGGCAGATTTTGGAACATTTAGGATGTCCCCTGAAGTTCCTTAAAATGATCATCTCACTCCATGAGGATCAGCGCGGCCAAGTCAGATATGGCAACGCACTTTCTGAGCCCTTTCTAATAACTAATGGTGTGAAACAAGGCTGAGTTCTTGCACCAACCCTATTCACAATCCTTTTCAGCATGATGCTCCAAAAGGGTCATGGCAGACCTTGATGATCAGGATGGTATCTACATTCGATACCGTACTGATGGAAGCCTATTCAACCTAAGGCGACTGAAGGCCCACACTAAGACCTTAAACCATCTTGTCCGGGAGCTGCTCTATGCTGATGACGCTGCCCGTGTCACTCACACAGAAGCAGCTCTGCAGTGTTTAACATCCTGCTTTGCAGAGGCTACTGAGCTTTTTGGGCTGGAAGTCAGCTTGAAGAAGACAGAAGTTTTCTATCAACCTGCACCTCAGGAAGTCTTCCATCATCCCCATATCACCATTGGCCAATCAGAGCTCAAATCAGTCCAGCAGTTTAATTACCTAGGTAGCCTCCTCTCCTCGGATGGTAAGATTGACGTAGAAATAGACAACAGGTTAGTAAAGGCATACAGTGCTTTCGGAAAGCTTCATAAAAGAGTTTGGCGAAATAAACATCTGAAGAAAATACAAAGATCAGTGTTTACAGAGCCATTGTGCTGTCTACTCTTTTATATGGTTCCGAACCATGGGTCATCTACTGCCACCACCTGCAACTCTTAGAACGCTTCCATCAACGCTGCCTCCATACAATCCTAAAAATCCATTGGTCAGATTATGTGACCAACACATCTCTTCTAGAACAAGCAGCAGTCACAAGTATTGAGGCCATTTTGCTGAGAACACAGCTGCGATGGGCAGGGCACGTCTACAGGATGAAGGACCACCGCCTCCCTAAGATTTTGCTTTATGGTGAACTTGCCACTGGCTGCTGCAATAGAGGAGCCCCGAAGAGGAGATACAATGACTCCCTGAAGCAACATCTCAACCTTGGCCATATTGATCAAATTGGGAGGCCTGGAGACACACCATCTATAACGCTGCTGCTTCTTTTGGGAACACACGCACGATCATTCTTGAGGAGAAAAGACAATGCAGAAAGAATCGTGTCTTGTCGGTACCACCTAAGAAGCCTTTCCACTGTGCCTTTTGCAACCAGACTTGTGTATCTCATATTGGCCTTTTTAGCCACCAGCACGCTTGGTAGATGTGGGTAGTGTCCTTCCCATATCTTCATTCGCGAAGCCTGGCCATCATGATGATGATGAGACTTTCAAGTGTTGAGCTGATGGAGAGTGATCTGTGGTAAGAAAAATTTTTATCAAGAAACTGATATTTCTATTTTAGCACCTAAACATAACCAAATGCTCTTGTTATTGTATAGACATAGATATTTGGCTTTTCTTATCCCAGAAAGCTTTAATCTTTTGTCAGGCACAAAACTTGTCATTTGCTCATTGGCCACTTTCTGTAACTTCTGAAAAATACCCCTAATAATTTAAGAAAAATAAATATGTGTTATGGAACTGAAGACAAGTAAGTAAGAGGCTTCTATGTTCAGTATTTTTGGTGAAGTTTAAAAGTATTGTCCATTATGGGTTTTAAGTAAAATCTATAAGTATTTCTCTTGATTGCCTTGAGAGAATGCTACAAAATGAATTAAAAAAAGAGAAGAAAATTATTTTTTCCAAGGAGAAAGGTTTGATTTTGCTTAAAACTAAGGAATAGGTTACAATTATAAATTGCAACATAATTTCATAATTTCTTATTGAAACAGCAAGAGTACCAAAACCAAAACTTTTCTGTTTCAGTTTTGTCATCCCGCTATGGCTTCTATTTCTTCTAGTTTCTCTTCTGCTATTATTTTAGATCACGTCTTTTGAGTCTCAACGGAAGATTCTTACTGACCTGAATTTTCAAACCCTGCGCTAAGCTGTGCATTGTCTGACTGTAGTCCCTGGTTAATTTTACAGCAGGCGAAGGTGCTCATGATGCGTCTTGCTGTGAATGAGTGCCAGGGTCTCTGAGAGAGGACAAAATAACTAGGCACTTAATATATCTGCCCTCTTGAGACTCTCTGTAGGTGGTCAGCCATTCCAAATTATCCTTGTGGTCTGATTTTTCTTGCTCGTATTGTACTGTAGTGTACAGTAGTGTACAGTGTTTCAAACTATGTACGCAGTCTTTGAGAATGCCTAACAACACAAAAGAGTTATTAAATACAGATCTTTATGTCATAAGGGATCGCTTTGGTCATTTAGTCTGGCTTGACACATCTACAGGTCGTCTCCTAGAAAACTCATTAAATGTTCTTGAAAAAAATCATAACCTAATGTTCAAAAATATGTAGCAAATAATGTCTAGTAATATGAACTGTTGGCTTTTTTTTTTGGCTCTTTTTTTTTTTCTTTCAGATTGTCCTTCTTGCCTGGTTATTTTTGGCATTCCTACCTTTGCTTCATGAAAATAAAACCAGGGTCATGGTTCTATTTTAATAAAAATCCCTTTCCATTTACTTTGACATTTTTGAAATTAGAATCCAGACTCTCAAATGAAGGTCCTGTCTTATGTCCCTTTTCTTGAGTCTTAGCTTGTCCTTTTATTTAGCTGCAGTCTAGAACATACTTAGAATTACTTCACAAAAAAATTAGGGTTAGTGGAGTTCTGGTGAAACCTGACCACAGCTAGATTTCCATTTCACAGCTCTGCCTTTCAGGTATAACTTCATACATCACCTGTGTGACTTGTACATAGTGTGATATATAAACTTGTACATAAGTGATATATAAACTCAATAAACAGATTTGATACTCCAACATAAACTTTACTGTGTGCTTGACTAACAGGGCTATAGTAAAGGATTTCTGTACCTTCACACTTCTTTCAGAATCTGCATTTCTAAAGAAAGACATGTAAATTTTAGTTCCAGGGACTTTGCAGACCACTTGTTTGTTCACACACTTCTAAACAAAGTTTTTCAAATTATTTGCTTTAATGTAAAATCTGGGAAGGAAAACGTAAAATAACTGTGATGTGTCAGAAATATCAAGGAGCATTAAAAAATGAACTTTCTATGTTCTTTTAATAGTTTACAACCTGAATAATAGATAGTAGATGTGAATTATTTTTACCCTTTCTATCGACTTGTGTATTCTAAGTTAGAAAAAAGTGTAAATTAATGTAAAAAATCTAAAGCAATCTGAACCACTTGCTGTTTACACTTTGCACTTTTGTAAAGAATTCCCTTATAATGTCTTTATTTTATTTTTGTTTCTATTAATTATGAATTCCTTCTTTTTCAACAATGAATATTCTTATAGATGTTGTTAGTTGCCTTAATGGACAAGTATTGTTCAGTGACTCATTCAGTTCTTGAGGAATACTACATCCTGCATGCTAACCTTCCTGGGAGCATACTCTCCATTTCCATCCTGATGATTGAATCTCAGTTATTGTACATTTCCGCTGTCAATATACAATATATTATCTATATTAATCCTGAAATTTTCATCACATGCAGAGGTCATAATTATTAATCTATAATTACATTTTCTAATTCTTCTTTTTTTGTTTCTTAGTTCTTTTTTCACTTCTTTTGTGAAATAAGTCTGGTGAAATACAGTCTAAAGTAAATTCTGCAATGATTCAGGGCCATAAATGAGTAAAAGAAAACCAGAGAAATCCCATGTAGAAGTTCTGACCTTATTATATTTTTTTACTTGATTAACTTATGTGGAGATTATTTCTTCTTTAATTTAGAGACTGTTTAAGCTTCTTGGATCTGAAGAAGAATGGATGATAAAAAGGAAAATTTTTTAATGAAAAATTTCATAGGAAAGAAAAATACTTTAAATAAATAGGTGTCATCAGAAGAAGAAAGTAAAAATGCAACAACAGGAAAAAAACAGATCAAAATGGAAAATCCAAACATAAAGCAAAATAAGGTGAACCATGGAAATGTAACACAACAAATGTTTTATTTTTGAGCACGCAACTGATGAAAGCTGGTTGGTGTAAGATATGTGTGAGATACCATAACTCTTTCAGTTGGTAAGATATCAATGCTTTCTTATGAAGACATCTGCTCAATGTTCTACTTTCTGAAGCTCAGCTCCAAGAGCATATGACAGGCTGCAGAGACTTCCAGAAAATTCCACAGGTATGTGATGGGCAAGAAATAGAACGGTAAGAAAAAAATATTCGTACTATTTTTTATTTATTTCATTGTGGTGAGCTTTGTTTGTTCGTATGTTTTTATTTTTGTAATCCATTTCTTCACTTTAATACAGTGTGACCATCATAATACATACAAAAATCACCTGGGATTCTTTCTGCTTATCTCACTGGGGCTTGGATTAATCCCATACTTCTAGGTTAGATGAAATGACAACTCCTGCAGCTAAGAAGACTTGAAATCTCTCATATGTGTAAGAAATCCAAGTGAAGAATTCTTTCAACTATCTTGAAGTTTATCTTTTTGTTATCTAAGTTATAATGCAGGCAAAGCAATGTAACAAACTTTTTCTACAGGTCTGTTCATGGAAACGTATCAGGCTAGGTTTTTCAGAAACAATTTAGGGGAATTAAGGACCCAAATCCAAGAGAAATTGAAATCCAAATGCAATTGATCTGTTGTCTGTTTTAGACTTCTTTTCAAAATCGTTCGCTTAAGATTCCTTGCCTACCTATTTTATTAAGATTGGATTCTGCAGTTCTTACTCAGTGAAAACCTGCATTGCTGCTAAACTGTCAAGGCATCGTGAAAAACAGTTAACTGAAACAGTAACAGAGAAATCTGAGCATCTAGTACTGTTCTCTCATCACTAAGTTAATTATATCAAAATCAAGTGGAAAAAAAAAAAGAGAAAGAAATTTTAACCGTTTGTCTGACATAAATGAGATATGGTTTTCAATATTTTAATTATAATTCTGTATTTTATTCTAGTGTCTGAGAATGTAGGATCAAGTCATGTGTGGTAGATTCCTAGACATTTCTGCACCTGGCTTCTTGGCACTATGACAAAAAGTGACAGGACAAATCATAAAGCACAAGCTTTATGAGACCCATAAAGCAGAGGACCCAATAAATTTGATAATATTCAGACTTTAACTTGAAAATCTCTCTGGAAGATCCCCACTGGATTTGTAATCCTCAGTACTGAAGGTGATGAAGGAAAGCCTGAGTGCAGAATTTTCTCTGAGCAATATTGCTTAAAGTTCTGTCACGAATGATTGCAAATTGCACATAAATATGTGAACCTAAATGCCTATGTCATACTGAATGTGTTCTGCTGCTGTTACCACCTGTAATATACAATACAGGCTGTCTACAGGTAGTTGTGTTTGTTTGTTAGTATTTACTCCCATCTTGGTGAAAAAATGAGGCATTTTCCTCAATACTTTTGATCTTCAAAGACTGATTAAGGGAATCTCAAGCCTTGCTTTGTCATATTTTCTGGTTTAATTATTGATTTTTCCACACGTTCTTTACAGGATCACTCTTTTAAATCTGGAGTTTCAGGATAGCCTGTCTCTCTTTAGGTAGATGTGTTTTTTCTGCCACTTTTCTCTTAAGATCATGTAATATTTCTCTTTTATTTAGCACCTCTATTTTATCCCCTGCAGGAACAATCATGTCATATCTGTGACTTGAGCTTCTTAAAGAATAATATGACTTGAAGCAAAAGAATTTAGAAGAAAAGTAGATATGAAAAGTAAACTGTCTATGTTCAGGCCTGCCTTTCTTTAGAGTATGCTGTACTTTAGAACAAGGTAATGCCCAATACAATCAAAATCTACCAGAAATTCTTTCTTTATGAAGTGTAGCACCTCAGTTCACTATCGTCACTGTCAGAGTTTACCTCAACTGGTTGAAAGTTTCTGAAAGTCTCTCAACTTGAAAATCCATCTGAAAATTGTAAAGAGGGATTTATCCACTCTTAAAAAAAAAAAAAAAGATTATGAACCAGGGGAGAGGGGTTGTTGTATATGCATGTCCTTGGGTGCATTCAGTGAATTTAATGCCCTTTAAAATGAAAAATAGGTAAATGCTCTTAATAAATGATAGCATGACATATGTGTTTTATGTATGACCATATTAGGATAAATATCATGACAGACTGTGAGAAAGTAAAAAAAATCAAGTCAGAAAAATGTAGGGTCAAAAAAGAATTATAGAAGAAAATGAGAATGTACACTCTACACATAACCTCACCATTTTTTGATGAGTAAAATGCAAAATATACAATTGCACAAAAGCTAATTTCACTAAATTAAATGCTGGGAATAGATCAACTTTCATGAGTTGAGAAGCCAGTCATAGGAGCCAGACTACTTCTGTTGTAGATCAACAGATCAAAGTTTGATATCAATGTTACTCTGTAATTGTCTATATCTGTTAGTCTCTTTTGAGTCCTCTTTTGCTATACTGAGACAAATACTCTTGTGTTCATGTTAAAATAAAATATTAACAATTATTGAGACATTAAAAAGGGAAAGATTTAATGCTGGTAGAAAAGCTAGATATTGGAAACTAGTGTAACCTTTTCACACTTTAGGAAATGTAACATTCATAATAGCCAATTCAAAGTAAAGGAACGGTCCATAAAAGAGACCAAAAAGAGTAGTGGGATTAACTGAGACATTGAGACATAGAAGGAAATTAAAATGAGAGGGAAATAACAAAGCTATGCAATAGTAAATCCTATACAACCCCTGTGCATAGCTGCCAGAAGTACTTGAAACAGCACCACACCAGACAAAAGGACCAGTAGCTAAATTACATCAAATTTAAAAGGAAGGAAATAAAAAATATTATGCTGGGAATTAATTTATTTTTTTAAGTACTGGAAAGTATTTATGAGTTTCATTTTTTTTCTGTACAATCTTTTGAAAAAGATGACTCATTAGGTTGGCAATTCTTCACTGTTTCTTTTCTCCTGTCACTATTTACTGCCTTTTTATAGGTTTTATATTTTCATGTCTCATAATTTTTAAAATGCTCCCCCTTTCCCAAACAGTGATCAAGACTAAAATTTTGGCCTTCACTTCTGAGGGAATCCCACAGGATGAGTTATGTCCAGACTGCATTAGCTTTTGGGTACTGGATGTCTTTCTGAAAGAGGTAACTAGTAGTTGTAGTACTTTGTTACCTATGCACTTCTGAAGGTTTTGGTTTAAGGACTACCTTGCCCAAGAGATAAAAATTTGTCCTTGACTCTTTTATTTTTATTATTTTCCAAAAACAAACCTCAAAGTTGTAGGTAGAGCATTAATACTACAACTCCATAAAAAGTAGTGGCAGTTTTTCACTGATTTCAGAGACACCGGGGCTGTAATTTTTGAGGTTACTGACTGAAAATAGGCATTATATATGTGCTTAGGAATGTGTGACTAAGGAAGATTAAATCTCAATGTCTAATAAGTCATTGGTGACTACTAATCTTTTTCCTCACTTAATTTTTAAGATCATTCATAATACACAGCTTAGAGAAACAAAACGTTTACTTGGTCCCAGGAGATGGACAGCTATTCATACAAACATGCATTCTTATTTATGCACTGACATTGCAGTCAAAAACACTTTATACAGAAATGCAAACTACACTGTCTATACAACACTTTCTTAGCATAACACCAGCTACATTGTCATCATAAAATTTACTAATAAAATTTATAGTATATGAAAGCTCAGTATCTGAAAAACATTGATGATCAAGGCTCATATAGAATGCCAAGAAGCTCAGTTCATCCTAATGCAGCCTAGGTACCTCCCCAGTTGTTCCAAGGACACAAATATGAAGTGGAACTAGATAAATGGACTTAGGTGGAAGGGTACTTTAACACTGTTGGCGTGCAAGTGAGCACAAAAACATTCTAGTTCTCCTCAGAATTTTTATGTTCTCTATTTTCATTGCGGGTAGGGAAGTTGTCAGTACCATTCCAGTAAAAATTTCAGTATTTTATGCAAATTTAAACTACCAAAAATTAAAGATTCAGAACAAAATTATAAAAAAATCAACTCAAGCCAAAACCAAAAAGAAAAAAACACCCAACAATTCTGCAGAATCCTTAAAGAATACCAATATAGGGTATATTTGCAGTCAAATACCTTTTCTAAATTGGACAGAGAAGTCCATCTTTCCTGTATTCCAGATGAGTTATTCAAACCAATGGGGTATACTATTTGACTAGGTGAGTAACAGCCAAGTCTATTTCAACTCTATGTGCCAGAAATCTGTGTTGGAGAACCAATCAATAATCTTTTCTTTTATCTTTTTCAGAAATATTTCTAGAATTGAGTGGAGCAGTCTGGGGTTATTATGAGCAAGCTCAGTGGTAAAAATATATCGCCTATAAAATTTTACCAACAGATATCAGGTGTCTAAAAAGGTGTCAATTTACAAGGCTAATAAGAAAACCAGGATGGAATTTTATTTCATTTAATATTGAATATTGATATGAATTTATCTATTAGTGAAACTGTATTTCTGTCTATTTCATGAGTAATGTCTTAAAAGTGTTATTTAATGTATAAACATACATGCAAAGCCATGGTTGATTCTTAACTTTTTATTAGGAATCAACCATAAATAATAATAATTTTTAAAAAAAAGAATACTCCCCTCTGCAAATCAGAGTTTGAATAGACATTGCTCATCTATGTCATTTCGCTGTTACTTTTTGTTGTAATTAGTTCCTGTGTATAGTTTGAGAGAGTTACACATACACTAAGCTGAGCTAAGCACATTAGACTATTTTGCTCTGCTTGTCAAGAGATTGTGTTTTAGACTAACAACATGGAGACAGAATAAGATAGCAATGAAGGAATGGGAAGCAAAATGGTACTAATACTCTACAAATATTAATTCTGACCAAAATTCAATAACATTTTTTCCAGTATACACCATTATACATGGTTATATATGTATTTTTTGTCTTTTAAAACTGTCCTGGTTTTAAAGGTCAATCCAGTTAAGCTGAGAAGAAATCAGTCATGCAAAGAAGCAAAGAGCTATAGGAGATAAGGGTGAATAAACTTATACAATATTCAACAGGAAGGAACTACAAGAGATCAATTTTTTCATCTCATTGCAAAAGTAATTGCTAACAAATGTTTGAGCAACCTGTTCCTTAAAAAATCATCCAGGAACAGAAACTCTGCAGCATTACTTGGCAATCATTTTTCAAGGATTAAATATCTTCATAGTAAGAGGCAATTTTTCTAGTATCTGGCCAAATTGCTCCTTATCGGTGTATGGTACACTTTTCAGTACCATTTGCAGTACCATTTTTCATACTTGCAGAAAACCATTGATTTTTTTTTGACTCCCCTCTTCTAGATTACAAGAAACCCATAAATTTTACATTTCCTGCTCATTTCTTTTAAACCTTTTGGACCAGCACACATGTATTTTGATGTGAGTCTACACCTGGAAATTTGATGATGCTTTTAGGAACTCTGAGTGAAAATTTACTTCCTTTATCTTACACAGGATACTTTCCATAAACAATGAAGAAAGTCAGTCCTCACACTCCCACTCCAAATTCTATATCCAAAATGGAGGGTCTTTTAAAATTCCTTTTATTAAATATATTAAATTATGACCATTTATAAAGCCAAATCACTTTAACAAAGATCAATTAAGTAATTACCATTTCTATTATTTACTAAAATTATGCCAGTTTCCATAAATCTGGAGAACTAAAGAAGATAATTTAGTTACATATTTGATTGAATATTTTCCCTTATGTTTATTTACAATACAGCTTTATTATATGCACATGCAAGAAATTATGAAAACATACATTACAGACACAAGAAATAATATATATGTTTATATATATGTTTACATATAAAAACATATATTTATATTTCAGTCAAATATGTTTCCTACTTTTTCAATTTCCCACTAGAAAAATCCAAGCATTTTTAGAACATTTGATACATGTATTTATTATCTGTTACGCTAAACTGAAACGTTTTGTGTTGTATTACTTGAAGGAATATGCTTATGATGCAGATGAAAAATGTAGTAAAATTTAGCAGCATTAAGTGAAATTAATTGTCATATTTGTTAAGATTTCTGAGGAAGGTCTCACAGTTAAACCAGCACAGAAAAGACAAAACAATATCATAATGAAAATTAAAATAGGTATGGCACAGAAGAGTAGTCAAAGCTGAATGTCATTACGTTATTAAGTTTTCACCTGGTAAAATGCAATTGTCTTTAAATATCCCAACACAGGGCTGAGAGACTTCAACCTCTTAGGTTACAGACTTCCTCTGCCCCAGGTGACCCTTTATCAAGTAAAGATGAGGATATTGTCCTCCCCATTAACTGTGACTAGATATTTTTACTACATTAATTGTTTCTATGGCATCCAAGAACTCACAGAGAGCTACCACTTGAGATAATTTAAAATTTCTATTGATACAATATGGTATAATGTTTATATTAATTGTTGTTTCAGGTAGTTCGTAAACTATCAGCAATCTCACTTGGTTTTTTTATGGAGAAGTAGCATATTTGGTCTTTTCAGTCCTCTTCTGATCATGAATCCTGGAAAGGAGGGAAAGCTGCAACATGAAAAGAGTTTATTTTCCGTATCTCCTGGTCAAAACTGTAACAAGCGGGAACAACAATAATTAAGAGTTATGGTGGGTTGATTTTGGCCAGATGCCAGGTGCCCATCCAGCTGCTCTATCACTCCCCTTCCCAGCCAGATGGGGGAGTGAGTAAGATGGAAAACAACTTGTGGGTTGTGATAAGGCAGTTTATTAAAGCAAAAGCAAAGCGGAAGCTTGTGCATGGAAAAGCGAAGTGAAAGATAACACAGTTTATTCTCTACTTCTCATGAGCAGCGATGGTTGGCCACTCCTGAGAAGCAGGGCTTCAGCATATGTGAGGGTTTCTCAGCAGGCAGCCATTGGAGACAATGAATGCCTGCCTTCCTGCTCCTTGCCTTAGCTTATATCTGAACTGACGTCACATGGTCTGGAATATCCCTTTGGTCAGTGTGGGTCAGCTGACCTACTTGGGTCCCCTCCCAGGACATGAGGCAGTCACATCCCCTTAAATCCTTTACGCTACTAATCATATCAAGATTTTCAGTTTTTTCTTGTAAAACAAGTTTTTACTGATTATCTTATACTTCATTCTGATCAAGGTTTGGATAATCTTTCTTGTAACTTCTGAGAAATAGCAAACAATGGTAACTCTTGTCAGGTACTTTTGTTAAGGTTATGACAATATCTATCCAAATATCTATTGAAAGACAACCCCAGAACTCTACCCTATTTTAAGAACATGAAGAAGACCATAGTTTCTATGAGAATCTACCAGGCCTGAAGAGATTGGAAAATGTTCTACACATTATTATTAGAAGAACAATGAATTTGGATCAAGATTCCTGAATAGTTCAGCTGGATGATTTGTTTTCTGTGTTTGAAGAAGTCTGTGCTTGCACTTTTGCCCTAATGACTTGGAATAGATCTTCTCTAACAGCAACTAAAGTTTAATGGATTTCATGAATACAGTTGAGAAAAACAACCAAACAACATAAAAGGTAATCAAAAATGAAAAAGGAATTATTGAACTTTTCTGACTCTACCTTTAAAAAAATAAGACTATCCTGCGCATTTTGATACTATCTTTTCCCAAGGAGTCACTTGACAGAAAGAAAATGTTTTACAGCAAGGATTGTCTACTAAAGAACCTAATCAAAATATTATTAAACAATTACACTGCAGTAGACTGTTTAATGAAGTGTTTTCAGTGCAGTTTGAACGTTAATAGCAACAGTGTTAAGCTGCTTTGTGCTCTGTGTATCAAACAGCCTGGAGTAATGTGAGCTGACTAACAGTCAAATAAAATCTTGAAGCACCTTTGACAGACAATATACTTGTGCCAGTCTAAATCTTGTCATGCATTATTATTGAGCATGGAAATGACAAAAAGGAATGTCAAGGGCTTCTGCATAGCATATATCATAGTTAGCTCCATGATAACAAGGGGCCTCCTGCATTCTTCCTCATGGCTGTCCCATGCTCTAACAGGGATTTGAATCTGAGAAGGAATTGGAGGCTGCATATTCTGTAGCTGCATGGAAAGAAAGTTTAGATTTCTGTTCAGATTCAGAAACTCCTAGGTGCTACATCAGAATGTAATTTACAGGTAGTCACTGGATCCCGTAGGATCAATTGACTTTAAAAGAAGAGAGAAATACTCAAGCAAATCAGGAAAAGGTTTGTTTGAATCTGCTGACTAAAAGTTTTCTAAAGCTCAGTATCTTGGAGATGTGTGCTTGTTTTACAAGGGGCCAATAATAGGGTATCCAGTCATGCTTGAGTGGAGAGATAGGTAGAGTATTTAATTATTTCATCCCCAAAGCAATAATCTAAATTTCATTAAAAAGATCCAGTGTTACTGAATATCAACAAAGAAGGAAATTGATAGAGTGTGAAAACACAGAGTAAAATTTGGATTTAAATCTGAACTTTCTAGATGTAAGTTTTATTACCATTAACAGAAGTGGTGGGAAAAAAAACATGGATAATGAGAAAATTTGCAACATTCCAATAATCTTTCATGATTATCCTAGCTACACAACTGAGAACAAGTAGCTAATGAGGTATGGTGAATCATCTTTAAAGGTGATTTAAAGTTATTGTCAGCTCCACCTCTCTACCACCCTAAAGCAGAGTTGACCTGAAGGAGACAATGTCTCTACTTCAGCTTCACCTCAGTTGAACATCCGCATCTTTTCAAACTGTAAATAGAAGTATCTTTAGGCCAGGATGCTGGACTTTGTGCTGAAGCATCTGAGCTAGGGCACACTTTCTCTGTAACTCTGCTGCATGTGGTGGGGAAAGAAACATAGCTTTTCACTGGTTGACAGAGCAAGCACCTAGGACTACCACTAGCACTGTAAAGTGGCTGGGACATTGCCTTCCAATCAAGCCTGTGTCATTATGGGTGCCTAGGTGCAGTCTGCAGCCTGGGTGTTTTAGCGTGGCATTGCTCAGAAGCCTTGCAGAAGCACCATCTGCTTCTCCTCACGTTTAAGGGGAGACTGAGCTCCAATAATAACGTCTTTTAGTCCCAACCTGTTCTATTCCTGTATCAGTGTTCCTGTACATGTGCTTTGCCAGAAACGTGTGTGGGCTTTCCTAATTTTATCCCATTGCCACAGCAGGACCATAACTGTTGATGTTAAGATGAGGGTAACAAGCACCGTTACTGTGTTAAAATATGTCATCTTACAGCAATAAATCTTGCATAGTACAGAAACTACTGTACTGTGGAGAGAGGAGCAAGTTGCATCATAGTTGTGGCAGGGTGAGAGCGTAGGAAAAGTTGGTGAGCTCTAAATCAGTTACACAGCTTACTTTATGAACTTACCCTACAGCAGCTTGTTCAGCTTCTTATGACACCTAATCATTTTTAGTCTTCTAAAAGAAAATTTAATGTGAACTTTGCTGAAATGTGGGGAGTTGGTGCTGAAACATTTTTTCTTAACATCTATGGAAGCCAACAAAAGTCAGAACACTTTGTCTCTCTTTTGCAACTTAGCAACACAATGCACTGATTACAGTAATTCTTTCTTCTAAACAACTTCTTCCTCCACTTCCAAAAATATCTTTTTCCACACACCATCGAAGTGTTTCCTAATAACAGAGAGAAAGCTCTAGAGGGGTGGTTGCCATGAGATAATTGGATAGCATACTCCTGAGATCTGAGGTGTTGGAGGCACAACTTAGCTGTGCTTTGCCTCACAACACCCCAGGGATATGATACAGGCAATTGAAGTTTCTGTTTCCACTTATGCCTCGTTGCCTCAAGCATGCCAGATCACTCTCATGTAAACCTTGATGGTACTTCTGTGTCTAATATAGCTCACGGGTTTGCAACACAACAATTTCAATAGCAGTAGCTATAGCATGACACAACAATATTAGACCTAACCAAAAAAAAAAAAAAAGAAAATTCAGAGAAAAATTCTCCAAACCCACAGACTTTCATTAACAGATGTGGATTTTTGGAAAACAAAGCATTTTATGGGAACATAGTGTCCATGAAAGAAATAACCAAACTATTTATTTGCTCTTCTGATCATGCCTGTTGGAGGTCTTCCACTGTCACATAAATATTTAAATTATGGGGAAATGTGTGACTACATGGTCACTGGATTTGGGAATACCAGGTTGGAACTCTTGCTTCACTCTCTTTCTCTCCAAGTGTCTCTTTCTCTGTGACTAAGAGACTGTGAAAGATGTCACCATACCTGAATCCAGTGCAAGGTCAGCTTGAAATTTTAGGCCTGCCCACAGCTTTGGACTCAGGAACTAGAGGGAAAATCATCACTCTTTCAGACACTTGCCAGGTCTACAAGCATTTGTCTTGTGACAATATTTTCTCATGACAATATTGTCTTATCAAAAATAATGTAAAATATTAGAAGTATAATGAAGGCAGCATCTTAGTTGCATTTACTAACAACAATTAAGACTAGAGTAGATAAAAATAAAATTTTGCATGAGGGGAAAAAGATCCCAGAAAATCTGAATCCACAGAGGCTTCAAATTTGATGAAAAAGATAGTGAAGAAGAAGATATGGGAGATCCAAATTTTCTTTTTTTTTTTTTTTTTGCTGTAAGACACCTAGTCGAGTTAAAAAAGCAGAAAGGAAACAGTCTGCTGTTTCTGTCACTCCAGGTTTTCCAACCTCTAGGCACAAGAAGTTAAATATTTGCTTCCAGTAAGGTGGTTAAATATTTGCTGATTTGCTTCCAGTAAGGTGACTGAATTATCTTTTTCACAAAAAAATGAAAATAATAATAAAAAAATTATAGAAGAATCTGCAAAGGTGTTGTAAAAATATCCAGGGTTGATATTTCCCCAGAAACTTCATGTAATGATTTGTAATATGAAAGTTCCTGGCTGATAATGCTTTCCACAGAATTTTCTTTTATCTTTTTTTTCCCTTTCCTTTCCTTTCCAGCTCATTTGCACAGTGGGGGTTTTTTTGTTGTTTTGTTTTCCTCACTGAAATTGCGATTATAGAGTGAGCATTGCCTTTCAGAGTGCTATTGGCAATGTCTTTAAATTAGTAGACATGCAAGCACAGAGCTCTTTAAGAGCCTGAAATCTGAAACCACTCAAACTAATTGATTTTTCATCCTCAAGTACTGGTATTACTGAAGTTGTATGGTACCCAGTACAACACAGTTTACCCTGTCACCTGCATTTTAGTAACATTTCACTACATAAAGAGACTTTTTCTTCTTTTGCTAATTGTGTTGATTTCCTAGTATGCACTCTTAGAAGAAAAAACAAGGGTGACTCCATGAATTGATGTAGTTAGAAAGTAGAATTTGTTTCTTAAACATTGCCTACCTTGCTGTCACTAGCTAATTAAAATATAAAAGCAGATGTAACACAAAACATTCCTGATACTCTTCAAAAAACCAACCTATACTAAAAGGTTGACTAGGTAATATGTTGCATAATGTCAGCATCATACCACTTTTTTCCTTAAAATCAGTGTCTTAAGTTTTTGCTGTTTTGTCTTGTAGTTTTTTTGGTGTTTTTTTCAGACAGAAACAAAATTCAGCATAGATTTATATCTAATTAAAAGAATTAAATCCCTCTATTAAGTGTGAATTGCAACACTTACATCTATTTGTTTGCATATTTTTGAGGTATTTATTTGTGGAAACAGTTACACATTGGAGATGTTTGGGTATGTAGGATGTACTCCCATCTATCTACCTACACAACACCTACATCTGTACTCATCCCACATACCTATGGCAAAGGGTCTACCATTCAAAGGCTTGCAGTAACAACCCTCTAGCTACTGATGAAGCTGCTCTCCTATATCAATTAAAGCCTCAACCTGGGTAAACTGTGCCTTTATTCACCTGATATTTCTATTTGTTTGGGTGGTTGCCAGATAAAAAAATTGTATTATGAGGTTTGGATGTTACTTATTAGCTACTGTCACACTTCGTTATTTGATAATGTGTTGTAAATGAATAATCCAAAATTGGATTTTTTTTTCAAACACAACATGTTTTGAAGACCACATCATATATAAGCAGGAAATCAGGTTAACACTAATTTTACTGACACAAGTATCATACAACCTAAGTAACACATTTAACCTGCCTGTGATGCGATATTGATGTTCTAGATATTGGTCTTCACCTGAGTGGCTTATGTTACAATTTATTTTGGTAAATAACTATTCAAGATGAGGTACTTAACCCGTTTTGTCAAACACAAATGATGCTGTTAATGTTTGGTCAAGAGCAGAAGTAGTTTTCCTTTTCTGTGCCTATGAAAAAACGCATCTCTGAATTACTGTTGAATTGCCTGTTTGAATGACGCTCAACATTCCAGTTCCAGGCAGAATCATTAAGAAGAAATATTTCCAACCTCAGAAAAGGGATTTTTCTACAGATTAGAATGACATAAGTGACAGTACCAGAACTAGAAGCTCTGTAATTAATAAGGGAGTTAAAATACTCTCAGGTCTCCAAGAAAATTCAAACCTAAGTCCTCCTCCATGGCTAACCTCAGAGCAGACAGTTATAAATAGAACATTCTGAAGTAGTCACACAAACTCTAACAACTCTACACTTCCTTTTATTTGCCTCTTCTGCTAGATTTTGACTTAAACTGCACCTGTATATTATAGCATGTTTAAGCAGATATTTGAATTACACTATCTTAACTGCTTTTTTAAAAATTTCAGACTAGGTCCATTATACTACTATGCTTTAATACTTGTCAGAATCTAAAGCCTACCTCATAAGCCAACATCAAGTTTATCTGCATTGGATTTAGACACATAGTACACCCAAATTACAAAAGAGTGATACTGAAAATTCTTCCATTCTTCCTCAAGAGTGAACACACTGCCAGCTTGGTGTGTCTTTCACCTTTTTTTTTCCACACAGTACTTATGTAAGCTTCACAATGAATTTATAGACTTTCAAGAGCTAACACAGGTTCTTTAATGAATTTATGGATTTTCTTTCTCAGTTGGCTCTAGAATCTCTGAGACTATTAATCTTATATGATTTCAATGTCTATATTGACAACATAGAAAATATGTTTGCTTTCATGTTCATCCTTTGCTTTATAGGCAAAATCATGTGTATATTTGTTTTGCCTGTTATCCCTTTAAAAATGCAAGACTTGACTGCAAGAATTACTTTGTCTTCTTTCCATACTCATCATTGGAATGAATGACAGTTCTTCACACTTACCAGTTGTACGGTAGCACTTGCAATAATTCTTTCTAGTTTAATATTATCAGTTGTGAAACCATTATAGCCTTTTCTATTTAGTTTCTGCCATTGTCTGTTTTTTATATCTGTTTCTGCTCAGTAAATGAAACAAGTAGTCTTGACAATGTCATTATGTCAAAGTACAGAACATTTCTTACCTTTAAAGTTTTAGACTACTTTATTAGTTTTCAGTTTTCTATTTTTTAGGGTTTCTGTAGTTTTATCAGCTAATTCTATTACATTACCCTTCTTTTTCTTCATATCTTATGTCATTAATATTGTTTGTTCTTGGTTTGCTTTTACTCTCTGCTCTCCAGTATGTTTTAATTTATGAGATTATTTTCTTCATATCTTAGTATTCATATTTTAAATTATTTTATCCACAGAGCTATTTATTTTAAAGTCCCTGGGTTTAATTTGTGGAACACGCACATTGTTTTTATGTCTTTTCTGATCTTCAGAAATGGCTGGTTTCTAATAATGCCCTGCTTGCATTCTTACGAACTTCTTTGGCCCTACCAGGCCTGAGAAATATTACTTGGATTTACCATAAACTTTGTGGAGGGAGGAATTATATTCAACTACCCGCAAAATGAACATTACACAAAGTGGAAGCTGCAAAATCCAGTGTAAAGTTCAGGTGCAGGATCAGATGTCTTGTTCTTTAAGATACAAATTATTTGGCTAACGTTCATTACTCAAGTTCATCTTCAGAAACTAAAAGCATCCTATAAGTACTCCTCAGAATAAACTGTATCCTGGACAGATCTCTGCATCTAAACACACACTTTTGGAGTTCGTCACAAAAGACACTAAAATAAGAAAACTTTTTAGCAATCTTCTCCTGCATGCACATTTCATGCAATTGATAAGGAATACCCTGGTTTGGTTTTCTTTTGGTGCTACACATCAGTACGAAAGGGAGGAAAGAGACCCACTGAGGACAGTTTTCAAGCTCTGGGTTCTTGAAATTCTTTGGTAAGATCCTTGTCAGTGCAATGAGAGAATCTTTTTCCCACTCGCTCAACTCCTATGTTTGAAAAGAGTATTTTATCTTTTTTTCTTACATACTTGCAAGTTTTGTATTGTTACTCCTCTCCTGAGAAGGATTTAAGTTTTTTCTGATGTTGTCCTTGCATGGCCCACATATTTTTTCTTTTCTAAAGCTGGGCTTTTTCTGTTCCTCAGGGACTGAGAAGTTACCATACTAAAAAATCCTATTGAAAAGTCACCCACGATAATTGGAAATGTTATTGCAGTGTTATCATTGTTGTTTATTTATGTAATGATAAAAATAACACTGTTAAAGAAAAAAAGAATTTCTGGAGCTGGGTGTTAACATCATGCAAATTTTTAGTGTACAACATCTTTTGTGTCCCTGTTGGTGTCTTGGAGAGCTTTGTCACTCAGTGCTGTGAGAGTTGCACAGGACTTGAAATTAAAAAGCAGGAGTAATAACTGCATTTTACCTGTGGGGACACTGAAGTGTGGAGTCTTGAAGTGACTTCTTCAAAGTCAATGACAAAGTTGAAAAAATAAATGAAGAATGTCTGATTCCTAATCTGAGAATCGAGCTTCTTTCTCTGGAATGTAGGATCTCACCAGTAGACCTTGACAGTCAGTGTTTGCAACATTAATTGACACAGAACACTTATCCTCCATTCTCTCTTTCTGGCTACCATAAGTAAAAAAATTTCAGAAACAAACTGCTTTACCTGTATCTGTGTGAATAAACCAACGTTAAACAGACCTTCAAAAATCAATTTTAGGGCAGGTCTGCTGCTTTTTTTTCTTCTGCCTCAGAGAACAGGATTTTAGAAGTGTCAATCTAAGTATCATTCTCAAGCAGTTTTCAAGCTCTGTTTAAGCATGGTCCAGACAGACCACAGACTAGGAATCTTTCCCAGTATGTCACATATTTGGTGACAACTGGCATTTAACATTAAGAAAGTTTAATATTATAGAGGTGACCAGACTTGGCTATTTGGGCCAGGGTTAGGGAATAGATCTCATGCAGTACATTAGTACAGATTTTTTTCTTTTGTACCGGTCATTATATATGTTTCAAGATAAAGAGATGTAGTATTTTTCACTGGCAAGAGCTACCATGCAATAAAAATATAAGTCATTTTGTAACACACAGAGAACTTACTTAAAGTTTGGCTTTATCAAAACCATAATTAAGCAAAACAACAAAAAAAATGGGGAATGGAGGAAAACTTTTCAGAAGTAGCAAACAATATAACAAGGCACAATAGATACAACAGCTTGAAAGGTTCAAACTAAACATTGGGGGTTGTGGGGGAGAAGGTTTAACAATATAAAAAGCTGTCCACATAGGTTGGATAATCTCTGGTTTTGGAGTTTTTCTAGACTCAGGTAAACACAGCTGACCTGATCTACTGTTAATGTCCCCCTCTTTTTCTTACCAGATTACCATTCATCTAGTTAATGATGGATCAAGAAAAAACTTATCCTAACATATGAAAGACAACACTGGAGGTAATTTGGGAAAGATTGTATTAGGTCCCTGAGCTTCTATTCATGTGTATCCTATCATGGGTTTTATGGTTGTCTTTCATGGTGGAAACATGAAGGGCAGGGATATAATTTGGATTCCTCATAGCCACAACAGCCACTATAGGAATTATTCTGCTAATAATGAAATCCTAGAAGGGTGATCCTCTTCACCAGACTTCTTCTGTTTCAGCAGTCTACTTATAATTACCTCTTCCATTTTTTTCCATTCTATTAAATTTTCCTCCTAACTATGTTTTTTAACAGGGCTTTAAAAACTCACATTAAAGAATAAACTTGTAAATTTCAGGAAACATATATACTTTAGGGAGCTTGTTTCTCTATTTTAAAATGTTGCCAAGAAGCTGTATAGACATATTCATGAATAGTTTTCTAAAGGTAGGAATAACTGCTTTTCATTCAGTCGAGGAAATACTTTCTCTCTGTGATTTTCTTGTTACTGCTGTGGATGAAAAAAAAATAATCCAGACTCTTTGCGTTAAATTTAACAGAACAGTGCTCATCTGTGCACAGCTAATATACTTGTGTAATCATCTAAATAACAGCATGATGTACAGTTGTTTCCTGTGAATGTATGTTGTAGAATCTACTTTTGGTTGAAAAATTCTTATATTAGTAACTCACTGTAAAATAAGGATACTTAGACATCTAACTACCTCATCCTAGTTATGTGTGGATATGGCACTTGAGGACATTGTACCTGTTAGTTGTCTTCAGAAGTACCAGAATCCTTTAAGTGTCTCAAATGTCATATTTTTTTCTGATGTAAAATGTAGTTTATACAGTCATGCAGACTACTTTTGTCTATCAGTTTTCCCTACTAATCTTTTGTTCAAATGACTGTTGTCTGTGACAAGCCTGCACAGGGTACACAAATTCAGCCTAACATACCGAGACCTGCAGAGTCTCAGAACCCATGGACCCATTCAGCTCATCAGCAATTACGGGTCCAGTGTCCAGTAAAGAAAACATAGCACCAGCCAAAACTAATGTTTTTCTCTTTATTCACTAGAAAGATAGTTTATGTAGATGGAAGCTAGGAATACTGGTAGTATTAACAAAAGGTATTGAAGGAGATGGAAGAATTGCAGTGAGAAGAGACTATGGGAAATATGAGTTCTCAATGAAGTTAAATTCTGTTAAGAAATCAATCAACCACTAGTCTCTGTGAAAATTAAGCTTTCTGATTTGCTGCAGTCAAAGATTCCCATGTGTCTAATCTTCTGCAGCTGATAAGTCTCACTAGCTCCATGATTAAAATACATTTAAACCCTGTCCACATCATATGATAGAAAGTCTTGCAGTGACTTTCCTGCAGAAGAACTCAGTCTTGAGGATGTCTCCTATTCTCATTTAATAAACCATAGAATCATAGCATCAACCAGGTTGGAAAAGACCTCTGAGATCATCAGGTCCAACCCTTGATCCAACACCGTTGTGGTTACCAGACCATGGCACTAAGTGCCACATCCAGTCTCATCTTAAAAACTTCCAGGGACGGTGAATCCATCACCTCCCTGGTCAGTCCATTCCAATGCCTGATTACTCTCTCTGTAAAAATTTTTTTTTAATATTCAACCTAAACCTCCCCTGGCACAGCTTAAGACTATAGCCTCTTGTCCTACTGCTGGTTGCCTGGGAGAAGAGACCAATGCCCATGTGGCTACAACCTCCTTTCAGGGAGTTGTAGAGGGTGATGAGGTCTCCCTTGAGCCTCCTCTTCTCCAGGCTGAACAACCTCAGCTCCCTCAGCCTCTCCTCAAAGCCCTCTTCTGTTAACATTGGGATCCAGTTTCTTTTAAAATATGTCAAAAAGAGACAACTCGTGTATCTATATTAAAAAGCTCCCTCTTTAGAGTGCCCCAGAGCTTGTTCTTTCCTCTGCAAACATACATTTTTCAGTGGAGTGTGTTTCTAGATCTGAAAAAGCATGACTGTAACATTAAACTAATTTTTTTTTAAGTATTTCAAGTTTTCTTTAGAAGACTTTGTAAAGGAGGGAATGGAAGGAGCATATTTTATGTCTTCTATCAAAATGTTCGCGCTTCTTAACCACTGTTGGTTTAATGCACATATATGAATATTTGTTATAAAAAAACTTGAAAAAATGGCAGTCTGTGATGTAGGGTGAGACAAAATGTTATACATCTACAGAGGTTTCAAGGATTAAAAAAATATTGATAATGATCTATGCTCGCTTTTTTTTTTTTTAATGCAAATATTAATATGTCGATCAGATAAAGCACTGAGTATTGAAAAGACTGCTTCTGGAAACTGCAATGTGACTGATCTGAGATTTCTTTTACTCCTCCTGATGGTCTTTGCATGGTCATGTCACGTTAGCCTTGGCACAACCAGTCCATACAGGCCCAAAGATTTCTTTGCATGGGCAAACACCTTAGAAAAGAACATGTGCAAAAGTAAAATTTGCCTAAGAATAGTTGGATACTTTGACGACTTTGACTGACAGGTCTTGAAAAAGTCTTAGATTCAATTGTTCCCTGTAGTTTGGCTTGTCAAATGGAAATGAGGTTCTTGTCTCATATAAATAGGGCAATGTTATGTTATGAATTGTTAGATATTTATTTAATATCATTTGACTATAGTATTTGACTTATGAAAATGCCCTATACGTTTTTATAGACACAAATATCCTGTTTATAATTATAATTTAAGAAGTTATAATTAAAAGTCTGAAGAGAGGTTTAAAAATTGTTGCAGAGAAAGAATATCATAATAAATTTTGTAGATTGAAAAAGTCATTTATCTACGTAGAAATCTCTTCATTTTATCTCTGTTCAAATTCTGTAGGACATTCCACTAACTTTCCATGTACTTTGCATTGTACAAGGAATTCTTAAAGAATACCTTTTAAATGTCTAACCTGTATTCATTTACTATGCAACTGACTCACTAAAGTTAATCAATTAACTGCATTGAACCCGGAGCATTGAGAAGTGTGGTCTCATAAGGTCAAAACCAGGTTGTAATTTTTAAAAAAGATTCTAATAGTCCATTAGACATGTTCACATAAAATAAAGTAGTTTTCTGAGTTCTATAGTATTTACTTCTTTTCTTCTGCTCCAGTATATTGGTGGTAGTTATTGGCATAGCTACAACTTGATTTGATTTCAATTGACAAAAATTAATATTCATATGTCATCACACTGTCCTGCTGAGATGTTTTCTTTCACTGGTCCAACTATTTGTCATACTCTTGATAGTAGAGCTTCCATCACTTTTTAAATTGTTTTGCTTAGAGCAATTGTAAGATCATTAATAATTGAAAGAGAAAGATTAATAAGTAAATAGCATAGGATACAATTTAGCTGAGCTGGAGATTCCATCAGCTATGAGTCAACATTTACAGTTATCAAAAAATATTCGTGACTGATGGAAATAAATCAGCAATTGAAATTGTTCCCAGAGGATAGATATCTTATTAGGAAACAAAGAAGAAACTGAAGGCTTCCTGAGAACATGTAGTTTGGGCTGAAAAATGAACAAAAATCCCACATGTTCCTATGCTTTAAAATGAAAGGGTAGTCTGCATTATATATTCGCACCTCAAAATTATGGCCAGACATGTAGACCTTCAACCTTCTCAACTGTGATCAAACAACATAAAAATTATGCTTTTTTCACTCATAAGCTTAATATTTTTCATTAGCAGTTACCTTGTGAGTTAAAAATCTTTCTGTTAACAAAACATGTTGCATGCATTGCATAGGTGTATTAAAGCAAGTAAAATAGATGGGGTATAGCTCATTTTAATCCTTAAATGAAGACTTGTTCTTTTTTGTTCAACAAATAATGCATTCTTCAGTGTTCAGCAGGTGATAAATCCACTTCAATTTCCACAAAA
This sequence comes from Manacus candei, assembly GCF_025592945.1. NCBI lineage: Eukaryota > Metazoa > Chordata > Aves > Passeriformes > Pipridae > Manacus > Manacus candei. The sequence continues at coordinate 28,458,518 of NW_026138059.1, read as the reverse complement.
GACATTTATCAATATGAACTCCATGAATGATACTTTAAGAGCTTTCGGTTTGTATCTATTTAGAATTACCAAAAACCATATAATTAAAAGTCATCTTTGAGGGATTGAGGATTAAAGGCATGAAAACACTATATTTTGTTTCACTGTTTTATCACTCTGGTGGATAGATAAATGTTTCCTTAAATTTAATTTATTAAGTTGACTGCAAGTGGAATGAATTGCAACTCATTCAAAACTATGAACCTCACAGAGGCTCAGTCTTCTAGGATAGAGAATGTCTTTCATTATTTTTCACATTATTGGTAGCAGAGCCATTTCTAGTGTAGGTCCCAAATACTACCAGCAATCATGATCATTACATACAGGGCAAGGAAGATACATTACCCTGATTTACCAAAACTGAAAAAGAAAAATCATAACACTGAAAAGCTTTAAACTAAATAAGAATCAAATCATCCTGCCTTGCCTGAATATTACTGCCTTGCTAATTTGAAGTAGGTTTAGATTTCAGGTTTTCAGGCCAGGAAGACCTACTTTTATCAAACTTTCTGTGTAGTACTGGGCATAAAGTTGTACCACGCAATGCTGATACCAAGTTCGCTAAATTGTCACTGAAATAGAAAAACTTTGAATCAACATCTCCAGGTGATACAGTATGTGTTATATTCCTTTCAAAGTTATTACAACACTGAATGGCAAAAATACGTTGTTTTTTTACATTTCCAATAATTTCCATTTTTATTTTTTACTTCTCTTTCAGTCATTGAATTCTTTTAACAAAGACAAAACTCTATCTCGTCACTGTCTATGTATTGTGTAAAGATCACTAATCTGGGTCATAATCTTTGCTGATGTAAGCAGATGAAGCTTCTCTTAGTTTCTCACAAGATGTGTCTTCCAAGGACAATGATCAGTCTTGGAGCTGTCATATAATATCTAGAGAGAATTTCCTGTGGTGGTCTCACTTATGCTAAATGACAACAATGCCTTCCGAGTAGAGGTAATCAAAAATATTTTGAATTTACTGGGAAAAAATTATTTGATTGTCTGAGAACAATTTACCTACATAATTTGAACATGCCAGAGATTTTAAGCAAAATAATAACCATCCTTATTAGGCATTAAATTGGCAGTACAGGATTTTACATCCTATTTTTAGTTGTGTGTCAGGAAAAAGTTATCAGCTAGCTGCAGTGTCACTTCTGCCTGAGAAAACATGAAACCACATCTCCCACTTATCAGAAGTTGTGAGGTACACAGTCTGAGCATGTAAGAGATGTTCTATGTTTTCTCTGTTGACACTATTTACACTTTATGAATATTTAAACATTTATTGCAGTAGTGTGGAAATACAGATAAACTCCCTTTCAGTTCAGTGTCCAACAGCCTTGGAGACTTCAATCATTGGTACTCTGTATCAGAATTTAATTGCAATAACAAAGATTCAAGGAGGTTTGTTTTAGAATAGTATGTAGTCAAACTCATTTGAGATGTGGGAGTCCTATTTTCCAATCTGCTTTCTGGTTGATTTAGAGCTAGCTTTTTTGTGTAATGCAGTTTAGGAACAGCGTTTACTATTTTCATTGCCGCATTACACTGAGAGATTTGCCTTGAGTTTTCCATTTTCCAGTATTCCTAACTCCATTTTAAACTTAATATCTTTCCAAAGTACACTATCGTTCACTCTGGAAGACTGACCTTACAGCATTCATTGCTTCTAGAGATTTGATTTCTGTAAGGGGTATGGAAGCTGATCATAACTAACAACTATTTATGCTACTTTACCAGTCTTATTGACTGCACTTAATGCCCATTCAAGAAAGAAGATGTAAGCAATTTTCCCTGTTTATCACCTTAAAATGACAAAACCATGTTCATTATCAATAAGGAACAAACCAAGTCCAATTCAAAATATAGGCGTAGCAGTTTGCTCTTATGAACATTTTAAAATGCATTTTATGAAAGCTTATGTTTTCCAGGTAAAAATACTGACTTTGTCAGAATATAAAGATCTCCAAAAAGTAACATTTTATATTGGATCAGTCGGAATTTAAAATTCTTGTTTGATTTGTCAGCATGACACACATTGTTAGACTTGATTTATTACTGACTGCTTTATTGACCGTGGAAGCTGCCATATTGAATGAGCTAATTTAATCAATGTAGTATCTGTCTCACAAAAAATATAGACTACTCAGAAAATGAGGTCCATATACTGTCAATATGTATTACCCATAGACTGAATATACGGGGTGGAGCAGTGTGGAGTCACAATTGTAATACCTATGAGATGTTAAATTGCCTGACTGCACTCAAATATGTTTTAACTGGAATATTTATCTGATTTTAAATTACATAGTTTGCCATTTTCCAATTTTTAGTCCAATTTCACATACAAATATGTTGAAATATAAACATTTAATGCAGCATTTCAGATCAGAAGTTCACTTTGAAACAAATTTCCACTATCCATACTTTGATTCACTTTATGGAACATATAAATTGAATTCACTTTTTAGGGAACTAAACTAAAGGTTCTGGCCTAGTCTGTGGGTTCAGACTGCACTCACACTAGGTCTTCAGCTAATACCCTTTCCTTTTCAGATATTGGTCCATAAATCTTGTTAATTTAAATGTGGACTCCATCACTAGTACAGCTAAGAGCTCAAACCATAGACTTGAACTATGCACAAAATGCAGTGATTCAACCTCGTTATGGAGTGTCTGAATACAAAGTAAAATAAAAATAGTCTATGGATTTATGTATGATGGATAAAGGTGTCAGGACAACAAATGTGTCATCTTTTTCAGGTTCCAAGGGAATAGAAATTTTTGAGTATGTGTTGTGGTTGAGGACATATTGCAATTGTACAGGGGTTCAGCAGGGAACCAGCTTTTCCTCCACACCCAGGCACTAAATAAAGCAGTTTCCATACATTAGAATAGGACCAAAGCATACACGGATATGTGAGCAGACTGTATATCTGGCTACAAGACAAGTACATAGACAAAACATACCTAGCTCTTTGACTCCACTGTTCTTCATCATGCACTTTGGTTTTGGTACCAAGCTCCACCAATGGTGGGATACAGTCTACAATTCAAGATGTTAATATAACATTCTTTCATACCATAAGATTGCTTTGGAGGGAAAAATGTAATGCAATAACAAAGAAAAATTTTCTTCCTTCTTTGGAATTATGTTCTACAAAAAGGTGTCATAAAACACAATGAACCGTTATAACTTACCTTCATTGAAGAATTTCTCTAAGTGCAGTTATTTCAATATTTTTTTGTTAAAGAATGATATTTTGAAATACTATCTTGCATCTAACTAAAGATATAGGCCTTAGTTCCCTAACAATATATTTTATGCCATGTAGTCTACTCAGTTCATTTTACTCTCCCTCTTTTACCATGTTAAGGCAATGAAGATTACAGTGCACAACAATCACTTTTTAAATACAGTTCAATAAAAGGAATATGTTTTAATTTTAAATTTCCATGTTAACTACAGTGTTGGTTAAGAAAATAAAAAAAATTATCTTTGGCTTCTGTGGTGGCCTCTTTGTGATTCAGTGTTCTGAACTGCATAAGATGTCCCCTATATCGGGAGTTTTACTTCACACTAGGTCTAGCCTGTTCCCATTAACTATGTTTTTTTAAGTTTTCATGAGAATTAATGAAGAGAACTGTCATTATTTAACTCTATGAACTCTTGGTATTTTTAATGAAGACCTACTTCCTATTTTGCATTGCTCTGAAGATGTGTCATATTTCCATATAGACCAAAGAAGAATTTTGCTAGGATATGTCTGCATACAGTATTTTCATAGAGTTAATATTTAAATTACTTTTAATGAACATAAAAATTTAGGTAATTGACAAGTATCTGATTTGAATTATATGAAGATAGATTGAATTTTTTGACACATTTACCTCCATTGTTACTGCATTAATATTTCATTATTTTTAAACAAAAGTTTAAAAAAGAGAATGTGTTATGGTTATTTTTGTGGGAAATATTTAGACAGGTTGGTAATGCAGACATACTGAGGTTTTAACTTGATATTTTTTGACAGCCTTCTTTTTTTCACTTGGTTAACTGCTATATTGTATTCCAACCATAGTCTCTTTCTTGATTGCATTTCTACTAATTTAAGGCACATTAATTAAAGATAAAAAAGACAGCATAACCTCCACCAGGATTACTGATTATGTTTTCAAGGTTTCAAAGGCTATGGTTTTTTTGTCACACAGTCATGAAGAAACCAACAATTCATATATTTATAAAGAAACCTTTTGTGGTATAAATTCAAATACAGAGAAGAATCACTTACCCAAAAAAAGGGAGGCCATAGTTTTTTTTTTGTTGATTCCGTCGATGTTCTCTGGAACATAATTTTACCTTCAGAATGTCTTTCATTAACTTAATTTCACTCATTTATTGTACTGGTGATGCAGTGGTGTCTCTGGTGATAGGCTGAGGACAGATGTGTTGTCTCTCCATAACCTCAGAATTTTTAGACTTATCCACTGCCAACACATACTTCTGTTTCTAGGACAATTTGTTTTTGCAGTAATGGGTAGACTTGATGTTATGCTTGTAATTAGTTCTTTTTCACAATGAAGCTGGAATATATCTCTTGAGAAAGGAAAAGCTCCTCTACCTTCTTCAATGATTGAATTGGCTTAGTTTTCCAGGGTATGATTAGTTTTCATTTTTCTAAAGTCTGGCTACTTTGTTTTAAATTTTTTAATATGCATTTTTTAGTATGTAAGAACAATAATAATGGTTTCTTCTTCAAGACACAGGGGTAGGGGTGCTCATGTTACCTATCCAACAATAAGCAAAATATAATTTCTACCCTATGGTTCATCTGTTCCAATAATTGTCTGCAATTAATTATTTTCGAATGATGTGAGCTGTGACAGCACATTACAAAGGAAGAAATTTAGTAGTCTACACAGATAATCCATCAGTTGGTATAACAGATTTTGCACTGCTTTTTTTCTGCTGTGATATTTACATTACCCTTCCACTGGGGAGAGCAAAATGGGCCACACTCACAGAGAATGGAACAGCCTGATGGAAAGCTGAGGAAAAGGCTACATATAATCACATTATTTGCATGTCCAACATCTCAGTCTTGGCCATATTGATCAACATAACTGGTCTACTCTGGCCTCCAACCGGGAGGTCTGGAGACACACCATCTGTAACACTGCTGATGCTTTTGAGAAAGCACGCAGGATCACCCTTGAGGAGAAAAGGCAACGCAGAGAGAATCGTGCCTTGCAGAATTTACCACCTAAGGAGTCTTTCTGCTCTGCCTTTTGCAACTGGACATGTCTATCTCGTATTGGCCTTTTTAGCCACCAGCACGCTTGTGACAAACGTGGGTAGAGCCCTTCCCAAATCTTCATTCGCAAAGCCCAACCATGATGATTTGCATACCATTTAGCTAATAAAAGGTTAGATATTAAGCACTTCAATTTGTATTTAGTTCAATTTGTATTTTGTTTCTAGTTGCTGCTACTTTAAGGTAGCAGCAACTAGAAACAAAGGCTTAGGACCCAAAGGGTATGCACCAGAGTATGCATAGAGTAAATGGAAATAAAACAGATGTACCTTCATTTTCATAAAGCCTTACTTGAAGACTTGCCAAACTTTAATGTAAGTTTGTATATAGTTCTATTTTTTGAGGTAGACACAAAAGGGAACTACAATACTTTAGTTGGTGGAGTGGTGAAAAACCTTCTACTAGTTAAATACATGATCTATTAGCATCCAGCTGGTTTGATTTTTCCAACATAGAAAAGAGAATTTTTACAATCACAAAGCTAGACAGATTTCAAAACAATGCAAAGTGGTTCTTCATTCTCAATGCAGACTTGAGTATGTGTCACCAACACAGAGATGGTGACAGGGAGCCCTGTAGAAAAAGATTAATGACACTAGAATTTACCAGCCTGCTGCTTACACTGCACTTTCAGTGTACATGGACAAACTGTTTGTTTTCCTCTTTAGATTGCTTACCACTGCTTGATTTACTGGGCAGCAGAGTGAAGACAAGTTTTTCAATAACTGTGACATGGTTACCATTCTTCTCAGCAAGCAACTGAGCTTCTTTTAGACTACTTGTCTAAAAGGAAATAATGTAATACTTTGTTCTACTTGGATTTTTCTCATAAAACCTGACCTTAGGATATTGCGACTGCAAATCACTTCTGATTTTCGGTATCTCTGAGATCCTTTGGCCACGAGGAAAAAAATCTATGAGCAATGACAGGATCTGTGAAAGGGTCCCTGAAAAGTTCTATAGGTGGTAACACCTTTCATCTATACAGGAATAGTTAAGTAAAAATCAAAATGGTTAATGCTATTTTTCAGTAAGTTTAACAATTTATAAAGGTCTCACAAATTCCTAAGTGGTTATGGTGCAAGATGACATTGACTGAAAATCTGCTGCTTGGTTTTTCCATTGAAAACTTAATTATTTTAATTCAGATGCAGTTGACAAAATGTGCACAACTTGTGTAAACATAAGACTAACTACTTTCTTCATATAATGTTATTACAGGTATAGCTCCACTGATATTGAAGGAGTCACATCAAAAAGGATTTTAATCTATTCTGTTCCAATTGTAGACCACAATTACAAAGCTCCTGGTTACACTCCACCTTGGCAACCCCAGTTTCTCTTAGACTCATGTTTGCACTTATAATGGATTTTGTGAGGTAACTGTCATTCTAGCTGGATAAACTGAGCATCTTGACAAAACACTGCAAGCTTGTCACTGGAGAAAAGGTTTAAAAAAATTTCATTATTTGAGACATTTTTACAGTCAGAGGGCTGTCTGAGACATGCTTCATAATATAAATTCATCTTCCTGATTAGTCAAAAACTGCAGTTACTCAATATCAGCTCTTCTTTTTGAGTGTGGTTAAAGACAATGTCAAGTTTTTATTGCTCTAGCTATAAAACAAATCTGCTATCTCCATATGGACAAAAGTGGATGGTCGCCTGAGGAAGAGGAAGAACTCATGATCTCTCTGATTCCACTAATGAATCACCCAGAAAAGGGGAGACTTGGCACTTAAACTGAGGTTATCCAAAGCTTGACTTTGATATAATTTGCAGAACACTGAAAATGAGAATCTTACTTTTTAAACATTTTTTTTTAAAAAATTTTCACAGTGGGTAAACAATGTCAATATTAAGCAGCAGCAAGGGCCCTGGGTATGAAAAAAGAAAAAGCAAAAAGAAGTTCCATAAGCCTCTAGAGGACAAGTAAGAAGAGGATCATTGCTGCATGACCCTACAGATGCCAAGGTCAACTAAGCAGAATGATAATTGTGGTTTACATACTATAAGGAAATGTATAAAAAATGTAGCATGGCTTTCCTTAAACTTCTGCAATTTGTTAGCAGAGGTGTAGTCTATTTCCATTAGACATGAGTGGTGGAGTGAAATGAAGCTGTACTGTATACAGAAAAAAGTATACCAGTCAAATTAGCGCAAAAATATCTCATGTTTCAAAGGTCATTAGGGTATTCTAAAATGATGCCACATTTCACTATGAGAAAGTGTTGGATTGTCACATAATTTCTGAGGTACTTGTTCTTACACAAAGCCGCAACTACACAAGGTGCGATCTGAATTGCTTTATTACAACTTAAATACAATGTTTGAATCATGACGTGATCTCTTAACCAATGACATTAAAGCACTTCACTGAGCATGCGTGACGGAGATGTACAAGACTACAAGTCCCAAGATGCTTTGCTACTTTCTTCCTATAATATAAACTGCTACAAATTTACATTTTGGCCTTTTGTCTTGGCAAGAGAATGTCTCGCTACTGGCAAAGGTAATATTTTTGTGTTTTAGTATAATTTTCATGTGAAAAATAAAATCTCTTATACGAATAATTTGATAAGAGCTCAGTGCTTTCACTACATCATCAATACCATCATCAATACCACCAATAACAACATATTATCTGAGTAATCAAGGCCTGCATAATCAGGTCATTGCAATGACATGACTGATTCTCTGTCTTTTCCTCCTACTGGGAAGAAACAATTTTGTGGACTTCCTCCCTAAACAACTTCTTCAAGCTGTTGGCCCAAACTGAGAAGCCTAGGACGACGGTTAGCAAGCTACTCAACTTTCTTTATGATGAATATACATCCCCTTAGGGTGAAAATGGGGCAAACAGGGCTCAGGTAAACTTCATCTGTATTAAACTTATACAGTTTCCCAGGAAAACTGTCTCTGATGGAGTATCTCTCATAGGTCCTTTGTGGTGTTTTCTTGCTCCTAATCATGTGCAGATGTATATTTTAACATGGTGGTCCATGTGTAACTTCGGGAAAATATTTACCTGACTACTGACTACTGACAGCTAATGTCCTATGACTTGCTAAACCTCTGCTTCAAAGGAAGCTCTCAGCAGAATTTTGACCTGGTTCAATCTGGAATTTCTGTTCTGTTTTCCCTCCCCTGTGTTTAACCTCCTATGCCCCTGCTAGTTTGTATACCTTTGGTTTTTTGCATGTAACTTTGTGTAAGTACTGCATTTGCACTCTTTGGGAATGTCTGAGCCATCAAGGAACTATTAATGAGTTTTCACGGCTAAGAAAAGTTGCTGTCTTGTAAAGAGACTTACAAGCCTGTTCCCTTGAAGTGAGGAGGATAAATGTATCCTTATAGGTGAATTCTCTACTCGCTATTAAAAAAATTATGAGAAACACCACCATGTCATAGTCTAGTTTAAACTGCGTGAATCCTTCTTGTGTTTATTAAAGAAGTTGAGAGTCTGTTGTTTTCCTACAAAAAAAGATTCCTGTTTTTAGATCCTGATTAGCCTAAGGGGCAGGAGTACTAACACTAAGTGTGCCTAGTACTTCATATCAGCTTTTTCTACGTTGTTGGATAGTGAAATTCAAGATTTTTGCATGGCATTCTGATGGGCACACTTTCAATATTGTTTGTAGTCAACTTGTACACAACTAATTATTTAAATGAGCATACAGTAGTGAATTTTAGGAGTGAGATCCAACTCATTCAATTTAAATGCCTTGAATGTACCTCAAATTTAGGTTTGTAGTATAAACATCCTCTCAAAAGTTTCCTGTGTTTTCAGGAAGAGAATTCAAGTTTAATCCTATTGAAAGCCTCCACAGAAAAACTGGCAACTTATTAAGCTTCAGCACCTTAACAGTGGAATGCACGGGATTCAAGAAAACATCTCCAAATAATAATAATGCTTTATTTCTTGATATAGGATCAATTGTCTTCAAGGTATGCCTATTTGTCTGTTTTACAATAATGTTGGATCAGTATTTTTAGCCAAATGTGTAATCAGTTGATCCAACAGCCTATATGGTACTCCTATATTGTCATAAGTCCGCTTACTTATACCTTGGTATAAAACCATTCAGTCCACACTTTAAAAGTGCAAATTGAAATAAACAAGTCTGTACAGTATTCTGCACTAAGTTAACTAAGCAGACATTTAAATAAACTACTAAAGAGTGCTCATTCAGATAAGATCTTAAGACACATACTAGTATGTTCATCACTACCCTTGGTTCCGTTAAAACTTAGTGAAAAGCAAAAAAATGACACTGTTAAAGGTAAACTGGATGTGGGAAGCAGCTAACTGTAGTTGTGCTTTCAGATGGTGCAAATGTCAATCTGCATCAGGCAGCATGTGAGTGGGATGGTAATGAGGAGCAGTGAGTAGGCTGTGGTCATCTCTTAATGTAGATCAGCACCACCTGGAACAACATATCCAATTCTACCCATAGTCTTCTATTATATCCTGAACTTTTGAAAATTTAGCCCAGTAACTAAAATGTCTTCTACATAAATTAGAAGATACTGCAATTACATTTCCTCATGTCAGTGATTTCATTTACTAATAATTATGGTTCAAGTGTAACCATGGGCTAAGTTAGAAATGGTGTCATAAGTTCAGTGCTGCTGTACATGTACAAGAACAACATGTTCCTTCTTTTGTTTTACCATTTGGTTCTCTGAAATGACTTGGTATGTTTCCCTGTATTGCAAAAAGCCAAGTGCAGGGTAAATGAACAGTACTGAGATATGAAGCAACATTCAAAACCAAGAATGACAGAGCATTTCTTGCTTACTTAAAAATGACAAAACATGCAGACATATTTCCACTTCTTAAATTTTATTTTCAGACTTTTTTTTTCTTAATAAGCTCTTGGAAGGTCAAGGGAGATGGGAATTCAATTTTCCTGAATAAATAAAAAGTGAAAAGATTGCACCTACCCTTTTGAAATAAATATCAAAAAAGGTGTATTAAGAGAATACACAGCACTACAATGGAACAAGGAGAAGGGGTGAAAGTAGAACCAAAATTGGTGTTCAACAATATAAATTAGCCATATGCTTTTAAAAGCCCAGTAAAATAAGTAGAAACTTTCCCACTGAATCACAGTGTGTTTGTACAATGTTTGTTCCAAGACACTAAATACCTTACTTAATTGTTCCATATTCTTCCAAGTAACTTAATGTTCTTTAGAAAAATTTTCACTTATATTTGGGTCCAAAATATTGTCAAATATTTATGTGAGAAAATAATTTTTAAGAAGGAAATTTAATCATAGAACTATGGAGTTTTCAGTTTGGGTCAGTATCTGATCTCTAGGGGAAATCTACATGGGAAATTCTAGAAGTAAATCAATAATAAAATTTCATATACTTAATTCTGTATCCCAAAGGACCAATTCTGAAGAAAAATTGAGAGATGTTTCTGCCACCACATTTCTTACAAATGGGTCTCTAGAGAAGGGGGAAATAAATTCATTGCTGCTTGAAGTCTGAGGCAATGAGTAGATGTAGTATTTTTAAAAACAGTACAGTTGTATTTTCAAATATATTCTTGCAGAAGTTCTTATCTTAACTCTGAATAAATTTATCTTGCCGTATATATAGTCATCCACCTGACTCCACTTGTCATGTAGTCTAACACAGCTATTAGTTAAAGGGTAAAGATAGGAGACCTCTTTTGTTTTACACCTCTAGAGTGATCATTACTGAGAAGAAAATCTGTAAAAAATGAGCACATCTCTCTCTCTTTACTCCCATTTTTTTACAGTGAAACTATCCACTAAAAGAAAACATTTTGTTTGTTACTTGTTTAAGTTCCATAATTTAAAGTAAAACATTCTTCTTGCAGAAAATATCTTTTAAATATGTGTATTTCAAAGTCCTGTCTCACATGATCAGGGTCATCTTCCGGTTAAAGAAGATATAAGAGTCAAGAAATGTGTGTTTTAGTTATCACTGTGTCGCTGATTTACTGTGAGATTTTAGAAAAATTCTTTTCCCCTCCATATCTCCAATTCCCATATACAGAAGATGAGAATATTATTCATTAGGCTTTTTAAATTCCTTAAGAAACTCCCAAAGATGCTCAATATTATGATTAATTGTTACTATCAATATATGTATGGAGTAATAAACACTGACCACATTTAAATAGCAAAGCTGTCTCTGGCATTTGTACAGTATTCAGATATGACAAAAAGAGAAAGAACTATTTCAAATATTAATCTAATGTTATTTGAAATTTGAGACAGAACAGAGAATGAAAAGAAATATTTTTTCTTTAGATGACTACAGCTTTTTAAAAACAATCCAACCAACAAAATATTAGCCTGCTTAGTTTTATCTTTTGATTAATATCCCTATTGCTTTTTAAGGAACAGCTCGACTAAACTTACAGATATTTAACTAAATATAGGTTACTAGGAAAGTGGATAGCTTCTCTCTGTATATACGTATTACCAAAGATTATGTGGTTATGGTTCTGACCTTTTAAAATATAATTCTGATTTCAATATGTACTAAAATGTACTTCAAATAAAAGATGACTTCATAATTTTAAAATTGTTTATCAAATTTAGTTGCATTATGGTATAAGTGGCATATTAATTGCTAGCTTAAATTTGTACCCTGCCTTTTAAAGAGTCTCCAAAATTAGATTTCTTCATACAGAGTACTACTGACAGTTAAAGAACCCAACATCAAGAATAAAACCACCTCTATGGTTGTCTTAGTGTTAATCTGAATAAGAAACTATCATGCTATTGCCATTGTGTTTTTCTGCCTATGCTTTAAAAGTTTTACCATTGCAGCATTGATTAGCAATGACTAGAAAATGAAGGATTTAGTCTAATAAACTTTCCTATTTCAAGTACAAAATTAAATACAAACATAAATGCAATTCAGCTACAGGAAATAAATATATGACCAGTTCTTTATAATTTTTGTTTTATAATTACAGGGAATTACTCAAGTTGCTAGGAAAGAATTGTAATAGACAGGTTGTGACCTTGTCTCATTCACTGATGCAGGGGAGGCAAGACTCCCACCGGTTCTACCACACAGCTCATATATGTTTGACTTGGGCTGGGAACATTACCCTTGTTTTCAACAGACTTCTCACCATTAATGACAACCCAGAAGGACAAGCTCTTGTCCTGGGTTGATCCTAAAGTGTCATCTAATGATTTGCTAAGATGCAAAGTAGCAATGGTTGCCAGTCATTATGTAGATTCGTGTTAAACTGGTTTCCCAGTCCCAAAATGTTGGAGTAAAAAAAAATAATTGTAAAATAAGCATTGTCTCACAAGATTACCAGCTCAAGGAAAACATGCTTTATGTAAAATTGATGTTGCATAAAACAAGATAAACATTGGGCCACATGTTTCAGTAGCACTTAATGCTAAAATTGCTTCAAAATCTTGTACACATGATGAAATTACCTTTGCTGTTAAAGGAGAATAGTAAGACTGTGTTGAACCTAAAAGAAATGCTGTAAGGCAAAAATGAATATTTTTAATGGGAATATAGAAAATATTTTGAGTATTTTCTCTTAGAATGAATTTGTCAGTATTAGCTATTAATAAAGAATATTGAATATTAAATGACATTAAAATATCAAATCAATAGTAAATAATAAACATTAAATAAAAATTAAATAAATCAATATTTAAAGACAAACTAATTGAGTGATCGGTTAAATGTGATTCCTAGGCTTAAATTACAGTTTGCTAAATTTCATATACTTTTGTATGAAGCCTATTCAGCAATGTGAATGAGGTTCATTCCCTTAGTACCTTGTATGAAATTCTCAGTTCATCAGAACTACCTGAAAGTCAAGGTAAAGGACTGAAATTCGTTTTTGCTTGTTAACATTCAGTATCAGTAACTTTGTTTTTACACTTTTGGTAGGATTTGACATTAGGTATATTGACCTCAGGGCCCAGAGAAAATTGGCAGAGGGATCAGAAGCACATGTAGGAATTTGCTCCATCCTTCCACTAACACAGAATAATATTGATAGAAATAGACAGATCCATCAGGTCAACAAGTGGCCCCGAGGTTACTGCAGCTGGAAACATTTTGGGGTTTTCAACCATGGTATGATCTACTTAACACCTTGTCTACTGACACCTGACAAGATGCAAAAATCTCACAGGGGAAAAAGAGTTCTAGCACAGGAGCTAGTGGGGCTCTTTGACAGAGCTTTAAACTAGCTTGGAAGGGGAAAGGGACAAAACCAGACTCCCCAGTGATGGGCAGTGGGATGGTCTGTCAAAACTTGAATATTAGGTCTTACACCACCAGAAACTCTGAGTTGGTGAGCAATATTAGATGAGTTTTAGAGCATGGACCAGGTACAAAACCCAATCCAAACCAAACCGAAACAACAATAAAAAAAAGCCAGAAGCAGCAGCTTTCTTTGGCCTGCTGTAGTAGCCCAGCCATATTTCATGGTAAGTTGTTTTAAGTGACAACACATGTAGTAGAAGGTTGCATTTATCAGTGAGTGCAACCCAACAAACAGTCCAGTGCATAACTGCTTTGTCCAGAAAGTCAGAGTAACTCTTACACATGTGAAGAAATATAACTATGTTACTTTTAACATTTCCTTGGTTGTATTTTATTTCTCTCTGGGGGCAACTTTGAGCTGTAACATTTTCGATCTACCAGAGGGGTTAACTTCAGGTTCCGACAACAGTTTTTATTGTTCTTCTATCAATATAATAGCAGGGAAAGTAGAATTAAACTCATCTTTCAAAATTGTGATTGCCTCCTAGACCACCAGGGGTGATATTGAGGACTTGGAAAAGCAACGAGGGTTGTTCTCAAATAGTGTGTTTGTTTGACAGTTGCAAGAATATATTTCATATTTCTCAGCAGCAGGAAATATTCTAAGCTTTTTGCTACATGTTGTTCTTGAATGGCACAATATTGCCCATGTATTGCTTTTTGGAGGGGTATTTTGAAATTTATTATTTTTTAATCTCACATCACCTATCAAAATTCAAAATGGTGAAAAAAGATTGAAAAATTTTTTGCCCCAGAATTTTTTTTTATACTTGTGTACTCCAGATAAGCTACAGTTTAACTAGAGAAAAGAATGTATTGACAGTTGAACAAATAACTGCAGAACCACTTTGGACATGTTGAAAATTAACTTAGAAAAAAGATATAGGCTTCAGCTTTCTTTCATTAGTAGTGGCAAAATTCACCTTTGACTTGACCACATACGTGCCCAAAGGAAGATTAAAGATTGAGAAGAACTGTGTTATTATGTTCAAAATTCATTGGGTAGCTTTCACTTTTGTTTATTAAAGAATAGAAAAGAAAAAACTCAAAAGATAGGGAAAAAAAAGAATGAGAGTGTTATGTAGAGAGGAAAGAAAACTCAGACTATTGGATTTAAATGTCCAGTTTGGTTTAATGGACTCTGGAGGAGGTAGAAGCAGAAATTGAGGTACCAGATTTTATCCCCTTAGGAATCCTTGTTAATGAGGTAGTCTCTAAGGTAGATATGTTCTCATTCTCATGTGTCTTGTCCCCTCCACCAAAATCTCTTTAAAGCTTTTGAAAACTTTCAATCACTGGTTTGGAGAGGATCATGATAATGAAGTATTTTGCACGAGCTCAAACTCACAGTAGTGACGGTAGCTCAAAACTCTGAACCGTGGACCAAGGTGCTGAGACCGTGTTCCTCTGCCCTTTAGCTTAATGGCAGAGAGAAGGACATTCTTGTAATTGCTGATTATATCTCACAATTTGAAATGGAACTTTTCCGCTGTTATCAAAACAACAAAAGGGAACTGGAGAATAATGGAAAAAGGTGAGACAGTGCATATCAGAGATGGAAAAGGGCCCTGGTGTGAATGGCACTAGATTAGGATGTAGCTAGAAACTTGCTATATTTATTTCTGTTGTAGTAAGTCCTCCATCTGTGGAATTATGAAAAGAAATGGGACCTCATGAAAACATGTTATTAGCTTTTTCCCTGGACGATTTTCATTTTCATTGAAACAATCTTGTACTGCTCAACAGAAATTCATCTGTTTGGTAATGTAATATGACCTTTTCATAAATTCTTACTAGTTAGGTCTACATTTTTCAAATTAATAAATGAAGAAAGAAAAATATGTTGCATGGTCTCCTTGTGCTGAATTTTATAGGCACTTAAAAGGAACTACAGTAAGAGAAATACAGCCTAGAACATACCAGATGCTAGATTTGTGGGGTAGCTGGAAGTGTTCGTAGTACCTACACCAAGCTTCCTAGTGAAGTGCAGGGTTTTTTTCAGTTCCATGGGTTACCTATGGATAAGTACGTCATGTTCACCAGCAAAATTTATAAAACATCATATTTCTTTTCAAGCAATTAAACCACTAATAAGTTAATTCTGTTACACTATATTACCAAGAAAATACACAATAGTCAAGTAATTCTTTTGGTTCTTCTTCTGTCATTTGTTGTGTATAATCAAGAATACATTAACAAAGACAGCAGATTTGAACTAAGAATTTTTTATTGATAATGAATGAATTATGTTTTTCAAATTTATTTACTTTGCTTTATCAAAGAGGTATGAAGATTAGTAGGTCTTCTTGAAAGAAAAAAAAGATTAATATTGATTCTCTTGAATAAAAAAAAAATAATGTGTAAGAAGATGCCAGACTTTTTTTAAGTGTGGGTTAGTTATTTGATTTCTTTTTATTTTTTCTTCCTGAGGTGGTTCCTTTTCTGTATTTTCAATCATTCCTTAAATTAATGTCAAGGTTTGAGTGTAGGTCAACCCTAAATTAGTGTCAAGGTTTGGGTTATGATACAAAACAAAAGTTATTGTATCATAACCCTCTCAGTAAAGTCTTGAGGTTGTGACAATAGTAAAATTATGTCTAGATACACAATGTGCTGTAGTAGTGCAGACAGATTTTTTTCCTTACAGCTATCTAAACAGAACTTTGAAGGGGAAAGTGCATATAAATATATCAGTCTAGAAGTGACAGCTTTGCAAAACACATTTTTAATCAGTGAAATATACATTAAACCACTGTGAAAATAAACACTTATCATTCCTGAGGTAGACAGACAAGATTTGAGAATGTATCATAGGCTTTAGAAGTCTTAAGAAGAACTATAGCAACATATTTAAGGGCCTGATCCTTCTTCCAGTGTAATCAGACAGACTTTTTTTTCCAATTATTTCAAAAAGACAGGAATTGAAACCCAAGCTTTCTTGTAACATAATTCTTCTCACACATCTCTAAATCTATGTAGTCCTACTCTTAGTGTCTACATATTGACAGCTTGTCATCATAAAAGTTGCAATTTACCACTTAACTTCTTCCTGTGAAGTCCTTCCTTTAAGAAATTGAATTTGCTTGTAATAGCTCAGGATCAGGGACAGAGAAGGAAGATTTTGCTACACAAGTTATATCAGGTGGAAAAACATCAATGTAAAATATATGGAGGTTTAGAAGGTACAGCAAGGAATAGGGAGAGAGACTTGCTATACTTTATATTACAGACTTCTTAATGATGACTTAGGTAGACCTAATTAGTACTCTTAGGGGACTCTACATTTCTTGTCTGGATTGCAAAAGAAAGATTGGTCATTCAAAACTGCCTGTGCTAGAGGGTCATCTCTCTCTTTCCTAAAACCCATGAATAAATGAAGGAATCCTACTGATTTCTTTAAACTTTACACACTTCTTCAGTAAAGAAGATTTGTGCAGCATAGTGGAAGACTACATATGCATAGATGTGCTATTTGTATGACCATTTTTGTTTGTCTAAATTGTATATTATTTTAAAAAAAAACCAAAAAATTCAAATCTATTAAAATATTGAATTTGGTGTGATCCAAGTCTTTCTGAACAAACAGTGTGTGTAAATCTGATATACTACTCTTCAGCAAAATCAGAAGAGAACACACCTCAATATTTTCCCAAGTGTAAGGACTTTGTTTATATCTTAAAAGTAGAGACAGTAGCTAACCAGGCTCATAATTCACAAATATAAAGATTTGCCTATCCCTTTCTTACTGCTTGTTCCTCAACAAAATTGTAGAAAGTAAACAAATCAACTTTCTATAAAAACTTAAACTTCATCTAAAAGTTTCTTATGGAAAGGATGCAAGATCATACCACCTTTTAAAGCACCACACTTTGGGTCCGCATGGCAATGTCTCAAAGGTCTCTCAAAATCCAGCTGGCTGGATTTTCAAAGGAGCATTTCCAGAAATACTTTAAAGTCTTTCTGTGGAATATGGGTATGCAACATCATGCCATGATTAGTCTTCTAATTCCCAAGCTCTGTCTGGGAAATGCATCTTTAAGCCTCTCAGAAAAAGCTTTATTAAATGGTGATCTGAGTTCCCTGAGAAGTCGTCTAGAGCTGACATTTATTCTACTCTGAAAAGAGAAAAAAGAGAAAGGAAAGGGCAGAAAAGGAAGCTTTCAAGGTGCACTGGTTGCTTCCCGAAACCTAAGCAGAAAGAAACTTTCATCTACCAGAAAAAAAAATTCTTTCCCTCATTTTTCTGCTATCTGTTTGTAATGATAAGAAATAATTTAGTGTTAGACAATTCCCTCTCAATTGGCTGGTTAAAGACAATTTCCGTATCTGCTATATAATCTAAGGCAAGTAAGGTGGGTTACATTTTGCAGAGACCTGGAGGATTATTTACTAGTTAGATAGCACCCAGAGGAATGCATCATAGCAAATTTTCCTCTGAAGTCATTGCTAAATTAATAAATTGTTCGTGTCAGATTTATAATGCTGTTAAAGAAATTTCAGTGTCTTTGATGCTATGGAACTCCTAACTGCCTTTTCACTATCTCAGTGAAATCCAGCCCAAACTCTTTAGAGCAGAAACTCTTAAGATAAAACAGCAACAGAATATTGAGCTGATTAAATGTTTATATATTTACTCAGACTGCATAGCTACTACGATAGATGTCAAATCAGAGATCTATATGAAAAAAATCTCAGATAATCTCTCTATGGTATATCCTGTCATTTAAGAATATAATTGTTACCTATCTATCAAACCTAGTTGAGTTATGAAACTTCGTTACACAAGAGGCCTTGACATTGCCTTTTTTTACTGTTTATTCTCACTGACAGCACTTTATGTCAATAAGGGACAGGCACTTGTGTTCAAAATCCCATTTTTTTGGAAATGGAGAAATTTTTCACATTCAGTGTCCTAGACATACAGTTCATAGTACATCTGCAAGTATAGTAGAGGGGGTCTGTTTAGTTTGACTATAGGAGTGGTGTTAGTAGCTTGAAACTATTTGTTTAGATTTTATTCAAGCTCCTAAAAGTTCTCATTTGAAGTTCTGTTAAAGAAGCAATAACAAAATCTCTGAGTATGGGGAGATCAAAATTAAAAAATAGCTCAGCACAATCCAACTGGAGTTTTGAGAACACAAGTCATCAATTTCTCTAGGAACTTCTAAATATAAACCATTCCTAAGGGTAATGGGTGAAGTCTTGGCTTGCACAAAATCAGTGGTTCCACAAACACTGGAGCCAAGATTTAATTCAATGTCCTTTGCCTGCTCACAGTGATGGTATATGACCATATGGGCTCTGAAACAAATCTGTTCCTAATGGAACTGTTTGGCAAAAAATTAAAAGATAAGAAAAATAATATCATGTTGGTTCAAAAGGTTGTTGTTCTCTCTTTTCCACATTAAGAAAGGGAAAGATGAAAAACTGTGCGTAGGATGACAAACCTTCCCCCACACCCAGTTACGAACAGAGTATGCGAGTGAAAAGTAACAGAAGATGAAAAGGATTGATTAAGTGAGAAATAATACATGAATTCTTTCAGTTCTGCAAAAACACAGGCTTTTCAAAAATGTTGTCTCCTACCCAGGAGCATCAACTTCTGGGTTACATCTAGAATATCCCCTGGGTGTAATGGGGGATATTTATGAACTTAGTTTAAACTTTATTTAACTAACTTATCTTTCAGGTCTTTCTAGCCTTCAACTCAGAACTAATATTCCCACTTCCACAAGGAAAGACAAAATTAAAAACGAAGAAAGAAAGAAAAAGAAACAGAACAAAAAAATAAACTACACAAAACATTTTCAACTAACCAGCCAAAAAGACAAAAAAAGTTGAAGAAGTAGCAGGGGTTTTTTTCTAGGTTCTTTAATTTGGTAATCATCAAAACCACCTGAGTATGTAATCTTTCATGTGCAATCTCAGCATTCACTTCAAGTCATTCCTCTGCTTCAGAGACTTGCTTTCCTGGCAGCATTGGTAACTTCACGTTTGTGAATTTAAAGTAGTTTGATCTTGGCCTGAGTCCGCAGAGAGGTTGAAACAATATCTTCAAGAGCTCTGAACTGCACTTGCCATCTACCTCAAGACTCAGTGGATGGTGCAATTATGCAGCTGATTAATGAGAGGGGGTTTTTTCCCCCAAGTTTCAAGCAATTTCAGCATTTTTACTTTGCAATTCACTATTTTGCTGTCATTAGGTATCAAAATTTTGTGTTAGGTGTACTGCCTTTGCAAACCATTTCTTTTTAATTCCTCTTTCTCCAGCTAGTGAATTTACCTTTCAGAACTGAGCATCATGGAACCTGTGCTAGAATCTCTGTTCAGGGTGCAGAACAGCCTATTTGACCAGGGAAACAAGAACTTGAATACAGTCAGCTAGGAAGAAAACTTCCTTGCAGCTGAATACGAGTGCTCTCCTGGTAAACATCACGGAAAGAAAGAGAATACTGTTTGGTCTTACCTGGGAACTTACAAAAAAAAATTACCCTCAAACCTGATTCCCATAACTGATCAGGCTATCCGAAAGTTTGTAACCATAAGCAGCAATCTTGACTGCAATTAAGAGGAACAGAAATCAAAGTAAAACAGCACAGGATTAGTAATCTTTCCAAAAATTAGTGTTTCTGGTAGCCGAAGGAACTTTTGGCATTAAATGTGGATATTGCTGGCTGCACAACTTGATTTTGTTTCCCCCCAGTGTAGTCAGGGCACTCAGGCATCATACTGCAAATGTTCGGAGTACAATAAACTTTATCACATTACTGAAATAATTTTACTTGTTAAGTGTACCATTGATTTACTGAGCCACTGGCAGGGAGACTGCAGTAAAACACAGGTTGACATCTGTATCCCCCTGAGGGCAGCAAGGAAAAGGTCTCCTGGGAGAATTTACAATATCTTAAAAGACCCAGGTTCATAATCTAAGCATGAGTAACTTGCATTAATGGCTGAAAAAGCAATAAAAATGGAAATTTTCAAAGGAACTTGGTGGGAAAGGCACCATCCAAAGTCACTGTGCTTCCATTTTAAAAATAACTGTGGATTATTAGAGAAATAGTAGTTAATTTCAAGAAAGAACATGCTTAACGGTGGAAGTTATTTATTGATTGTCCTAAACAATAACAACCTGAGAAGAAAGCTTGTCTATGCAGTGGAAAATATACTTTCAAGGAAGTGATTCCTGGAATTAAGTCAAAATTGGAGAATAGTTTCAGCCACAGTTGAAAAAGAGCACACAAAAAGCACAAAAGTAAACAAATAACAAAAGTTCCATTTTCACATAGTTCCATCTGGAATGGTGTTTTTTATGTCAGCTACAATGCAGGAAAGAAAAAGAAAAGAAGGAAGGAAGAAAGAAAGGAAGGAAGAAAGGAAGGAAGGAAGAAAGAAAGAAAGAAAAAGAAAGAAAGAAAAGAAGAAAGAAAGAGAGAAAGAATATTATTAATGGTATTTTTAATATTTTTGTATTGAAGTTGTTAGGTACAACACACAGCATTTAAAAGGCTACCTACACTTAAAGCATTCCAGAGTAGATTTTTATTTGTTAAAAATTACTGAAAAGTGTCCTGGAAAATCTCTTAATCACTTAGAAAAATTAATAACTTTTCTGGTTTCTATGAGAAGGAAGACAGTAAGCCATGTAGCCAATCTAGGCATCTGCAAAGTCCTTTTGCGAACTTAATCCCACTTCTAGATAACATCAAAATGAAATTCTTATGGCATTAATCTTATACCCTTGCAATATCAAATGAGGTTAGCTAAGTAATTCAAAAATCCTGCATGAACTCAAAGGATTAATAAGGTACCATGACATATTTTGAAGTTGCCAAATTGTCATCTCCTCCATCTTATTTGGGTTGAACTGATTACATTATTAACTACACAATAGTTTTGAAAATTTTTGAAAATTCTGAACTTTACAAAGCAAATAGTTTGCTGATCCATCAGTATTTATTAATCACACTCATTACATTGAGGTCAAATACCATGATTACAGTGCGTGGTGCTTACACCATAGAGGCAGAGAATGAATTTGTGTAACCCTTCAAAGAAAAAGAGTCTCTTTTGAAAGAGCACCTATGCCTGGAGGCAACTTCTTAGAAACAGCAGGTTTTTAAAATAGTCTGAAGTGTCTTGTACTAGAAAGGCATAAAATAAACCAAATAAGGTTTAAGATGGTTACAAATTTGTGTGAATTTTTCCTCCTCTGTTGTAGCATAATCAGTACATGATAACTATCCAAAAGTTTAAAGTTTTTCACAGCACTCTTGAGAAAGTTAAATAAAGGAAAGTTATTAGAGAAAGGACTTTAGAATGCAAAATAATTGGGTGAATAGGAGATTTGCTATCTATCTACCAATCTGACTATCTGCCTACCTGTCTAATTGGCAGTGTGCTATCCTTTTGTCAATTTAACTTTTTTTCAAGACCTGTTGTAATCAAAGGAGAATTTAGGTCTTCATCTACTCAAAATATAAATAGTGAGCTATGAAATTGCAATGAGCTGTAATATAAATACTAGTTGAAGACCTGTCCAATCTGGAAAAATGTTTCTGGGTCTGCTTTTATGAAACATTCTTCCTCATAAGTACAGACTTTAATGGCACCAGGTTCAAGACAGCAGGAAATAGGATTCTTTATGGTGTCAACCTTAGAAAAACTTAATGCTTTTCTAAAAAATATATATATAAAATATATATTCTAATAAAAATCTATACAGTTTAAATCATGATTTATGAGCTTAATATTTTAAGCTTGAATAGATCAGAGAATAGGAGAAACTAAATACGCATATTCATTAAGGACACAGTTTTGTATCTGTTTGGAAATGGTCCCCTAACCAACCAAGATTACCAATTTTGAAAAAGAGTCTTTTGCAAGTGTTTGATAATGTTAGAACAGTTCACAACATAGAATTTGGCTATTTAAATTCTTTATTGACAGATTCTGCTTAAACAAAATCTTAGCTTTACATGCAGAGTGTAAAAGATGGTAGTACATGAAGCAAATATCCAGATATCACAGAACTGATTGATAGTAGCAATAAAGACAGAAATACAACTCTTATAGTTTGCCCTGATCATGCTACTTCTCTTTCTTGGAGAATGCTAATAATATGTAAGGTATAAACACAAATAACTTTACTAAGTAAAATGTTGCAATGTTTGCTACACAAAAGCAACACTCTATCATTTGCAGCTACATAAAATGGAATGTTAGTGAAAAGTAAGATAGAAATAGGTAAATGGTTGATCAAGACACATTACAAAATTAAAATAAACCAACTAATATAATCAAAATTGTAATGTTACTGTAGTAGAATGGGCAACAAAGGACAGTACACTGCAGCTCAAAATTTAAATCAAAAACATCTCATTTCGTTGTTCTAACATTTTAAAAAAGAAGATATTATCGACAATCTATTGCTAAAGTTATAATCTTTAATATTACAACTGTGAGAAGATAATTATGACCTTACTAATTTTGAAATTATTTCAATAAGTAATATTTTTTCATTGTTTTTTTAGTGTTGACTCATATTTCAAATGTGTTATCCCAAATGAATTTGTAAATAACTCATTTGCATCTCTGCCTTTGCTTACAAAGAGCTCTCATGAGGCGTCTCCATGAACTATGTCTTTTTTTTATTTATATTGTGTTTGTTCCCTGGTTTTGTTAGGTGCTGACAATTCATTATTTTCTGATCTCTCATCAGACATCCTTGTTAATGAAGCAGAACCTTTATAAGCAGTTCACCTCCTGCAGTTCTAAAACATTCTACTATTCTCTGAATTCTACTGTTCACTGAGTGGTTTAACTAAGTGAGGAGAAAATAGCTTTGATTTACCTTTAGATACGGATGAACAGAAGTGCCTTACAAGAACTTTTGGGAGAAGTTTTCCTGCAGTTTCAGAGATATTATTGTTTTTCTAATAATGACTCTCTCATTTAATTAAAAGAGAGAACTGGGTTATAACTGCATTAACAGGTATTTAATGATTACTTTCTTTATATTTTATTTTCTTGAACATTTATACAACTTCCTAATTAAAATTTATGTAGGCAGCAATAAACTTGAAGTATGGATGTTAGTTATTCAGCTTGTTAGTATAACTCTTGTAATAATGTCATATTTGAAAATGAAAATACAATCTGTTTACAAAACATGTGGAAGAGTTGCAGCTGGTATTGTTCAATAAGGGACTTTGAAACACTGGTTGCCTAGTTCAAAAAAAAAAAAAAATCATTCCAAGCAATATGGAATGGAAGGTTATTTAAAAGTGTAGGGTCAAATTGATATTGAGGTAGTAATAACCAGGATTCATTGTCATAAAATGATGTCTTATAAAGACACTGAAACAATTTTCTGTCTATCTACTTCTTATGTTTAAAATAATGGAGCTGTAATGTAGCTGCATTTAATAAAAGGAGAGATAAACACTTAAGGCTGATCTTCTGACAGCATTATACCAGACTCTGGAAGTAGTTTTGGAAGTGTGTAAAATAAGCATTTCATAATTTCTTTATTATTTATTCAGAATTCATATGTAGATTTCCAAAGGCACAAAAATATTACAGGACTAGTATCTAAACTAGCCATGAGTTAGGTATGAAAGGACAGATTAAAGTTGATAATTTTAAAAATAAATATATTAAAATATTTATTTAGGTTCTTGTCTGCCATAGCAACTTCAAAAGAAAGAAATGAAAATTTAAGATCAAAAGGCCTACGAAGAAGGCTTAATATGATAAACATTGAGAAAAAATGCTATTCCACCAGTACTTGCTGAAACAATCCTTTTCTGCTTTCCCTCATTCTGGGTTTGGCCCTAACCACTCCTGCCATGCCAAAGTAAACGAGGAAACTTTTCTTATTTATGACCTTGAACATTTTGCTCATATGCAGTTGAAAAATAATACATTCTTTATGCTTCTAGATATTCATATTCTGAGGATTCAAGGTATTTGTGACTAGCTCTGTAAGTAATATCATTCTATTTATCACCTAGAATTAATTTGTTGTGTGCCTTATGGTGCCTGTAACACTCTGCTTATTCACCAGTAACAAGTGAAACACTTTTGTTATTGTTGAATGCTCTTTTTCAACTTTCTAAATAAAAACCCTTCCTTTCTCACCCTTCCATTTCCTCTTCCCCAGGAATGCAGTCCTACATTGCAGCCAAATGTTGACAATTTGAAGATTTTTACTCTAAAACTCCATATTTGCTTTTTTGTCTTTTGACCCAGGCTAAATCTATATCACTATGGCTGTTTTCTCCCTGGAGACATTTTACTGATTCTGCAAAGTGAATATTAAAATCTGACTCATGATATTTCTTTGTCAGCCTGTGAGTAAAGTTAATCTTTATTTCCATTATCTCTTAGCTCTCTTAGTAGACATCTTTGCTGTTTCTTCCCCATTAACAGGAAAAAAAGAAAAATTTTCCCCCAAGATTCCTCTTTATATTTCCATGGACATACTGTGCGAAAAATGTATTTTCTTTTTTTTTTAGTTAATAGTCATCAGGACTTATATAATGTAAAGTCTTCTATGGAAGTAGTAGACTCCAGATCTTTTCCTAACTGAGAACTTTAGCTTCCAGATAACAAAGGACAACTTTCATCTCTTTTTCTGATTTAATTTATATGGCCAAAGTAAGGAATCTATTTAAGCCAGCTACTCCAAATTATTCTTGTATTCAGTGGAGAGGAATCAACACTTCTGGTGTGCAACGTGTCTCATGGTAATGAGTATGTGTAAAACAGCAAATTAATCATGCCCTGAAAATACATGTTTATGAAATGATATCTAATGTCCTCATCTGCACTCTCTTTCCATTTTCCTCTTCCCACCACCATGACAGTAACCTATGATGCAACATACTGTTCTCATTCTCAATAACCTAATGTATATTGACTTTTCTTGAAATACTGAGAACATATAACTCCACCTTACCAGACAGTTTGTAGCCTCGTCTGGAGCCCATAACCTGAAAATTAGGACATTAGTTACTAGACACGGTGAAAAATGTTTGCAATACCTATGGGTGAGGACGGAAATAATTCTGGGTCACTCGCTCTCATGGCAAGTACAAACCACTTGTATAAAACCTGAGTGGTGATACCATCAACAGCCCCATATTAATGGCAATAGTTAACAAAGCTGTACTCTCCAAGGTAGCACAGTCTTGTCAGCATGTAAGTGCCCTAACCACTCAAATCTTACAAGGGATCACCAATGAGTGTTGCCACTGACTTCAGAAAGAAATTGGAAAATATACTTAAACAGCACATAGAACCATTAGACATACTTGGAAAATGTTTGTTGAACTGTTGCCCTTCATGCAGATATGCTGAGGTGGTAGATTCACATATGAGTAGGATCCCAAATTCCTCATAACTTTCAGATGTTTGCAGGTGCTCACAGAAGTACAGTCTTAGTACATGAGGATTTTTTTTAATGTTGAAAGCAGTTGCTTTATGGAATTCCTCTTTCCTAAGGGACTTTTTAAGCTTCTTCCTCCAGTCCAACCACAGAAATCATTCCAAGAAATGTGGACTGAAAGGTATTTTGACAGTAAAGGATCAACTAGTGTTTAACTAATAACCAGCCATGTGGTATTCATGGCAAGTTTTCAGAAATTACAACTGAAAATGTAGCTTCATCTGTGAAAGACCTTTAGCTTATGGTTGTTTTTTTTTTTTTCCTCTGGTCATGCAGTCTGCTTACACATCTAATTTTCATCTATAAAATAAAAACTTGTCATAGATGAGTGATCTAATCACAGAATTTTCCATCAAAGATTTTGAAACTGTCAGGACTGGGGAAATAGGAAGTCTGTAAGTACTACAGATCTGTAGATAAATAAATAAAAAGTACACAATTTGATCTGTTATGAAGTTCAACAACCATGGTACATCTGGAAATTTGGTGAAAAGTGTATTCCTTCTTCACTCCCTCTAGTAGTTTTATGATTGAGTCTGAATAGAGATGGCTGAATATACAGTTGCTCTGAGGTCAAGAGAGTACAGGGATGATAGTTCATATAAATTATATGTATTACACTACTACATTGCAAGGATCAGTGCATTCTTAGGAAATTCTCATTGCTTAACTTTTACACTTTCACTGCAGATATTGCATTGACACTGATATATAAGGCTATGGTTAGAGCTTATCTCCCTCTAATATGATCAGTCCGATAACTTCTATTTCATTTTGGCAGCTATTATACAATACAAGACTAGTGAACCTGATCTTCATTATTTCTTCCTCATTTTCCTTTGTGCTCCTCTTTTAACTCCAGGGGGCGGATCGTTCCATTTCAAGAATCCACGTAGTGAAAAAAGCAGGCAACATCACACACAGAGCACAGTAAACTGTATCAAATATGTGATCCTAATATTCTGAAAATTCTACTTATATATTTTGTAGAAAACTATGTAAGTCCTGAGTCAACTGTTATACCATTTAAATGGTTGAACGACAGGTAAGATAAAGGTCTCCCACATTGTGTTCTGGTACTACATGCTTTTAATGTCCTGAACTACCACTGATTTCAATGGGATTTCTGTGGACAAGGAATGGAGGAGGTGGTTAAGCCTTTTATTATCCTTGGTATATGAATATGTAAAAGTACATATTTTGTAAGAAATTTGCATATTTTGATACTGGTAATAAGCACACATTTGGAACTTATACTCCATAAGTGACCAGCTAACTCAAAGACTTTCCAAGATTCTATGATTACTGTTCTCTTTTTCCTTCCCTTGTTTTTTTTAAAGCTTTTTTTCTTTCCTTCTGTCATGTTTAGTCAAATAATAGAAAAAAGTGGCTATACAAAAGCAAATGATTCCCATTAAAAGAGAAGAACAGAGAATCACTGTTAGACATTTGCTTCTAGCATTGAATAAAAAAAAAAAAATCCCCACTATGCTAATTTTCAATAGCAGTTTCAGTACAATCCAAAGGCATTGCTCTGGCACATTTAAATCTCTTGACAATAATAGCTGTGATTCTTCAACTATATCAATAGGTAATCACTTTTTATGTTTATCCTCCATTTATTCCATAGCTTAACATAGTTCCAGAAGGATGAGATGTTAATAGTAAAGGTATAAATTACATGACTGAGAAGAAAAGTTTCAAGGACAATCAGTTTTTATTGTTCAAAGCAACATTCTTTCACAAGTTAGATCTATGACGGAATAATGATCTTTATGTTGTAGCAGTGAATGGCTAGATGAGTAGGGTGGATTCTAGGCTATGTTTTCCTCCAAAAGGTATATATTTGGGACTTTTCAAATACGAGTTACTACCCTGACCTGTGGTTAAAAATTAAAATATTTAATACACTTTGAGATGAAAAATCCTAATTAGATTAACTCAGCATAGTGGTTACTGATGCCAGTGAAGTCAAGAGATCATTTCTTTAATGTAATTATTTATAAAATAATTTGTTTTCTGATTATTAATTATGTTTGTATATTTATGAATTAAATTAGCTGATGCTGAAGCAACCCAAATTTCATAGCACAAAAAAAATATAATTCTTAATTTATGTTTTTCTTGGAATATGGTATTAAAATGTTTTACTAGACTGTGACATTATAATTAAATTTATTTCTACAGCTCTTCTACTTTTAAAAAAAGAAAAAGACAAATATACCATATATGACCCATTTATGTGCATTTAAAATATTACCAAAATTACAGATTTTGTGGCATTAAGGTAAAGTTAAAAAAATAAATAAATTAAGAGACATCCTGTAAAATATAACGATGGGACTTTGCTAGGCACCCTTCCCTGTACCTTCTCTGCTTTTGGTAATCACAGCTGAATTCAGATTTGAGGGATCGAGTGCTCTTTGAACTACAAGCGTCCATGCAATGGATACACACAACAACCAGATTGTGTTAGCTGCATTTAAATATTTTTTTACATTTTTGGCAAAATTGGCAGCCAATCCATGCCAAGACACACAGCAGCTATATAAGTGCCTGTTCATTCACACATTTTGACCCTGTCCTGAGAGTTCTGGAAGAAGACAATCACAATGTGCTTCAATCACAGTGCCCCAACATAGCTTTCCAAGATTGTTATGGAACAGTATGAATACTGATGAACTATTTTAGTGTTAAAAATTATTTTATACTGCTTTTACGAAGCCAGAAGTATTCCACTCAGACCAAGATAAACAGAAACAGGAGTTAGGGATGTATGCTGTTGGATGTTTTTTTAGAAGCACAATATTCCTAAGAAATGACTGTTCAGGTGCCTGCACTCCCTTTGCCATGAGCACAGAAGAGAGATGACCAAGCATACTCTGCCCAGGCAGCAAGGACCCTGGCAATGACACAGCAAATTTTTACTGCAGCACTTACATATTTGTGAATTTGGTGACTTGTACCACATCAGTACGAAGTAAGAATCAGAGAAAATAAAAGTTGGTCTGTAAAGGCCTCTATAGGCAGATTTATTATACCTCTGTCACTCTTTATGGATGTTTCTGAAGAATCTAATGATGATGACTCCATAACTTCCTGAGATAATCCATTTCATCCTGTCACTAACCTTACCTTCATAAACACTTTTTAGTCTGAATCTTTCTTTCTGCAGTTTCACACAGCTATTTTTCATCTTGCATTTGTGCCTAACAAATTAAATCATGCGTTTTCTTCATCCTGTCATTTTGAATTCTAATCTCATCCCCCAGTCTGCCTGACGTGCTTCTCTTCCTGTTGTTTGAAAATTTAAGAAATCTACTTGTTATTGCATTATCCAAGTAATTAGAGCATATAAATAGATTATTAAGTCTAAACATCGCTTATAAATAATGGCTTGAATGAACTGTTCCTGGACTTCTGCAGCAAGAGGTTGTATTGGAAAGTTCAGTGTGTGAGATCCCATATGGGAAGAGAAAAAGGGAAGTCATTTCTGGCCTTCTCTTTTTACTAGCCAAACATGGAGTTCTTACCTCATTAATTACTTGATCAGTACATACGTATACAAAATTAAGAACTGTCATTTTTCCAATATATTATGGAAATAGCTTCCACTATCTGTATATGAGATAGTAGATCTAGCAATTATTTTCAAAAAATCTGAAAATCTCAAGCTGAGACACAGACTGCTCTTTGAAAATATCTTTTTTTTTTTTTTTGAGGATACATATAGTATGGATCAATTTTAGTATTACAGTGGTAAGGATTTTCCTTTTTTTTTTTTTTTTTACCCTGAGTTTAACTTTCACAAGAAGGAAAGTCAGAAAACAGCACTATAGTTAGATTAACTGACTGAAATACCTTCGAGAAAATAAAAAATCCCAAGACACATTACCAAAAAAAGCCCAAGAAAACCAAAACCAAAAACCCTAAACTATTTTAGTATGCCTTATTTTGATTTTCTTACCTTTTCAGAACATTTTAAATCATATTTAATTTGCAGATTCATTGATGACAGATGACTTCATTAATTATATTTTTTCCACTCCTTTGTATTTTTAAAATTGTCCATACTGTGAATAACGTTGGAAAACACAGTGATATATTACCATGCCTGGAATTTTGGAAGATTGGTACCGTGTCCAGAAGAGAAAATCAATATTCTTTTTAATCACTCCGAGCTTGAGCTGGCATTTTATACAGATCTTCAGCTGGCAAATGGTAAAGACTTAAGCTGTGAGAGCACAATCATTCCAACAGTGTGTATATCTGTACTGTATATAATACCTCTGAGAAATAGCTAATGTAGCATTATGACATATTTCTGAATACAGTACAATTTCCTCACTTTAGAAGAGTATCTAGACACATGCTTTCATTGTATGAGAAGTACAGATTAGGTATGTAAGAAAAGATAAGATGAACTTTGGGCTCACCTTTTGAAAAAAATGTACTTTATGTGATTGAATATCTGACACAAAGTTATAGCATCTGGCATCCTAGGTGAAAGGGACAGCCAGCATTCTTAGTGCTGCTGCTGCTGCTGCCAAAAGATGCTTCCATTGAATTACATAGGGAGGATAAAAACTGAAGTCAG
This sequence comes from Manacus candei, assembly GCF_025592945.1. Taxonomy (NCBI): domain Eukaryota; kingdom Metazoa; phylum Chordata; class Aves; order Passeriformes; family Pipridae; genus Manacus; species Manacus candei. Next base: position 28,427,809 of record NW_026138059.1, on the reverse strand, counting down.
GATGTTTTTTGAACTGGTCATTAACTGCTGTTGCTCAAATGTGGTATGCTTTTCCTTAGGCAATAGAGACAGTATTCAGAAACAGAGACACACAAAACTGAGAATACACTTTTCTAAAAATGAGTTGAAACAAAAATAGTCATATAAACCAAAATTAGCAAGGAAAGTATAAGGTTGCAAAGTTGTATCTCAGATAATTACATTAAGGCAAAGGACTGAAAGATTACTAACGTCAGTTGTGAGCATTATTATTTACTTTGGAGACAATTAGATCAAGTCCTAGTGCCTTTTTTCTGGGAAGGGAAGGGAAGCAGGAGGAGACAGAAATGAAGAAGAAATTAATTAATGATTGAAATATGAGAGAAAAGAGTTTTGCTGCAAGAAATGTCTATAGATTTAGAACTTGAACCTAAGATAATTTATTTTCCAATTTGTGCTGTAGAACCTAACACATGAAGTGCTGTAGAAAAACATTATTACCTTCTGGGTAGTTCGTTTCTCAATTCCAGGACATTTTAGCATCATGAAGCATTAAAATATACACATGTAAGTTCTGCAACCTCTGAAAGTCCTTCTATCCCCTCTGAAGGAATACTGTCAGTATAGTTGACAACTGAAATAACTGGACATTGTTAGAGTGATGCTAACAGAGGGGGTTAACAGCTTGTGCATGTAGAAAATACTTGAAGTCAGACAGAAAGCCATTATTATGACCTTGTGCTGACCACATTCTATGAAGTGTTACATGATCAGGGACAGGGAAGTGGCTTAATGGAAGTTATATAGTAGCTAGATGTATCCTTGTCACACTTCATCTAAACTGATACATTGCAATGGTCCGCACTGCTCAGACCTGGCAATTACTGTCCAATTCCAATCTATTCCACACTGCCACTATAATGAAAAATAATTAGGAGCCTGAAAATGAGTTTTCACATGAAATGGTTTCAGTGCTTGGACACAATCGCCTTTGGCAGATGGCTTTGGGTTTGCTTTAATATAATAAAGACAGTTAATCATCTCTAAAGAGTGCACAGAATGAATAAACTTTTAACACTACTTTCTCCTCTGAAACTCTCATATTGATCAAATGTTTAATGCTGAAGAGTTCACATTTCTATGGAGGAGTGTTGCTGATACCCAGAAAACTGCACACATTCTTATATATCTTGGAGAAGAACCAAATTAACCCAGTGGCAAATTTCTTGATACTGGCATTTAGAAACTCAGAGGGGGAAAAGATTGCTCTATTAACTACTGTAAAACTACAGATCTTTGGAATGCTTTCATGAACTCTAAAGGACTATAGCTTGCTTAAATTTCAGGAAATAACGTGACAGAATAAAAGTAACATTATTGATAGCTTTCAGAAAACACATGCCTATTTAGTCAGCATGGAAATTGATAAGAGTGGTAAGCACTTCAACTGACTTCAGTTATCCATGGTGCAGTTGTTAGTCACTTGAGGCTCCCATTGTAACCAAGGTAGAGAAATAGGCACATTTAAGGTGCAGCTGTATGACTGTATGAGATACCTACTTTTGGTTGAGATGAATTACACACCAGAAAGTGTATCACTTTCTCTTGCCTGACTATAGCCCAGAGCAATTAACTCAAATGTAGTTGTCAATAGTGTTTAAAGTTAGATTCAATATACCTACCTTGATTGACTGTTTGATTTCATGAAACTATTTGCTAGGTTTTGTAACATTTCTGTATTTGCATCTAGTATACAAGTTGAGAAAAATTGAATGATGTCTCATATATATAATACAAGTCATATCAAATTATAATCTGAATATGGAAGGTTATATAAAATCCATTGCATCCAGTGAACTCTGAATTAGACACTTAAGCAGTTCTCAAGCAAAAAAAAACAAAAAAAAAAAAACCAAAAACAAAAACAAAAACACAAAACAAAACAAAACAAACAACAAAAAACAAACAAACAAAAAAACCCCAAAAACACAAACCTCATCCCCCCCAAAAAAGCCAAATAAAAAGGAAAAAAAAGTAGACCATTCTTTTTCCAAAGAACTTACATAAACAAGACAAAACTATTGTGAAAGTTATACGGCGTAGTTTTTGATTATTCTTTGTGGAGGAGGGATTAGCTAAATGGAAAGAGTTGTGGAAAAAGATGTGGAAAGAGATGTAGAGGGGACTATTATGGAGAAAAGAATATAAACTGGGCTGGTGTTGCTGTTAGTGAATAATGGGGCTGTGGAGATAGAGAACAGATCAGCACTAAGAACAATAAATGTAGGAAAGCCCACCAACACTATGGGAAGTATTCCAACAGTCTCAGAGTCTTTTTGTCTGCCTCTACTCAATACCTGTAGGGTTTCTTTCTGTAGCTTTCCTCCCAGGCCACAGAGCATCAGGAATAAGTAACCTGTCACTTTAGTCATAATTTCTGTAAGAGAATTGTTTTCCCTTGGAAACATCTGGTTGTAATGTCCCCTCTGAGACCCTTCTTCTGTTTTGCTTCTCTGCAGAAGTCCTTGTCTTTGATCACTTCTGGAGCAATTCAATTATAAAAAGAAGTAAAAAAAAAAAAAAAGTAAAAAAGTAAAGAAAAAAGAAAGACTGCGAACAAATCTCTTAAGAAAAATCTAGATAGAACTCTGGACTATATTTTATATTTTTTAGTTCACTATTGATAAGATAAAAAAAATAAATTCTTTCTTTTCTACTGGGAATAAGTTTCCTGATTAATCTCTCTTCCATATGTTTATAATTTGTTATTATATTCATTAACAACATAATCAATTGTCCTGGTTTTGGCCAGGAGAGGGTTTATTTTTTTCCAGTAGCCAGGAAGGGGGCATGGTCAGACCCTCATGTTATTCAATACCATCTCACTTCACTTGCCAGGACTTAGAGTAAGGGACTCACTCTCTCATTTTGGGTAGGAGGAGGAAGTGTGGTGGGTGAAATGGTCAGGTATCATTTTACTTTCCATGTAAATTGTCTTTGTCGCATACCTTTTGTTATTAATATTGTTGCTGTTTGTTTTCTTATCTCATCGCTGTTTCCAGTGAATTTTTCTTGTCTCAACCCATGATTTTCACCTTCATGCCTCCAATTCCCAACTCCATCCCTGGAGAGGGAGTGCATAGGAAGTCATGGAGGGGGTGAGTCAGCGATGTCTGCTTTGCCTAAGTGGGGTTACTGAATTGGGAAGTACTATTTGTAAAGTACGACATTAATTTTTAAAATGTATTTTATTAAGTATATTTGGCAACTTATTCAACCAGTGATTGAAAGCAATATTTATCTGCCTTTTCTCATTTTCAGTGAGGAGAGAATTCAGTATTTTATAACCATGTATGTCACTACAAAAATAATGCTGTATTCCAGCAGGATAATTATTAGAGATAAATTAAAAACATTTAATTTATGGTTTCAGATGGAAGTTTTACAATAATGGGAAAAAATTACCTCTTTTCAGTTCAATTAAGTGAATCTCTAAATTGTCTCTTACAGAATTTGCAGTCTTCAGTACTCTAGGTTTTTCTTTTGCATTTACTTTATTGTTTTAGTCAGTCTTGACAACTTTTAACCTCTTTTTAACTACTTTACTTTCACTTTTTGACAGATTTTTACCTTCTCACTAGTTTTGTGGATGTCAGTCTTCTGTGATTCAAAGTTAAGGATTTGAGGTTGTCTTACTCCAAGAGGTGATTTTGTAATTCCAGTTTGAAATTACCAAGTGAGATGGGGATTACAAGTAGAATTAACAAATAAATAAATCAAATACCTTGATTTCACATTAATTCTAGAAACCAAAATTATTTATCAATCAAGAAGATTTATTAGAATACTTATTTTGGAAGAATGCTGACTGCAAGTTGTAAGTGGGTTAAAGACTGATAAGTGTAGTTCACACAACAATTCAGTTTTACTATTATTTCTAGTGCATTCAGTTCTATTGACTGTCAAACCAACCTCATGTCATAGAAATATTTTGAATCTTTTTCCTATCCAGTCTGAAGGTATTCATATGTCTAACACAATGATCCTTTTGCCATGATGGAAACTCTGACTTGGAAATTCTTTGCAGTGTTTCAAACTCATGTAAAATATTAACTTAATTTTGTTGTCTAAATAAATATTTGAAGAAATTTCATTTTCTGTCTTCATATACTTTACTTCAATGATGTAGTAATATATATTTTACCTAAAAAAAAAATAAGAAAAATAAATTAAACCCTTGCAAAAGGAATCTTAATGTACACAAATATTTCTGTATACAGAGACCAATGCAAATTATTTTGATAACTGCTATATTTCCACAGAGGTTGTAATTAACTTTTAGTTGCTGCAATTAGATAAAAAAATGCTCTAAAAGACCTGTAGGTATAGCCATTGAAAATTTTAGACATTTCACAATAAATATCCTGAATTGACTGAACATCAGTGCCAACTTGTGGCACCATGTCCAGCTAGGACAGTGCATCAAAAGTGAGATTCAGAAAGGAGGGAAAATGATTGTGAAATCTGCTCCTTATTATATCAGAATGCTCATAGGTCTTCTTGCTACCAAGTATGGTTCAAATACTGCTGATACTGTTGATTTTCCTTACCTTTACTCCAATAAATAAATAAAAAAATATATCTAGATAGATATGTTTGGACAAATGGTGTGAGAAATTAATCACAATTATTTTTAAAAGTATTTAAAATATAGTTATGTTTTTCTCTTTTTTTTCTCCCCATCTCTTTGGATTTATCTCCAGGAACCACTGCATGAAAAATAGTATCTCGATTATGTTTGTGTTCTTTTTTTTTTAAGATATTTTGACCTATATTATCTGTTTTAAGGTATTTGGTTGAGAAAATGGAAAAGGGAATGGGTAAAAGGGACCTATATAAGCAGTGGAGGAAAATCCCTCAGTCTTCAAAAAAGACTAGAAATTGAACCAATTAGTAAGCCAAAGGTATATAGGAGTGTGTGATGGGAAGGGAAGTGGAGGTGGAACGAAAATGAGACTCTAAGATTAAAACATTTTCTTGGTGTTGTTTGACTGAATAATGCAGGAGTTGGAGAAAAGCAAATTTAAGACAGACAAACTTCAGAGGGATACTGTTGAGATGATTCAAATAATTTTGTGTTATGTTCAGTGATAGCCTATTTGAAGGTATACCATAATACAGACTTGTTTGATACGACTGTTGCTATGTGTGTGAGTTCCTTAGATACAAGTAAAATTGACCCTATATTTAGAAAACAGAAACAGAGATATAGTCAGGCAGCCATACTAATGTCATCAGTACAAAGGCGCCTGTGAAGGGTAACCACGACAGTGTTGTATAAATCCTATGGAATTCAGCACCAACGTACATCCCGATAAAGTCACTTCCATAATCAAGACCAGTGGACCTCACACAACACTCTAACATCAGTGGCAGTTTTTCCACTTCAGGATGCATCCAGTACTTAAACATCATCTTCTCAATGACCAATTTCCCTGTGAAGCTGTGTCATTCCAGATGGGACACAACTCCTGCATGTCATAACTTATAGTATACTAAGTATATATTTGTTCACTGACTACTTAGAATGGCAATTTTATATTGGCTGCCACATAAAGTGGCTTGCAAATAACTAACTAACAAACACTAGCAGATTTAAAAGAAAATGTGTAATGCTTTAATTGATACCAAAAAATGTATAGGAACTAAAATGTTCCACTAGCTCACTTTCTTTCACCATATGTATAAACTTGTGTAAATCTTTCTGGGTTTCATGCATAACCCCATAATTTACACTTTTATGTTTCAAAGGACATCACCTGTCTGATTTTATTCTTAAACATCCATGCCAGCTTTAAACATCTTATAATCAACGTATAGGTGCCTACTCAAGTTTGAATATGGCGTGATGCATTTGGTGTATTTGTCTGTCATAATAATACCTCAGATACTCTACTACATAGTTAAGATGAGCATAACAATGTGCTAAAAGCATTGTTTCTCATGAGAAACTTCAAAGTGTTCACACAGAGCACAAGACTGTGGTTAATTTTCCAGTAGAACTGCACTCTTATTCAACAACTATTGTTGCTGCCAGATGCTGTATATGCTTCTTTATTTTACTACTAAATTTCATCTTTAAATTAAATGTGGCAAAAGAGATAGGAAAACATTTCATATTGGTTTGGGCTAGAATGTCAATCACCTTCCTCAAAATCTTGCTGTATTATTTATGAATTCAATAATATACACAGTAAAACTTATTTGTCTTTATGCATGCTACATACATTTCTGAACACTGGTAAGGATATTAAAAGTAACCAAGACATGCATTATGTCATCATCAACAATTTAAATTAAAATGGAAAATACTTTGATTTTTCCCTCCATCATCATGTTTGTAATCGAAAATTATAGCTACATTTGAAGAAGTCAGACATAACTTGCTCATGTTGTCACTTCACATATAGTTTTCCTATATAACACCATATGCCAGGAACTCTTAGTGGCACATGTAGTAATGTGATATAATTGATAAAATGTCAAATTCCATGTTTACAATCAATTTTACAATCAGGTTTTGAGTAGGCATAATTTTTAGAGCTAAAAATCATTTCTGCTTGGTACTTACATCTGACTGATATCTAATTTCAGCATACAGAAGGAAGTATTGAGCATTTGTAATATTGATTTGGGGGAAATAATGAATTGTTCTGACTAACTAGATAATTGCACATTGAAAATGTACTTTTTCATTGTGTGAGGTTTTTTTCAACATCCTACTAACCAATGACTAATTATTTCAATTGTTATTTTCACTCCACTGTTGGTTTTTATTTTCTAATATTATAGTTTATGAAAGAACAGTATACATTTCAAGCTCTAATTACATATTTTCACTTTATTTACTTTATTGTTAAGTATTTTTTCAGTGAAGTAGGTAAAAATTTCAGATGCTTAACCTAGACATATTTGTTATATTGTGTATTTCTTTCTTGCTCTAACATTACCTATAATCTCTTTTACAATGTATGTTTTCATTGGTAAGAAATTGTAGCATGAAATAAACATTTACCATGGGATTCATGTTATCTAATCTTAGAAGTCTACATTGCTTATGTTTGGAGAAGTAATTCAGACTGTTTTATAGTCAAAGCCATGGAATTAAGTAGTTTTAGGGTACTTTCACTATAAAATATGTATCTAGATCAGATTGTGGATAGCATCAAATGTCTCTTTCTCCACTCATTAAGAAGCGTCTAAGCGGCAAGTTTACATTTAGATTTCTATGTGGCAGATTCAGATAAATCCGTCTGATCAGATAAATCTCACTCAGAGCCTTAAACCCTGGATTAAATTTATGAACAGGAGAAAGATCATAACACATGAATGTGCAGTCACATATATGTGCATGTGTGTGAGACTGTTTGTTGTGTGTACAGATCTTAACTTCTTATAGACCATTATGTGTTCAGTACAGTTTTTAATTACATGATCACATGCTATTTTTACATAGGAACCTTCTTCATTTAGGCACAGATGGATATGTGGATATTGCTCACTTAATAAAAAGTGTTCAATATTTTGCTTTCTTTCCTTGATGATTAATATACAGGCCCAAATTTGATTCACTGCATATTTACTACAAAACCCGTTCCAAAGGCAGAATTGCTCATTTCTTCTTCTGTGGCAGTCCTCACTGCAATTTCCATCTTATCACAGACATGAGTGAATTCAGACCCACACAGTCCCATATCAATTGTTACACCCACCTGGTTAGTTCCTGACTTTTAGCCCCTGAGGTAGCATCAGCATCCCTCTGACATATGCAAGGTGATCTTATGGCTTTTCTCCCATTTCTCCCCTCATCCGTGTTTTTCCAGTCAGTTCTAGGAGGTCACACATTTAAGAGTAACCGCAGCACATGCATGTGGGCCACACAAGCCCTGCTGGAGCTGGGGTTAGTTCACAGAAGCCTTGTAGATAATACACTCACCAGATGTTATCACTGCGGATGTGGCATGAACAGTCTCCAACTCATGCTCCTGGGTATCAGAAACATCTCCTGAGCTATAGCAAACCATGAAACTACCTCACACATCATAGATAAATGTCCTTAATGCAAGGATATATTTTCACAATACTCTTTAGCGAGGAGGACATTTTTACTCTTTGTGATTGAGACAAAGAGAAGAAGGGAAGGAACAATGTGTCAAATCATACACTAAATCAGATAAGGTGTTTAGGATTCATCTTTCAGAATATGTGGAGTACTTCAAAGTATCCTACAGTTTCTAGGTGCTTGTAAACTCATCCACATGATGAGGACTACAAAACCAGTAATCACTAACCACCTGTGAGGAGCTTAAATTAATTGCTTATGCTTATATAAAGAAAATGAAAAGTTAACATGCAGATATTCTGTAGCATGTATTGTAGCATGTATTGGTTTTGGAGCTTCATAGTGTTTTGAGGGGATGGGAGCCAAGGATGGTTTTGTATACAATTTCCATTTAGGAAAAAGGTAAACTGGGAAAGCGGAAAACTTGTCATGCAACAATGCAAGGCAGTTTGGCTGGAAGGTTTGGAAGGCTGTCACAGACTTCTGACACTCCATGTAATGGCAGAAGGTGGAAATAGTCCCCTGTGTAGATGCCAGCACTGCAGGAATCTGTGACACTTTGCCAAACATATCTCATAGAAGTTTACTGGAAAAATAGAAAATAGAAAAAAACAGAAATAGAAAAATTGTTAAGATTTTCAACTTAGGGTACCATTCCATACTTTACCTCCTGGGTTTCACCGATGTACATACTATACTTTCAATCTCTCTGCTACAACTTTTATTTCCTCCCCATACTACCAGCCTCAGCTGTCTTATTATGCCATTACCTTTTTTTACTTTGAAATTTAAGCCCTTTCCTAACATTTTCCCTTAACCAGTTACAGTTCTTTACTCATAAACTCTTAATCCCTTTGATCTATCTACCTTTCACCCATCTCACCTGTTTTGTTCACTCTCAGTCTATCCTATTCAGTTCCAACTTTCCTGCTAGTATCCCTGTTTCTCACATCACCTGATGATTCAACTCTGTTTCTTTTCATTGCTTCCCACATCAGGCTTTTGCCTAGTAAGCCCATTTGGGTTTCAGCCAATGCCAAGAGGAATTCAGCTTCTGCAGGAGCTATGAGAATATTTTAGGGACATTCAGATACATCTAAATATCTATTTACAGATAATTGATCTGGGCCCCATGATGAACCTTAAGATGAATTGCATTACTCTCTCTTTGTTATCGACCTTATTGACTAGGTCTCCATTGCTCATGGTAGTCATAGATAGAGAGTCATCCTTGGATGCTCCGGAGATGTCAAGGTATCAAGCTCTAGGGATTTTGCCAATCTAGAAAATCACTGTACATTTTATGATCTATCTGGTAACCTTCACTGGTTACCCAAAGGTATCTGACATAGTTCTGGATACCATATATATTGCTGAGTACTACTGCTGAACTTAGTAATTGATTTCTAACCTCCCTGCATTCCTGGCAATGGGCTCAGTTCTTGCTCAGTGCAAGCAACTAAACTTTTAACAGAGTTCTAAACTACTGAGAACAAGATACTACATGTATTATACTATGGCTTGATATGTAATTAAAAACATTTGGTGTACTGGATCTGCTTGAAATGGAGTATGTGAGCCCTAAGTCTGTTAGGACTCAATCTCATTAGTTTTGTGAGACGGGTACCTCTTCGTTATAGAAAGTTTAACCTCAACAGAACATTAAGAAAAAAACACAAGGAATTTTCCTCACTTCAGTAGCCAAGCCTGATATCCGCATGGTTCTGTTCTAAACTAAACCCTGTCTTTTGACTGCTGACTAGGTCAAAACTGCTTCTTTAGATGTCTGCTGGCTTTGTCCACTGATGTGTTTCCTTTCAAGCACGTATAGTGAGATTGTCTTCTCCCAAGTCACAAATAACAGGATAAAAGTTAACAGCCTCAAGTTACATTGGGGAGGTTCACATTGAATGCTAGGAGAAATTTCCTCACCAAAAGGATTTTCAAGTCATGGAACAGGTTACCCAGGGAAGTGGTTGAGTCACTAGCTATCATTCCTTAAAGAGGTGGAGGTTTTTTTGTTTGTTGGGATTTTTTTCTGTTTAAAAAGAACATGGAGGAAAAACCTGTTGATCTTAGCAGCCTATCAAAGAAGACTTCCAATGACTTTCAGTGATATCTCATGAAAAGTAGCATACACCTCTTAAGACAAAAAATCTACCATCAGTTATACAATGGCTTTATTCAGCATAGTATTTAAGAAAATCATGGGTTCCTTCCTTCAAAGAGGTGAGGTATGTTGCCCAAACCAATGAAATGGAAAAATTATGCAATTGTCATATTAAAATCATAAGAATAAGTCATATATTCAGAATGTAACTGTCTTTTGGAATTAGATTTATCATACATAGAAGACTTTCATAAAGCCAAATGATCCCAAACTTTGAAAAAAGAAAATAAAAAAAAAATATCTTTTTCTGAAAAATCTGCCATCTAAGGTTGAGACGGAAGTAATTTCACTTTCAGGGAAAGTCTTATAAAATCTTGAAGACGATGGCATATCCCTTCCAACATGTCAATAAGCAAAAGTCAGAAAAGGATTTTTTTCCTGGAAATATACAAGATCTATTTTAAAATTGTACATCTATTAAGGTGTTTGTTGAATTGACTCAGAATGTTCAGCACCTTTTAAGGTCAAGCTATGAATTATGCAATATCAGCCTTTGAAAATATATTAAGATATGAACGTAAGATGGGTTATTTTCTTTTAAATACATCTCAGACAAGACTTGATTCCAAATGAAAAATATCAAAACCTTTTGTAGACTGTATGTTTTATTTTCAGTGGATATCCGTCAAATGGACATGTTGGTCTATGTCTCAAAGTTATTTGCTCTGACAATCAGACTGTGAAGTATTTTCTTACCGTAGTATTTTATTGTGATGAAATTGCTCAACATGGTGTAGTAACACACTAAATGCTCATTGGAACTGCACGTTGAGCCTGGGTCATTTGAACTATAGCTGAGAATCTTAGGTACTAGGTAGGTTGTTGTCAAACTCACTCTTTTGCACTTAATGAATATCTAACTATATATTTGCAGAACAACAGCATAGCCTAGTGGTTAGGTTTCTGGAGAAGATAAGGACCCCTGTTCAACAGTATGACCCATATCAGACAGAAAAAGGAAAGCAGATTGTGTCGTGTAAGGTAGGGTTGAAAAACTCTTGCCAATAAAAGTTTTTTCAACACTTCAGTTGTTAGGTTTGGATATTTTTTTCACTTTTTTTTTTTCTCCTGTTGTTTTTTTTTCCCATCAGTGTTTCTGACCAAATAAATAAATTATTTCCAACCAGATTTCTGGTGCAAATAATGTAACACATGCTACCTAGTAATCTTTTGTTTTTAAAAATAATTTTCCTTTCATGTGGGACCTTTAAAGCATTATTTTAAAAGAAAACATTAGAAACAGAGTTTTAATCCAAAAAGTAAAATGAAGGCTGACCGGGCTGATGTGTAGAAGGTTTCTACATGTCAAAAAGAAACTGGCCTCTTCTGTTTTCTGAGTTCACCCTCCTGTATTCATAGACCATAAACTTCCCTTAGCTTTTGGGTGAAGTGTTTAGTCAAGCTTTAGAATGATAGATATATGGTTCTTGTGGTAAGGTGTGTGGTTCCACTTCACATCAAAAATCTGTGGAATTCTTTAAAAAAAAAAATCATAAGTTGCTATTGCTGGCAATGTATTCTAGCATAGTTTTTTATAACAGTATATCAGAGACATGATAAGATATCATAAATGATTTACAAAATATTTATGACTATTGAAATTAAGCATTAGTCATAACAAGATATAGTTAGCTATGGGAAGTCCTGGGAAATACTTTTGCATATCCTGCCAGGAGTTGCCTTTTGCCCTATGTGATACATACTTATAATCATATTCTGCAATCCAGTCTCTAGCAATTCCAATGAAACTTACTGCTTCAAATGACAAACGTATGGCAGATTAGTAAGTACATTTATATGACAGCATGTACAATTAGGTACCTTAATTCAACACATAGCAACTTTGAAATAATCACTTTTACCTTGATCAATATATTTCAGTTTTTTGATGCAATTGTACATGTCAACAAAAATCAAAAAACCCTCTTTTTATCCTCCTTTATATATTTTTGTTTGTTTGTTTTTGGTGAAAAATGTCGTTTGAGGAAATATTTCAATTTCAACAGAAAATATCCAACACACTACCAGTAAAAGTTGAGATAAAATGATGGATCACTCCCATTACTTACGAATGCTCCAGCCACTAAGTTGCTCAATATCCTGATACATCTTAATTCCTGCTTTAATTTTATTTAACTTTTAGTTCAAAATCTTTAATAGCATATTAAAAACAAAATTAAAATTAACTTCCTTCCTCCTTAATTTTTAGCATATTCAATTGTTGTTTTCTGACCAGTAGTTTTCACCGACACAGAAAAATCTCAGACTAAGGTGATAAGTACAAGGCTTGTTAGCAAATAGCTTTGTATAGCTTTAGGTTTTCGTCACTACCAAATGAACCCTCCAGATATCACCCACAATCAGTAATTTTAATCCTGGTATACACAACAGATCATACATTTCTTTCCTAAAAGGCCCAAGGATAAGATTTTGGGAGTTTATTTCGTTGATTACTTGGGTTTTGTTTGTTTTAAGTCTGCTCTATTACCATAAAAATACTCTGCTTCGAGCTTATGCTAAGTGACTCCCTGAGGACTTACTGCATGGAGCCACGTGTCTGATAAACACAACTGTTCTGTGTCACTTCAGAAAAACTTCTAGTGCTGGATAAAATGCACTTTCAATATCATTACCAAGATGAAGAATCTTTACACATTTTCATGTACACATAAATCATAGTTGTAGTTTGTACTGGGTTTGTGTGGCCATGTTTTGGTAGCAAGGGGGCTACATGGGAGACTTCTACTAGAAGCTGCCAGAAGCTTCTCCCATGTCCTGCAGAGCAATGCCAGCCAGCTCCAGGATGGCCCCGCTGCTGGCAAAGGCCAAACCAACAAGGAATGATAGTAATGCCTTTGTGACAACATATTTAAGAAGGAAGAAAAATTATTGTGCAGATGAAAATTGCAGCCAGAGAAGAGTTGAATGAGAGCATGCAAACAATCTGCAAATACCAAGGTCAGCGGAGAAGAGGAGGGGGAAGGTGGTCCAGGTGAGGTTCCCCTGCAGCACCATGAAGACCATGGTGAAGCAGCTGTGTCCCTGCAGTCTGTGGAGGTCCGCAGAAATCCATCTGCAGCCACTGGAGGAGACCCATGCCAGAGCAGTTGGATGCCCAAAGGGCGCTGTGACCCCATGTGAGGCCTGTGTTAGAGCAGAGTCCTGACAGGGACCTGCTGACACATGAAGAGAGGAGCCCATGCTGGACCAGGTTTTTCCTGGTAGGACTTATGGCCCCATGGGACCCACGCTGCAGTAGCCTGTGCCTGAAGAACTACACCCCATGGAAAAGTGACCCATGTTGCAGCAGTTCATGGAAAACTGCTGGCCATGGGAGGGGGCACATGGTGGAGAGGGGGAACAACTCCTCTCTCTGAGTAGCAGCAGAAACAAGCTGTGATGAACAGACTGTAACCCCTATTCCCCATTTTCCTGTGCCACTGGGAAGGAGGGAGGGGTGGAGGGGAGGTGTTTTTAAGATTTATTTTACTGTTCATTATCTTACTATGATTCTGTTAGTAATAAATTTAATTAATATCCACACTGTGAGTCTGGTTTGCATGTGACAGTAATCAATGAGTTATTGCTCTCTCGGTCCTTATCTCAACTCGTGAATCCTTCGTTATATTTTCTCTCCTCTCTCCAGTTGTAGAAGGGAGTGATATAGCAGCTTTGGTGGGTACCTGGCATCTAACCAGGGTCAACCCACTACATAGGTATATGTACATAGAACCATATTTGAAAGAACTTAATTAATAAAAAGTAGAAGAAAAAAAAAAAAAAGAGGCAGCAAGAACATGTTTGGTAATTTCCTAGAAATAGTTTTAAAAAGATATTAGATGGAATCTTGTTTCTTACTCCATCTTTTGAGCTTATAAAGATAATTTATTCCAAAAAGCATTAGCTCATTGGAGTGGGGACATTTTTCTATTTATTTTTGTGTTATAGAGAACATAGAAACACATTTGTAGGGGACCTTAGAGAATCATTGTGAAACTACCTGAAGTTACATCCCACGTTACATAAGCACTGGGAAGTGCAAGGTCATATATCATTAAATTTATTGGTAAATTAATAGGTACAATTCTATAACTGTTTGTTTGTCTTCATTGGAAATCAAAGAAATTATTCCAATATGTCAAAAATTCCTGAATTTCCGAGAGTTTCAGGGCTTTGAGAGGGTTAGAATATAAAAAAAAATGTAACAACAGAAACAGTAATTTCAAAGCTAGACTGGAAGAAAGCTGTGCATATTTAAATTCAGAGTTTGTAGTTACACAGATCCCATATTTCTATTATAATGTTTAACAATTTTACATGTAATATAGTGGTGTTAGATGTTAAAATTTCTCATGTCCTATGAGAATGAATAGATTGCTGATTATTTCATTTTACCTCTTATTAACAGAAATACTGTGTTTCACAGCAACTTTTGAATTAATTCTACCAGCATACAGGAAAGTCTGTTAATTTCCATATCTCTTTACAGATTATAAAACCTCCAGATTCTGTGAAATTTCAGAAGACTGTCTTTGCTCTTTCTAATCATAGTTTCTGTGAGGCTTCATCTTCCCAACTCACAGAAAGAGGAAACTGGTATATGAAAAACTTATTTGTGAGGTCCTAAACATGATGAATGGAAAGTGACAAAAGAGACATACTTGTTCCTGCTAATGCTATGTGTCTTGTTTTAACAAGATCATCATGATCTCCAGAGGTCCCTTCCAACCCTAAAAATTCTGTAATTCTGTAATTCTTCAACTTCAGACAAAGTTTTGAGAGAGGTATATTATTGTGGTTTTACCTATTGCTACCTGGTCTTGCAGGACAACACCTTAAAGTCTTCAGGGCATTAGTTTTGAGTATATAAGTTCTGGCTGCTGCTTATTGTTGTTGATTTATTTTTTTTCCCTTTCCTTTATGTTGAAATATTAAACATTATAACTGAGTTGTGAAACAAGAAATACACTCTGGATGCAAATTTGCAACATTTGATCTTGAAATGAGAGAGAAGTCAATTCTAATCCTTTAAAAAGCTTGATCTTGTAATCAGACAACACAAATTTTATCTCACTGGACATAGTGTAGCATCACTGATCTGCTGGCAATACACATTTAGACTTGATACTCAGTAGAAATTAGATACCTAAATGTCTTTGAATATTTTCCCCCAGTTATTTGTGTATTGTTTAGAGAACTGAAACATAACCAAAGATATTAAAAGGGTCTATTGACTTGCCTTCTGGAAAAGACTGTTTATTTATAAAGGTGAGAATAATGTAGGGCAATCATGCCCTTGTAAATAGATGTCTGAACATCTTTAAATTTGAAATACTGAGCTAAACAATTTGTCATTTGAAAATAAGTAAAATCTCACTCAGAAAACTTCAACCAACCTATCCAGACAATGGCTGTGGACCATCAGCAACTGAAATTTAACTTGAGCTGTAAAATGAAAAGTCTGAATTTAAAAAATCCTCTTTGTTCTCAAAAAGTGTTGACCTCTTCCTCTTTACTTTTGTGGGTTTATTTATTCTTTTTAGAAGAAAATCATTCATACTGCAACTACCTGTTGACTTAAGTGCTACAGATTTATCAATAGGATGATGTAGGGACTGATAAAACCAGAAAGACTAAAATTCATTGGAGATATTTCCACTGAACCTTGGAAAAGACAGAATCAAGCACTAAGATAGTGAGATGAGATAGTTCAGTGCTGGAGATGAGGTAAAGCAGTTGGATGTCTTTCAAATTATTATGCCAGTCCAGATATTTTTTGCATAATGAGAACATCTTTCATGTGTCAGAACAGGTTTTGATTATAACTAAATAAGTGAAAGCAGGGTTATGTTGATAAGGTCACCTTTAATGTAAAGTTTGAGTTGTCTAAAGTATTTAATGGAACAGGGAAACTTGCTGATGAAGTGAGGAATTCAAAGAAAGAGATATTGTGGAACATCACATTTTGGAGGAAAAAAAACCCTTTCCGTAAAACCAGCCAACCAACCAAAAACCACCTGTACTGAGAAAAGAGATCGGTTACAGTAAACAAACCAAATGTCAACAATTAAACAGAAATTTTGTTACTTGGCATTATTTCTTCAAAGTTATGCTACTAAATTAGTTTTATTTTTTTAATTATGTTTACTACAGTACCTATGAAAATTTGGTTCTAAAGATGTTTGAATAGCCTCTGTCTGCTTGTAGTTAGGCCTTCATGAAAGCTGTCATTTCATGTGTTCAGAACAAACAAAGAAAGCATTGATTTGAAGAGCACATTATTATTCAAAGAATGTACTGTCAAAGGATGTTGGGTGATTACAAGCTTAATTTATATATTTTTTATACATTGTATTATTTCTATATAGCCTTACTCAGTAGGACTTGTACATATCTTTTAAATATTTCAGAGTGACTAGGTAGATAACATATTTTTATATCTGTCCCTCTAAGATAAACTTGGGGGAAATAAACTGTTAACAAGGGCTAACTGAAAGACTTAGAGGGTTTAATACATCACTGAAGTAATATTAATAATCATTCCAGAGCTTCATGGATTACTTTTCTAGATTTTTGCAAGAGATTCTGGAGGTTACCTTTAGATGAGGACTTGCATCCCACTTATACTGGACATTTTTTTTTGATTCCTTTCTCTTACCACAAGGTGAAAACATGTTTTCTGGAGAATAATGTGAATGTTTCTAAGCCCTTGTTTTCTTTTTTCCCTGATTATGTATTTTGCTGTTGTTAAGATCCAATTATTGAGAGATGACTCTGTCCAAATTAAGGTGCAAACGAGACCACATGCCAAAGTCAATAATATGGATTTTATTTTACAATTAATGAGAGGTAGAGAGACAGAAAGAAATAGAAAAGAGGGGAGAGAGAGAGACAGAGGGAGAGATATTAAGCATAAGATTGTCACCACCCACAGATCCAGTGGTGTCCTGTTGGTCCTTCTTTACCCTGGGCTTCTTGTTTTTGGGAATCCTGAGGTTCTTCAAAACTTTTCACTATGTATCTTAGAAAACAAAGGAATTAATGCTCATTGGCTACTCAGTTCTCTTATTCTATTGGTTAAATTATTCCGTCACTTCTAATGCTAATTAGTCTACATGTTCAGTCTTTCTCTTCTTTTAAGTTGGTGGATTTCGTGGGTTGGGGGGCCATGAGTCAGCGGCCATGATCTCCCCCTGCTGAAATTACTTTTCACCCAGCTGGAGCTGGGTAAATTTTGACACAGTTGCAGAGTTGGCCACTTGATGAGTTGACTTTCCTTGTGGTCCATAAATTCGACATTCTTTGTATCCAGGATCAGAGACACATTCATATCCCCTAGCTTTGTTTACCTTCCTCTAGGTCTGAGATAACATCTGGACAATGGTACCAGCTTTATCTTATCTCAAGTTCCCACTGTGGTAGCTTATCTTACAGTCCAAGTTCCAAGTATTCAAGGAGGCTTTTCGGGGGGGACTTGGTGATTGCAAATGGCATCTGTCTCATAACTTAGGGTGATCTTTGTTTGACTGATGGTAGGTGTATAAGCAGTTGTTTCTTCATGCAGTTCGCCACAGTGGGAACTTTTTTCTTGATGCCTCATTCTACACCCCAGGTCTAGGGCAATGTTGTTGGTTTACTCTGGGCAGTGCGTGGGAGAAACAAAATTCCAAATACCAAGTAAGTATGGCACGTGTTAGATGAGTTTATAAATTAGTAACCCTCATCCCATCAAGAGGTTGGGATTTATAACCAGTTGCATTAGGGCACATACACAAGTACTGCATACTCTATACAGATATACATCTATTTATCTATCTATCTATATATCTATATATATGAATACAACCTGTCACAAACAGATGACATATTTGTCATCTGGTTTATGGTATGTGCTCCATATAGATGCACCCACAAATATATTTTATGTGCAGCAAACATTGTTATAAAGATCGAGTTCATGTTGATCAAAAATTAAATGGCCTCATTTGCATGGTTCTAAATTGATAAATCCTGGTGATAGCCTGGTAGGCTGTATTGTCCCAGGCCCAGGATCCAAGAAGCAGTCAGATAGTCCCTTTTCTTCTGAGTTTTGTTTGTGTGTTTCTGGATCATTAAAAGCATGAGCCACATACTTTCCCAAAAAAATCATATGTACTCTTTTAGTCCAGTTCAAAAATTGTTCCAAGAACTTCAGTTTTCACGCTAGTATTATTTGTAAGTTATATTTTTGAAAGAAAAGCCTGAAAAAGTGTTCCAGCACTAAAGTTTGTAACTTAACATTAAATAATTGCATGACAATTTTTGGTATAGAAATGTTAGGGTTATTTGTTTGAAAACTAGGAGGCAAATAAAACCCCTTAAACCTTTTTTACTGTTTTTAATGAATGACAATTTATAGAAAAGCATAATATAAGCAAGATCTTTAATCTTTAAGCAAGATCTTTAATCTATTCTTATACTTCAGGGTCCTGATTCATGAATGTAGAGCACATGGCAGTGTGCTGGAGAGTCTGCTTATACTGGGGAGGGGTCATGGAGCTGCTTTTTTTGTTTTAAGCTTTTTACTGCAATGTTACATAGACTAATTATTTAGATACATTATGATGCCCATTCTTGAACAAAGAATGCATTAGTGTGCAGCAGGTCCCTAGAATATGACTTCATTATGTTTTTTGGAAAGGTTCAGCTCATATGATCTACAACATCCCTTAACCAACACCTCCAGCTGGTCTAGGAAAAATATGAGGTAAGGGGAGTGTTGCACATACAGAAAATTTCCATTTTCTTCCACAAATATTGAGGAGTATTTATTTTTTCATTTATTTGTTAAAGATGCTTCCTCTGAAATAAGCAGTCTTTCTCCCCTGCCTTCATTTCCAGGATGTCTGTGTGTATACCCCTGAGTGTGTATATACATATCTGTATGCAGATTATGCACATACAAATAAACTCTACATAGATGGCTGATATATATCACAGCTAGAATTCGAAACGTGTTAGGGACTTAATTCTGCCTTTAACTATTTACTTATACTTCTGCAGAAAACAGAGCTTAGCAAAGCATCAGTTGTTCTGCTTGTTTTCATTTTTTTGGTTTGGTTTTTGGGTTTTTGGTTTTTTGGGGTTTTGTTTTGAATAAAAGTAAGTATCATTATAACAAATTAAGCATTGTATTTTTTCCTTTGGAGTGTGGTAAAGTATGTTTCTTCTTCAACTACCAATCAAATCTTTGAACAGGTCTGTTTTTCATTCTGGAAAGAAGGAAAATATTGTGTGCTTCCCTTCCCCCTTCCCCCACCCAAGATTCTTAATGGAATGAACAATATGAATAACAAGATCATGTAGAAGTCTTCTCCTGAGACAAATTATCTTAAAAACCGGAAATGAAAAAATGCCAGAAATACAACAGAAAATTCACCGGTATACATGTCTAAGACAAAAGTGTAGTTCTACTCTTATTGATAGTGTGTGTTGATATCAATGTTGGGGAGTAATGATCTATATTAAAAAAAAAAAATAGGTCCAATAGTCTTGCAAATACTGGTGAGAGAAAAGTGGAAGTAAATCCTTTGGTTACCACAAGTCTTTCAGGCTACTTTGTGATGCTTCTAGTTACTCCAATATAAAATTTGAAACATTCTAAAGTTCTCTCCATTCCTGCCAAACGGTGTTTACCTTTATTATTTGCACTGTGTACAAGTAATCCACTGCTAATCATAGCTGGTTGCTAAGCATCCTTTCCCAGGAAAGGCAGACACCAGGAAAAAACCAGTGAGTTCACATAGCTTAGACCAGAATTAGAACCAGAATTGAAGCATTTTATTAATTTATTAATGACATGTAATTAACCCACAGTGAACTATTCATTCAGGATCAATATCAGTAATACAGAGGATAAATCATGATAAGAGATACTTACACAGCATTAATAAACAGCTATGTATCTCCCAGCCTCTGTGAGTCATCCGCAGAAGCACATTCCCCCACCCCTTTCCCAGCACCCCTCAGGTCCCAGGTAGCCTCCCACTGCACTGGCAGGTGGTACACACTGCCCACCACCCCCGGAATGGGTCCCCTCGTGTGTGCCCTCCCTGTCAGCCGTAGGTTGCTGCTGGCACCTGCAGGGATGTGCCCAAGGGGTGGCAGCCTTGACGGGGACACTGCAGCAGGGACTGGCTGGGTGGCACTGCTGTAGGATCCCCTGCAGAGCCTCTCCCACCTGGTAACTCTTCATGTAGCCTGCATGCCATTTTTTGGGCTGTCTCCATCTGTATTTCTATTTCTTTTACTCTATCAACGGAGTTTCTCTTCTCCTGGTTAATGCCCTCGATAACTAGGCTGGTGGTGGCTTTCCTTTGTAACATCAAGGACATCGATGGCACTGGAGCATGTCCAAAGAGGGACAATGAAGTTGATGAAGCATCTGGAGCATAAGTCTTATGAGGACCAGCTGGGGGAGCTGGGGTTCTTTAACCTGGAGAAAAGAAGGCTCAGGGGAGACCTCATCACTCTCTACAACTACTTGAAAGGAGGTTGTAGCCAGGTGGAGGTCAGCCTCTTCTCTCAAGTAATAAGTGACAGGACAAGAGGACATGTCCTCAAGTTGCACCATTGGAGGTTTAGGTTGGATATTAGGAAAAATTCTTCACTGAAAGGGTTGTCAAGCATAGGAATAGGCTGCCCAAGGAAGTGGTGGAGTCACTGTCTGTGGAGGTATTTAAAAGACATGTAGATGTGGTGCTTAGGGACATGGTTTAGTGGTGCACTTGGCAGTGTTAATGGTTGGACTCTATCTGAGAGGTCTTTTCCAACATAAATGATATTATGATTCTATGATCCTATGATTCTATGGAAGATTTGGAGCAGATCCCCTCCCACCAGTTCTGTGCACATCACAGTCTATGCAGTCACAGTCCTGCCATAGAAGCTGGGGTTATCTAGGTCACCCCATATGTGGATCATGTGAGCACCCCACAAAGATGATTATGTTACAACTGTGAATGGTAAAAACATTCCTCTGAGAAAAAAACTTAGAATTGATTTCATACAGAGAATATTTTTGTTTGTTCATCTTGTGTCATTCTGTTCATTTTATCTTGTATAACCATACTTTCAGATTCAAGTAATTTGCCTGGGTGAAGACCAGGTGAGGAGATGGTTGAAGAAGACAGAGGATGAAACTTAGAGGGAGAGCAGTAGAAAATTTAGGGTATCTTAAGATGTTCTCGCTTTTAAATACAAGGTGGTTATCCTGGAATCCCCAACAGTCAAATAAATATGTGGTCACTTTTGCAGGAACACTGACCTGGTCTGTTCTAGATATTTTAGGCATTTTGGTTCAGACAGGAGGGATTGTTCCACATAAGTGACTATATCTGTCCAACAGATTTGAAAGGAACTTGATCATTGTGGGCTTACACAACAGTTTTAGACCTCTAATGTTATAAGCCACTTAAAAGCCACCCATGCAGTCTTTACTCTCTACGAGTAGACATCAAAGCAGAAGTTCTTAAAACGTCTGCATCACAAAAGAGTTTCCCATTGAATTTCAAAAACTATGTCCAGAAGAATACAGAGTACAATTCTATCTCCTTGCATATTCTGATCCAACAAAATAATAATGAAAATAATCTTCCAACTGATAGAAAATTCCTCTACACCTCACTCTAGTTGTGGTGGATTTTGTTAAAATCACTATATACCTAAAACAAAGTGAGCAACTGATTTCAACAGAGGAAGAGAGACAGAGACTATTTGTTTCACAGATTATCTTAAAGATTTTTGCTATAGAGACAGATGCCTCTCTGAAATAAATTGGCTTCTGACTCTAGACTTGTTATTCTCTACCACTACTGGCCAAATCTGTTCATAAAAATCTTTAATAGTGGATAATACAGAACCTTCCAGAGATTACTTTTTTTTTTAATATTTCATAATTTTTTGCAATGTCTAAACTAAATCACTTTAGCTGCAATTTAATCTCAATATTTCTAGTCTTATTCCCAACTGAGATGTAGAGAACAGATTTTCAATCCTTCTTGTTCTTGTATGCAGCAGTATTTTGCATATTTGATAACTGTTGCTACATTCTCCTTCTACATACTCTTCTTCAGACTAAACAGTAACAGTTCTTCTTGTCTCTCCTCATAATCTTGATTACTGATTAGATTACTGATTTTACTTATTCCTCTCTGGATTTCCTCCAGTTGGGCCACAGCTTTCTTGAAACATAGTGCTCTAAACAATTGTTGACTTCTCCAGTTAAAGGAGGTTACTTTTGAACTCATCTTTCAACTGCTTTTTAATAAAGAACGTTTGAATTGGATTTAGAAGTGACTGGGTTTTTCTGTTTAGTTTGTTGCTAGGCTTTTGCTGACAAGGGATCCTATTATATAATGGTCGTAACGTCAGAAATCATTAAGATTAATGTTTCATATCCTGTAAAAAAACACATCAACTCTCCTCATACCCATGTCCATATGGCTCTGAAAATTTTGAGGACCTCTATATCACAAGTTTTTTCAAAGCTTTCTACTCACTGTAGTGTCAGTTGACGGCAAAAGAAACTTATTTGTTAAGATATTTTTTAATGAGGAAAAGGCAACAGCAAATAATTCTCATTTACCTCAGCGACCTGGCACTGTAGTCACTGGGATCAAGGCATTGGTCAATGCCAGCTGTCTAACTTAATTTTCTACAGATCATGGTTTCTGACATTTGTGCATCTGTAAGTTTTCCAGCAGCTTCTTTGTGCCAATTAAGAGCAGAAGCATTTCCAGATATTTTTATTGCTGCATGTACGCTCACTTCCTTTTTTTCCCTACATCTCAGGTCAGAATTTGATATACCAGGACTTGAAAGCTCAGAAAAAAGAGGATAAGTTAGATTCAAAATACCTATGATGACTTTTAAACTGAGGATTAATGCTATTTAAATGGCTGTTCTTAATAACCTTGGATTCTTATAACATTTATTATGCTAAATATAGAATTGCCTTGGGATGTGATATTACATATTTCAGAATCTATTTGCACAGATTGGAATAGAGCTTTGTATTGGTGATTACTGCATATACTATTGGGTAATGGTATTTATTATTATAATACTGGAAAGCTAGCTTGACAAGAGACAATGGGAAACGTCATATTCCTGACAAATTGCCATGCTTGTAGTTCCTACAGCTCCAGCAAAAATTCTGATGTACAAGCTTATCTCTTTTCATTAGCTGAAACTAGACACAGCAAATAATAAAAATACCACCATGAAGGCATGCTCAAAATTGTAAATAAAATTCTCTTCTTTTTCAATCATAACTTTCTATATTCCCTTCTCTGAGCATTATTATACAAGGGTTTACTAGCAGATTGTTCCCTCAGAGAGTTCATTTAAATTAAGTATATTCATAGACATTTGTAAACAAAATTATTTGAACCAAAACAGAAAAGTCATGCTGATTCACTTTTGGAACAAAACACACTACATGCCTCATGCATTCAATCAAAGACAACCAATGACATTCAAAACTTCAATATTGATTATTCTCAATTACTTCTTCCTAAAGCGTTTAAAAATAAGAGGTCTGTGAGATTATTGTGTGAATAGCAATTCAACTCGCAAACAAATCTCAGAAAATTATAAAGGCCAAGTAATACAGAAGATGGACATGGAGAGAGAATAATTTCTGTGGAAAGGTTATGAAATACGGAACTCAGAAAACACCATTTGAAATTAAGAATAGATTTCAGAGTTGGAAAATGACTGGATAGAATTGATTTATGAAGCATGGACCTATATAAATTTGTTTAGAATGTGGAATCAGTTACATTATTCATATCTAGTGTGTTTATTATTTTAACCCATTACACTTTTCTTCAGTGCTCAGAGTGACAACACATTAAATAAATATTTACATTCTGTTGTTTTGCTTAGGAAATTTGTATACTACAAATATTTTTGATGCCAGAAAAATAAAATATTTACATGCAAATAAAGTAAATATAATGCCACTTTGAAACAAAATGTGCTCATTTTATTATATATTATTATATTACATTTGTGGTCTGGGTAACATTTTTTCTCTAGGACAGCAGCTATCTCACAACAATCAAAGTTTATTTTGCCATAGTTACTGTTACAAGTGAAATCTTGTCTGATCTGTATAGACTCAGCACATGAAACAGAGCAACAGATCTCTTTTCTTTATTCTGCTTAGTATTATGCCTTATTTAAAAATAAAGTGTTTAAAGCTCCAGGCATTCTGGGAAGTTACTGTGTCAGGCATTGTTCATTAATCCCAGTAACAGATTAAAGTAGGTTGATGTCAGTAGCTGGTGGAGTGAATGGGAATGGGAAATGCATGTGAAGAGAATAATATAGACTAAAACCAGTAATAAACTGCAGGACTTTTGGTGTAATCTGTAAAAGTAAGTCATGCTTAGGGTTCGGTGCTATACTGAGATTGGCTTGAATTCATATTTGAGATAAATAGAGGTATTTTAGTATTTAAATTCTGATTTATTTTGAAAATGAATGTGTTATAGTTTTTTTCCCCTTTTCTATACTCAGTAATTACAAAACCTAACTTGTGCTCTGCAATAAAAGCTGACTTTAATACATATAATGGCAGCCACAGTGTTATACAAATCAGTGGGTATCTCATGTTTTGAGGCAAAATTAAAAAAAGTGGTAAGATCAGAACAGGAAAAGAAACTTAATATTTAACTTCAGTGAAGAAGCAAAGTTTGGCAACTGGCTCACATCTCCGCAGCTTACGAGACCAGGATAAACGTTCACATAACCAAACTGCAAGGCTAGATGTGAATCTACTTTGCTAAACTCTGGTCTTTCAGGTCAGTAGAAAAAAGTGTTGCTTAAGTTGCTTAAGATACAGGCAAACTTATATGGTTTGGTAAGGGGATTTACTTCACGTTGAAAGATTAAAAGTATTTGAGATGATTTCTCTCATGTCCTTGCTTTCAAAGCTCTTTTCTCTGAACACTTACAAAGTCGTACATCCGTTTCCAAATAGACTTGAAATAGCAACATATTGTCCAAGGTCTAACCTACTCAATCTATTTCATCTATGGTTTTCTAGTCTGAAATGTCTGTTATAATCTACTAATTTATAAGGAACATAGAGATTTACTTCTTTTCATTCCCTGAGCTTTTTTGAGGAGATAACTTTAACTGATGTTACCATTCTCCATCCAAGACCTTTTCCTGGGACAAGATAGAACAAGGAAGAAACATCAAGTAGAAGAAGGTCGCTGATCCCTTAGATTCAAATTTACAGAGACTTTTGAAGTTCTTTTAAAATATATATTAGTTTCTGACCTCTGTTACAGACACAAATCCCAAGACTGGATAATATGCTACCATATGCACTGTAGTAACTATGAACCAACATGCATGTAATGGAATTATTATGCTGAAGGACAATTTTTTTTATATAATGCTATGAAGCAAAGATTGCAGATTAGTGCTGCAGTGCCAGTATCACTAACAGACTGTGCCATTATGTTGTTTAGGAAATTAGGGTGACACCGTGCAGATGCTGTGATATCAAATCTTAAAAGTAGCTATTGATTGGTAAAAGAATATAATCCCAGATATGACTCTTAATAGTGTTTGAGTTTTTCACTAAACTGAAGTGTCCTAATACTAATAAATGATCCTGTGTGAAACAGACTTCTTGTTCTTCAAAACATGGTTAACAATAACTCAGACTTATTGACCCGACACAATTAGTAGCTGAAGTGGTGACAAAAATCCAGCTTCCCCTGGGTTTAGTATTTGTAGCTCAGAATGTCTCAACTTTATTATTTCTGAGTCTCTATTATTTTTTGTGTTGTAATTAATGTAGAAACACTAGAATATATAGGTAGTGAATTGTCTAGACTTGTTATATTTTTAATAATTCACTACTGTTATATTGTATTAGTGAAGTATTGCTATATATATATAATATTATCATATAAGGAATAAAATAATACATCATTACGTGAGCAATGAGACTCCTACAGTAGAGGGGTAGAGAGATATTGAACATACATCCTACCCTAAGATACTAAATTTAATCTGAGACTATCATTCCCTTAACAGCTATTAATAGACAGTTATTTGTAAGACTACCTTTCTACAGCCGTTTTTGTTATTTCAAAGCTTGTTCAGGAGTGTTGGCAAAATAATTGAAGCTGAAGTAGTTATGGGAGAACTGCCACTGCTAGAAAAGGAAGTACAATGAATCAGAGGAGTGACAAGCACAGCTCAAGGCAAGCCACAATTATGACTCTCAAATGAGGACTTAATAAAAAATTGGCTTAATTTGAGAATTTTAAAACCCCATAATTTTTCAGGGAGGAAATTTTTAACACTTTCTGAAATTTGACCTCCATGTTTTTTGCCAACATTTTCTATGCCAATTTTACATCTCTATATATTTGATACCTATGATAATCTTCTTAAAGGAACATCTCAGCTGATCAACAAACCTTGAGAACTAACTCAGAGACTCCTCTTGTTTACTACACCATATTTTATTCTGTGGGGTATATTTTGCTGGTGAACTACTATAAGCAGAAAATTATGCGTAAAGCTGTCTCTATCCATAGAGTGGCCTTTCACAGCATTTGGCTTTCAGCCTCTCAAAGCAGAGAAACTAGAAAGTAGGTCTGTAAAATAAATATCAAGTTAAATATGAAGTTCTCAATTAATAATTGTAACAAAAATAATTTTAAAGAAAATACAATCTGAAATAGGTCACTACATGAACTCATTAGACCTAAAAAATAATTTTTGAAAAATAAATTATAAATGTGAACAAAATGAAATTAATTTACACATAAACTTGCTGCATTAAATGTTTGCACTATGAGAAGCAATTTTCCAATTATGTAGTCCGTGTCCTGTGTTATATTTGTGTATTTGAGCAAGGTTAACTAATATTTGTCTTTTCAGTCCTATTTTTTGCTGTTGCACTTTGCTATTGTCATCTGGTATGGCATAATATCAGACATGATCAATACTTTCAAAAACTGAAGGCATCCTATTTCTCTGAAGAAGTATTAGAAGTCTACAGAAGGTATTTCTGTTGGGAGTTTGCCACTCTGTGACTAAAAATATTCTTACAGAGCTTTTCACTTGTGCTGGAAGGACTTATTATTCCATTCTCCAATCAAAACTGAGGGTTTTCAGTATCTCAATTTTTATCAGTCTCAGAAGGTGTACTCTTCAATTAAATTTTAACAAATCTTAAGGGACCATGAAAAGTCTGATTATGATAATAGATTGCATAGGATGCTGTTAGTGATTTAGAAAGTCACATATTATGTTTTCCTCAAGAAAATTTTTCTGTACTAATATTAATGGATAATAATTTATAGTAAAGATAACTATACTAACATTTGTTATTGAAGACAGATAATTGTTTTATGGACCGTATTTTAAAAGAGTTGTTTCAGTGCTTTCTGACCTTTGTCTTATAGATTAAGATTCTCACCTCGGGAGCAGGGTAAATAAGAGAGACATTTATTAATTTTACATAATGGCGAGCACTTTAGAGATAATATTAAGAAACTGTAGGGTACACAAAAATTTAAGCTTATATACTCTAGGCCAAAATTTTGCATTTGTTGCATTTGTCAATAATGGAAGAACATGTGTAATAGTTTTGTTCATTTGCATTCTTGCTTATAGGTCTTGCTAAACCAGAGTTTTTTGCTGAGTGAATTGATTGCGCTCATCATAGCTTACAGAAAAGGAAAGAAGTTTTGTTATCTCTCTGATCAAATAATGAATTTTGACATGTGATATGAGTCTTCTATAAAACCATTAAAAGGCAAAAAAAAGGTTCAGAATATCTACATTTTTATTTTTTAAATTTCATAATTTCAAAGTCAACTTCACCATTTTCTGAAACTTGATCTACTAATAGTTGAGATATAATATTCTTCTTCGAAGTTTACTGACAGTATGAAAAGAATGGAGAACACTAGTAAGGACTTTCTAGATTTCTAAAAGAATAGGTCATGCTGAATCACTGTTAGAGCACAATTTGGTTCTTCCCTTTTCCTTTTTTACGTCTTCCTTTTTCCTTTTTTATCTATTTTTTCAGCCATCCTCTCAGTTACTTATCTCACTTTTATCTGGACATAAGCATCACCAGCATATAAACATAACATTTGAAGACCCTAGAGAAATCCTCTTTGTCCCCTTTGAAAATGCCATTTGTTATAGCATGTATCTTTTAATCTTTAAACTTTGGACACAATTATTTTGTTGTGATCTGCAGGGGCAAAATTTTTTTGATCATCAGCTTCCTTTTTCTGGAAATCCCATAAAAACTAACCAATTAATCTGACTCTTTGTCTCCTTTTCTGTTTCCACTCTTTCCATGAGTATTTCTATCAATAAAAATAGCAACAGTAGTTATAAAAAAGGGAAACAAACAAAAAACCCCAACCTATCAGGCATTAATTGCCAGCAGTCACTAATTTGCTAAGGACATCTAAGCAACCAGAGTCTTTCAAGGCAACTTTAGAAAAGATCTATGTTTTACTAACATTTAGAACTGTTACTCTGCTGATGTAAGATACTGTGGTTTGACTGTAAACTGACTTTACAGCTAAGTATGGATAAATCAAGGAAGCCAAGTAATTGACTATCATCGAAAGTTACCTGCTGTCTCAAATTTTCCCCTTATTGACATCAGTTTTATGAGAATATATTTCTGTCTCACTGAAAATTATTCTCTCATATCATTATTACTGTGGGGATTCTCCTACTACCTTTAGCAGAGGTAGTAGGACTTCCATGATGTTAGGTTAGACTCACATGATATTAAATCATCTTTAGCACCCGGCTACAAAGTGTTCGTACGTATTTTTACAAGTTCAATTTGTGTCCTGTATTTTTATTTTAAAGTTAATACTGTTAAAGTGCATTAAGAGATAGACATAAAAGAAAGCCCTAGAGAAAGACTTATAGTTCTTCATACTCACATTGGTAAGACATTAATTGTAATAGTACTGAGCATCCTTACAGAAGACTCTGTAATGAAGACAAGCTGTTGTTCCTACTCTTCTTCACCACTTACTCCCCCTCCAAAAAAAAAAGTAAAAATTGCAATTAATCTAACATGAAAGTCATGGAAGAGGCAAGAAAACTCTTTTCTCCGGAGGAGAGAGGTTAAGTTTGCACTAATGCAGAGGTTTATCTAGGGGACAGAGGCACAATATCTAAGTAATAAGTTAACATGAGTGGGCATGTGATCCTTCTCCTCTAGAGAACAGATGGAGAGATGGTGCTACATGCAACTGTAGCAAGTCTTCATCATCCTCCTTCACAGGTACGTAAATAAACCTTACCCACACCAGAGGAAGAGTAATTGAAGGTTTACAGAGGAGGAGTGGGAATTTTAAAATATCAGACCCAGGGTGATATCACAGAGGTACCTCTCTGAAGGGCTTAAAGTGAAATATTTAATTCCTAAGGAAAAATAATGCTAAACTCTCTTACAGAACAGTTTGGGTAAGAGGACACTTGAGAGCTTCTCACTACTAGACATCATCTTTTGCAGCCTATTTCTGCAGCAAAACAGTGTGCTATAGACAGTAACAGCTATTTGTAAGGTTTTTGTATCTGAAGCAATAACTGTGATTATGGATTTTTTTTCAATAGGTTCTACCTGTGTTCATTCTTTCCTCTTGAGTGAGGTTATTGTGGTTTAATAGTTTTCCTATGACCACATTTTTTTCTGTTCCTTTAATATAATTAACATTATTCTTGGCTTCCCTTTTAACTCATAACATATCTGTTGTATATCCCTCAAAGAATGTTAAAATGTGCCAAATACATAAACAAGGAATATGGACTAAATTATATTTTCATTTTTGTCGACTTAATTTAGTCTCCTATAATCCTGCTATCTATAAGTCCTACAGTATGTCTTTTTGACCCATTCCAATAGCATTTAAACCATAACCTTGATTGACCTTTAGAGGTGAGTGGGTAGGAAGAGGGAGACATGCCAAAATATTGTACTTCAGGATTCAAATACTGAAGAGTATATTTCAGCTCTTATCTTTCCAGATCATGCTTTTCCCCTAGCCATATGGGATTTAAAAGGTTGATCTCTGCCTTTATTTACAACTGCTTGAATCAATTCTGAGAGTAATAATAGTGAACAATAAATTTTTTTTCTTTTGTTAAAGTTCATGCATGGAAATTGTCTGAACTGCCCTATTGGATCTATGGCTTCATGGACAATACTTCATGAATAATTTCGCCGTATTCACCCAAACTTATTTTCATTAGTTTAATAAGTATTTTCTGCCCACATGTCACTCCCTGAGGCACACTAATAGTGACTTACCCGTATCTGGACTTCATGTCACTGATCACAATCTTCTGAACCCAGGAGTTTACCCAATTATAGATCCAAATCACTGTCCTCTTATCTAGTGCATACTTAGTCAACTTGCATATTATGATAGGACAGTGTTGAAAAAATTACAAGAGTCAATATAGGCAGAATCCACCTAGTAGGCAATTGTCTCATTACTGAAGGTGCTCAGGTTGATAAAGCATGATTTTCCCTCCATAAATCCATGTCGACTATTTCCTATTTTGACTGCTTTCTACAACAAAGAAGAATGGGAAACCAAAGAAAAGTGACCACAGTAGAGTACTTGGGAGGTAATTTTTTCTTTTTTAACACTGTCTTGTTTTGAAACATGGATTATTTAAAAATCTCTTAAAAGAAATGTGTTCAGCTCTTTTTGCAGTAAATCAAGGGTAATTTCTTTCAGATATTTTGAAATTATCTGTATATAGATAGTGAGCATTTTTCTGCAGAAAACATGCAATTAGTCCTATTTCTCCCTATTTTAATTATGTGGTTTATAGAGATGACTCATGAATACTTCTATACTCTCCAGACATATAGCAAAAATTATTTCCATGGCAACATGAGATGGGTCTGCTCCTTGTTATCCTTATTTCCCAAACCGCATATGCTGGGTTTCCCTTAGAAGAACTTTTTGTGAATTAGGGGTGATCTGCAGATACTGCCCTTGGGCTGTTCACCGTTCAGTTTGTGAAGATTTTCTAGTTGTCAGGAAGACTCCATGTGCTGTATGTTATACTTTCAGAAAACCTTGAAACCTACAGCAAACAATAACATAAAATACATATTTAAATGAAGAGCGTGCTACCATGCTGTTGGAAGTGCAAAGATGCTGATACTTGAAAATGAATAAGAGAAAACAGCTGCTGATGTCCAGCTCCTTTAGGGGAGTCTATGATAGGATCTAGAGGGGAAGCCTTATGAGGAGCAGCTAAGGTCACTTGGTTTGTTCGGCCTAGAGAAGAGGAGACTGAGGGCAGACCTCATTGTGATCTTCAACATGAGGGGAAGTGGAGGGGCAGGTACAGATCTCTTCATTCATATGATCAATGACAGGACTCGAAGAAATGACATGAAACTGAGTTGAGGCAGTTTTAGGCTGGATGTCAGGAAGAGGTTTGTCACCCGGAGAGTGGTTGAGCACTGGAGTAGGCTCCTTGAAGAAGTGGTCACAGCACCAAGCCTGAGAAAGTTCAAGAAGTATTTGGACATTACTCTCAGGCAATCATGGTGTGATTCTTGGAGTGTCCTGTGCAGGGCCAGGAGTTGGAGTCAATAATCCTGATGGGTCCCTTTCAGTAAAGTATATTCTATGATGCTATGATATATGACGAATCAGATTGACTGTTTAGTTATATGACACACTGAGATCCATGCAAAAAGCTGTCAAAAAGCCTTGAGGAATATTGCTTTAAGATAATTTAAGCAGAATTCCTTATTATGTCTAGTGTTCCTGTACTTCCAGGCACACAATCTACAAATGAAATGTGGGAGCATGTGGCATGCAGCACATGCATAGTAAGTCTAATGCATCTGGAACACATTACCTCGACTGGGCACATTCAAGTGAGCTGTATAGCACACATGCAGGTAAACTATGCACAGTGGTCATTTGTCTGAAAACTCAGAGAAAAATAAAAAAAACCAAAACACTTAATTCCTTTTTTCAAGCCTGAAGAAAATTACAGTCACATTAAGGAAACCAAGACATATGGCCACCGGGGTTTTCTTGTTTTTAAAAATACAGTCACAACTTTTCTTTCTATAACAGAGGCAGTAGATATTAATCACTGATGGAATGGTATCTGTTTTAGGGATACAGTTCAAAGGGTTTGTGCCACTTTGATAGCATATGCATTCAAGAATAAAGTCTCAGTCATTTACTGGAAGATATTTTCTCGCTGTTCTCATTTCCTTTGTTCCTGGTTTGAGCTTGTCTCTATTGTTCATCTTCTGGAGACTTTGATTTATTGTGATGATGCCGGAATGAGTCACTAGACAGTTAAACACTTTCAAAAGTTAATGTATCTGGCTAGTTTGGGCATTAATGAATAATGAATGAGGAGCAATGTACTATGTTTCAACAGCTACCCTGAATGCTCTGTGTAACTTCTCCCAAGCTTATTTTCACTTCATTGGAGGTATCATTAAGATAACCTGCAGCAGTGCAGCAGAGGATACACAAATTCTTATCTCTCTTTCTTTGCAGAACACCGACTTGACCAAACATAGCCTTGAGCAACCTGATCTGAGCAGACCCACTTTGAGCAAGGGGTTGGACTAGGTGGCTTTGAGCTTTCTTTCAGCCTGGATCACTCCATGATTCTGCTATAATGAAATTGCAGATGATCCCTGCATTGGGGAAACAACAAATGCAAGTGATATGAGTGCAATCATCAAAAGACTTTCCTTCTTTAGAAAGAAAAAAATATTTTTTTCATAAAGAAATGCATATAAAATTCACACTGACAAGTTCAAGTGATCAAATACATGTGTAACAGGAGATTTAGTTCATATCAGGAAACGCTAAATTGGAGAACTACAAACTGCAGGCAAAATTCAATCCAGAGCACTGTGCAAAAAGAAATTGTGCATACAGTTTTCCGGAAACCAGAGGAGTGTAGTTTATTTGATAGTAAAAACTTTACAATAAAGTTGGGTAATTTTTTTTCTCTATCTTACTGACTTCAGTAATGTCATATATGCATTAAACACTAACTGAGCATGAGTGAATATATTATAATCTGGTCTTCAGCTACCCATTTTCTAGATGAATCAATAGTTCTACCAAATGAAAGAGAAAAGGAAATTTGAATTGAAAGGACCATGATATTAGGATAAAAATATTAACTTTAAAGTTATTTTTTCAGGAAACATATAAAATATTTTTGACTTGTAGTTATATCTGAATGATATTTTTCAGAGTTGACTTTTTAAAAAGAGCTTTCCATTATTGAAATTTGGTGCATTTGTGTTAAAATATGTTTTTGCAGCAATCGAAAATGAAGACATGA
This sequence comes from Manacus candei, assembly GCF_025592945.1. NCBI lineage: Eukaryota > Metazoa > Chordata > Aves > Passeriformes > Pipridae > Manacus > Manacus candei. The sequence continues at coordinate 28,394,120 of NW_026138059.1, read as the reverse complement.
AAATGTGTCTTTTTTTTATTTTAAAACAAAAATATTATTTCATTTACATGAAAACTTGTTTAATTTGAAAATCTATTCAAATCCATTTATGCAAATAAATGAGGAGGCATGTTTCTTGCAAATTATTGCAGGTGGTGCTAAAAGTGTTAAAACCAGCCTTAACGCTGATTGTAGCCAAGCCATCAGAAAGGTATCATATCATTATATTTAGCCTTCAGGCGTAGAGAGGTTGAGAAAGCTTCTCCCAGGGTTATAGCAGAGTACACAGGGAGTTCAGGAAGAAGCAGCATGCCTGCCTGGGCATGAACTCAGTGTCCGGCTAAATCATCCTTCTGACTTGCAGGTTCAGACTCAGATCCATAGATATGCAAATATGTCATTGTTTAGCTATAGCTGTTAATGGTGCATGGCCCAACTGTATGACACTACACCTGCTTGAGTTTCTGCTGTTTCCAGTACCACAGCATCACTATGCCAGGTAGATTTTACAGAATAGATTAACTCTCTTTTTCTTTTTGTGTGTCTGTATAAGCTGTCCATCGCATGCACAGTGTTTATGATAAAACATCAAGAACATTTGTAGTGAAGTTTAGGCAAGTAAATGTTCCATATTTCTAAATGTAAGTTAGAATATATTAAAATATTTTGTAACTTTCACCTCTAACTTTGATATCTTCTGAAGAAAAACCAATTATAATAAGACCACATCAGACCACTTCTAAATAGAGATTAGTGCACCAAAATATAGCTCATCCAGCGTAACACAGGATGAAAATTAGTTATTTATGCTTAAGCCCATCACCCAAGTATTTCTGTGAAATCAGTGGAGATAAATAGGCCTCTGAGGAGGGTGATTCTCTTCATCATAAGATAGGAGCACTGAAAAGCTTGAATCTTCTATAGGAAATCTTCAGTAAATACCAGCTGTGAATACTGTCTGGAAAAGTTTACCGGCTACAATCTTCAGACAAAGAAGTGTTCCTGGATAATTCTACACAGGATAGTTCTACACAGCCCTTGTTTGTTACGCTGTCTACCTTATCATGCACTCCTGGTCATATTAGTTTATGAAATATAGGACAAGACTGACCATTGGACTGACACACTATGGCTATTCTTACATTCAGTATATTTATTACCTCACAGATACATAATAATTTAGGAAAGGAAGCCTATCATTCGTGTAAATGTGGAGAAAAACAACATCAAAAAGAACCCAATATATACATACTGTTTTGTCAAGTGTTCTAGAAAAGGCAAATAATAAGCATATCTCCACATCTAAAGCATTATATTTTGTCTAAGTGGTATGAGATGAGGATATTCTGCCTGGAGACAATTAGAAAGAGCACTGAAGTAATTACATCCATCTTTTCAATCTGCTTTTTTCTGTTTTTCATTATATAATTTGTATATATAAATCTAATCATCCTGATGGCTGACGAATCAAAGTAAATAAATAGGAATTTGTTCTGTGGTTTATACATAACTTGTCAAGCTGAAAGGTTGGAAACATATTGCTTTTTTCATTCAAAGGAAAGCAGTTGATACAGGACACATTTCTTTATTTTCATGTGACAGTACACTTCTGCTTAACTGTGGGTGGTGAGTTGCACTGTGGTGTAGATCTGTCTCATACAGGAAATAAATATGTGAGATAATTGCGCAAAGGAGGAAAAATTACTGGCAGAGGAAGTGAAGAAGAAAAGTTTCCCTAACATGTGTTCTTTGCATTACAAAGGCTCAAATTCAATTACGAAACTTTCAAAATATTCTTTTTATGATTTCTTGATCTCTGCTTTTTTTTAAACTTTAAGGCTGCTGTCTGCTTATATTCTTAGATACTCTTTTCCATTCTTTAATTTGAAAACATATTTCCTGAATTCTAGCTCTTACATTTTAAAATAGATAGTTCCAAGACCTGGTATTTTTAGAGATGTAATAAATATCAAATGTATTTATAGTGCACAGGTAGGATATGACAGAACCAGAAATTAATCCATAAGCAGAATATTTGTGTTTATTTTCTACAGTTATTTTAGCAAATAGGTACCTTGTCAGTAATGATCATAAGCTTAACGAGTTGAAAGGTCAAGAAACTGTGAAATATATAGATGTTACCCCCACAATGAAGTATAAAAAAAATCACAGAATCACAGAAACACAGATTATCCCAAATTGGAAGAGACATCCCAGGATCATCGAGTCTGACTCCTGGCCCTGCACAGGGACCATACCCAAAAATGATAGCTTGATGCTTAATTACTAACATTAAAAAAAGTTAACAAACTTCAAATAAAAATCAAAAGTAAGTCTCGAAAAAAGCCTGTCATATAAACCTCATTCTTAGACTTAAGTGCATCCAGTCGGAGAAGATATCAATCCAACTGTTTTTTGTTGTTGTTTTCATTAAGAAATGAAGTCACCAAACCTCAGAGACCAATACATTATCATTTACTTTAAAGAACACTGTTGATGGTTTTTTTTCTGTACACTAACCAGAAATCTCCTGTTTGGCTTCAAGAACAGAGAACCAGAAGAAAGAACTTTAAAGCATTGCAGGAGAAGGAACATATCTTTTTATTGAAAAATGCATCCCTTAGCTATCACGTGGTTTGTATAATTGGATTCTGTATATAAGACAGATTCAGGCTTCACGAGGAACACATAGATATTGCAGCTAAAGATACCAGCTTGGACAGGTTTTGAAAACATGTAGAAAACAGTGGAACAAAAATCAAATGGACCCCCTTTTCCTGATGGTCTTGAACATTTATTCTGAGTTGTTTTAAGAGCTGCTTTTCAAGGGTTATGTTAAAAGTCTCTCATTGCTGTGATTCTTTAGCAAGCTTGTGAGGTAAATGTCTGGGTTGCTGCAAATTTAAATTTTCTTAACTACAGCTAAAACTGCATAAGCTGACATTTGTCTGCTTAATTTACAGTGTGGAAATGGTTAACATACTGCCATTAAAGGCAGTGTCTGTGTCTGCATTTTTAAAAGTAAGAGAAAAAACAACCAGTGAAGCATAAAACTAAAACAAAACAAAACACTATATTAAATGCTTTATACTTTAATTTTGCTGATGGAAGAGTTTTCATACATAATCCCCATGATGGTAACCAGTGCTATTAGAAAATCTAATTAGCTATTAAGGACTACACCGGAAAGAAATTATTTGCTCAACTAGAAATATTTGTAAACACTTTATATGAATTATCAATTTCTTGCACAGACCCCTATGATTTTGTGGAGTGATTATTTGGAAAAAAAAGATGGATTATGGGAGACGAAGTATAATGCATCAAAAGATACCTTAATGGAGAAATACCCATCTTTGTCTAGAAAATCACTGGTTTCATTTATTATAAAGAATGAATTTTCTATGGTCAAAGTAGAGACAGATGAACAAAGTGTATTCTTGAAAAACATTGCTGCAGTCAATACAGTTGATGCTGTTACTTATTTGTCTTTTACTTCATACTTCAAGGGATGCATTTTCTTCATGATCTTCAGCTGCTGTTGCAGGAAAAATGTGTCTAAAATTGGAATCTTTTGTTTCTCAGACTAACAAAATCCACTTGCATCCAAACATATAGTTAATAAATATGAATTCTGAAACAAAACAAAATAAATAAAACTGTACAAAGCATCTCATTATTCAAAAAATGTGGGTTCTAAATACCAAAGAAGATTAAAAATATTCAGAAATGCTAAAATCTAACTTGTAAATATACTCTTATTTACTTTATAAAGGACAACACTGAATGCCTCTAGCCACTGAGCATAATTAGACTTCATGACTCAACTATATTTTTAAATGTAGAAACAACAACAAGAATAATAAGAACTAGTCTCTCTATAGATGATAAGAATACTTTTGAGTTGGGTTTTTTTTTATTGGTTGTTGGTTTTTAGTTTGTGGTTTTGGTTTTTTTTTCCCCAGGAATAAAGGTCTGACTGTGAACTCAGGCAATGGCGACACATCCCAGTCGATTCAATGAAGCAAAGTTTTAAATTTGTTATTAAATGCAAAGGAAAACAGATGATATCTACTTCCAAGCTGAAATATCCTATAGAGGCACAAAATATTCTCATTAAAAAAAAAAAAAAAGTGAGGACAAAATATTTTAAAAGTATTATATCTTTAATAATCTGAAAGTTTATTAAAATTTTTACAGTTTTTTTTTAATGTTAATATTCTTTCCTTTTTATTGTAGCTTCTGTGTCTGGCTTTAGTGTTGTGAAAAAGTAGCCATTTTCCTTACAGTGTACTTAATCTATGCTTTGATTTTGCTGTTTACTTGATCGTGTCTTCTAACCTTCCCATAGAGAAAAAACAGGAGACTATCTAGTAATATGCATGAGGTATGAAAAACTATGAAATAAGAAAATATCATTCTAATGACACTGTGTCTTGGGAGTAGTATAAACTGTGTGTCATGACCTGAATTTCACTATTCCAAAAACATGAGAGACAAATTTCTCCTTTTTTTCTTTTTCACTCTGAGAGGGAAAGCTCAAGTATTGTTACATGTCAAAAAAACTTAAAATCCTTTAATGAATATGGACAATGACATGTGAGAACAAAGTTGAATTTCTGTCCCATTCACTATTCCTACCGGCTTGCACCTCTTTTCCCTCTGCTAATTTCTGTATAACTGTACATGTAGTTCTAGTAAAGACATGATACTGATGCTGATATGTCATTTCTGTAGGCATAACAGAGACCATGCTGAGAGTTATGCCTAGGTATAAATCTGCTATTCAAATTGATTAGGAATAAAGTATGCATTTATATTTGATAGATCTGCTTGTGCATAGATGTTTGCTTAAAATTATCTCTATTAATTTAAATGGATTTTTTTTTTTGCCTCTCTCATTTGTTCCTCACAAGATCAAGGTAGGTATAAAAAAGGAACATAATCGTTTGTACATTGTCAGAAGAGCTGTTAGTTTCTAATTACACAGCCACATGCTCTCCTGCACTACCATAACTCATTGAAATCACTGAGATGCCACTAAAGCTATGATTTGGTCTGCATAAAATTGTTCTTGTTGTTGAGGATGAAAAAGTCTGAAAGAAATTTAGGTAGGAGCCCATCATTAAGAAATGTAACCCACTGGACTTCACTTGGAGAAACACATAAAATAATGGGCACACTACAGCAACACTTCTAAAGCCAAGATTTGCATTGCTTGACTCTTTCATCCATTGAACTCTTTTGTTTCTAATTACTTGTTTTCCTGTTGCACTTCAACATTATAATAAGTAAATCAGATTAATTAAAGGTCTGAATAACATTAGAAAAATCTCATCCTCCTTTTTTTTTTTTCCCCTCGAAAGAACACTTCTTTCGAACCATTGTACTCTGTAAAGAAAGAGTAAAATTTTTTTAATTTAAAGAATAGTAGTAGTAGCATTTAAACAAGCAAAAAAACCAAACCAATTTTATTACAATAAAGGGAAAGAGCCAGAAACTCTCTGGATTTTAGTTTGGCTTTCCTTTTTTACTCCATTTTTACATAGAAAATGCTCAAAAATTATATAGATTGGCCAAGTCCAGAATACTACAGAAGTGGTCATATTTGGGTGACTCTTGACCAACTCCAGAATTGGGTAAGTGGCTGCAAACAGGTTTCTGGTCAGTAATTGCTTAGCCTCCTACCTATTTTGTTGTCTTTGATTTTAAATAGAACAAAATATAATAAATCAGATTAACTTTGATAGATCTGCAAATGACCAGGGAAAAAGACTTTAGCTAAGCCACAGGTCTCAATGTACAGATCTCCCTTGGACAGAGTTTTTGGAATGATATTTTTGCCAAACATGATCTGTGTTTAACCTTTGCAAATGTCTATATAGCCTATCTAGTAAAATTAATAATATTTATGCCCTTATCTATGATCTGCTCTATAGATTATTTCTTCCATGCAACCAGTTTAGCAGCACATGATAATCTGTTATCTGTTACAACTTCTACTTTCATAATTAAAACTCTGCTTTCAAAAATCCAGAAAAACTGCAACACATGAAAATAAGAGATTTAGGTCTTTAACAAAGGTGTTTAAATGGCACACTCTTTTATCATTCATACATCTTTGCTAGAAGTCTCTGGAATACTGTGTACTTTATGTTATAAATAAATTAAAACTTGACCTGAATTAATGATGAAATGTTAGGTAGGTAGTTTATGGTTTCTAAATGAATGTTTTTGTAAACTTAAAACTTATTTGAGATTATTGTCAATTTCTCTCATACATACTTGAATCAATCCTGCTAACCTACTATATATTATCTGAAAGCTGAATATTATGAAGCATCTGAGCCTCTGGATGTTTTTATAAACTCATATGGGAAAACCTATTACATTGTTTTCATCAGTGGCATATGGAACAAATTAAAATTAAACATTTTTATATTGTTTTACTTAGTGTAAATTGAAAAGAGAGATCATATCTCAATCAAAATGTTTTTGTTCTCCTAGAACTGCCAGACCTATTCAATGTATGTGGGATTCTCCAACTATAATATCTCTAAAATTTTGAACTGCTATGACTATGAAAGAGATTTCGTAAAATACAACAATCATGAAAGCTGACAAAACTGGGAATGGTCACAGGCATATTTGGAATCACTAACCATTGTGCCACTTTCCAATGACACAGTCATAAAATGACACTATGTTGGGATATGCTGATATGGTTTTTATTTCACCTGGAAATTACAGTGGGTCTGTAATGCATACACACAGAGAAAGAGAGATCAGCAGCTAGACAGAACATCACAGCTTTCTTAGCTACTCTCTACCATTGGCAAAGCACCTAAGAAATGAATCCATGCTTATAAACCAAAAATATTTCTGAACCTTTTGTACAACAAACTCAGGTGAACTTCTCCTTTGACAAATTTGCAAATGGCCAGAGAAAAAGACTTCAGCTAACCCACAGGTCTCAGTGTACAGATCTGCTTTGCACAGAGTTTTTGGAATTATATTTTTGCCAAACATGGTCTGTGTTCAACCTTTGCAAATGTCTGTATATGGTCTGTGAGCATTTTTTGCAAGTACTATGTTGCAAAATCAATCTAGCAGTCTAATCCAGAACAGGTGTCCTATGAATGTCTTTTCAAGATTAACATAGAGAGCATAGCCTTCTGGACTATTTTAGTAACTATGATTAGCATTAAGGAGCAAATCCCCCTCCATGGTGTGAAAGGATCCCATTTCAGCATATGTGCTGTTCCTCCACACAAGAAGAATAGGATGTGGGGTCAGGCTGAAGTGGCAAGGCTAAGCTGGGGATGGAAGGATCAATGTGCTGCAGTGCAGAGCAACAGTCAGCAGAAAAATATCAGTAACTTCATAAATTCTCCATTTAACACACCTCAATAACATGGAACACAGAGGCCAATATCTAGCAATCAAGAAATGGCATAGGCATTGCATGAGCTGTTTTAATTTCCAGGTCTTGACAAATTTATTTTATTTCCTGAAAAATTAGTACTAAAATTAACTAAAACAGTCTTATGATGAAAGATGGAAATAAAATATCACCACATGAAGAATATTTTAAAAGTCTTTATATCTGTAAACACAGACAAGCACTTAAAACATTTTCTTAATTTAAAATACTCCAGTTTTTAGCTGACCAGAAGGAAAAAAATTTCAAATATGTAAAATGATTAATAAGGTAAGAATATTAACAGTTACAGCAAGTGTTACCAGTGCTGTTAAAATTAATTATAACAAAATTCTGGATTTTCAAAAATGTTTTTATTATGAATATTTTGATTTGTTTAAAAAGGTATTTCCTCCAAAAAGTTTTCTTGATACCATTTTTGCTCTCATGTGTTCCCTGGAGATGTAACCTAACAATTAAACTTTATTTAGCAGGAGACAGACATTTCCCAAATGGTCATCTCTAGCTGTGGCCACAATCTGTTCTCATGAGAACTAAAAACTGCTATAAATCCCACTACCTTCCCTTCCAGTGCCAGCTGCAGTTCTTTAGCTTTCCCTTTTCTAATATAAATGCATGATAGCATTTAAATGTGTGTCCACTGAACAGTAGTGTTCAGTATATAATTTTAAAAGAAAATAATTTATGAAATTGATTAAAAGGGTTTAAAAGTATTATAATTCTGTCATAATTTCTTAAATTGCAATCAGAAATAATTTCTGATTATCTGGTTGATCAAATTGAATCCCACAGTACCATACAATTTTCAACTACTTAGGATAGAAATAAATTACATTCAAACAACAAAAGCTGGGTCAAATCTTCATTTATGCATTTAACGGACTGCTTTCAAGCGAAGATCTCATCCTGAATCCAATGAAGTCCACAGAATTGTAAGACAAGGAGTTCGACACCTCTGCTGCAGCAGCACAGAGGACATCCTTTTGGGCCTTCTTTTAAACCTGTGTCTTATATTGATGTTCCCTTGTTCTTCTGATAAGTGAAAAAGAAATCTCTCAGCCTTTCCAAGCTCCATGCATTTGTGAATCTCTTTTGCAATATTTCTTAACTGTCTCTTCTGAAGAATGAGAACTCCTAGTTTAATTAATTATTCTTCTAATGAATGTTTAACTTGATGCTCTTCATTGAATCATTCTGAGATATTTATTTTTACATTGTCACACAGTTATATATAGTACTCATGATATAGATGTACCATGGATTTATACAATAGAATATTTCTGTGATCTTTCATATTATCTTCCCCTACAGTCTGTAATCTGTAACCTCTGATTTGGATTTTTGACCACCTCTGAGTGCTAAGCTGATATTTTCACTGTACATTCCTTAAGGTGTTGGGGCAAATGTTAATCATCTATCCAACATTTCACATGTGAAATTATTTTTGTTTTCTCTCCCACCTGTGGGAAAGTGCATCACTTGACACTTATCAGCACTCAGTTGAACTGGACTTTTTACATCTCGGATTCTCAGTTTTTAAAACATTTTTGCAATTCTGTATGTGATACCACTTTGAAAAATTTACTGTCATCAACAGACTTTGTCAGCTTACTGCTCAGTTCTCCACTTTTTCCAGGTTATTTGCAGACATGTTCAACAGCTCAAGTAGAGCAGCAGCTCAGACAGAATCTAACTGAAAAATCTAAAACAAAAAAAAAAGAGAAAAAAATTACAGACCAAAATAAAATATGACATGATTTCTTTATTTCTTAATAATCTCTATCACTGGCTACAACATGTTCTTAACCTAGAGAGGGGATATGGATCAGATAGCCGGTAGCTTTAAAAGGATGGCTAAATAAGGTTTAAAATCCATTGGAAGTTCAGAGACAGCAGATGTAATACTCAGCTTACTTGGCTACCATGGAAACCCCATGATTTATTACTTACCTGTGATGCCAAAATATTGTTAAAACTACCTGTGGGGGGAAAAAACTCCAAACAATAAAATAACTCTCAAACTTTATAGAAGCTTATTTCACGGTTTATTTATAATTAGTGTAGGTACAATCAAGCATTATTTTGTCTTGATTATTTCCATAAACTATGATTTAAAATTATGTTTAGGACTGATTATTTTTGGTCATTTCCTTATAACAGAATACCAGTTTTACCCTATTCTGAAATCTTTCATGAATAGATTTAGCAACCAGTTGAGCTGTTGGTCTGAGATTGGATGGGAAGTATTAAGGTCTACATATTTTAATTATGATGAGGATATTTTTTTCATGTATTGATTTAGTTTATGTGCAGCAGTCATGTGACTTCAAAACCAAGTTGGAAAGTAAAGTGATGAAAACAGAAATCATTGACACAAACAAACCAGATTCATCATCAAAGGGACAGAAAAGCTACTTCAAATCAGCTTTCATTTTCCCCATCATATATGAGTGATCATCATACTTTGATGAACCTTTGCATGTTATGATAATGCTCTCTCCATATTTTCATGCTAGAAATCAGTTTGTGACATGCCAGGTAGTTCACCAGCAGTTTGTTTGAGAATGTGTACAGAAACAATTATCTTCTAGCCAGGGTGTGGAATCCTTAAGGGAAAATGGAAGGTTCAGGGAATTCACAACTACAGCGTCTAGTATGAACTCCATCAGGGGCTATTAAACACAACAAGCCAATCCACACACATCAGCCCAGGGAGGATTCTTCAGTTTATATCCTTAATAAGTTGTCAGCTCAGACGTGCCAGCCTGTGTGGATTCCTTACCTTTTCTTCTGACTGTTCTTCGTTAGGAAAAGGCAAAAGAATGATCAAATGGAGCAAACTCAGCATGAATGTATTTTCAGGCATGTTCCTGTAATGGAGATTAGCCAGAAAGGTGTTTTAAAGCTTGTTGAAGTGGTATCCAAGGAATCCCCTCCTTCATGCTCCTTTCCTTAGCTTTTATATCTGAGTTAATGTCATATGGTCTGGAATATCCCTTTGGTCAGTGTGGGTCAGCTGGCTTACTTGGGTCCCCTCCCAGGATCTTGCCCTCAGCTGAGGAAGGAATGTTACAGTGCTGATGCTGTGCTCAGCAGTAGCCAGAACACCGGTGTGCTATCAACACCCTTCTAGCTACCAATGCAAAGCACAGCCCTGTGAGGGCTACCGTGGGAAATGAACTCCAGCTCAGTCAGACCCAATATAATGTGTAATATAATTCTCTATCTTAAAGGGAATGTAGATGGATTTAAGCTTTGCCTATTTATAAATATGATTTGCTGATTGCAAACATGATTGTCTGATAGCCTTGCCTGCTGTCTTCTGTAATGGTCATTCATCTTGCATGGTCATATACAGAAACAATACTGTGACCATTCTGTCTTCAGGACCAATATAAAAATGAGATGTATGTCACAAGGTATCATCTAAGAGGGAACTTGTTGGGTAATGGCTCAGAACACTTTGATTTTTGGCATATTGATATAAATCTTGGGTAATCAATAGTGCAGCTGGTTGCAGGAAATGAATGACTAATCTCCAGACCTAAAGCAATTTCAGTCTAATAAGGGCAAGCTATAACCATACTGTGTTGGCCGCCATTCTGTACTTTATCAAAGACAAATTGTTGTGATGACTGAGGAAATCAGAATGACCATAAATGGGGTGGTGTGGAGTGGGCACAGAGTTCCCTCTAGATAACAGAAAAATATTTAGGAGCAGAGCAGAGTACGGCAAAAATATCCATGAATACATGGGGATACATCCAGGTTCTGGTGGGCTATGTCTTCAGGAGCACATGCAACAGTGAGCATGAGGACTGGTCTTCTACCAAGGTATCACTGTCTAGTTGCTCACAAGCAGTTTTCACTCTGTCCAAGTGACAAGCCACATGGCAGACAGGCAGGAGGAGACTGAGTCTTTCAAACTTTTCATTGCTACAAACCAGTTTTCTAGGATGAGAGAGGAAGGTTGCTAATGGAATGGCGTGTCTGCTTCCACCGTCCGAATTTTAAAATTCTTAAGACAAATTGACAAGGGTAGACAGAGACATAGAAGATTGATTTGGTAAGTGGAAAAAAATTGCATTATAATCAAAAATTTATGAAGTTCAGTAACATTTTGTTTAATCAAACAGATATTCTGGAGATGTGGCATAGCTTGATTTTTTTTTTTTCTTTCACAGTTGGTGGCTCCTGAATCTAGTGGAAAAAAGGAAAGTAATAAAAAGGAGCTTGAAAATGCAGCTCAGAAGAGTGAGACACTAGGATATCTAACTATACTGCTAGTCCAAGTAAGAAATAGATGCTCTGTCTTCAGCATGTGATGGAAAAATATTAATTTTGGAAGAGTAATTTTTGTTATTATAATACATACTTATGAGAAAATTAGGAGAAGAGAATCCCAGGTTAAAACTCAACCTTGAATTTAGATTGTTAAAGCTGCCAACTTGAAAGTTATATATTCAGCATGGCATCAAGAGAGTCAGTAATTTCTAGATGAGTTCTATGACCTGTATTAAACAGGAAGTTGTACTTGATCATCCTTTTAATGAATGTGTGATCTGCCAAAATCTTAAAAAACATAGTGCTCCAGAGGCCCAAACCAATAGTAGATTTTTGAAAGACAGGACAAAGTTTTAAGAAGATTTCATTTTCATTCCAGTTTTCATTCAGCTCTCATTGGATTGTTTTTTATCTAAATGTCATTCAGCTATGTCATTCTTGTATTTCACCTGTGAATAGTCATATTTTTAGACAAAAATCATGAATGAATAAATTTGAATTGCTAAAACTAGTGCTTGCTGTGTGCTTGTTTTAAAAGTAGAAAGCTTGGTCCTTCTTAGTTACAAGCATGCAAGTGTATTCCTTCAAGGTAAAGCAACAATACAGACAACAATTGCTTTTATTGACCCTCTGCTACAAAAGTGCACCTTAGTTCTCTTGAAGTTTTCTTGCATGTGTTGCACTTTCTGAAAAGACTTTTTGCTTGCCAGTTGAGGAAGTGTTATCACTGTCAATGAGATAAAAATGATGGGAAGAAACTTTTGTGTTCATTATTATTATGTAAAATGAGAAAGACTAGTAGTTGGAATTTCACCAGTAATCCTATTAGTGGATGAAAGTGTCTCTGCTAATGGTCCCTTCCAAACCAAACCATTTTGTGATTCTAGGATTCTATGAATGCAATACCATTTACAAGACTGGAAAATGAGAGCTTCTGGCAAATCACAGCCCTAATTATCTCAGTAAATAAATTTGTGACAATAATGATCATTATTGTTATTGTTAATGTTTATTGGAAAGAGCACCAACCCAAAACATTGGGCTCATATGAAAGGCTCATATGACCTTAATGTATACAACATTAGAATCTTCAAAATACCATTGGTAACTTTATTAGTGTTGTTGGGCTACAACAAGGAAGACATAGGGAGTGGATTTGTTTATGGGCAATCTGCAGACGCTCGGGTTATCTGTTGAGGTTCTGTCCTGGTCGTGTTCCCTATGATAGGAAGTACAAGAAATCTTGCCAAAAGACAAGAGTATTTGACAGTCCTAAGGAAGGCTGCCCCATGGAAAACAAAAATAGTTACCTTCCTTCATACTACATACATGCTCTAGCCTGCTCTGCTCACAAGTCTTGTATCTCCTAGAATGTGGCAGGACCTTTAAAATGAAGAAATTAATGTTTAAATGCTTTTCAAGCATACAGAACAATGCCAAGCAGAAGAAAAGTTTTATGTAAGTTTCAGGCATTATCTTAAAATATCCTTTTTTACACTGGGCTCTGCCTTAGCTCCCCATTCCCTATACTCTGTGACAGAGATCAAGGGACTGACTTTCAGCTTGAGTTGTGCTGTCTCAAAGAGATTACCTTGACCTTCAGCTCCTTATTCCGCTTTCATATATAAATTTTGCTTTCCCAGCCTAAAAAAATCATTTCTACCACTAAAAAATTTTTTTCAATTAAGTTAGAATTCCCTACAATGTCCCAAATGAATTTTTTTTCTCTACCCTCTCATTAAAAACAGCACAAAGCCAAAGCTTCTGTTTAATTTTATATGTATAAAATTTTACCTACAGGTCCAACCCCAGCTTTACTATCCCACCCTAGAAAGTAAAACAGAATTAAAACACATTTTCAGACCATAAAAATAAGCACAGACATCAAGAAAAAAGAAAATGATTGTAAAACCTCTGAAACAGTCTGAATGCTTCACATAACTTTCACTTAAAAAGTCTGTTATTACGTCCTACTCAAATATGACAAATAGTCTATGATAGTAAGTAATGAACCTGGTATCATTAAATTAAACTGTACAAATAAAAAGGGCTACTTTAGTCAAATAATGAAAAGCCAGAGAACAATATGAATTTCAGCATGGGTATGATACAATGCTGAAGGTGTAATCTACATTGGTAAATGTGGATCTGACCTAAATTGTCTTTAATATAATGCACTGGAGAATCATTTCAATTAGGTCTTAATAATGAAAAGTCCATTTTTTTATATTAATGATTTTTTTTGTTGCATTTGCATTAGAAAATTCAGAGAACGGTCATTCAAACTCTGGTATTCTCTGTAAAGACAGACACCAGGCCTTAGCATGGAGGAAAAAAAGAAGGAAAGTGAGGAGTGTAATTGTGCAAAGTATAGGCAGGAACACAGAGGACAGTATCTATGTATTTCAATATTTTAGTACTCTCCCTATCAGTCTGTAATCTACTTTCCTGTGCAAAATGACTTTATTTTCACAATCTGAAGGCTCTAATATTGAAAATGTTTTCAATACACATGACATTTTCTGGTACTGTTACTTATTTTTGAAAAAAATACATTTCTATTAAAGACAACCTATATTTTAATGTATTAAATTCTCATTAATCAACACGAACTGTCACAGCAACATGTCAAAGTGTCATGTTCAAATACAAACGGTGTTCTAAAACAAGAGATTTTGTTGCAAACAACTACTTAAGGCAGCAAGAAAAAATTCTGGGTCCCTTTTATGAGTTTCCCCAAGTCTTGCATTATTATGAGTTTCCACAAGTCTTGCATTATTATAAGTTTTACTGCAGGAAATTCTATTTCAGCTTTGTTAGAGCTTTGTGGTTTTTCTATTCCTACAGCCTTCAAGACTTGTATTATATGATATGGCTTATTTAATATACACTACACGTATAGGTAGAACTATGGCTAGTATTTCACTTAGTGTCATCTATATTAAAAATATTAATAGAAAATAGTTTTCAAAACATCTTCAAACAAACCACACATTATAAAAATTGGACTGGGATAAGTAATATACTCATTGAATTATCAAATCGTTAAGTTTGGAAAAGACCTCCAAGATCATTGAGTCCAACCTTTGACCAAACACCACCATGTCAACCAAACCAAGGCACTAAGCACCATGTCCAGTTGTTTCTTCAGCACCCCCAGTGATGATGATTCCACCACTTCCCCGGGCAGCCCATTCCAATGCCTGACCACGAAGAAATGAAGAAATTGCCATGAAGAAATTCTTCCTGATGTCCAACCTGAACCTTCTCTGGCTCAACTTATGTCCTCTTGTCCTGTCAGTAGTTACCTGGAGAAGAGACCGACCCCACCTGGCTACAACCTCCTTTCAGGTAGTTGCAGAGAGCGATAAGGTCTCCCCTGAACCTCCTTTACTCCAGGCTAAACAACCCCAGCTCCCTCAGCCACTCCTCATAGGACTTACTCTCTACATTCTTGACCAAGTTTGTTTCCCTTCTCTGGACCTGCTCCAGCAGCGCAATGTCTTTCTTGTGGTGATGGACCCACAGCTGGACACAGTACTTGAGATGTAGCTTCATCAACGCCATGTGAAGAAGAACGATCACTGCCCTAGTCCTGCTGGCCACACAATTTTTGATACAAAAATATTTTTTGAAGTATACTCTGAAATACAATTCACATGTGGCAAAAGTTATACAGCATTTACTTATCCTAAAATCTTGGGCTGATTCTTAACTAGGGCGTATTTTTTTAATTAAGATTTTTAAACCCTACCCCTTTTGCTTTGGAGGGTGAAGAAAGTTTTCTTTTTGATAACGCCTAATTAAAGATAAAGCAATTACATATGGGGAATAAGTAAGACTCCTTTGCACTTTGCAGATTTTGCTGCATTAAGCAAGTTGGGAACTTCTGCAGATTTTAAGAACAAACGATGCATGAAAACAGAGCAAATTGGGCCCTAAGTGGGTGGGTGGATGAAAAAGAGGATTTAAAGGGATTAACACTTATTGGAGTACCTTATATAAAGGATTTTTACCGTGTAATATTGCAAATCAAGAAGATAAAAAAGCACATATGTGATCATATTAACAGTGGAATGTGATATTAAAAAAAGTTAGAAACTTTATCATAAACCTGAAAGTTTAAAATCTGTCTGGAAATTACATATCATCAAATTGGGGCTTTTTTGATGACATTTAAATATGATATTCAAAAGTTGTTGATAGTTAATCCATGTAGCTGAACTAGACATGGAGAGATTTATCCAAAATTCTGCATTATTTAGCATACATTAAAATAATAGCTACATGATGACTAAAGCTGTCTTAGAGATCCTACACATCTTTCTACAACATGCCTGCCTGAAAGCTGAGCTAACAAGTAGGAATTGAGAGGACTAATTCCTCAATTCATCAGCTACTGAAAAGCATGAAAAAGGAGTAATCTGGAGACCAGCAAAATGCTGGAAGGGCACTTATTTCCAGCAGCCCTCTCAATAGGCACAGAATTTCAGGGCTCTGGGAGATGCACTGAACCTGTCCAGCCACACAAAAAATGTCATCAGGAACTCCTAGAGGCCATGATAAATATAAATGCCATATAGTACCTTGAGGAAACAATCCTGGTACAAACAAATTTTCCTTTTGAATTCAGCAGAATAAGTTATTCTTTCTGATATAAAAGGCATGTGGATAATAGTAAGGACAGAGTGAAAAGTGTAGTTTATGTTAGGAAACAGTGTACATTTCTAGGCAACCTAACATCTTTTTTTTGTAGGCTGCTTTCCACTATGTGATAGCTCCACAATACATGAGACGTAAGGTAATGTTAATAAGAAAAGATTAACCAAAATAAATCTATATATATTCTTTTTCTCTCTCTTTTAGTGTCTCCTTAGGAGAACTTTTAAGACAACTTCATAACATTCATCTAGGTGCAAAAAAACTTCAAACACCCCACAAAACAAAAAGAAATAAGCAGCAAATCACAAGCAAACAATAGATAGAAATCATGTCTGAAAGCATTTATATGTTCTATATATACATATTGTGCACGTTTCTTCTAAAGTTATAGAAAAATATTACATAATTGAAGTTATTAGTAAAAGTAGGAAAAATTATTGAATTTTTTTAATTTAAGAGAGGAATAGAAAGGCACATGAAGGATATTCAAAACAATGAATACAATTAGTAAGTCAATCTGAGTACTCTTTTAGAAAAAGACATCACATGGCTTCTGTTTTTTAAGTTTAAGCAATTCCTTTTACATCGTAAAATTAATTAAACAAATGACAAAACTATGTACGTTGTAACTTTTAACCTTATTTGAAATTATTAATTGCCTTATGTAAGACTCTAGAAATGTCAGAATTAGTTTATGTAGGTGCATAAAGTAACAATCCACTCACTAGACAGTGGTTGAACAAAAGACGTGCAGAGAGTTGAAAAAGTGTCTATGGGAATGCATTCAGGTCTGCAGCAAAGAGTCCTACAGTGTTATCTAAAGATTAGAAGCTATGAGAAGTTTGTTGAAAATTCACATAGGATTCCTTGTTGGTTAGCACACATCCCAGTCGTACGAGAAATTCTTGACCACATAATTTTTCTGACTGATTCCTGGTTCACTTATAAAGGAAAATCTATTGGCATGCACAAATCCTTTCAGGATAAATATCTAAATCAACTACATAAGTACATATAAATATTTGAAAGGTAGTCATATTTGTTGTTTTAACTTCATGTATGTCTTATAAAACAATGCCAAAGGGGTCATATATAAGAACAAATTTTTAAAAGGAATATTTATACTCAGTACCATGAAGATCTTGTCAGTGAGACACATCATTTATTGGATAGTTTCTCAAGAAAAGCAATTGAAGTGAAAGTGATTGAATTTTTTAGTCATCACTTTGACTAATTTTCAACATCTTAAAATTTTGTAGAAATGGAATATTTAAGGATAAGATATAAAAAAATACAATTAATGAGTTGAGCAAAGAATCCGGATTTTTCAGGAGTGAAAAAAGCTATTCAATTAGCTTATGCTTATTCTTAGCTACTTGTTTAGATTTTTCTTCATTAAATACATAAACTTTGTATTGATATTGGAAGATATATCTGAAATTATAAAATAAAACTAAATAAAATATTGTACTATGAAGCAGGTACCTAACAAATGTCACACCAGTCTTACAAAACAAAACAAACACTCCCAAGGCTTTTTTTTAATTAGAACTGCGGTCAACCATTGTTACAAACACTGATAAACAAACTTCTCATAACTTCTAATCTTTAGATAACACTATTGGACTCTTTGCTGCAGACCTGAATGCGTTCCCTTAGGTCCATACTGAAGATTGAACCTAAAACATAATGAAAATTGCTCAAAACCAGTGGGAAATTTATACTGTATTTGGGTGTTCAAACCAGTTGAGCTTTTGGAGTAACTGGCAGCATTCAGGGCATGAGTATTTTGTTAAGGTACTGTTCTATGCATACTTTTTATATGGTTTATATAGGTGTTTTCTAAGCAGGCCAGAGGTTGAACTCTATTGTGTTGATTAGCTGTGAGAAAGAAAATTGGAGAGGGTGTGACTGGAATAACAAGGAATCCTGCAGAAGTGAGAAGTGTATATTAAAGGCAAAGCAATTTCTTTGTGTGAAAAAAATCAACACTCCAACTTAATGTTAAAAAGGTTGCAATGTACCTCTATGTCCAAATAAGTGAATCAATAAGTGATTACAACACAAAAATAGAGAATACCTCATTTGATTTCCAAACATATTGTGAATCCAAATAGACTACTTAAAAGTTACTATTTTAAAGATTAACTGGAAAAAAAAAAAAAAAGGTGAGCAGACTAAGGTTGAGAAAGGCAAAAAACAGCAACAGAAGAAAAGAGAGGAAAAAAATATTAAAAAAATTAAGAAATGTCTTTCTTTTTCTCCAGGTTTGCTAAAAGCTAAATTACCAGATTGAACTTGTTTTTGAGATCAGTCTGAATTGCAATGTTCACTTACTTTTAAATTAATTTAGTAATGGTTCAGTAATAGATTGGGATTCAATATTGTACCAAAAGTAAAATGATAAAATTATAAGCAAGAAGAAATAATTAAGAAAAAATGTTCATTATTTTGCTCCTTGGAAAGAAGCAACACAGAGTGAGTATGGCCTGATTTCATATGGATGGAAGCTTGGTTGCTTCAGTACCTCTTGAAATTCCTGTGTTGCAATGAGTTTTGAAAATACTTGCAAAGAAAGCTTTTACTTTTAAAAAAATCATAAGCTTTTGGACAGAACCTTTTTTCTTATATTTCACAACAGGTATTTTGTTTATACTTAAGAGGAAAATTATACGAAATATTCAATTTTTTTTAATTAGTTGTATTATGACATACCCTGAAGTCTGGAAATAGCTATAAATTCTGCCTTCATCTGAGGATTTTCTCCAACTGATGTTCTCTTGAAAGGATATTTACGTTAAAAAACAAATAAGTAGTTGGCATAGAAGCTCTAATTTAGTGTTTTTATTTTTCAGGAAACAAAAAAATCAAGGATATTTTTGTTGCTGGATGTGTTCTGCTGGATTATACTACATCTGCTGTATATTTAACTTCTTTTTTTATTGTTGATAATTTTTTATCCCTTCTACTTTTTGCCTGAGATGCACACTTTTCTGTTGTTTTTTTTCCTAGTTTATACTGAACTAATTCCTTGAGGATTGGGCTCCTCTTTCTTATTATCATCTTCTTTCCCCTACCTCCTCTCTCCTGAAATTACTCAACCAGTGTCTTCAGCGGGTAGAATTTATCATTAATCCACTGTTCTACCCTGTCTATAAAACAGCAACATTGTTGCCCACTACTGCTAAATCCCCTCTGTGCTCTTGGACTTTGAGAAATACAGTTCTACATTGGAGAACCAAGTTATTTACTACTTTTCCTGGCCCTTACACATTCCAGGTGCATAGGTATACTGGGGCCATATGGACAATAGGGTATTTGTACTCCTTGCTTGTCACCTGTGTGTTCAAAAGTGAAACAATAAAAGTATGCATAACTCTTTCCAGCATCACCCAGTGATTTGGATGCATTCATATAACATGTTATATACTGATTGGGTTCTTATAACTCACAAGACTTATGTGAAAGTTACTGGCAATAAGATCTTAGTTCCCCAACATTTAATTCCTTACAAGCTGTCATTACTACTCTTGTGTAAGGTACCAATGCATTGTGTTTATACAGACTTAGAGATAGATCCTATCTGACATTTTTAATCAAATCACTTTCATTACTATGCACTCCACTAATTATTTTGTGTTGTTTGGTTGTGGGGTGGCGAGTTGATTGCGGGCAGAGTTTATTTGGTTGGTTAGCTGTTTTTTTGTTTGGGCTTTTTTTTTGGTAGGGGGTGTTAGGTTTTTTTCTTATAAGAAGAATAATCCTAACTAAAATGTCAAGGCACATTATTTCCACAGTTTAGGTTAAGTGGAATACAAAATATATGAGAGATCTGTGAAAGAAAAAAAAAAAGCCCATATAAGTTCAAAGGAAGCTTGAATGTAAATGCACACAGAAATTCACAATCCTTACACATGCACAGACACACTCTAATGCATGTAATTAAAAATTCTGGAAAGCACTTGGGCAGATTCTGACTACTAGAAGGGATAATTAATAAAAAAAAATTAGTAATTGCAGAAGTACTTTTAACAGTGTTATTTTGTATTATTGTATGGCATCAGGCAAATCATTAGAATTCTCCTTACCTCAGCAAATCTACATGTGAATGAGATACATGCTCATTCCCTCACTGAAAAGCAGAGCATGCATTAATTCAGTGAGAACAAAAGGGATTAGATATCTTACACACATGGGCAAATGCAGAACTGAGACACTGCATATACTTGAAATCATGCAAGTATTTTCACATTTGTAGACACGTATCTATCGTCAGTGTGGGGAATATTTGTGCTTTTTCACAAAATGATGTAAAGCCAAGTTATATATGTTCAACAATTTAGAACCATCTGTTCTGGATAAAAAAGGTAACTACTGAGTCAGCCTGAGGTCAGAGATAAAGTATAACTTGAAGTGCAGCAGGGAAAAATAGGCTGTTTCCATTGAGGCTAAATTACCAGTAAGGTAAACCACCCATGTGGTGTCCAGCTGGGAAGTGACTAACAGAAGCCTCAAGGTGAAACAGCTTCCTCCACAATTGCTGAACTGTTATTTATATTGTTGCAATCATCCTTAAATTTCCATCAAAATTTATGAGTGAAAAAATATGAAAAAAATCTTATAGATTACAAAACAAGAATTTACTATTTAAAGAATACTTTATAAGTATACTATATACTTATGTTTTCTTTTAGGGTATTCTTAGCAAACACTTTGCTCTTTCTGGCAAATTTTCCTGTCCTACTTGTCTTAATGCCTCATTGTCATATTGCACTACAAGAAAACATATAGCCTGCTAAATCTACCTTCCAAGGTGGATTTACCTTGGCTGGATGCCAGGTGCCCACCCAGCTGCTCTATGATTCCCTTTCCCAACAGGACAGGGGAGAGAGTCAGGTGGAAAAAACTCATGGGTTGGGATAAGTCAGTTTATTTAAAGCAAAAAGTAAAGCAAAAGCTTGCACACGCAAAAGCAAAGCAAAGTGAAAGATATCATGATTTATTCTCTGCTTCCCATGAGCAGCGATGGTTGGCCACTCCTGAGAAGTAGGGCTTCAGTACATGTGACAGTTTCTCAGCAGGCAGCCATTGGAGACAATGAATGCCTGCCTTCCTGCTCTGTGCCTTAGCTTTCATACCTGAGCTGATGTGATATGGTCTGGAATATCCTCTTGGTCAGTGTGGGTCAGCTGGCCTACTTGGGTCCCCTCCCAGGATCTTGCCCTCAACTAAGGAAGGAATGTTACAGTGCTGATGCTGTGCTCAGCAGTAGCCAAAACACTGGTATGTTATCAACACCCTTCTAGCTATCAATGCAAAGCACAGCCCTGTGAGGGCTATTGTGGGGAAATGAACACCAGTTCAGCCAGACCCAATACAAACTCTTTAACTAAAATTGGTACCGAATCAGCAGTTCTGTTTGTACATCTGTGATCTTAAACCTATGTATGTCCAAAGAGTGCTGACTTTGACCTTCTGTCTTTATTAAGATTGCATTGTCTTGTTCTGTGATCAAAACTGACCATTAATATGTTTCAACTTAAGTACTTAGGCCTTTTTTTTTTCAGATTTTAATTGAAAAGCCTTTGAGAATTAAATCTTGCCAAAATAGTAATGTTATTCTGTGAAAGTTTTGCAGAAGAATTATTCACCTCACATTCATATTGCTGATATGTTTTGAATTGCTACTTCAAATAACAGCACCCAGACTAGCAGATGAGAATATTTTTACATTGTTATAAATCACAATAAAAAGTGTTCAGTCCCTTGCATTAACGTTGTGTTTATAGTCATTACAAACACCATGCAAACCCAAAACTGTACTGAGGAGTCTATTACCTTTGTATGTGCACATTCTGTGTATGTCTGTCATGGTTTAACCTGGCAGGCAGCTAAATATCACACAGCTGCTCTCTTTCTCTCTCTCTCTCTCTCTCTCTCTCTCTCTCTCTCTCTCTCTCTCTCTCTCTCTCTCTCTCTCTCTCTCTCTCTCTCTCTCTCACACACACACACACACACACACACACACACACACACGCTCATCCTACCCCACTCTGCAGTGGGATGGTGGAGAGAATCAGAAAAAAAAAAAAAGTAAAATTTGTAGGTTGAAATAACGACAGTTTAATGGGACAGAAAAAGAAGTTAATAGTATCATTATCGTTATTATTACTATTATTATTATTATTACTATGATGATTATTATTATCATTACCACTACTATTGCTAATAATAATAGAATTAGAATATATAAAAGAAGTGATGCACAATGAGATTGCTCACCACCCATCATCTTTATCCCAGGTGAAACCAGGACAATATCTCTATATTATTTTCTACTTCATGTGCCTAATTTCTAAGGTTATTCAACTAAGTTCTCTGTTAAACAGGATACAGGACAGAGTAGTTTCATTTTTGCACAGACAATTTTAATCTCGCTTATTCATTAAAGTTTTTAAAGTGCATAGATTGCAAGTGGATTTAAAGTATCTGAACTGTAATTACTGTCATTAGTGCTGTACCATCTGCATCTTTCAGGAACCAGCAGATTGAACTAATCACCAATAATTGTTTTCAAGATGTTTAGCACATCTTAAATTTAAACATCAAAACAAAAGCTTATATTTGGCACTTATTTCTGCCAAAATCTTCTTTTTCCATCATCTTATGTCTACACTAGTTTGAAGTGCTGGATTAAGCCCTACATGAGCTTCTCCTCTAGTTAAAGTCTTATATATAGTTTTAGAAGGTGTTTGATAGTTTCTAGTTTCCTTTTTCCCCTTGGTAGCCCAAATTACAGAGCCACTGTACATCATTGCAGGAGATCAGAACCCTTGCTGGGACCATAGCATGGAAAATTAATTAATTTCCAATACAAACACAGTCATTCCTTCTTAAATCACCTCTTATAGTCACTGAAGAAATGTCTGGGGAAGATTTTATCTGTGTAAATCTATCACATCTGACACAAAAGGAGCAGACCACTTCAGATTGAATAGAAGTTACCATGGTATCTGACTAAGATAAAAACATTTTTAACTAATGTATAGGTATTCAATTTTAATAGTTTTACTCTTTATTTTGTTAAACAGTCTCCTTATTTTTTAAGGTTCCTAAAAGTATTTGACAATCCTCATGTGAAAATGAGTGTAACATTGTTCTTTGTTTCAAATACAAATACACTTATTTCGTATATTCAATATTTCCACATAAGACCATCAAGAAGAAGACATTTTAATGAAACTTAATTTTAAAAAATATTGAACAAATGAAAATTAGTAGTATTTTCTTCAGGTTTGGTGTTTTATTCTGTTTCTTTTTGACAGTTTAACTTTGACAGGCTGCACTCTGTATCTGATGCCTGTTCAAACATCAAACTACTTTTCAGGAAAGAGACTTTATAATTGAAATTCTTTAGGGCAAATGTATTATGTCACCAATTTTATTTCCTAACCCTAATATAATCTACATATATATCAGTCCTCGAGGTCTTAGTGATGTTTTATAATCTTACCCCAAATTCTGCTGATAGAGAGTAGATATGTATAGATGCTGTCCCCTTCAGCCCTTTAGTTTTATAGCACTGTTAAGACATAGAATAATCTGAATTATTAAATAGCAAAGATAACCCCTACTCTTGATGTGCAAGAGAATTACCTCAGATACTTATGAAATATCCTACCAAAGCAAAACCTGAACTGTTCAGACCTGTTCATTCATGCTGTCCTATGCACACCAGCTGTACCTATATCAAACCTTATCTGTGTTTCATTCACAGTTCCTTTCTCTGGTGAACAGCAAGGTCAGAGCCCCAGTTTGACTTCTTCTAACAAAGAAATGGTCCCAACTCAGTATTTGTACCACAGTATTGAGGGAAACATCTGAATTATAAGTCATAGAATAATAAGTAACTAACAGTTCTCTACCTTCTGAATCAGCACCAGGATTTTATTTCTGATCAGGAAAGCACTCTTGAAGAAAATCAACCATTTTTGATTCCTGATCATTGCTTTGTGTCGTGCAATGATTTTGGAGAACATGAAATAAATTCAAGTGAAATGGAGTGATGAATCTCCCCCAAAAAATCACCTAGTATTCTTCAGACATTAATATGTGTTCATGAAATGGAATCAGACTAGGACTAGCCACCCTGCCTCTCCCACCATGATATCCATGGTGCTCCACACCAATTGGGTTCCTCTCTCAGATCCACCCCTACTGCACTAATGATTATAACCATAGACCATTCTATAAACATGTGCCAGCAAGAGATTTTTTTTCTTTTAATGAAATCACAGAATCTTTTGGGTTGGTAGGGATTTCTACAGATGATCTAGTCCAACCACTCTACTCAAAGCATGTCAGTCACAACACGTTGCTCAGGTCCAGTCACATACTAAATATACCTACAGACATGGATGGAGACTTCACAAACTCTCTGGGCAATATGTTCTGGTATGTAACCACTCTCCAAGAAAAAAGAGTGTTTTTTTGTGTTCAGATGGAACTTAATGAGTTTTCATTTGTGCCCATTGCCTCTTGTCCTGTAACTGGACACTTTCTTCATTCCCTTCCATCAAAATATTATTCACATTGATAATATCCCCTTTGAATCTTCTCCCAACTGAACACTCCCTCTTCTCTCTGCTTTTTCTCATGTCAGGTGCTCCAGTTCACTGTCCTCTTTGTGGCCCTTCACTGGACTCAGTCCAGTCAGACCATTTCTTTCTTGTATTGGAGTATCCAGAAGTAGACGCAGTACCTTGAACATCACTTTACCAGGACTGCCAGAGCAGCTGACATCACAGTTTTCTGAGTCCTTTTCTATTATGACAAGAAAATGAACAGTATCATCAACAATATTAGTAACAGAGTGCACAAGAGAGTTGAACGATTCACACACAAGTGCTCTCCACGTGGAACTTGACATTACCCTGACCATTCGTTTCATCACTGGTCTGACCCGATGGGACCACTTTCTGCCCCTCTCTCCCCTACCCCTGTATATTACATAAGGTGGTACAGAATAATCTCAGGGTCCTGACCATGACTCTCTTGGTTACTGCAAAAATTAACCCTGTCCTGGCCAGAACCCAGACAGAGATATAAGGTCAGCTAATTAAATAGAACATGTTTGGAGTGTTGTTTTTAATGTTTTGTTATTCAACCATGCTATCACAGCAGTGGACTGTTTACTTATTCTTTTCTTTCCTTGGTTTGATTTTAAAGATATTATTATGTTTGTCAGAAATTCTTTTTTTTCCCAGTAAAAATTTTGCATGAAATGTTTCTGAGGGACAATGGTTACTTAAAGAGCAGAGCATGAAATGAATCAAAAGCAGACACTGCTGTCTTTCAGCTTGGCCTTGATTCTTTGAGACTGATGAACACATAATTGCATATTCTGAGTCTGTATTTTAAATATATCTAGTAATATATAAATATAACATTTTCTGTATATATGCACACACACACAACAGTCTCTGAATGAAAGAAAAATATACAGATAAGCTTTGTAGCATAATCAAGGCTAAGCCTAGGATATTTCCAATTTTTAATTGGTAATGAAATCCAGAGTCCTAAAAGTGAAAGGAAACTAGAAATGTGTTTGTGTATTGTAAAGCACTGCATACAAAGACTCAGACTTTACCTCTGAAAGCTGTATTCTTAAATATGCATATTCAGAAAAATATTAAAGGTTATTTGTCTTTAGCAGAGAGAGATTATATATAAACATCGGTCAAGACATTTTATCTGAAATATGTATTTTGAGCAAACATTTAAAGTCTCCAGCTCAATAAAGAGAATGTCACTGATCACAAAGTTATAATAAAATGAAAACATGACATATATAGTTTCATAGGGATTTTTCATGTTATACTACCTTTATTACCCATAGCCCTTCTAAGACTATACTTTTTTAAGATATAAATTTTATTTTCTTTCACTTAACATCATTAGACTCTGATGTGCTTTGCACACTGGATACCTCAAAAAGGACTACTAGTTTACTATATCCATATTGATTCCTTGCAATATTTACTGACATCCTTAATTAAAAAGGAAATTTTTTTTCAACAATCTTCAAAATGAAAAGATGATGTGTGTTCACAAAATTTTCAAGCAGTGGAATACTACTGTACTAAAAGTATCCTTACCCTGTAGCACTGACACAGCATAAAAGTTAGGGGGGAAATGTTAGTTCATGACCGGTATGGACAAATGTTTGGTATTTAGAAGTAGGCCACAGAAATATATAATTTCCATGTCTTTTGGTTGTAGTGTGTTTATCCCTCCACACTAAGTCTATTTACTGAACAACTTAGAAGTTGCTTTTCCTTTAAAGCAAAGAACACATACAATTTTTGGAATGTATTACATGTATCGTCACATAGTAAATGTATTCTCAGAAGATTTAAAGATAACTAATTTAAGCACATGCTTATTCATAGGTAACAAATCTATTACACCCAAAAAACTCTAGAATGGAATACAATATGTTGAAATCCTAAGGTTGTTCAGCTCCATATTAACTACATGAATGTTATGAAATCCATTATCTAAGAATTGTAGTGAGGAAGCATAGCAATTTCAGGAAAATGACATGACTAAAAGGCTACTATTCATGCTGAACTACACCAAAATTTATCAGATCTTTGTTTCTCTCTATATTCATTATACGTTTATGGAAATGGGGAAGAAAAATTAAAGCTTCTAAACATCCAAAATTGAAGGAAAATCTGGACAGATTCCTAACTGGAGCAGAAAACAGACATACTACCTTTTAGACAAATAAATTTCAAGTAAGCCCCCTGATAATAATTGTTTTCCATATTGTCATTCTTGTACGGATTATTAATATTCTAGAAATAAATACTTTGTATTGCATCTTGATTCAACAGAATAAGTAAGAAAAATAATCTGTCCTTTCTCTTAGGTCATTCTTGGTGTTAATGTGGTTCCTAGGGGATCTGAAAATGGCATCAGGTTTTATGACTTGTTAGGATCCTACACTTGTTTTGCATCAATGTATTAGGACAGAAATTCACAAGTGTGGTGTTTGCCATCAGTCACTGTTTCAGAACACAATACCCCTGGCAAAACCATTGCTCCAGCTGTTCACCGAGGCTGTTCTATACTATCAGAGGCTTTAAAATCATCTGCTGCCAAGAAAAAAAGAAAAATCACTATTAATAATTACTGTATTACAATAATGATTTTATATATAGGATGGTTAGCAGTAGATTATCATCTTGAGAGTTGTCATCATAAAGATAAAATGTGAGGTGTTTCAACAAATAACTGTATTGGACCAGTGAAAAAATTACATTACAACTAGTAGGGGTAGTCAGGTATTCCTAGTTTTATATGAATTAACCTATTCTATGAGTATTACGGTCATGAAAATGATCACTCCCATCTGTATAAGATTGAATCCCCATTAAACGTTTGACTCGCTTGGCTATTTTTTATTGCTGTTGCTGGGTTTTTTCTGTCAAAAAGAAAATTCAGTCCTTTGAAATTTTAACTTATTTTCTTTTATAAAAGATTTTATTCGTCTCAGGTTAAAGTGAAAGATGTTTCAGCATTGGAACTTTAAATAATATAATTAGCACAGAGGTTCACACCTGGCATTCTTTCCTTTTCTTCTTCAAAAACATTTAAAGATTTTATCATTTAGGACCATTTTGTGTTTTCTATATTTAATTTGCATTTTTATTTATAAATATTTATAAATATTTATAAGAAGGAACAGGCAGTAGAAGCTGACAGAAATAGAGAGGTGAATGTTATGAAATTCATGGTTAGTTGGGATGATGGACCTTAATGGAGCTGTTACTGTTGCTAGTGTCAATGCGTACTCAGAATGTAATCCATGGATTACAAACACAATGGACCAGAGCAGATCCTGCTGTATGAATGGATGCTGATATGCATAAAACTCAATCATTCTTCAGATAATTATTTTGTCTAAATTTAGAATGTGAACTGCTGACACTATCAAAGGTACTTTCGGTTGGATATCAGAGTAGAAGACATTACAGGATTTAGCATGTGTTAGCATTAATTGACTATTATGTCTGTCAAGCAAATAAACTCCCACATCATGGAATTAAACAGAGCACTAGAATGAAAAGTGACTGGAATGGTACCATAAAAAAATGTAGCTGGGATGTGAGTATTTATAAAGAGTTTTGTATAAATTTTCTTCCTAAACTCTTGTATGAAGCCATGTTTCAGTGTACTTCTAATCTGTATTTTGGGTCCTTTTTATGCAGGAAGCTTCTAAGGAAGAGCTTTCTGAAAAGAGAATTACTTTTCCAGAAAACTATATCTTGATATTTCATTTTTGATGGGACTTTACACTGATAAATTAAATTGCTACAGGAGTGGGTTGTGTGTGCAAAAGACCATTTCATTTACTATAGTGTGGGATTTTTAATCTTTCAAATTTTAATTTTTTTTTTGTTACGTAGGTATAGGCAATTAATATTTTTTGCCAACTAGATATTTTGAAGAACAGATTTTTTTTTTTAGGTTGGGAAAGAAGAGAAAAGAAAATAGTACTAAACTTATAACTGCATTTCTGCAGTGTTAGCTTCAGCAGTAAAACTTTGCTCAATTGGGCCAACAGAGAAAGTTACAGAGAATATCTGACTTCCTGCCATAAAGCTCAGCATGTAACTATAAATGCCAATAATAGTTGCTGTTATTGCTCACTGAAAAGACAGAAAATTATGCTTTCTAAAGGGGACCTTGAGGAGTAAGGACACTAGTGATATAGCAAATGAAAACTTGTGAAGGAAGTCATGAAAAAGATCAAAATAGAAAAGTTTTAAGTACAGTATTAAAGGGTCTTTAGCATTTTCACAGACAAGTATTTTCTATTTCATTCTTCTTATAATAAAACACTTATAATATTCTTCTTATAATGAAACTCATTGAGAATAAACTTATTTTTTGATAACTCATAGTTCTTAGAGCACTAAGCTGGAGAAGGCTAAAGAAAAGTAGTGAGTTTACTTGAATTACTGTGGAAGTGCAACAACATACTCCTTTAACTACATTCGTTAGGAATGTAGTTACATTCCTACATTCATTAGGAAAAGGCTTTGTAGTTGGATACAGTTATTACAATAGCATCATCATTTTTATACTTGCATTCAGTTACAAGTGGAAACCTTTACAATCTCCATTATACAGATTTTGTGCAAACAGAACTTATATTTAATGGCAGTGTGCACAGATATAAGAGGAAGGAAAACATAAGCAAAAAACCCAGAACTATTTGCCTGGAGAAGCTGAATGAAGCTCTTGAAGAGTCTGTCAAACTCTAGTCATTAATAGAAGCAGTGGAACCATTATGTTTGAGGAATCTGAGATTTGAGTAGTTATGAGAGTTTTGCATTAGCTGCTTAATGGTTCAACTTTGAGTAGATCTCTGAAACAAATAGTACATGCTGAACATGCTCAGGACTTTACTGGGTATGTTGACATGGTCATTCTTGTTTCTGAGAGGCATTATTCGCTCTCATTAATGCCACATACAACTGCTCTTTCTGTCTTTGTAGAGTCACTTCCACATCATTCTTGCCCTGTGATTTAATTCTGAAAATATGCTATGGGCTACAATGCACTACGAGAGCTCCATTTCTCATTAGCTTTTGTTGTGAAGAGGTGGATTTTTACAAACATTACAGACTTGGGATCTGATTCAGTGGTTTCTGCTCTTAGTTACTTAGATACAAAAGTAATATTTAAATTGGGTCCACAAGTGTAAAAGAGGATCTTACCTCCCTCCCCCACCTGAAGCCTATCATTCTTGATCATTGATCCTGATACACTAATTAGAACAAAAACTAAGTTTGATTCTGTGGGTGAAATAAATGTCCAGTTGGTCAACTGGTATTACATCCAGAACTAAAAAAATAAATTTTTTTTCTTTAATTGAACTGATACTGCAAGCTGTAATATTTCACTGTCGTAATGTTTTATAACACTTTTACTTAATCAAAGTATAACTTCAGATTTGTAAAGTTTCTTTTTCTAAAAATCTGAATGTAGAGGCATGAAATGTGCAGAATTTCCCAGAAGTTTGACAGTTTGTTCAAAAGTTTAATCAGTCTTCAAGTTAAAAACACATACTTACTGTGTGATTTAACTGTGTCTAGGTTTGACCTCTGACCACTGGTTCCTTTTGTTCCTCTCTTT
The DNA here is from genome assembly GCF_025592945.1 of Manacus candei. Taxonomy (NCBI): domain Eukaryota; kingdom Metazoa; phylum Chordata; class Aves; order Passeriformes; family Pipridae; genus Manacus; species Manacus candei. The sequence goes on along the minus strand of NW_026138059.1, from coordinate 28,363,543 downwards.
AATAAATTAAATGATATCGCAGTGTGAAGGAACCTGATTCTCTCCTTGATCCTGCTTGGGAGCAAGTGACTGCGTGGGGCTGAGCTGCCTAACAGGGCTAAACCATAACTACGGTTTAGACATTCAGTTTTTCATTGCAATGGGAAAGCCTTTTTTAATTTGACTTACGCTTTATTCACATTTAAGTTATTTTCAGGTCACTGTGTCCTGGTATGTGAGCCCCTGTCAGTGAACTGCACTATTTGTTCCTACATTTTGTTCATGGCTGCATTGAAGCACTGTGTCTGTACAGCCTTATGTTGCCTGACAGCCACCTCTGATTTCTCTATCTTCATTGTTATTTATCACTGTAAAAGTCTTTGGGCTATTCAGAGATCTTTTAGCTATTATTATGTATTTATCTCTGGATCACTGACAAAACTTTAGCAGAAGGTGAGGCCCACTACAGTCTCTGCCTTGCAAAAGTCTCTGTATGAAAATACCATGCTGAAATACAAAAGTTAACTAGCCTATACCTATTCTCTGTAAATTAACGCATCTTCTCCACAAAATCCCATATACCTTGAAATAAAAGGAGTAGATTCAAATATAGGCTGTTTAGTCAGGCTGTCAACGCCTTCACACTCAACAACAGTTTATGTTATTTTTTTTCTGGGTTTTTTTCTGTTTTTTTTTTTTGATTTGGTTTGGTTTGGGTTTTGTTGTTGTTGTTGCTGCTGTCGTTGTTGTTTGGTTTCATTTTTTTCCTCTCAGTAGTGCCTATTTGGAACAAAATGTCAGATTCTCCATTTCATATCATCTAAACATTTAGTTTTTGGAGTTCCTGAATCTTCATGATCAAAGACTACACTTATTAGTAATACCTAAAGCAGTGGCATAAGTTCGCAATCAAATACTGAATATGCTTTTCTGAAATTGTTTATTTTCATCATAGCAAAAGTATAATTAATAACAGTACAGAACAAGGTCTGATCTGTGTCATGTACTTGAGTGTCTCAATGAAGGCATCCTACAGAATATGATAGTAACCCTGAGTAATTGGCATTTGGTCTGGGACAGCTCAAAGGATGAAGGCATTCCTCAGGAGCATCTGGTAATTGGTCTGCTTGAACTAGGTTCAAGAGATATCAGAAATCTAGCAGACATCACTGCATTTTTTTAAATTCTGTTTAATGACTTTTTAACATTTACAATGATGAGGTGCTTAATAGTGCATAGTCAGTATGCTCACCATTGTAAGACAAATCTAAGATTTTGAGCAGAGTTATTGTGTAGTGAAAATAAAGTCAAATTCCAAAAATATATAAAATTTCCATTTCCAGATCCAAATGACATCTCACTTTTAGTGTATTTTGCATTCCTGGAAAGCTGGTAAGAGAGACACCACAATGACAGTAAGCATGAATCTGACGCAAATGTTACTGTAATTTTATGTTTTAAAGGCAAAGTAACCATGAATGTTCAAATGAATTAAGGGTCATATTGCAAATATTGCATTCTTCCATTACAGTACAAAGAGAGAATACTTTGATCTGGAAAAGTTGTTTAAATCAGGAGTACCTAATGATCCTAAAAATATTTTAAAAGTGGTATTAGAAAAAATATGTGATATTCTGTGTCAAAAACAGATCATATCAAATCCTGAAAAGTCATATTACAGAACCTTGTAAAATCATAATATGGAAGATATATAATGAAATACTTAGGACTACTCTGTCATGAAACAAAATGAGATCATGAACTCATAAAAAGTAAAACAAAATGTAATTAATATGTACATGTTGCTGTAGTTTCCTGCTGATATCTTATTATAATAAAATATTAATTACATAATTGGATGGGAATTCCCAATGGCAATGATACTATTTTATTTTTTTAATACCTTTATGAAGTGAAGATTATTTTAATAAGTAATGTCCAAACACCTATAGAATCACCTTCTTAGCTTTTGCATTCCAATTTAGAATTAAAATGTAATAGTTAACTGAAGATATACTAAGAGAGTAAAGTAAGAGAGTCTTAGGGAAAACAAATGACATTACTTGAACTAGAGGACATAAAAAGGAGTTATACACGAGGAATCAGAGCTCTGCAAGCTTGGAATAAAATCACGGTAAAGCTCACACCACCACTGACATTGTATGAGCAGAGTGATTCCTATGAGACTTTTCATTACATTCACAGATGACCTCTATTACTGTGCTCTTTCCTGACAATTCTGTGGGGAAAGGACATTCCAGAATGCTATGAAATTGCAAGCAGAAAAAAATATATATAAAAGGAAGTTGAAAGTTATACTCACAGCTCCACAGCTATGTGGACCAGTGGTCAAATGGTCAATTATCTGTCAGCAAAGAGCTTTTGGAAATATCTCATCTGGCAGCACAGCTCATCAACAAAAAAACTGTCAGTTACAAATAAAGGAAAATAAAATGTAATATAATTTTGTTTTTAAAGGATTATGAGAAAAATTGCATGGGATGATTTTTAATTCTAGTTTATCATGTGGTTTTATCCCAGCTTTCAAAACATGATTTTATTGAAAAGGCAGTGACCCCACAAAAAAGAAGGAAGGAAGGAAGACAGAAAGAAAGGAAGAAAGGAAGGAAGGAAGGAAGGAAGGAAGGAAGGAAGGAAGGGAGGAAGGGAGGAAGGGAGGAAGGGAGGAAGGGAGGAAGGGAGGAAGAGAGGGAGGGAGGGAGGAAGAGAGGGAGGGAGGGAGGGAGAAAGGCAGGAAAGAAGGGAGGGAGGAAAGGGTAAATTCCCATTCTACAGATTCCAAAACAGAAATGAAAAAAAAAAACCAAACAAAACAAACCAAAACCTATCAACCCACACCAGCTTATTTGTAAAAAAACCTTGTATTCTGATGAGTCAGTTAACAAATAATGCAGAATCTTAAACTAAATACATTTAGAGAGGATTCAAATTTATCAGAAAATAAAGATAGATGTTTCAGGGTATTTCATATCTTGAATGAAGCTTCCTTCTTATCTTAAAGTGAATTCTTCCAACTGAATGTTTCATCTTTGCTGAGGAATCTAACAAAGGGCAAGCAAAATTTCATTACGTCCTACTCCAGTACTGTCCACACTTTCCAGTGGAAATTGTATTTCCCCTGCTCTCTTTACTTCCTCTGCAAGTGTATTTGACCTTCTTTGCCCTTCTATGAAAAGAACAAGGGTTGTTAAAATTTTCTGTGTAACGAAAAAAGAATCATTACTGTTAGCATGCAAGAAAAGATACTGGAGATTATTCATATTGTCTAAATTTATGCTTGTGAAATACTGTGTTACTTTCATTAGACTCCTTTTTAACAATACGTTTTTCCATATTCAGTGGAGAAAGCGTATGTCCTCTACAAAGGAAATTAGAGCTATATGCACTAAAGAAAAAGACTACCTCTGATGGAAAGAAAATAATTTTACACGGCACTATTGTCCTATTGATATGATGAATGAGAATATGAGTTACAAAATCACTAATCAAGGATGATCAGAATTAAACGTCTGGCAAACAAACTTTGCCTTTTCCATGAAGAAATAATACTGTACCCCTTTGCACAATGCATCACAGCAGTGGGAAACAGAGATAAACAAGAGAAACCATTTACTGTGGAGAAATACTATGTTCATGCAGATCCCTGGTTGTACTAATATAAGCATATACCCTTTGGCAATAGCAGTTTCATTCTTCTTTTATGCTTGATCTGCATTAGAAATGAGTTGTCTACTGACAGATCTTGGCTCTTTAGTTCAAACTGAGGACACTCAAAGTGTAGTGCTTTCCCTTCAGTGCCAATGGTTGGTCGAGTTAATCCACGCAGTGGAGTCCAGTGCTGAGGGTACAATTTCTTTTTACAGTTCTATATCTGTAATTAGCACTCCAAGCCCCATATGTTCTTTCACATAGTGACATAAAGGAAAAGAAAATCATTGGGCCATTCTGCTTTCCTTAGGTTCCTGCTAGGTAAGATGTCAGTGACAGAAGGGCTTCTCCTGAAGGTGCCATTTCTCACAGCTGTAGATTCAAATCGTGGATTAAATTTAAGCTCAGAAACTGGAGGGGGAAAAAAAGTCATTTACTTTTGAACTTGTCTTTTTATTGCACACTTGGAATTTTCTTCTTCCTTTAGTTGTCTAGGTGTTTTCCCTTTTTCTTATAATGGCAAATGTTCAAGGGCAAGCAGCCTGACACATAAAAAAATCTGAATTGACAGACATTCTACGAATCAGCAACTCAGCTAGTGAAAACAGAGAATATGAACTGAAACTCACCCTGGGAAGAAAATCTTGACCCAACACTGTGGGAAAAAGAGCAAGCCAAGCAATTTCAAAATTAAGGGATCAAGGTGAACTTGATCATTTGATCATTTTCCTTGAAGCAGTGCCAAATATTTGAAGGCAAATTGAATTTGCAGCAAGGAACTTCAGCACATCAGGTAGAATATGAGCTAGTTTGAAGAAAAAAAAAATCTATGAAGAGGTGGAAAAACATCAGATGAGATCCTCACCCTTGATAACATTTCTTTGAACAGCTCTGGTTTCTCAGAGGAGCTGCTAAATTATTCTGACTAAGCATCTGAATACCACTTCTGTAAGGAAGAGGCAGTGTAGCTGCTTAGCTACAAGGATATAGTTGTTATCTTATAGGACCCTACAGCACACAGACATCATTTTTTGGATAGTCTGAGGCATCAGAAGAGTTTGAACTAGTGTTTTAATCTTGCCACCTATAGTAACTAAAATAGGACCAGTATCTCCTCTGGAAACATTTGAGCCTAAAGAATAGTGAAAACAAGGGGATGTCCCACTAGCATTGCTTTTCTGTTATATTCTGCCCCAAAACACCATGACTAGGATAATTTGCCATTTGTTTGTTTGTTTGTTTGTTTGTGGGTTCTCAGGTATTTTTGTGAAGAGAAGAGTAGTGATTATCTAGAGGAATTCCTCTTTTTTTTTTTTCTTTTGGCCTGGGGTTTTGTGTAAAAAAGATACCACGACAATATGCACCTCTCAAAAGCTGCCTGATGTTGTTCAAATGCAGATCAAGTATCTAATTTTAATTGTTTATGCTAGCTAAGATCCCAATTAAAAAAAAAAGAAAATTTAGATTAAACCATTAACATGGGAATCACTTATAAAATACAGTAAATTTTCTGACTACACATGCAAAAGAAACAGTAATTTAATTTAACTAGATGGCAACAAGCTATTTCCACAACTAACGATTCTAGCAAATTCCGATTTGGTGTGGATTTCACACGCAGCTTCTATAAGTAAAATCTCTCTTAGTTTTTTTTAGGCTAACAGAGCCAGAAATTTAGGAGGATTTAGTCTTCTCCACTGAACAAGCTAAAACCATGCAAATTGAAATCGTACTAATGAAATATTTAGTTTTGAATGAATTTTGCACTATTTTTCTCCCTATAATAAGCGTGACAGTGTTCAAATAGCTAAGAAAGGGGAAAAATTGGAAATTCATCTACATTTTTCCAAAAAGAGGAAAAATACTCAATGTTGCAAACATGAATCTGTGAAAGATCACTTCTTGACTGTCCCAGTTACTTGGGCTCCAGGATCTCCTTGCGGTATGTCTACTGGCACTCTCAAGCTGTTCTGATTGCTCCTGTTTCAGGAAAAAGGATGCACCACTCTCAATTGACGCACCAGTGATAAAGCTGTATAGTAGGTTAGGCAATAAACAGAAGAAATAAAGCCATACAAAGTTATGCCATACAGTGTCTTGCAAGTCTTTAGAAAGGTCATTGGACTAACAACAAGGAAAACAGATGACAGTGTATAACCACCGTATCTGTGATAATTAGCTCTTTGTAGAAGTTAATTCACCTGCTTTCTATATGGAGTTTCACAGTGTAATGCTGAGAAATCCTGAGAGGTTGACATAGGAGAGTTGTGTCTCTGGGTGTTTGTTGTGAACAGCCTCATGCTTCTGGAATAATTTTTTTGGGCCAAGTCAGACTATTTGGTCTTAACTCTTTCTGGAGCACTCCTCTGCCCCTCTGTATTTTCAGCTTGATAGCTCTCTCCTTAAGCACAAGGATTTTATACGGTTGTTGAACAGCTCCTGACACTCAATAACACTGAGGAAGAAAGGAACTAAAATAGAAAGGGGAAATAAAATTTGGCCAGAGGTCATTCCCTTTTTAATCTGGTTTTAAGGAGACAGTGACAGTCCCTCCTTCCCATGCTCCTAATCAAATGGCTTTGTTGGCCAGCAGCCTGCCATGTTATTCAGAATGGTTGCTGGTTTGATCACCTCTCTTTTGGAAGTCTGATTTAATTTATGATTATCCAAAACTCTCTTCTCTGTTCCAGAGAGAAAAGGAGAGAATTAAAAATTTTGAAATGTACTTTAGATGTACAAAAGACATGGAAGGAATTTCACAACAGGTACACTTCTGCATTTATTTCCTCATTAACCATCTGAAATTGAAAATTTTCTCTACCTATACCATAATGTTACAAATACAACACACTGAAAAATTAAAAAGATAATAATAATAAAAAAGCAATAATAAAACTGCTTTAAAAGGCTCTTCAGATTATGTAGTGTTTCTCACTGAAAAAAAATTTAAAACAACAGGTACTGTGAACATTATTGCTGTAATACTCATGCAAAGAATAATCTTATGGTGAATAATGCTTATATTCTACCCTTGAAACTCCTTTCCATAGGACTACATTTTTGTTCTTGAGATACTCATCTCTGCCTTTATTAAGCAGCTGAGAAAGGACCCAGAAATTATCGAGAGATTTGACATAAAATAGCATTATCCTTGATTCTTTCAAAAAACTGTCTGGTTATACCCCAATATATCTGTTAAGCATTTGTAAGAAAAGTTGAAAAATGTGCATCTGTGAAATAGACTTTTCTTTAGTTAAATTTGTATGGTAAGAAAACAGTAAATTCCATTAAGGAGAATAAAGATGAGAGATAAATATAAAAGCTAAGAGTCAATGAATATAAGAAATTTTGTTTGAATTAGTGATCTAGATATCTTTCATAGCCTGAGGCAGAGAAATACTCTCACAAGTCATGACGAACTGTCACCTGCAAGTGTCCATGACAGAATTTAGCTACATCTCTAATTTTAGATGTCTTAAGCTTGCTATGATGTATCTCACCCTGAACTAAAGAGATGACTGCATGATCACCTCTTGTGAATGATGTCCCTGAGAATGAGATCTAACCTACACAGACTGTTAGTATTTAATATAAAAATTTCATCAATAAAAACTATTTAAATACATAATATTAAAATTTTCCTTTTAAAAGAGGCACTAGAAAATTAAACCATAGTACAAACAGCTGCAAATTTACCCAGCTGCACCAGAACAAAGTTTTTTTCCTTGGGCACTGTTGTCTTTGTGACAACAACACATGGATGTTACAGTGTATGTTTGATGATTCTGATTTGGATGCTTAGTCAACCTATCTTGCAAAATTATACTGTTATTTAGTTGTAAATTTTTTGGTAAAATCAGAGAATCAAGACAAATTTTTATTTTTTGAGAAAATATATTGCACACAGAAGACAGAGATCACAGGATATAAATTTGGTTTTGTTTGTTGACATCTCCTTTTAAAGCCTTTTAAAATTAGGATAAACTAACCAGGAGCATCTAAAACACAATTAAATGTTTTCTTGAATAGCAGGAAAAAAAATAAGTTATGGACTCAGCATTAAAAAAATAGAAAAAAAGTAAATAAGTGGTAGACACCTTAACATTACCATGAGTATGAATTTATTCCCTCACAAAAAGATCAAATCTAGGGAATAACCTGGGAAAGGAACAGAGATTTGTGCAATAGTTTTACAATCACAGTGTGTCTAGAAAGGAAGATTAACTGAAATGTTGACAAAATACTGGATCCAAATGGATTCTTTCCAAATATTTATTAAGTATGAAAGAAAAGGAGATGTGAAAAAGTCTTTTCCCAAGGTTTTTCATTACTCACTAAGACTTAAAGAACTAACATAGGGGATTCATATTTGAAATGCTACAAAAATGAAAAAATATAAAGACATGGATAAAACCTTGGTGCAATAGTGCAGGATGCATAGATGCATTTACTGATTGGAGTTGAACCTACAGTCACAATGTAGAGGACTGTCATAGATTTTTCAGGAGCAGAATCCAATCTTGAAGCTCAAAGAAATATTGAAACTCAAAAAAAAAAACAAAACACAGAAAACCTCACAAAAACAAACCCAGAAAAGGCTGTTACACACAATTGTCCATTATACAATCATTTAGAAAACCATAAATTAAAATTAGACAGAAAACTACTTTACAACAGAAAAAGGATATTGATTTATATAATTGTAAATCTAACTTAGAGGGAAGTAGTAGAATATGCTGAATATCCAAGACAAAAAGAGAACAGTGAGAGAATGTAGGCAAAGAACAGAGGCATTCATGAAAGTTTAGAACTGTACGGAGATTTTTTTGAGATAATGTTGAATATAAACAACAGAAATGCAGGAGGGCAAATAGTGGGTAGAGAAACAGAATATTATGAGAACTAGTGAATTCCTCTCTCAGCTTTAAGTCTGGTTTGTTTTGTGAACTTTGCTGAAATATTTAGTCTTCCCAAATCTCTCTCTTCCATTCTGTAAGAACAGACAATCTGATCCTTATGAGTATTGAGAGGCCTAATTTAATTTTGTCAAACGCTTTTAACTTCAGAGATGAAAAACATTACATGTGACTACTGCCAACCTTAGTTTTTTTAAATCGTGAGTAGAAATGGTTGTTCTTTCCTTAGTTTCAGCTTTTGGAGTCACAGGATTATTTAAAAACATTATTTCTCATAAAAATCGTATTTTTTCTATGGAGAAAATACATCAGAAATGATTTCTATAGTTCACTAGAAAGGGAACTCTCCTTTGGTTTTGTTTTGTTTTCCTATTGGTCCAAAATAATTCAACACTGTACTCACCCTGGAGTGCTTTTAAAGGAGGAAATCTTCTGAGTACTGCTTAGAGCTTGCTTCTTGGATGTAAGAGCTAGTATTTTGAGACTGGTGTTTCTGTCTCCTCAGAATGAACAGTTCTATAAGGTGATCATGTTTGGTTTTTTGTTTTGTTGTATTTTGTTCGCAGTTTTTTGTTTGTTTAGGGCTTTTTTATTTGTATGCTTTCTGTTTGGGTAATTTGTGGGGCAGTTTGTGTTCTTTTCAAAAAAAATTAATTTTTATTTTTTTTAAATTATTTGTTTCTTTTTGTTTTGTTTTATTTTTAATTGTTGGTGACTTTTTAAAATGGGTTATACTTTAAAATAGAAGAATAAATCTAGTTTGCTCAAAGAGTGTATTTGAGATGCTATATGCTGAGTGGCTAGAAGCAGTTGCCAGAGATGAGAAGCCATAGGTTCAGTGATGGGACTAGCTCCAAGCTAATGCAGGTTCTTTTACACGTCTTTCTGCAATGCTTTCCTCTCTCCATGCATTTTGCATTGAATTTTGGGAATTTTCTCAAAGCTATGGATATTGTCTTGGGAACAGTTGCTGCTATTATTATAATTTCTGAATTACAGACACCATTATCTGAAATTTCATATATAGCATCTATTAATTCAAGAATGATAAAGAGGACAAAAGAATTGCAATTATTGTCAATATTAAGAGCCAGAGTCATTCTCTGATGCACATATCCCACTGGCTTCAGTGAAAGTTGCCTATGCATTTCAGTGGCCAAGAATTTTCTCAAAGAACAGAAAAGCATTTATAGCATAATCTGAGGGCATATTAAGAAGAAGTATTTGGATGAGACTGTGTACAGCATAATGCTGGATGAATATCAAGAGAAATATCTCGGTAAGGAAAAGAGTCATGGAAAAGTAGACTGGACAATTTATTCTGATAAAATAAAGTAAAAAACCAGTGCTAGGATAAAAATAGATCAGATGAACTAATCTGTGTCTTTGATCACTAATGTCTGTGATTCTTTTAGTAAAGGATAATAGAAAGTAAAATCAACAAATAAACTAGCATGAACAAATGAAGTATAACAAAAACATTTAAGCTTTCTCATATACTTCAAATTTTTCCAGTTTTAATGCTAGAATAGACACAATAAAAATCAGAGAGTAACTGTCTCAACTTTTCACAGCAAGATGATTAAAATTTTCCATTACACTCTTTAATCAGATCTACTGTAAACCGCAAAGAAATGGTGAGATTTAATTTTGGCTAAATCAGAAGAGTGCTAAGTAAGGATCTATAGGAGAGAAGCAAAATACATTTGGGAAAGCTCTGATATCTAATACAGGAAGACAGGTTCTTTTACTTTTTTTTAATTATTATTATTTTTATTCAACCAGGCCAGAGAAAAACAAAAGCTCTGACAGAGTAAATGGGAATAGAGAAAGTGAATTAGAAATGCTATAAAAGGAAAAAAAAGGATACTGAAAGCACACAGGAAATGTCAGTCAGAACTTTTAGCAAGAAGAGAAGTAAAATACCTAATCTAATACAAAAGATGAGGTTAGGTTAAAAGGTTAAGTATTAGAGAGGTGATTGGCTGCAACAGATTCTGCTACATTTTGAATAAAAAAAAAGAAATTACATTAGGTTTTACAGCAACTGCCATTAGATAATAAAGTGGAGTCTGGTTTTCATTCCTTCTAGCTGCTGTCTGTCTGCAATCTGACCAGATAGCACCATCACGCAGTAGAGGAGTTTTGAAACTCACACGTGTAATATTTTTTTAACCTTCTTAATAATGTTAAATTGAACATAGAAACTATACCATGTAAAATTATATTTGCACATATAGTGATCAAAAACTATATTTGCAAAGATCATATAAGCAGAATAGCCTTTGAGGTGCAGAAAGAATAGAGTTCACTTCTGCTGGGTAATCAATGGATCATATCCATAATATAACCCCTATATATCCATGAGTACTGTATGAATATGTGTTAAGCAAATTGAAGGAAATAAATTCATCAAATCTGCATGTCAACTGGTCAAAGAGCACAAAGGGATAACTAATGCAGTTAAAAAAAAGTCTTAATAATTCAACGAATAGAAATTAACTTCACATTTGGAATCTTATCACGTATTTTATATCTTGTGATTTACCCATGAAACTTTAAGATCTCTACTGCTTTAGAACTTCTGAATTTATTTTGCTTAAATCATTGTCTTCCTTTTGTAATGGAGAAAGAAACATGAAGTTGTTTTTATTGCCTGTTTACTTGAATTTAGAATTTCACAATATCTCCATAGATTACTCAAATGACTGAAATAATTTCTTTCAACTATATTGCATTATTTTGGCTTTGATTTGCATGTTTTGGGGGAAAGGAGGATATCTATTTTTCACAAGAGAAAAATTTGTGAGTTTTATACCCAATGAAATGTAAGAATGACCAGGCTATTTAGAAAACAGCAAAACCACAAAAAGTAAAATTGCAGGATTCTGTTCCAAGAGTACCTTGATAAAATTTCTTGCTTCCTTTTCCAGAATTGTTTCCTTTCTGGATGGTGATAAATTATTCTTGCCAAAGGTTTTATTTCCCTAGATTCTGTTGTATTCAAAAGAAATAATTAATTTATGGTATAAATATTGTTGCATTTTCTTGTTTTCATCCTTGCTATTATGTAAAACCTTTTTAATGAAACAATTGATTTCTAGAGGGCCCTTTAACTCACCAGACAAAAGCAGTAGTCAGCGATAGAAGTTGCAAGGTCTTTGTTTTCAACAGAGACCACTGGAGGTTACTAAGCTCACCAAGAAACACAATCTGAATCTCTTAATTCTAGATGAGAACATCTTTTTTTCATAAGAGAAGAACTGGTTTACCAGTTATTGTAATAGGTGTAGACATTCACAGTTTTATTATTGTTTGAACAGGTCCTCTTTTCTTTCCCACCTCTCCTTTGATTTATTCAGTTTAGTGTTGTCATAGGAGCACCTGATCTGGCATTTAAGAGAAGCAGTTGTGTCAGAATGTGTCAAAAAAAAAAAAAGAAGGTTGTTCTTAAAGCAGAAAACAAAAATTTTCTCCCTTGGGTAGATGCAGTTCAGAAGGTTCCTTCCTTTCTTCTTCCCTCCATCTCCTGCCCATTTATGAGGAATACCAAATAAATCATTAAAATATTAAATTAATTTCTGCCAGAAATGATGAATCCTAAATTCAACAATTGGTTTTATATTTTTTTAATCTTTTTTTCACCAACCTAATGATTAGTTTATTTACTACAATTTAAAAAAAAATATTACACTGTAGTTCGGACAGAGGGAACAGGTTTACTGCAGGAATTATAGACGTGATTTTTGTGTATAGGAGGAGAGATTTCATTATGATGACAGGCATTTCTCAACAAAGAACTAATGTTTCATTGCAGATAGTATACCAGATATTCCTCAGACTATGCTGGTGCTGTGTCTTTCTGTGATACAATGCAATCAGTGTCACTGTTTAACTTTCCTTTGTTTCTTCTTTTTTCCCCAAGGATTCTCTGTCTGCAGCACTCTATTCACAATTAATGTTTATACATTCTTCTCTGCTTGGATACCTAGTACCCATTTTAAGATAATGGATCTTATGCAATCAACTCACATCAGACCACCCAGACAGTTCTTTCTCCTTAAAGCTGTATTTTCCTGATTATCTATTAATAGTTTTGTTGGAGCCTTTCAGCCTGTATTGTATCTGAAGAACTATCATAATTCTAAATTATTATTAACTATCGTTTAGATGACATTTTCTTACCTTTACATTTTACTAAAGAAATATGCTTAAATAATAACTGCTCGTGTATTTGGAGCTAGCTTATCTTCTAATTTGCTAATTTATTCCTAAAGTATCTAGAGAAAATAATAGTATATACAAGGTTGTTTTTGACCTTAAATGTGTCTTACAAAGGCAAAAATTTGTGCATACCTCATGAAAACCACTTAGAGTGAACTATAGTTTATATTGATGTGATTTACAGTCAAATGTTCTATTTCCACAATAATTTGAGGGAACTTCCATGCAGTTCTAATGCATTTACAAATTATATATGTTCCAAAACATTTTCATATGATTATATTCTCACAGACTTCCCTTAATGCTTGTGATTGCATGACAGAGGCATTTCTGAAAACATTTTTTGAAACTTAATTTACATGGCTTGCAATCTCCAGATTCAGACTTTTTTGCTGGTAGTCTAATCCATTTAAAATCTTCAATTACAATGGTTGGTCTAGATTGACTTAAAGTACTCACTAAACTGGTGATACATGATCTTTTCTTCATAGTATTTAACAGCATGCAGAAGAATGAAAGGCAATTCTGAGTGTGGACATCACTTACATACAATCTGTACCTCTCTCCCTCCACAAATATGTATAAATAAAGAATAAATGGCTAGGCTATCACATATTGGATTAATGCCAGGGGCAGTGCAAGTGAATGTGGATTCACAATTAGTTCTGCAGCAACAAAGACTGTTGAGTTGACAAATGTGTTAGCTAATTGAGATTGCTTTATTATTAAGCACATTATTTGTTATATTGTAATTCAATTGCTCCTAGATCTTCAAAAGACCTCATTCTGTTAAATCCTGACTTGATTTAGGGTGGCATTTAAGTTAAAAGTAGAGTTGGAAGCTGAATTTTTCATTTCAAAAGAGACTTAGAGTAATATTCTCTTGTTCTTCATTGTGAGAAAAACAAGCAACCAAACCAGAAATGTTCAGTGTGTCAGAATACTTACCTATTCTCTCTCTCCTAAATTTAATTTGCTCAGGAAAAAAAACAAGAAAAGCAAAATTTTTTGTTCTAGATTTCCAATTTAGAAATATAGCAACTGTTTATTTGTTTAGCTTAAAAACTCAAAAAAACAACTATTAAAGGAACATAAAGGGGGTTTCATATGTTTGTTTTTCTGTCCTTCTGTGTTTATTGAGGGAATGTAAAACTAGATTTGTCATTTTTGGTGGAGAAATTATATTTCCGGTAAAAGTGAAAAAAGATAAGTATTTTATTGTGCACTTAAATGCATGCAGTGTATAGCAAATGTTGTTGGAATAAATACGATATTTTCAATGTAATATAACATGTACATTGATTGCTCGGAAAGAAATAATGGATAGGAATTAGCTTATAAAAAGTAATCAGAGGTCAAAATACAAAAATTCATGAAAAAAAGAAATAGAAACATGGAAACAAAAATAAAATAGTATGTGACAAATACAAGAGAGAATGAAAAAGACAATGATGATACTACTAGAGGATGCAAAAAAAATTGAGGTAGATATTTTCCATATGCAACATATAGCAGTCTTCTGGGACACCATAATAAAATAGAATAAGCAGTCATGAGAAGGTTTGTAACTCCATGGGCATATTTTCAGCAGGTAGAGAAATTGCATAGATCATTAATCAGTCTTTAATGGAATAGATTGAAATATCTTCATTTTAACAGATGCCAGAATTGATGAGGGAAGAAGTCTTCTCTGATGACTCAGCTAAGTATCATTGCTTTGATTCTTCTGAGTACATCTTATATCCTTCAAGGTTTATTAACTACCTCATCATGAGCTGAAAGAGTTTCTAATACTATAGCATGATTTGTGCTGCCTGAAACACAACTTTAAATTGTGATGGCCATTGAAATGTGCATTAAAATGGAACTAGAATTCAATGAACCCCCTGAGAGTCTTTTCGTTGGTTTCCACATTGTCTGGATACGCGCTTATCTCTTCACATGAACTGAAAATACACTCTTACAACAGCATCATTACCATAAAGGAAGCATAGCCCAGAAGTTAGAGGATAAGTTTAGGCTTCAATTACCACAATTGATTTTTCCATTACCTTTCAGTGTTACTCAGTCTTTTTTCTAGTGAAGGAAGTGGTCACTCGCTCCTGCACACTGTTACTGCTGGTTCTGGAGTTCCACAGCTGATTCATAGGGGCACAAACTTTTCTCAGTGGGAAAATTAACATGGTCTGTGTATTTATGTCTACACTATCTCAGATTAAAACCCAAATGGAAGAGGAAGTGCCTGAATCATTCACAATGCCTGAGAAGTACTGGACACCTTTTCAAAGGAAAATGGTCAAGTTAGAGTCCTGGTCATACCAATAGCGCATTTGTCAAGCAGATGGAGTACAAATAGTTCCTTGTAATATATCCAAAATGAGACAGCTTCTGTCATACAGAAAATGTACCTTCATGTTATATGACTGCAATAGACATTCATATTCATATCCTCTGGACTGATATGAGCGTATCTGGAGGGGAAGGTGCATTGGAATAACATAACAGATGCACTTCAAAATTGGTTTTGTGGATGTACTTTGTGTCAAGGAAAGAGGTGGGACTACAAGTTCACTCTTTTTTCTCATGTTGACGTTTGGTTGTTTGCAGACAACTATCCCATTTTCTAGATTTTCTGACTCCAGCCCCTAATTCCATCTGTGCATTGAATAGGTAATCATAATATTCCCAACACTGTGATTGGACAGGGTCCAGACACTTCCATCTTATATCAGTAGTGTAATGGTTTTGGTAACTTATTGCTGTACAGGCATTCACTTCAGCAACATTTGTTACCATGAGACAGTGAAATGGAAGCTAAATTTAATATACCTGAAAGATATACTTCTATTATTAACATTTAAATATTGGCTTCCAAGAGGTAAGGAAAAAACCCCAACAAATAATTGTTCAGATGAGACTTTGAGAAACATAGGTATAAATTTTGTTACCACTAATTAATTTTAGGGCACTCTACACACACATAGCTGTGAAAAGTTCAAGTTCACCTTCAAGTTTACATTTATTGCAGAAAAAAAAAAACAAGCAGATAAATAGAAAGAAAATTACTCCATTGCAAGTTGTCAATCAGATCAAAACTTGATAGTGATATGTTAGTCCATCTAAAAAGAAAAATCAGAAAGAATTTATGCATATAACATATAAGCAAGTTGCCTAGGACTAACTGGAGTGTCTCTACAGCACCTGAATTGAAGCATTTCAGCTTGTGCTGCCAAGTTTATTCTTATCACTGCTACCATTTTTAAAGCAATGAAGAAACTCATTTTTAATCTGTTTGACAGGAAAAATTACTATAACAGAGTAGCTGGTCAAATGTAGTTCAACATGAAGCTTACACTTTAGCTGATTTGTCAATAATTAAGAAATTACTGACTAGTATAACATGTAACGTGGGCTGGCTGGATCCCCTGAGTACCTGGTTCCAAAAAAAACAACCAACCAACCAAACAAAAAAAAACAAACAGTTTTTTTCATATCCATCTTACTTTTGACAACCTAGCTGGAGATTAATGAAAGGTTCACACAGAAATAGAGTCTATGATTGCAAGCAACAAAACACAGAGCAGCAATTATGGAATAGATCAACCAACTTTTGTAATAGCAACCATGTTTCACATGATCTTCCTCGCTTAAAGACCCATAGCAGTTTCTAAAAAAACAGAGTAGATTACTTATTAGGCTTGGCTATGCCATGGTCTCAATTCCTTTCAAGTCACTTGATTCTTTTCATTCATTTCCATGGGATTTAAATGGTATCTTTAATAATAGAGGTGGCTAATGTGATCACCTTTGTGGTCACTGATTTGTATTCTTCCTCAGCTAGTAGTGACAAATGCTTTCATAATTAAATTGACTGGAATGTCAGAAGCAACATTAATAAACTAGGATGACGTGAGAAACCAGGCAAAGACTTCTCAACCACTTTCTGATTTCTTCAACTGCTGCAGGTTTTTTTTCTCCTACTTTTCCCTGTTTATCTCGCAGTCTTCACCCAGTGAATGCTCCTGCTCCTACTCCTCACCTCCTCATACATGTAAACTCATGTCACCCCTTAGGAAAGCACTACTTTCACCTTAGCAGTGAGTCAAGGTACCACAGACTTGAAAACCAACAAATTAGTCTTGTTTGTAAGCACAGCTTTCAGAGGCACTCTGATTTCAGAGTTGTCTGTTATATGGGAGACAAGCGCAATCCTTCCTTTCAGTTTAGTTTTTTTCCTTCTCAGGTTGCTAGATTTAGTGAAACCCAGACCAAAGCTCCTCGGTATGCAGAGAAGGGAGACGTCAGAATTTCTAGGAAGTATTCCCAAACTCTGATGCTGTTTTCCTCTTTCTCTCCTAAAGTAAAAAGGGTAATGAACTGTCTTTAAAAGTATGCTTGTCCAGCTTCCACTGCTGGTGCCGAATCAAAGATTGATACTTTCAAAGCGGGAGAGCTCATTTTTCTTTTCTTGCTTTATCTTTTCCTTTCTCTTTTTCTTTTTTTTTTTTAACTCTTCAGTTACTTAATATCATCTTAGAAGACTTTTTTAATTTATCTTACACTATAATTTTACTACTTTTTTGTTTATGGCATTTCAACAGACTTTCTTTTCCAATTTCTAATATGGCCTCAGATCACAGAATCTCAGCAGAAGAGTTTTTTTGTCAAATATTTCATAGTTTGAAAGTCCAGGAATGTAAAACTATCTATGATTTCAGACTGAGTTCCATTTGGCTGAGAAAATATTGAAAGCTTTGCTTCTGAATATTTTTGTTTAAATTACTTCTTTTAACACCTGCAATTTTCTTAGAACTTGTAAAGATCATAGAATTTCCAACTATAAAATATAAAATTTTAAAATTTATGATTCCATTTACAGAATTTATGATCTTTTTTTACTGTTCTTTGCCAAATCAAACCCAAAATGATACACTTTGATTATCAATACTTCTCTCTCCTCCACTTCCTTATTAAAGTTTTTTCCTAAACAGATCAATATTTCACGCTTTGTATTTTCCACTTTGTGGTACATTCACTCATGCATCTGATCACTTCCTTTGTGCATTACAAGCCACTCTGTACATATACAACTGAATATTGTGGTTTGTAAACTCATTTGCTCCCTCAATGTCATTGAAGACATAGAAAATCTAAATATCCAAGAAGCATCTAGACTTCTAAACATAGATAGATATCTTAATATTAAACTTTATCTCAACCGAGGGACTTTGCAGAGGTGTTTAATGTTGTTTGAGCTACCAGTTGGGCCGTTATTACAGACACCCACCACAGTTAGTAAATATGACACAGGAATCATACGGGAATATTTTCAACTGGAGCAGCACCTCCGGCAGCTGGAGGTCATGCAGTAAACCCAGAGCATATCAGGGATAACAGGGCATGCATATGCATGGACTTGAATCAAATCCCTTGTCAATACCATCACTTGGGCCAATTCAGTTGCCTAAACTTGTGCCTCTGGCCATTTAAAAGTGTCTAAGGTACGTCACCTGACTTCCATCCGCCAGCATGGAAAAATACAGATGTCCATAGGTATTCAGTATTTTTTATCCTCATAACTGAGAAGTAGCCCATTCCTCTGACATGTGGCAAAGCAAAAAAATAGAAGACTTCACATGGGCAACTATTGTTTCAAAAGTGGACTCGCATAAGGTGACACATTTTTCTTTTACTGTGAATATTGGCTAAATAACATAAAAATACAAAATCTTCCTGAAAGATTAAAGCAGCCTTCGTTTTCTTTATTTAAAGAGTCTGCTAACAATACAACATCAATCTTGAGAACTCAGAGCCCCATTGTGGTTATTAGCTGACACTTCTTTGTTCAGGACTTGTACAGACTGCATCCTTTCTACCATTGTATGCACTGGGTAGGACAAGACATTGATTGCATATGTGTTTAGCAACTACTCCCTATCTAGCAATGCTTTGTAATTTCTCAGTCCTTACACTGAAATTATTGTTTCATTTTCAGATCCTTGCATACAGTATCAATTTATGGTCATAGTAAAATGGTCTGAATTTATATCCAGAGGAGATAAGGAAAACTGAAAAGTGTTACCCTCCATGGAAGGGTCTGAGGTATTTTTTTGGATAGCATAGATGTTTCCATTATAAACCATTAACATCTGCAAAGTGGGTTTTCAGCTGCGAGGGGCATATACATTCTGTCTGCTGAGGTCCTAATTTCATTTGTGTACACACAACAATTTAATGTCTGCGTGTATGCATGTGTACTTACGTATTTACGCCTCTGAGTATATATCCAAACATATATTTGGATGTTTGAAAAGCAGCAAATAACTGTAGATATAAATACAAACACAGTGAATCTAGTATTTGATCATAAAATACTCATTAGCAACTCATGAACACCATTAGCAACTGCCTGAGATGTCAGTTTTTATTGTAATAAGTAATATTATGTTTTTCCACACAGTTCAAGAAAAAAGCCTTAAATTGTGCACCCCAGTATTTTAGATGTCATAACATTAAGAAAAAACTTCCCAAACTGAAACCAGAAAATCAACCAAAAGACCAGGACAATTTCTTTTTAAAGTTAACGTATTTTAATCTAATGTTGTGACTGCCTGAGGAAAGGGGGAATAGTTGACTAATGATTTTTAAGCCTTGGAGTTAATAATGCTGGCTATTGCTAGAGAGGAAATGACATCATTTACTGCATGACCAAATTACGGCAAAGCTGTGATACAACATAGTATTAATAATAGACTGAATTTTATTTCCCAGACCCATCAATAGGAGAAGAGGTCGTAATGCACAGAACAAATACTGACACCATGATTCAATGATGGAGGTCAAATTCCAAGGTACAGTGGGTAAGCCAGTTTTTGCAGAAATATACACGTGAGCAGAACCAGGACCAAATTTATATTTTCCACTAGGATAGTAGGCTATCCTAGTCTAGCAGCCAGACTCAGATTCAGCTGCTCACTGATTCCCCCTCCCTCAGCAGGGCAGCAGAGAATTAATAGGAAGAACAGAAACAAAAATGTTCATGGGTTGATTTGTTTGCCAATTACTGACATGGGCAAAAGAGACTTGATTTGGGGAAAATTAATACATTGACAAATAAAATAAATAGTTATTGATTCAGGTAACAGGAAAAAAAAGAGGGAGATTGCAGATAGTAGTCACTTCTTTCTGCCACCACTTATTCATCACATTTTTCATCTGCTTCACTGTGGACTTTTCACAGTCTGTAGTGTATATCTGCTCAGGTGTGGGTCATTCCAAGGGCCACTGGGAATGCCTTCTCCTCCATAGAGTACCTGTTCCTCCTCCTCTGACCTTGGCCTTGGTATTCCCTCTGCTGTTTCTTACTTTTTTTGCTTCCTCCTACTCTGCCTGTGAAGAGAAATTGCCCTCACAGAGCGTCTTCCCCTGAAGCCCCTTATAGACAGCACTTCACCAACTGCAATCAATAAAGCATTTTTAAGGAACTATTCTTAATTAGATACCTCCTATAAATAATACATTGTTGACAGGCATTCTTTTTACTATGGCCTCTAAATTCTGCTTTTTTAATTTTTGACATTTGACAACTGTAATTTTTCTCATATACTATGAACCTGCTGAAATATTTATAAGTTCATGTTAAAATAACCAATCTAATTGTCTTTTAGTAATTGACAATTTACTGTGACAACAGAAATTTTGCAGATAAATAGACAGATACAGAAGAAAATCTGTTAGAGGAACTAAGGCACACTCTATGTTCTCTGTAAGATATTTTTTTGAGAAAATATGAGAGTATCACCATTGCACCAGTCTAAAACTAGTAATTTTTTTCTAGTGTGATGAAGGAAGTGGCTGCAGAGAGAAACTGCTGTCCACTAGCTGCAACCTCCCCAGTTTTGTTTCCCATTACCTGAATCAAGGATTAACATAATTTAACTAATTAATTTTTTTAAATCTAGTTTAAAGAGATAAGTCTTTTTTATTCAGTATCCTGTGGGTACTGGCATAATTTTTTAATGTTGTAATTGAATATTCCTGTTGAAAATTATGATTGGTACCCCTATTCTGGCTCAGAAGAGAGAGAACTATTGAGTGCAAGCATTCTAGCAGGTCACAGTTTCTCCTCAAAAGTCATTACTGCAGGAGCACATCTCAGTACATTGGATAGTGCTTGTTTTATCATATGTAAAATAGTTATCAGCAAATCAGGAAAACAAGATTTATTATTAGCTGCTTTTGTGGTGCACCTAAAATTATGGTGTATGAATACTTCTCTTGACCATTAAAAATTACATAACAACTATAGGGAGAAAAAGTCAATATGTAATTATACTTTCTAGAAAATATTTTCATAAGTGCATAAAATTGAGAAGTAATTCTAATATAAAATGAAAGGGCACAGCTCTGGTGAATATCACAATCATCATAATAAGACATCCTCATAACTAGGGGATTTTAGTCTACCAAATAAATGCAAAATATTAGCACAGAAGCTATTGCTACCTGGTTTTTGTTTCTAATTTTTTGGGTTATATAGACCACAACATGTATATGTGTATTACAGAAGCTGGTCCTTCCCACATAAATTGTAGTATACTTTTCTTCAGTCAGAAGCAGACTGGGCTTACCTGTCTAATGGTGACAATAACTGGCATAAAGGTAACTAACTTACAAAAATTTTCTAATCCTTTTACTTCTAAACTTAGCTTTGATGTCTTCTCACTATGACTGATAAACTCTTGGAAAAGTGGAGGATTTTTTTGAATAAAAGATTCTCAGTAAATTGGTACAGACGGCTCTATCAGAACCTAATTACGACTGTGGAGCCAGAAAATAAATTGCATTTCCTATACATTATTAATGCCCTTCGAATCCTCATTTGTCATGTTCAAGGTTATGTAGAGGTGACATTCAAAGAACTCAAACTTTATGTTAACTCCTTTTGACAACCAAGTCCTTTTTTAATTTAAATTATCAATGATGAAAATTAAGCACCATAAGAAATAATTTCCTTAGTAGACTTTCACTTATAGAATAGTTAAAAAAATGAGTATATAAAGAAATAATTTGTTTTGCAGGACCAAACAATGTTTACTATATGCACATGTAAGCAGTTAGGCACATTAAGACCTGTAGGCCTGTAGTCATGGAGGCCTATGACTAGAAGGTGTCACAAAATATTATTAGTAAATAAACATTGATTTTGAACACTTTTAATAGAAGAAAACACAATTCAAGTGGTAATTATAAAATACATGTGCAATTTTTGTCACTAGAGGTACAGGGGACATTTTATAAAATGTCAGATTGTACCCACTTATTTATTCTGAGTACTCCTAAAGAACTAAGATTAGCTTTGTATGATTAAAATAAGTCTTAGGCTTTTGGTATTCTGACACTCCAAAAGTAACTTTGAATACAGAAGTGAAATGAAATAATGTGTATCCAACTTCAACTTAGTTTGCTGTTGCATCAAATAACATTGGAGAAGTCTGTGATGTTTGAGTTTTCGGTATTTCAGTTCAGGAAGGTATTCTGCTTTATTTCAACTTAAGTAAACACCAATTCCTAATGGAAAAAGTGAGTATTCACAGTTATCTGTGATGAAAGACAAAAAAAATTTATTATGGATGCCGTAGATATCTAAAACATCTGAAAAGTGTAAAGCTTCTTCCATTCTATCCACCACTGTTTATACTTGCTGAAGCTATGAACCACTTGTTAGAAGAAAAACTATGTAGTAAATTAGATACTGGCCTGTAGTTATTGGTCACTTACCACAGAGTTATCCCAGGAACAGCTCCTTAAACTTAATAGTACCTTATCACGCTGAACCATCTTATTGTACTTTACAATATTACATTAAAATTGAAGGCTAATCCATTTTACAGCTTTACTGTTCAGATAAAATGAGATAAAATCCAAGGGCCAAAATTCAACATGCGTGGAACTTCTATCATCTCTGTACAGTTACATAGATGATTACTACTCCACTGAAACCCAATAGGTCTTATATTTATATCTAAAAAAGGCAAATGTAAGCAAGGGCAAATTTAAAATAAAAAAAAGCATTTATTGGTCTGTATTTTTCAGTAATCTCTTTCGTATTGTTTCAGATACTTGGATTTGAGTAAGACCTTATTATTATCAGTATTCTCTCATATCACGATTCTCCATCTTCTTGATCTTCCTGGGAAGCTGTTACTCTTCCAGTGCATGCGTGTGTGTTCTAAGAAGACAGTATGTCAACATATTTTGCTAATCTAAATATGATGGGAAATAAAAAACATACATACAACTTCCTCAGGATATTGAGGAGGAGTTTGCTAAGAAGAATTAAACCTCTGTTTAACAAACAAAATATCTTGAACAGTTAGGAAACATGAATCTGAATCAAAACATATGTTTGTTCAAAACATATGTCTTTCTTTCACAAACATATGTAGAACAGTCGGGAAAACTTTGTTTAAATAAAGATACTTTGATTCTCATGTAAGGAATAAAAATTAGATAAAATAAAAATGAGTCTTCATATCAAGTAACAACACTTATAAGAAAGTGTACCGATATGGGCAGAAAAGTGACTTACAAAGATGCATGTGACCACAGAACTAGAAATAAATTTGATACCAAAAAATACAGGAGCCGAAGACATTTAATCTAACACAAAGAACTAATTGCAGTCTAAATTTTAGGTGTTCAAAGAAGTATTGAAATATACATTGACTTGGGACACATGACTATTAAATGACTCTGGAGGAATGTGGAGTACATCTGTGTGGACACCAAAAGCTCTGTCCCTAAGTTTAGTAGTTGTTTGACATGACTTTTTGGAAGTAAGTGAGTATATTCCTGTATCTTTTACAGACTTGGATTATGGTTCTTGTAATTCAATATCTGCTTAGAGCACTTGCAAAATGAAGCTTCATTGTTAGTGATAATACTTAAATAGATATTTTGCAGCTTTTTTTTTTTAGTGGTCATTTTAGTATACTATCTTTTGTTTTTTTATTTCTTGACACTACCACAATGTAATTGATTGCTTGTTACATGACATCCTTTTTTTTTCTCTCTTTAGTCTCCATGAACTAGAAATACAAAGATTTACTCCTCTTCATCAATAAAACCAAACATTTGTCATTTTACAAAGAACCACTTTTGGAATGTTTTAAAGATACTTTCCAAGTAATTACATGTTCACTTCCATTGCAAAAGTTCTCACATTCTTTTTCTCATGGATATTTTCAAGTTTTGCTTCTTTGTACGATCTTGAGAAAAAAATCTCCTGCCTTGCTATCTATAAAAGAACACAAAAGAAATACAACCTGCAAATTACATACATAGATTTTATTCAACATGTAATTCACAAAAGTGAATTTTACATATGCCACATGAATTGTGTACCTAATCTTTTAGTTACAACTTAACTAATGAATGTCTATTATAATTTTTAATTTTTCCCCATAGATTGTTCATATGTCTAATGAAAGTGATCGTCCTTCCTTGAATTCCTGATGTCATCTGGACAATAAGGTCCCTAGAACTTCATAAACATTCTGCATGAATGACCACATATAGCCATACGGAAAGACATTTTCATTCATTTGACTTCTGATTTGATTGGTTTATATACTAAAGAAGATAAAATTCCCTGGTTTTTAATCTTTTCCTCCATCACATTAGATTTGTGTATAAGCAGCTAAAAGCTCCATTGTTTCTAATACTGTCCATTTAGAGCAGATATTCCCACTGACTATTACTGCATTCCAAGCACTTTATAAATAACTGTGTTTTTGGTTTATTAACCCCCACAGATGCTTGTATGCAGGTTTGCAGGCTGAAGTTACTTTATTTCTAGTCTGCAATTAACTTCTTGATTTTTTAGATGTTTGTGTATTGCTCATTTCTCACTGTTTTTTTTGCATCAGTTCTTAATTTAGTATAATCTGAAAATGTAATTAATACACTGTTTGCTTTTTCTTTTTCAGTTCATTAATAAAAGTAGTAACGATTTTTCATTCCACTCAGGTATAAATAACTGAAGCAATCAATATTGAAATTACATTGAAATTTAGAATCCTTATTGTAAAGATTCATCTGAAGCTCTAAGTATTTGAGGTGAAAAAAAATATTTAACAAACTGTAATTAACTAAACAGTATATTTGGAATATAAAATGATGTGATAGGTCTGACAATTTTTAAAGGAAATGTAACTGTTTCTTTTAATTTCAAATCTCAAACAGTGATTAAATCTCATACATTGCTATACATTTTTGCATGCCCCTACAGATTGCTAATCATCTTAGCTCAACACTGAAGGAAAGGAGTACAAGATGAGAGTATAAATTAGTTGTTACAAATAAGATTAAGTTGTTTAATATTTGTAAATTGGTTCCTTCAACTCCTGGTCAACCAAGAGTCAGGCACAGTGCCATTGCAGTCTCTAAAGCACTTCATTCCAAGACCTACAGTGAGAGCCTTTATTGGCTTGACACATCAGTGATGTGTTATTTGTGGAGTCAACATAGCACCAGTCTTCCTGATAGTGTCCATTTCTTCACTTGGAATTACTTTTGAAGATTCATACCCTCTGATATATTCCTTCCCGAAAGCTTTCATGCATTTCCTTTTTATTTTTCCTCTTTTTTTTCATAACTCAAAGTCTATGAGGACATTCCCCTGAAAATGTACTCTTAATGATTAACAGTAAAATCTACTGTTATCAATGCCACCAAAAAAAAAAAAAAAAATTTTGCTTTTGTCTCCACTTTTTGTCCCTCTCGGAGGGGTCTCCAAGGAGTTTGGGGGGTTTTGGTTTCAGTCCTTACCCCAGTCTCTGTAGAGCCTAATCTTGCTCTCTCTGCTGCTGGCTCTCTTTCTCTCAGACAACTCTGTGTCTTCCTTGGCTGCATGCTGTTTGCTGCTCCTTATCTCTTCTGGCTCTCTGCCACTTTCTCTGGCCAGTGTTGTTTTTACTGCCCCTTCTGCTGCTCACAGTGGAGAAAAAAAACTTCCAGCTTCTCAGTCACAG
Source organism: Manacus candei (assembly GCF_025592945.1). Lineage (NCBI taxonomy): Eukaryota > Metazoa > Chordata > Aves > Passeriformes > Pipridae > Manacus > Manacus candei. The sequence continues at coordinate 28,337,721 of NW_026138059.1, read as the reverse complement.
ACCTCAGTCCAGTTTAACACTGTTCCAAGTCCCTGCAGCCCCCCAGCGGGGGTTCCTACCCTTTCTCCTCGTGGCCTTACAACATGGCTACTTCTCCAACAACCACTACCACTATCTTCTCTCCCCGTCTACTTGTGATATGTTTATATTTTGCAGAAGCGCTCATTGGGTAAAACCTCAAGGGTCACCACCCCCTGGGGTTTTACCATTCTATAACTTCAGTGGGAAAACTGTTTCCCCCACCACAACTTGTCAAGGAATTGCTCTTGTCTGCTCCAGCTTCCAATGAACTCCCTCCTTCTTGTTTTAAATTGGGATCTGACTAACTTGGTAGTCTGAGCTTTCTAATACCTGTAACATAAGATGCAGTGAACAGTTAATACCTGTGAACAATCTTGACACCATTCACAAATATCTTTCTTTAGTTGCCACTTTTCCACACTCGAGAACTCTGGACTATTTGTATTCTTCTTCGTATGGATGCCACTCCATACTGTCAAACTTCCTTGCCGGTTCTGATTTTTTTTTAAACTCTATACAATATTTTGTGGCGACAGATCCAAAACCAAAGACAGTATTCAAGACATGGTTGAATCATATATTTATTCTGTGAAAGAAATATTTTTGTCTGTAATCCCAACATCTGGTTAGCTTTTCTTCTTGCTGCTGAATTCTGAGCTTCGCAGAATTGTCAGAACCCAAGATCCTGTTCCTGATAGGGAATAGTCAATTCAGAAGTAATTTTCTTAAATTTTGATTTCTCTTGTACATATTTGTGTACTGTGTTTCTGTATACGTACACATGAATGTATGTCAATCACTTCACATTTATCTACATTGAGTTTAATCTGAAATTTTATTTCCAATTTTCTCCTTCTGAACCTCCCTTGTGAAATAAATGTGGTATCCTATAGTTTATAGAGTTATACAGTTTCCTTATCTACCCCAGGTTTTGGCAAGCAACTAGAAAGTAATGGACAAGTTAATTTTGAGTAAAAATGAATAAATGTTTTAATCTCTACCTTCTGCCCCAGGACATGTTCACTATGTCTCCATCCTCGACTGAATCAAATCCTACATTAAGCGTTCAGTGAAAGCATTGTTAAAGTCTGCAGTGTCACCTAGTTTTTTTTTTTCCATTGACATTATTTGCCATTAATTAATGTCATAAGCAAACTCCTTAAAGTAAATATGTTAGTATTTAATGTAAACACTTAAAAAGACTAACAAGCTTTCAGGAATGGTCAGGATAAACACATTGCCTTCCGTAAAGTAGTTTTTAGGTAGATACTGCCAACTGCACAATTCTCGTACTAAGTTTGTGTCATTGCATCAGATTTTTAGATATTTACATTGCCAAAACCACACACACATATTCTGAACAATATTCTGAAAACAAACAGGGAAAATATTCTCACACAGAAATTTTCTAGAGCATTGTCTCTTTATGAATCCAGGTACTATCTGAAGAATTTCAAACTAGGCCAGTACAGTCAGTTCCAGTGCAGAGCTCTTTAGCTTACACTTTGAAAGGATATGAAACCAGCTGGGTGTGTTCTTGTGCTCATCTCCAGGATGCTTACTGAATGTCATCTGTCATATAATGGATGTATTTTGGGGTTAGATAGTGAGAGAGAATGCAGCCTTGTCTGAGGTCTTTGTAACAGAGAAACATGGACCCTGGGGTGTCCATATGCCATAGATTTTCTCTGTGTCTGTTCCACTGACAACATAACCAAAAAAGCAGATAATAATGACTGAGTGATATCAGATTTTGTCCTAAGATACTGGTACTGACCTAGTTCCAAAAAGGAAATAACAATTTTCCTATAAGGAATGACACAAAATTGAAAACATATCTATATTATATTTTGATTTTATATACCAAATGTCAACATATTATTTAATTCTATTAAATAAGTGTAACAAACACTGAATAGATTATTAAATTAATAAATAATGCAGTAGGTTTGGTAGCAATCATTTAGAAATAGAATATTCAGAAATAATTCAGTGTGCTTTTAAATATTTGTTCTTTGAGGGATACATTTTTAGGATAAAATTTAGGATACATATTGAAATATTTTCAGTAATGTTTCTGTCCTTGACTTTAGGACATATTCCAGTCTACATCACAAAACAGGTGAAAAACCTATAGTACAGTCCAGTTAAAATTCACTTTTCTCAGTTTCAAGGACACCCCCAAGCTTTAGCACTATTCCGTAGTAGAAGGAGATCCTTCTCTATTTGGATTCTGCTGAAGATATTTTGGTGACTAAATTTTAATGATCTATTCTCTCTTCTCCTCATAGTTTTTGGTGATAAATCATTGCTACTGAATTTTCTGTTGTGCATTGTTTAGTACAAGATAATATTGTTCACACAGCCTGTCCTCATTACTTGAAAAGCAGGAATCTTTGAAGTTGTGCATTATTCACCTTTTACTATAATTCATTTCCTCATACAACTACAGTGTTTGATACTAATTTAATTTGGCACAGTATGTTGTCATGCAATGTTTAGCCTGTATGAATATTCAAGAAACATAAAAGAGACTCACAGTGACATGGAGATGACTTACAAAACAAAGAATATCAAAGAAGTACTTGAAGAATTGTTTTGCTATTGTACTCAGCCTTCTTTCTTCTCAGCTGGAAGATGATATGCAGTTATAATGCCTTCTCTCTTTTATATGTTCCTTACTTTCTTAGGCAGAGGGAGCATGGCTGTGGAACTCAGATCCTTCTGATTATCTGCTAATGACATGCTAATTTACTGGTTTTTTCATACATATGCACATGTAAAGACAGAGACACACATATACATATACACCTGTATTTCAGGCTTGAGCAGTCAGCAAAATTTAGCATGCTTCAAGAGTTTTTAAGGACGTTAGAATGGTATCTCACCATCAAACATTAACATGGATAAATACCCAGAAAATTAAAAAAGACCTACCAATACTGACAGAAAGGGAGGACTGGCAGTACTATGATGTAAGGCAGTAATTTCATCTATCCTTTCTCTGCTTGACTTTTCTTGTTTTCCAAAATTGTTTATCTGGGTTAAGACCATTGACTTCTAATTTAAAGATCTACATTTCACTAAATATGCTGATCTTTTCAGTTTGCCCCAGAAAGTTTTCCTTCTGAAACAGTTCAAAGAAATGTTCTTGGTTTCATTTCAATATATTTGTGGGATGAAGAGCAGACTGAAGTGGGCCATCATGTCGGACACATATGCATAGGACATTGGTAGTTATCACAAAATCTAGCTGTTTCTTAAAACAATGAACAATGAGGGTACATGAGGAAAGAAAATGTGATAACAAAGCAAGAGACAAAAAAATCAATCATTTCTGAAAAGTATTACTGGTCTTGATTCCCGTGTTGTATTTATTGGTCAGATTGTTCTTCATTTGCTTAAATGGAAGTGAAGCATCTAAATAACTTCTCCATGAGATTTTCAGACTACCTCTTACTTTATAACTCTTGCAGTAGAATCTATTTCAATTATAGTATTGCTTTTATTACTTGGCTATGTATGTGACTCCTGTTACAGTGAACATTAGTTAAATTAAGTGCCTTTTATGTAATATCTTATACGTATTGGATTTTTTTGCTTCTGGTGAGTTTTATAGCTTCTATGGATTGTCATATTATAATATACATTAAACTGGATAGAAAAGATAGAATTTATGATTATCAGTCTAAGTGGCTTGAATGACTCAATCACCATTTTTTCTCAGTGATTTCCATCTGTTAAGAGGGAGGTTTATAAAAAAATGAATTATTTGAGTGATATTGAGAAGCATGAAGAATAATTAATTATATGAGGGGTTTTTCTTCTTTCAACTTCATTATTGTGAAATTTTCATTGACTTTTCTTGCCATATGTAACCCACTGCTGGATTGATAGGACTATGTGTGACAAAACAGCTAAAGAAGGTATTATCCAATTTTTCTGTGAACGCTTTGGCCCTGCACAGAGGTAAATCTAAAGATTATCTTGGAGTAATTTAGAAACCTGTAGAAATTGATTTATCTCCCAGAAAGATAAGAGGTCATGGGAAGATTTCAAACATGTTCTGTTCCATTCCAGCAAAGATCAAGACATCTGAGAAGAGCCTCACATAAACTATTTTCTACCTCTGCTATCCATAGCAGAATAAAAACCGATATCTTATCTCCTTGTTCAGGATATCAGTAGACTTAATTTTTCAGTTAAACAAATACAGATGTCAATTTAATGGTGTAAAATAAACACAACATAAGCCACCTTAATATGCTGCTACCATAACAAATACATTAGTGTTAGAGCTCATAAAAAGTATTAACTTGAAGGGGAAAGAATTTTTCCCCTTCAAGAAAGTGAAATATGGTAGTCCAAAAAGTAAAATTTGCAGAATCTGATGCAAGAGTCTGTCATAAAAAACATTTCTTTCTTGTCCCCTCATGTCCTCTGCCTGATTCTGAGAAATATGAAGTGTACTTAAATCCCTGAAATACTTATAGTGCCCTGATTCTCCTAGACAAAAAGGGTGGTACGAGATTATCTAACAGATGAGATCTTATAGATTATATAATAAACCCCGTTAAATACTGACTTTACAGCATTTAAGTGATTGTAGCACTGACTAAATTTTTTTTTGTTCCTGGTTACAAATAAAATTCGTCTTAAAATTCAGTCTTAATATGTGCTTCTCAAGAGCAAGTAAGACCCTAAAAAAACAGCTTGGTGTTTTGTTTGTTCACTTTCTAACTTTCTTGTTTATGATCAACTTTCAAAGAAATATTTCTTAAATTATACAACCTTGAGCTAATACATAGTCTTTGTGCCCAAAAATAAATAATCGCATTCTATATTTTACAATTCTGATCTCCTAAATTACTGAATACATGCAACTCCCAGGTATTCAATATGAATAATTCAATTTTTACCTTCTGTCCTGTGAATCATCATGACAAAGAACAACCTCAAGTATTCACTGGCTGACAGGTAGCTATTAGGGAATGGTAAATCTCATTAATTTTGATCATGAAATTATTGAGTACTAACGTGCTAACAAAGCAAAACAAGATACCTGTTGTTTTGATGTTGATTTGCTATGTGTGTCTTATTGGATTTTTTTTAGTTTCAATCAAAACAACAATTCTTTTACCTTTATGATATCTGAAAAAAGATTTTTATATGCTTTAATTTTTCTACTATATTTTGAGGTTTATTCTAGAGAAAAAAAAAAGGTAAAATTATAATCCCTTTGCCTTATTTTAGTTTCCTGCGCATATTGCTGAGAATCTTTACATTTTTACCCACCTGTGATGTCCTAAATACCCTTACAAATATATAATTTTGTGTGTGTTAGTGAAAGTCTAACACTATTCCAGTGCACTCTGTAAACCCCTCCACATCCCAATGTTCTCTGTTTTTATTCTCTGCTAACTATCTCAGTCTCTATCCTTTGTGATCTGCCCTCTCTATTGTTCTTAATAGCATGTTTAATTCAGTGTTCAAGACTGAGTATTTATTCCATCTTGTCCAGTCTTTTACATTTGTTTTCTTCAATGGGTGTTTTGGGTTTTTTTTAAATCATAAAGACATAGATTGGAACTCTATGTACATTTGATGTAAGTAAGTACAGTTTTAGCTCACCTAATTATTCTTTGGAATATATGAAAAAAAGTTTAGTGTTTGGCATATTTTAGGAGAGCACTTTGTAGCTAAAATATACTCGGAAGATTGCTGTTTAAATGACAAGATAACTGCTTATTAAATGATGCATTTATTTTAAGACCAGAAGATCAGCAACTTTTTTTTTTTTTCCATTTCTCTGGAAACTTAAAGTGGTAGCTTTCTCCTTCCAGAATTCAAGCCATTTTTTCCTGTGGAATCAATATGGGCAAAGTAACATTTTCCAGATTAAAGACTCACTGTTGGTTTAGTGAAAATTTTATTTCTTTGCTTGAGTGATTTCTCTGACCTTTTTTCTATTTCATTTTTTATTTATATAGAATAATATATTTGTTATTTCTCAATTTAAATTGCTTTTTATCCATGCAGGACAAATTAAAATGGAACTCTTACGAGAATCATATAATCTTGATTACCATACTAAAATAGAGGCAGATTCCATCACTATTGCTCACTGACCTGTGTCTATGAGGTCTTATTTCAAATGCCAGCTCTGGAAGTGACTTTAGGCTACTTACTCAGCCTTTGTGTACTTGACGTTCTTCCTCTGAAAAATATTTATAATCTTTTTTGGAGCTTTACAAACAATCTGGTTTAGTCTGTAAACACAAATCAACTCAAAACTATGTTTATCAATGCCATCATGCAACATGAAGTTCTCACGTAATCATATAATTATTTCTATTGTAAATTTTCATAAAAAGTGGATGAAAGTGAAACACAATTGTAAGAGTTCTACTGTTAAGGTGTAGGTCCTGAAAGACTGTGAAGCTTACCATGAGTACTAGGGTGTGCCTGGGTTCTTTTTCATCTTTGGCATCATGACCCATGGCAACCTTTCTGTGTCATTGAGCAAAGGTCTGAGCAAAGAGCAAAAGTAGAAAAACAAACAGAAAAAAATCCTAACCAACAGAGAAGACTAATGTGAAGGATCTCCCTGTCTACTCCATTCACAGTTTTACTTCTTCCTGGCTGCTCTTAATCCCTTTCCTTTTACTTCAAACAGTACACTGTATTTCACTCAGGATTCAAGTCTGTTACTATTTGTAAAGGGCCATAAATGTCATAAATGAGTGCCATTTACCCAGGGAAAGCTATGTTTTTCCCTTTTGTATATCCAGCATATAAGAAGGTTTGATCCATGGTTTTCTAGGCATGTATCAAGAAAGAGCCCTGCCTAGACATGAAACATAAAGATTGGGCTAAGGAAAAACAAAAATCAGACATAAAAGAAAAAAGAGAGAGAGAGAAAGTAACTTTCCAGTAGGTTTTACTCTATTACTTAGTATACTTTATTTCTTCAGTTACCTCCTTCTTTTTAATTAATTCAGAATGAGAATTCTGAATGGGGGTACTTTTTAGACATCATTGACAACAATTGAGAAAGGACAATAGCAAGGCGGTAGAAGATGATGCTTCAGTAGAGAAGCCTTACTGAACAGGTTGAAAACACAGTATGACTGAGGAAGTTGAATGATTCACATTTGCAGAATTAAGGAAACTTCTCTTCTGATACTTCCGTCCCTTGATGTCTACTATGTATTTCCTACACTTTCTTGTCTTCCTCCTATTCTTCTCCTTCCTGCCACAAATCCATTTAAATGACACCTTTCCCCAGAATGATGCCTGTAGCTTTCACTGGGTCAATGAAATTCAATGAAACAATTCTTGTTGGATTATTTTTCTACCATTTTAACCACCTCAATTCACTACGAGTCAGCCAGACAGCTCAGTGGAAGCAATGGGACTATCCCATTCTGACAGGTATTCATCTGGCCCACTGGCTTCTGGATGAAGGTCCAAAGACAACCAAAAGATGTAGCCAAAGTAGGTCTCTGTACACCAAGAAATTTTTTGTATCAATCACGATGTAAATAATATTACTTTGTATTGATCATTTTATAAATAATATTATTGTCTTGAATATATTATACATACTAAAATATGTAACTAAAAGCAATAGTTAAACATTTTATAAATCTAGGATTGAACAGGACAGTGGAACTGGCTGAAACAGTTTTATGTAAGAATGTGTGATATGGGACCACTAAAGGGGTAAAAATGGCCAGATGTTGGTCAACTTAAGAGACAATCAAGCTGGCAAAGAATAAGATATAAGTAAAAGAGTGTAAACAGACAAGACCTCCCATCAAATGCACAGGAGACAGGCAAAGGTAAAAAAAAACAGATCAAGATCAAATAAGACCCTTTTGGGAGGGAGGTAAGAGCATAAGAGCAACAGGTATAACAAAGGAAAATCAAATGAGAGAAAGGAGAACCCACTACAGTTCTGACAGAAGAGCCTCAACTCAGCAACTAAAGATTATCAAGGGCACTTTCCATCTGTACCAACTATATAAAATCGGCCCAGTGGTACTGTATACCCACAGCTAATGTAGGACATAAATTTACAGACTAGGAGTTTTGTGTCTGCAGAGAAGGTCATTGATGATGGTAAGAGTTTATCATTAGCATGATGTATGAAGTTAATGAGTAAATTTAATGAAGTTTTTTTCCTCAAGTTGGTACCCTGCTTGTTGCATCAGTCATCTACATATTCTCATCACAGCAATCTGCAATGGCCTAATACACATATCTATATGTATACACACACATGGATGTGTATAAAAATGTTCAGTTACATCAAAGGACTCTGGAGAGCTTACCTCTAAGACAAATATCTCAAGTTAGCAATGTAATTTTTCGTTTGCTCTTTCAACTACAGAGCCATTCTGAGCAAATTCTCATTTCACTTCTTATTTTCACCTTCCTCTTTGGGATTTCAACTTATTGCTCCTTAGTTTACCAAATTATTTTAACTTAGTGATACTAAGGACTATGTGTATTCCAAACTTAACTATGTGGGCCAATAGAGAGTTGGTTGAATGCTTCACAAGATGTACATCTATTGATTCTGTATGCGTGTCTGTGTTTCTAAAAATATCAGCATCAAGGGAATTGTGAACAACTTAGACACCTTTTATCTCTTTGTTTATTTGTTGTTTGTTATTTTTGAAGATATATATGCACTCTTTGGCCATTAGGTTTTCATTCCATTCTTTAATGCAGCAGAGGGTAGCACTCATTAATCATATGCTAGGCTTGGGAACTATGGTTATAATTCTCAAGTTATGCAGTAGTAAACAGAAAATGTTATCTTTACCGTAGAAACAGATTTTGTCAGTCAATGTACATCTATCTTCATTGTTTTCCATTAAATATTACTCTCTGCTTTTGATCTGAGAGTTGCTGTTTCTATAGAAAATTAAAATATAGTTGTTGCAGTATCCAATATGGTAAACATCTAGTTAGTACCTAATATTTATGTTATGCAAATAAGAATGTTTAATATTTATTTGATTCCAACTATTGTTGGTCTTGTATTAGAAAGTAGAAGTAGAAAAACTTTATTTATATGTGTAAACTGTACATAAGAGGCCATGGTTTACACATCTTTCAAATGATAAAGTACTAACTCTGTATAAATAAGTATGGCCAAATATAGAAACTAGAGACTACTTTGTAAACCACATAGAGTGATCAGGCATTGCTAAGTAAAGATACGTTTTGATGCAAAGTAGATTTTTTTTTCCTAAAGATTGGTATGGACCATATTGCAGTCAGATTTGCATGCAAATACACATGCATTTGAACCAGGGAGTGATGCATAGAACCTCATAGCAATATTTATTAAAACTAATTGGTTTTGGCTGGGATAGAGTTAGTTTTCTTCCTAGTAGCAGATATGGTGGTATTAAAACATTAAAAGAGTCTCAATAGCACACTTGTTTTTACTTGTTGCTGAGCAGTGCTTACATGGTGTCAAGGTTTTTTTCTGTTTCTCACTCTGCCCCACCAGAGTGGGCTGTGGAAGGGCAAGAGCTGAGAGGGGACACAGTCAGGACAGCTGACTCCAAGTGACCAGTGGGATATCCCATACCATATGGGATTGTGCTCAGCAATCAAAACAGTTTTGTCAGGACTGTAGGAACAATCGAGGGAGATGATGAGCACTAACCAAGTAAGAAGGAGGTAGATTGGGCTAGCAAGCTGAATGTGCAAGTTTATGTGCTCAGAGTGCAACCCTTGAAAGTTTTCAGATGATACCAAATTAAGAGGAGATGCTGATGCACCAGAGGATTGTGCTGCCATTCGAAGGACTTTGACAAGCTGGAGAAACAGGACAACAGGACTCTTGCAAAGTTCAGCAAACAGAAAAGCAAAGTCTCGCACAGGCAGAAGTCTGCTGCCTGGACAATAGCTTGGCAAAACAGGACCTGGATGTCCTGGTGGAGAAACTGAACATGCTCCACCAGAGTGCCCTTGTATTAAACAGCATCTTGGGCTGCATTAGGAAGAGTATTGCCAGCAGGTCAGTTAGGGTACAAAGACAGAGTATAGACTTTCACTTAGGCAAGTGACAAGTAACAAGTGTGTTGATGGTAAGAAAGAGTTACCGATTACAAAATGTAATATTCCTTTATCATTTATTGTCACTGGAATTGGGTTCTGTTTACCTTAAAAAAATATAAGGTGTTTGAAAGGATAAATGATATGTTTATGTTTTCATCTTTTTTAGTGCTTTTGAACTTTTTAGGAAATAGGCATTAATTCTATGGAAGAAAGACCCCATCTTCAATAAATTTAAGAAAGAATCAGTGCTGCAAATTATAGGTTACTATCCACATTTCACTCTAGAAAGACCAGGGGTACCATAAAGAAGAACAATTCTGTAGAGATCTGAAGCAAAAGGATTAGGTGGCTTTAAAAGAATCAGTAATGGTCAATAAAAACAGTTGACTCAAAAGAATCTTCCCAAAGGAAGAAAATATAACCTGATTCACACAAAGCAAATGAGAGTGCAGTCAGACATACCTGCATGTTGCAATTTCCTCTCTTTCTTGAATTGCAGAGGTTATTCACTAGCATTAGATTGATATTACTATTCTGTCTACTCTTTCTGGTTCACAGCTAATACTTAGAAGATGGGGGAGTGGTAAATTTTTTTAGGTGATATTGAATTCAAGAAGCCTGTATTTTCTTTATAATTTCTTTATTAAAAACAAACAAACAAACACCCCCAAGAAACGCAACACAAAACTAAAACCAACCAAACAAATAAAAATCTTCCAACAAAACAAACCACAAACCAAAACCAAACATAAACATTTTCAAAAAGTTTCCTTATGTGCTGTGCAATTCCTTGTTGATATGACCAGACAGACACTCTATCTTGGAAAAGTTGTCAGGTCTTGTTTCAGTAAGATATATTATTTTTTATTATCTATAGAAATAACAGTCTGAAAGTTTTTAGTCCATTTGAAGCTCGAATACAAGTATGACACACAAACACATTAAAATGCTTGATGACCAGAGGAAAATCTAAATGACTCTAGAGGACAGTTTATAATTACCCCAAGCAAATATGTATCAAGTTTTATCTCATCATTTTGATCCCATTAATCTATGCAATATTGCATTTTATCCTTTTCTGAAAGTTTGTACAAAGCTCTTCCTCTCTCTTTATCTCAAAACTGATTTCTAGCTCTTTCCATATTTCTCCTTTTTCTACTTAGTTACATCTTTTTACCTGTTTGGTAAGCAACTCTGGAAGAACTGTATTTAGGGTGGTCACCTTATTAAATATAATGTTTGGTTTTTTTTTTTATGTCTTTATATACTACTCCCTCGAGTGAACTTTAGCCATCAATTATCTATTTTCCTGACTGTAGATGCAGTCATTGTATTCTCAGCACCTGCACACCACAGCTATATTCACTTATGTATAGAGGTCATGCTTACAACTTTTCCTTGAACAAAAATGTAACAATCCTAAAGATTTAAGAGCTAAATATACAAAGGTGTCTGAGACTCAGCAACAAGATCCTTTTATTATGTACTCTGCTACTCTGAAATCTGCATTGCTAATTGATGGACACAGGCAGAGTAACAATGAGGAAAACTTATAATCCTTCAGAAAGACTTTGAAAACAGAGTGTGTAGAGTATGGAGACATTTACTCCACAGAAAAAATAGATGGGAAATGAAACCCTGCTTACCTCTCTCAATGAAATAAGCATCCACCTTGAGGCTAGAGCTGTTCTTTCTGCTATAATCTCACTGCTATGAATACATTGTTGGAGATAAATATGTCAGCTCTTCTTATTTTCTGATTGCACACTTAATAGTCTAGTAACAAATGTAGTCAGATGAAACCCTAGAGGCGTAAATTCAAGTATTCCTATTTCTGGTTTGACATTATGAGTTTTACTTATATTTTTCACTGTCTTACAGGCATGGATTTAAAGATACTCAAAGTTCCATATCTGAATCTGTTCCATAGAAAGAATACCCTGTTTTGTATTCATGAAAGGACTGGTCTCTGTGTGTCCATATAAAGAAGCTTGATGGTCCAGCTTCAGTCATATATTTAACCAAAATTTTTGCCACTGATACTCAAATAATTTTCACAATGTCAAAGAGCAATTATAACAAGAATTTGAGTCACCATATGAGGAAGTTTTCTGCAGAACATGACAGACACTCCTGCAAAATCAAATCTCCCATCCCCAAATTTTCAATATTCCAATGACTCTGTAAGCATTATATTATTGTTGAGGGATTGTACATAAGAACAAGTTTGATAAGCATGGTTGAGAATATGCTATTCTATCTGCTCCTTCTGGTTCACAGATAATATTTAGAAGATGGGGGAGTGGTTATTTTGGGGAGTAGTTATTTTTTTTACTACAATCAGCATACTATTTTCACTCTACTATCATCATAAATGGGAAAGGGATTAAAGACATAAATGCCTCCAGCAGTTAAGCACCTGACATTCATGAAGAGCAGTAGGGATGCTGTGAACAGGAATTTAAATATCCAGGTGTTTTAGGTGCCAGCTCACTGAAAACAATGTACATTGAGATTTTAAATTTGGACATCAAAGATTGAAATTAGGCAATAAATTCCTTCAGAAAGCCTAGTCTTGAAATGACAAGCTCTTTATTTATTAAAGTGTTGACAAAATTCTGAAATCTTCTAAGCACACAGTTATGGTCTATATTTTTAAAAGTCTTTCCTTGGAGCTAGTGTTTATTTTTTACCATTCCTAACCAGCTACTAATTCATTAATATTTTTTAACGTTTGTAGGTTTTAAATTCTGTTAATTTGTCTTCTACAAGTTAATTTTTGTTAAAGATTCTAGTTGTCCAAAGCTGCTTGCATTTTTTACCTAAAGAGTGTATTTAACTTTTTAAAAGTTTTTAAAATAGTGCCTTGGTATGAGGAAAAGGACTTTATCCATTTCTCTAACAAAAATTTCCTCACTACCTTGAGCAAAGTGCTGCATGGCCTAGTTCCTCCATTTTTTAATTAGTATTCATTTCTCATTTCTTAAAAATTTTAATTTCCTAGTGTTCTTAGAGGATAATTTAAAAAAAAATTATAAAGGTTCAAAATAGTTTGGATTAATATCATCATATTCAAAGACTAATAATGGATATGACTAAGAAATTATTTTCCCTCTTTTATCAAGCTAAGGAGCCTGGAGCTATATCATTGAGTAACACCCTGACAAATATTATTGTCTGCAACTATATGTGTACCATGTTACATACCATTAATACTGAGTTTGAAAATGTAGGGATTTTTCTATCATGAAAAAATACACAGTTTTAAAGATAAACTTATAAACCAAAAACCTACACTTTGATTTTGATGAAAAGTTTGGCCTCCAGGTAGATCAACATGATCTATCAACAGTTTTCTTCACTTGTTGCTTTACAGTCCAATTGGATCTTTTCCTTCTTATTTGCTTCTTACTGATATTTTCTTTTTCTTTTGTTTTGTTCTACAACTTCAACTGGTGCATAAAAAACAGTTTAAGGAGTCTTTTTGTTTCAGAAGTGTTATGGTTTTAAGTTCCTTTGATGATGATATCCTTTTACATTTCTACAGTGATAATATTTCTAAATTTTTTTGCAACGAAATATTTTGCGTAGTCTTTCATCTCAATTTCCTTCATTAACATTTAAGCTACTGCTTTAGGCCACCTGTAACAGAACAAGAACAGTAAACACTGGGATGTGAACACCATTTGTTTTAATTATCCACATCAAATAATTCTATCCTTGTCTTTCAGAAGAAAACATGTTAGAGAAGCTTCTACACTTTCTTCTCCATTTCTCTATTGTCAGAGGTGTCATTGATACACATTTTAGAGATGTCTTTGGTGTTATGATTTGTAAAAGAGTTGAATTAAACAGCATTCTAATTCTGTCATTTTATTATTATTAAGGATGTATTTCCTGGAATCCTTTCATGTTAACAGTTCAGACCTCTTAGTTATTTAAACAAACAAAAAACCCAAACAACATATTAAAGCCCTTTCTGTCAGGAGTAAGTCTTGTATAGCCATGTTTGTATCAAAGACATTAGATTACTGTTTAAACACACCTTTGTTATCTGCTAGGTTTGACACATGTTCATTATTTCATGCTCTGTAAAAAGAACGTTATTTTTCAGTGATTGCTAAAGCTTTAATATTTATGACCTCTTTAGAGAGAAGAACTTACTTTCTCATTGCTAATCACTAAGCATTGGATTGAAGGGAAGAAAAGCAAAAAAAGGATTTAAGCACCTGATGTAGAGTTTCATTTGAATTAAGGATCTCAGATCCAATTCTATAACCCTGAAAATTCCTGTGTAGGTAATTTCAAAAACTTAAGACATTTGATCTCTTATGGGCTTTTGAAAATCTTTCATCATTTTTCATCTTTTTTTCCAGAAAGCTTTCTTAGTCTTACATGAGTACAAAGTCAGTCTCTTTTGATGGAATTAAACTGTTCAGTACCTATTTCTAACTCCAATGGAGGAAAAGCATTTTCTTTTTTAAATTTCATGATGATCTTGACCTAGCAAACACTAATACATCTGTGAGATCAATCTCAAAAAAACCACTGTTGATCAAAAACTAATCCCTTCTGTTCTTTTTTCTTTTTAACCCTTCTGGTCATCAACAGAAATACCCTCAGTTTAAGAATAATAGCTTTGGTTTAAGAAGAATGAGTTAAATTTCTTGGGATTCTATAAAAAAAAAAAATCAAGGTCCAGATCCCAAGGGATAAGAAGTCTAATTTATAGATTTATTCTTGCTCTGAAGAGGGACATGTGGTCTGCCTCACCCCTCTGTGCATCTGTACTGCCTACTTTCCACAGACAGAGTAGAGAGTCAAATGAGCATAAAGTGAGTTATTTTTGGATTAGCAGTAACTGGTAACCACATTGGTTTAACCCAAATTCTTTTCTACAAAGGCAATGTCCTCACCTTCTAACTTATCATCCTCAAAACCAGTCCAAAAACTCCAACATGACAAAAGAGCTTCAAGACTGCAAATGTGTCCATACAAGTATTTGGTCATCTGACTAACAGTAGAAATGTCTTGACTTCGACTATAAAATAGCTGAAGAGGAATACAAAATTTGAAATTCTTTCTCAAAAGAAATATGTTACAGAATGTTACATTTTAATATTTCTCTGCATATAACATTTTGGTTCTGAACCAAATACATACAAAGCAGGCGTTGCAGAGTTGTATTGCTACATATTTTAAGACATGAAACAGTGTAAAGCATGTAAAGCATAAAACACCCCTGCTCTAAGAATCAGACACCCTTCTTCATAAATAAAAGATATTTTATTCAAGCCATATTTTTCGCTTCCTATTTAACCTGTATGTAATTTTCTGGTCCTGGTAATGTCTCATTATAGCCACCCGGCTTTTTATAAAAAAATATTACAGTATGTATGTATCTTGTTATTATACTGTATTCGCCTTCTTTTATAACTAATCAAATCCAGAGTGAAAACTGATGGAATCATGAGAATTTTCTGTTAGTGGAATGTTCCCAGTGCTTTTCCAGGAGTATTCCTAGAAGATTAAAATCTCTTTACTTCTTCAAATGATGTTCCAATTCTTTTCTTTATTGACTTTTTTCTTAATAGAACAATACACGTTTTGAGAATTTGTCATCCAGAATGTTACGATAATTCATATTTGAAAAGTAACATGCAACATTATCAATATATAGAATCTTTATTTGCTTAAAACGCTTCTCAGGACTAACAAGTTAAACCAGCTTTTCTCATAATACCATCATACCTACAGCAGTTATTTCAAATGGAATTCATCTGCCCAAATGTACATCTACAGTACATTTAAATTTAAATTTGAGTTCGTTACCCAAACCCCTTTTATAAAGACAATTAAGAGATTCTAACACTTCCAGAAATTTCTTTCTCTTTTACACATTAAAAAGAAAGATAAGGTGAAGCAGAAAAACGAATGTCTATTTCTCTCTCCTGACTGTAAAGCTATTCATGATAGTCTGTATAGGTACAGATATATGATGGGATTCTAAAATCGCACAGGAGGAATTCCACCATTAAAGTCAAGTATATAGGTAATATATAGAATGTCTGAAAAAAAAAACCAAACCTGAATTTGTTCTCTTCCTGACAATAAAGATTTGGAGATGAAATAAAATACTTGTGTGGAATTTTTAATATATATTTTGTTACATAGGAAGACCATAATTCCTATCCACGTAACAGATTTTAATTCCATCTTTAACTAACTGATTGCCTGTCAACTCGATTTATCTGACAGTTTTAGACAATGAGTTGTGTTGTGCATGGATAACTTGTATAAATCTTGTTAAAGTATGTCAGAAATGCTCAAGCTCATGATTATCAGCTTTTTTTAGTACAGGCACAGACCTATACGAACACAATCATTCTAATTTTGGGCCTAGTCTACTGACAAGTTTTCATATACAAAGCTTTTCCTGAAGACATTCATTATTAATGAATATAAGTGCTGTCTCGGCCTGTTTTCAAGAGCTATCTCTAGTTTACAAGCAGTAGCCTTAAATAAGTTGTCCCACTGTCTGGAGTGCTCCAGTCCTCCCCCATGGTAGTTAATTGGAAACTGAGTGCATGCATTAAGTCTGCAGATTGTACAGAAGTGCTTTCCAGGAAACTGGCTTCAGGGTTCAGCCTAGTCAAGAGTAGGATGGCTGACACTGCAAGAATGACTGATTTTCCAGTAAATCATAAACTTTCTCAGTTCATCAAGAATGTCCATATTCACATCTGGGTAAAGATACTGTTTACTTCTGGTTATTTGCAATTGATTTGCATGGAACTGCTGTCAAACAGAAATGAGGGAATTACAAAGTGATCTGAGAGCCCTGCAAGGAAAAGCTTTTGTCAGAGGAAATCTTACTTATAAAGAAACCATGTTACTGTCTTCTCAAAAGAAGTAGTCATTTGGTGGTTGAAAATTGATGTCTCTCCCTTTTGCTCCTGTGTGGAGCATCTGTCACTACATTTGCAATGTCTTTGAGACGTTTGTTCATTTGGAGGTTTTTACTTGACTTTCCTTCCCAACTCCTAACCCTAAATGATAAAGAGCTTGTGTTTATGTGACATTGAATTTTAATTTTTTTTTAATTCTTTTGGAATTATTGCCCTCACAGCATCACCCAGGGCATTATATGTCTGCCTTTCCTAATCTTACCTCAGCATGGTGCCAATTACCTTATCTACTCTCAGCACAGCAATCACCTCCAGACAGCCATACAAAGAGCCTGACAATATATATCACTGCCTGTAAAACACTTTAAAAGTCTGGGCAGCAGCCAGGTTTCAAAAGACCTTGGACAAATTTTTGAATTTTGTCCCATACTAGTTCTTAAGATGATTTGGGAAGATTTAGTCCACAATGCACTTCTCTTTTAGAATGTAACATTTTAGAATGTCCATTTCATCTTTCTTCAGTAGAAACATTTTGAATTATCTTTCAATACTAGAAACAAATGACAAAATTGAAGGATTTCTAATGCTCCCTTCTTCTACGTAACAAACTTCAGATCCCGTCCCACACTTACATATGTGCCTTTCTCGATATGTGTAAGCATTTTCTCATGTATAAGATATTCACTTCTTCTTCACCCAACACTGAATCTGACTACCTCTTAATGGATTTGGAAGTAGCCATACTGCTTTTAATGGTGAACTATTGGTCTTTTTATTTTAATGAGGATTTACCAACTTTCTGACTGAATGGCTCATGAGCACGCAACAAGCAAATCCACTGCATGTGGGCCTATTGCTTGCACATCCACCACAGGTGTGATGGAGCCTGCTTGCTTGGCGCCCCTGAGTAATGGGAGCTCTGCAGAGCAATGAATTAGACCATGATATATCACCTTGATTTGTTATCCTCTTTCCACTTGGTTATACTTTGCTCCGGTCTGTTTCCCCTCTCCTTCTCCTGAATCTCAGTGATATTTGGCATTTTGCCTAGGGTTTGCAACCCACCCTTCTACCTAGTGTTGGGGAAATGGTGATACAAATGACAACATAGATGAAAATGAAGAGGAAAGAATGTTCTTGTGCTGATTTTTCAATAGAATCGAAGTGCCTAGGCAGTGTGAAAAATACCATTAGTCCAAATCTGCTTCATTAGGCACCTAAACGCTCCCAAGGATCCTGCTTTAAGAGATATTAGACAAAAACATTTTCTGAAAGTAGAGACATTACTAAAGGGGAAATGGAGCAAAGAGACATGGAAAAAAGGCATGCGGAAAGGAAAAACTACCAGGGTGTAATGAGGGCCAGTGACTTCACAGGGGGAGTGGCATGGGTTCCTCAGCTCCATCGAGGTGGGTTCCAGCAAACAGGGCATGTCTCACAACCCCAGATAGGAGCAGGACAGTCAGGGGGCACCAGGGCAGTCCCAGCCCTGGGTACCAGGCACCTTCCTGGGGTTGGGATGGATGAGACTGGCCCAGGATATGGGCCTGGGGTAGACTCAGGGTCAGGCAGGGCAGGGCTGTGGGGAGCTAGAGACAGGGCAAATGGCATTGCTGGGGAAGGGGCTGATGGCCCTGGGGGGTGAAATGAGGACCTGGGCTATGGACAGGGTGGAGGGAGCCCTTGAGGGACGGGCAGGGACAGGCAGAACTGTGGGTGCCCTCAGGGCCCTGACAGCCATGAAAAGTACATGTTTAGGAGTTAAGCACTTAGCTCTTTGTATCCTCGTATTAGGCACCTATTCCCCACCTCACATGCCCCAGGTTATTTTAGGATATGCTTTTTGAACTGTATTCATTCCACTTAACCTTACAATGAGGAAGACACCTAAGATAGGGTTGTAGAATTTCTAGTTTCCTTGATCAAAGGGAGAGATATAGACCTCCACGAGGCTTTTCAATCTATGGTCTGAACTTTCCTCTAAGAGTATCTAGGTCTCTCCTTCAAGTAGCTCTCTCTTTTGACTTTGCAAGGTTGACTACACTCCTAAGTATTTTAGTTAGGTGCCTTAAATTGGGTAGGATGAACTTGTGAATTATTGCCTGTGATCTTTCTCACCACAAGACTCTGTTGTGCCTCTTCTCACACAAGCCTGAAAATTCAGCAGTGATCTAATCCCTCTTTTCTAACTGACTGTGATCCTGAAAAATAAACAAATTTACTACAGGCAGGTAACACAGAATTGCTGCTTTCAGAAAGAAGAGAACACACTCAGACAACTTCCTTATATCTATCTTGCCTCTTTCCTCTGTGGAAAGAAAATAATTCCCTATAATTACTAACTTTTCTTGCAATTAATGCTGATTTCATCCACTCTGCACTAGCAGATTGAGCCATAAAAGCAAAAAGAGTCCTGGAGGCAGAAAAAGTTGTGAAAACAACATGTTAAGGACAAATGCTCCTCTTGTCTGAGGCTTAGATACAAGTTTCTACCAATGAAAAACTAGGTAGTACGGTGAGAGAGGAAGCACAGCTCCTGCACTGGCAGGGGAGAGTTACTCAGGTCAGGCTAAGATAGTCTTCATATGGTAGAAGCCTGTTAGTACTGAGACCACAGGCTAAAGCAGATTACATTGATGACATTGGGAAAGGAGATTCTGTAGAGCAAGAGAAATAACCCACTATTCTATTTCCATCACCCTCAGGTGGTGGAAATAGGATGCAGGCTCCACGAGAGTAGGTGCATGGGGGGTTCATTCCATCTTTTCCATCTTCCTTCACTGTGAATCTGAACCGACACATTTAAACCAAACCCAACAGAAATGAGAGTCCTGGAAAAGATAAAACATTTTAAACTGCTTCTAAAAACAGTTCACGGAATTCTTTAGCTTAGTCCTACTTATGCAAAAGCAAGGGAAGAGTGCATTAATCAAAGCCATGTGGGAACTGTGTAATATTATAAATGGAAGAGATTGAAAAAATATAAGAAGAAAAAGAGAGAGAGCCAACAATTTGGAAAGATATGAAGAGGCTCAGAAAGTGGATCAGAGGGACCAGGGGACTGAAATCATGGCCAAGAGAACAACAGGGGAGCCAAAGGACAAAGCAGAGAAGGGAAAGGAGAAGCAGAAGGCAAAGTCTGCTACTCAGTACCATGCCAAAACACAGTTAAGAAATGCTAAGATCTGGAGAAGAGCAGTGTCACCACAAATTTAAAGCATACTCTGAGAACAACATTATTGCTCTGCTGCTGGCTACTTACAGACTGATTCCACTTGACATAAGGAAACATAATCATTAGGTAACTCATAACTATTAAACCTACCTCAATGTTGCCAGTGTTTGCTGACTGCTAGGACTTCAATATCACAATTCATTTTTAAATGCTGTTTTCTAGTATAGTTGTTTTGCTGTTTCAGTTACTGACATTCTATAGGCTTAATGTAATTACTCCTTTTCTTTGTGTGCTAGCATTGTCTTTTCTCAACTTTTGTCTATTTATAAGTAGATTAAATTTATGAATTATGACTTTGTTCTTATGGTATAGTACACTCCTCTTCAATTAACATGTCTTATGAATTCAAAAAAGCTTATGCTCCTGTTAGAAATTTTGTGCTTTGTTTAGACCCTTTCTAAAGACACATCATGATACGTTTTTATTTAATCAAAGCCAAAGATATCTCGATGCTATCATTTCCAAAATCTCTCTGTCATGTGAACAGAAATTAGAATTTTTAATTTATTACTTAGTAACTTGCTCTCCATCCTTTACTGAACCGAAGCACCACAGTTCAATAAGAACCAAGTTGCTGGACTTTTTTCCTTTATAGATTTTGCCATGTTTCAGGTTGTACACATATTTATCTACAACTATTAGGTTCTTGCTATCATATAATACTTATAGGATCCTATGAACTAGCAGATTTTTTTTTCTATGCTGTATGCTTTTTCCACATTTCTGTTTACTTGTATCTTTTGAAACTCTGATTTCCTTATACTACCTTTTGTTTTACTAACTATAATATATAATGTAAGATGACATCAAACAACTCCAAGGGAGCCAGCCTAGTCTTGCATGTGTGGGTGGGTGCTTAGCAGCATCAATATTCATTTTTAAACTCTTACTACATGTGCTGAATCATTAATGCCACATTTCCAAACACGCAATTGCCAATGTTAGGGTTTTTTTTTAAAAAAGTGTTTCCAGAAAGCTTCTGTCACTGCTTTCTTTGGCTATGGAAGTCTCATTTCCTTAGTCTATCTCAACAAAAGATGTTGATATGAAATCACCATCTCTCAGTGTTGATGTCTAGAGTAAATTATGAAATAATGAAAAAGTAAACAACTGTCTCAAAACCATCAGCCTTTTTATTTTCTTTTGAGCCAACTTATGAATATCTTAATAATAACCTTTTCTTACTACATTCAGTGTTCTGAGGTTCCCTGTGTTTTCTTCAGCTGCAAGTGCTCAAAAAAGCATTGCCTGGTACTGCGCTCCAATGCTGCATTCTGCAAGGCTGGTAAGGGGTAGTGGAGATCAAATGATTGAGATCATCATATCATTTTCATTCACCTACTTATATTTGGTGTGGATCTTCTAAAAGACATTGCATAGTGCCTCTGTAGCTCTGAGGAATCTTTACAAAGACTAAACAAATTCAGAAGGGATAGTTAAACCGTTGATATATGGTTATAGCAGGAGAAAGTACAACAGTAAAATTAACCTTACGTAAAGGAGTTATGGATCCAACAAGACTTCTTCTTCCAATTAACTAAAATATTCACCATCAATATAAATAGCCTTCAAGGCAGGAATAAGGGTGCACTGATTAACATAGTAAACAATCTTGCTCATCAGTTAACAAACAAAAAAACCACAAAACCAGCTATATTTAGTGTTCTGCTGGCAGACAGTCAAGCCCTAAATAAGCAACTGTTCTGTTAAAATCTAAACAGGACTGAGGATGTTCTGAGTTGTAGATGGAGATTGCTGCTCAAAGGCGATGTTTACAACAAAGGAAACTAAAAAGCCAAACAATCTTCAGATATAAAATTTAAGATCTTATATAATTATAGCATTTTGTAATAATCTTTTGATTGGGGAAGGTGTCTTGCTTTCAGTTTCATTGTTTACATTAATTATGTATAGATAGCCTATTTATTATGCATGAAAGCTAACAGGGGTAGAGACCTATCCTACTGTTCATAGTAATTGTGTCTTCAACAGCATGAAATATTAGTGACAAATGTTCTAAAATATTAGAGTGGAATTTTAACTTCTCCTTTGTACATTTTATTTTTCATCATCTGTAAATGTTCAGTGTTGACTGAGGTAGAAAATTCAACTGTTATAGAATGCTATTATTTCATCATCTGTGTTTTTTAATGTGCTACTTGAGCATTGCACTGTGCATATCCGAGTTAAGGTCCCTGTTTCTGAGAAAGTTTGCACAATGCAGGAGTAATTTTTTTCAAATACACAGATTTTTCCAGATGTCATTACAATCAAATGCAGTATGATGGCATTTAACTATGTCATACAACTGGATCCCTAACTGTTTGAGAAACCAGAATGAAAATGCAAGGAAATTACGTAGCATAATCTTATTAATTTATGAATGAGTCTTTGAACTTTCTGATTATTGCCTCTTGCAATGAAGATCTGTAGTTAAAATTTCCAAAGGCAGATCAAACTGGCAGCAGCTCTCATGAAAAGCTCTGGTTAAAAAAGTATCTAATCCTTCTTTAATGCCCATCGTGTAAATTCTAATGACTGAAATACAATTTTGTGAGTTCCACTGATTTATTTTTTTTTGTCTAACAAAGATTGATATTTTCTAGGGAGCAAAAAAAAACAAAAAAAAAATTACACATGCAGTTTTGTGTTTTAAAAGAGATTTAATGAGAAATAAGTATCAAAAGGAAGACGATTCCAAATTATATTTCATTATTCATAAAGGAAAAGTTTAATTTTTTTAACAAACTGATGAACATTTAGTAATTTTTTGTGAAGACTGTATGAAAAATCCTATCAGAGACATTTTGTCAGAAAGAAGAGCGGGGTGTGGGGGGGAAATCTCTTCAGATCTCTTTGTTTAATGGCCATGTATTTTCCTAATATTATGTCCAGTTAAGGATCAAAGACAATGAACATGTCTTATTCAAGAGCTGCTGTTGTTGTCATCTTTGTTTAGCCTTAAAATCTGGATCTTACTCTTTTACTTTTTACTTATCTTTTATATTATTTTAAATAACATTTCTGCCAATAACAAAGAAGAACAATAAAAGATTTTTTTCTATCCAACAATATTCTCAATTTTATCAAAAATTTTAAAGTAACCTTTCCACTTTTAAGAATAATTTTAGAGTACTGAGGCTTAAAACATAGGCAATTTGAGACTATGTCAACTACTCAGTAAACTTTTGCGTTCTGATATAATTTGGTTTTTCAAAGAAAGTAGAATTTTCAACTCCAAAGAGCTGAACTTTTTTGTACCACTCACCATCTTAAAAAAATTAATGTGAAGACGATTGTCAGATTAGTCCTAACACTTTTACTAGGTGTCTAAATACACTATTTTCTCAAAGGTAGATACCTGAAGCTATTAGTACTGTTAGTCTTTTATAAAGTTCATGTGAAATTTCACCAATTTTTTTCTGTGTATCCTGTTTTCAGTTATTTCTTACAGGGTTTTAATGTAGTGTCTGACAAACTATTCACGTAAAAAATGAACACAGTAAGACAAAATCAGTTTTTGAAGGAAAATGTGTACAGGTAGAAAACCTGAATATCACTGCAATGTAAGTGAAAACGTTTGTCTTTGTAATAATACCTGAAATAACTTCCAGTTCTTAAAGCTTGAAACGGATTCTTGACAAGAGATATAAAAAACAGACTTTAATGTAATATTTTTTAAAGCAATGCAAAGAAAAAATAAGATCATATATTTAACCATGTGATATTACTTCCCCCCCCAAATTATTCTTGCATTGAAATTGTAATCATATGTCAACAGTGAGAAATTAGATGAAAGACCTCATGCATTTTTGTAGGCTTGGGAAGCACACCTTATATTTGAAAATAAGAATTTTCTAAAAGTCTAAAGTTTGAATAGGCTAATCAAAGTGTTAATATTAGTCTGTTTAGAATTATACTAGCACTTAGAGTCCAAAATATTCAATTAGAACCCATTCTAAATAGTAACAGTTAAAGCTGACACGCACAAACATTCCAATATCTGCCATCTTTTCTGAGGTTATGTTTGACGTTTTCAGTGTGTTGTCTGGAAGTCATAAGCTTCCTAATTTTTTTGAAACTAATATTCCTGATGGTGGCTTGTTCTACCTTGTTATTGGGTGTCCTTGAGGTTATGCAGTACAATTTCTAACAGCAAGCTTACCTTTTTTCACAATTTTTGTCCTGCTTTTCTCAGTAGGTCGTGTTATATCTAGGTCTTACGTATTCTGGATAGTTTTCACTGTACTCTCTGTTATTCACAAAAGTAGTTCTATTCTGTTCTATTGCTACATTCCTTTAGCAAGTAGTAATTGACCATTTCTGAGCTGTGTTTATAGTTTTGAAACATCTGGTATCATTCTGGGCCTCTAATACCATCTTGTTTGGGGATGCCTGTTATAAACCATTATTGGACTTCACAGTCTTCAAGTCAAGCCTAGGTAAAATTTTATTAGTACAAGATAGTAAAAGATACAGCCCATTTTTAGGGCCATTAATAGTTACCTCTACAAAAATGATGAAAATGTATGTGCATGTCTGTAGATGCATTGTAGTTCTGTAGTTACCTGTTATTAATATCTATTAGTTTTGACATACCACTCTGAATTTATCAAAGTTTCTTCCTAACATTATGTTCAGCTAATTTTCCAGTACTTACCTGTTTGCTACATCTGCCTTGCCATGTCTAAACTCCCATACCTCCAGTCCACCTCCCTACTGACTATATTGCTGGAACTCAGTATAAACTTCTTCCATTTGAGGCGGAAACTTACAGAAGGAGGAAGGTGTCATAGAAAAGTTGTAATTCTGAATACTTTCAGAATGCTTCAGTTGACCAAAATTTAATTCTATAGTCAAGATAGTACTTTAAAAGATTCAGATTTACTTTCTTCCAGGAGTTACACTTTCGTTCCACTTGTATAATTTTTTTAATCAAATACAACATTGTTACACACCTATCAAATGTAGATTGGTGAGATTAACTAGCCTCTGTAAATTTTGTAATGAAACTTTTGAAGTGCCCTCTGTTTCTGTTTCTTCAGTTGCAGGTCTCTGATCAGCTAAATAGACTCCTTCAAAAGCGTTAATGACTAATGGAGACTGGAGTGAGAAATATAAAGCGAGAAAAAGCTCTGCTGTTTGTGTAGTTTCTCCCATAATTTCTCTCATTCCCCTTATTTTCTGACTTCCAGAAGTTATACTCAAAGAGTGAGAGAAAAAAGTACAGGAATACTGAATATAGTTCACTATGATTAAAACGTAATAGAAAATTGAAGGCAATATTACAAGTAAATTTGCAAATCTTTCTTCAAGCATTAAAAAGGGTATTTTAAAAAAAAACCAGTTCGTACTTCTTTCCTAAAGGATGTATTTTTGAGGATTTCATTGGTTAAATAAATTATTAGATAAAAACCACATTATGCATGTATATGATACCAATATCTATACAAAAATATTTTTTGCCTTCGAGATGACTTTTCATTTTGAAAGTTAACTCGACATGTATCGTTTACAACAGCCAAAACACATGGGAAGGGTTCTGAATCTATCAAAAGGAAGTTTAGTCACTCAATTGATCCACTTTCAAGTTACCAGCCTTGATTCCACCTTGGTGTTAAATAGCTGTCATGAAGAGTTTAGGAGAAACGTTTGGTAATACTTTAATATTCCATTATTAATATTAATACCAATTTTCACCTGAATAAAAACATTTTTTTGGCTTTTCCTGAAAGTAACAAAATTCTGTTTTAGTATTTTCCCAAAATTAGTAGGAAATGCTTTCCTCATGAAGGATCATAACTAACAAAGACCTAAAGACCACAAACTCTCCACCGCTTTACTGCTTTGCAGCAAGTAGAGTTCTACAATATTCCAATATTCCTACTAGTTGTCATTACCCCTTTCACACCAAGTTCTCAATTATGTTAGTTTTTCATTTGATCAGTACCAAAACGTTCATGCTGCTGTGCTCACATTATTCCTCTCTTTTCTGTATTTTCTCTTCTCCTCACACCTTTCCAATGTACACGTTGGTCACATGGGTAATACCAGAAAGTATTGAGTAGTACCAGAAAGACCTCAATAGTTTCCTGGCTTGGTGCCTGTTAAATCCCTAACTCTCAAAGGCATTGTATAAGGGTTGTTTGTATTTGGTGATTTTTTTGTTTGTTGTTTTGGTTTGTTTGTTCCTTTAAGATATAAAATTCAGTTATGGACCATGTAGATTTTTCTTCTATTTCTTCCCTTCATTTATGCAAACAGGACATTTATTTCAAAGGACAGAGGCTACTGTGTGAAATGTGGTTTGCAAACCTACTAGAAAAATAAACTACAGTGTTTCAAACACAGAGCCAGAATTGTCTGGATGCTACAGTTTCCCTGGAACAGAAGCTTCCATAAAAACCTGTGCACCCTTCACACACCCTGAGATGTCTTGTGGGTCTAAAACTGAGAATTACACCACAAGTAGCAGAAAAATTAATCATGAACATAATGGGACTCAACTAACTCAAATAAAATCTAAGTCCAAAGTCTAGTTTTTGACTAATTTTTTAAATGTAAAAGAGTTTTTAGTAAATACACTATAAAGCTTATATTTGTATGTAAGTAGTCGAAGTAGTTTGTAGCGTGGTACAATGATGATGATCCAAGTTAACAGCAGGCTTGCCTGATGAGGTTCACTATGGTTTCTGGTTTACATACCACAGATGTAAATCCCCAAGATAGGTTTGTTTGGAGATTTTTTTCTGCACAGATACAGAGCCATAGAAAATTAATAAGTGGAATCATACCCCCCATGGTAGAGGGAAGTGTCTGAAATTACGTAGAATATTTCTTTGGTTGACTTTCAGGCTCTTTTTACTGTTGTACTACTATTGCAGGAGATAATACAAAATATACAGATTAAAAACCTGAATGCTCTTAAACTTAGTTTTTCTAACTCTTTGCTTGCAGAAACTGATATATCTAAATTGAAAAACTGGTTTCCTTAAGATTGAGAATATTTAACTCATAAATCAGGAATTATATCAGAAAAAAATGCTTGTGGTGACAGTGGATTTGAATACACCTGCCTGACAGTTCCTAGACACTTTTGAATGAACAAGTACTGACTTATGCTAAACTTCAGAGCTTCACTTTTGTCTCTAGTACTTTGCTTCCTGCAAGTTGTCTACATACCTGGTTTGCTCCTTCTAAGGTAATGAGGAATTGTATAAAAAATTCAATCTCACAGTTTCCTTCATGCAGAAAAACAACTTAAAATAACCAGTTGAATATATTATACTCTTATTAATAGAAAGAAATTTGGTCCCAGAAGTATAATAACTGCATCCGTACTCTAGATGCTTTATCCAGTACATGTACTTATATTAGTGTATTTTTAATACCTCTCTCTCTTTTTCTCTCACTGTCTTTTTCTCTCTGTTTTAGGATTCATTATCAAATGAAACAAAATAAAGTGAATTTTGGGGATGTCTCGACATACAGGTGAAGAAGTGGTTCAGATGTTCTGATTACCAGAGAAGATAGACTTCTCTGATATCAGTTCTTGAGTCCTAGGAACAAATAAAAAATCTGTCATGGGTTACTTGGAAAAGCAGTAGTATTTTTAATGAAGGAATTACTTTGATGAAGTAGGCTTACAAACAGGATTCTATCCCTTGATTTTAGAGACTTCTCATTATAAAATCCACCTTGGTGCTAACTATGTCAAAACTTGATAAAGTTCACTGCCATTGTAGTATACTTACATAAAATAATAACAATATTGAACATTAAAATATTATTTCAGAACGAAATAATATGCAATTCTTATTTACTAACTCATTTTAAAAATCAATCCCAAATAAAGGTCAGCCCCCAGGTCCTTGGTAAGTTTTCTTTTTCACACTCATGGCATGATAAAAAGCAGGCCTGAATTGCCCTGCCAACAGAACCATGGACAGCGCCTAACTGGCTTTAAGTTGCTACCTCTTCGTCATCTATAACGATAAAATTACCAAAAAGACATAGAATAAAATATATAAAATATAAAACTATGTATATTAAATACTACTGGAAAATTGTAAAGATGATCAGTATACTTCTTTATGTCAGGGCCATCTAATCTGATTTTTCTAATTATAAAGGTCTTTAAAAATTCTTACTTTTCTTTTGATAGGTGAGTCTAAACAGCAGTCTAAAGAGCATCACTTCAGTTTACTCTGTAGAGCAAATGCTGACATCATGAGGACAATTGTCTTCAAAAGATGCATGGAGTTTTGTGGGGAGCTCCAGGATTTTTTTGCTGTGTACAAGACCAGTTATACCACACAAACATGGATAAAAATGCAAAACTGGTCCAAAACTGGAAACTGATTCTCTCATATCCTCTGTAGAAAGAAATATTACAGGTAACAGATATATTAACTGTTATCAAATTATCGAGCACATACTCAGTACATCAAGACTCCTTTGTTAATGGGTGATGTTCTCTCCAAGAAATGTTTTATTGCAGAACGTGCATTGAGTGGTGTTAGTGATATCACTGGAATGATTTGCAATGTAAAATACTGTTCATTCTGAGTAAGGCTGACAGAGTCTGGCTCAAACAGGACAAGATGAAGAGTGAGAGTAAAAAAAAATAATCACTTCAAATTACATGACTAGAATGAAACCCTGAACGAGCTCCTATAAAACTATTTATGAGCTTCAGCTGTTCTCATGCTGAGGACATAAACAATCCTTGTTTGCTGATGCTTAAATGTCTTCAAGAGAGAACTGTAACCACAAAATCTTTACATGTAAACTGAAATCTCTAATTACTCTCTGATCTATGGGCAGCTTATTCATTTCCTTTATTAATGTATTTTGGCCAGAATCCCCAAATGACAACAGGCTTATGAATTAAATCTCTGTAAAGAAGTCCACTACATTTGTATGTACTATGAGATAGAATCTGACCATTAATTGCCTGTTAATGACTAATGTTCAGAAAAAGAAAAAATCAACCCAGTTACAAACTCTCTGATTAGGAATGTATAGCTGTAAAATGAGATTCTAGAAAACTAGGGATCAGGTTAGACTCCGAACTAAGGTTCAGAGAAGACTAACTCTGGGAACACAGCCTAAGATCTGTAATTCCTGTGTGAGTATGTTTGCTGCGGTGTTATGGATCATGATCCTATTGTCTGTCCTGTGTGTACTTTAAGGATGGGATTGATTTCACCTTTAAAACTATAAAACTAGTCAATTAGTTAAAACTAAATGTTTAACTAGCTGAAAACTAACTTGCATATGATATCTAATTTTCAAAAAAATTAACATCCATTATGTTACTAAAAATAAAATGAAAATAAATGTAATTATTTGTAAACATACCAGTTAAATCTTAAAAAAATAATTGAAGTATTGAGTCAAATTTACATGACTCATTTCATTCAATCTGTTTAGAAACGATCTCATTCATAATTATTTTTTTAATTTTACTTGTAAAGTTTTTTCATAGTGCGTACAGGTATATCCACACTTTACTGCAAGCAAATGTGAATTTCAGTTTGAAAATATCCGCAAAATGTTACCATTTTGACATAAGAAAAATTCATATTCATTCCTGCAATATTATGCAATGTATGACAATGAAAGATGAGTTAAAATTAAATATATTTTAAGTGTTATACCAATTTATTGCACTAAAAAGATAAAATTGTTATAAAAACAATCAGTATTGCTTCCTACCTTACATTCATTTTCAGTCTATGGAACACATGGAGCATAAGCTCAGTCAAATTTTAGAAAGCTGTACAAAAATTTAGGAAAGGTTTGGAGTTGATTGTTTTTCCTTCTCTTTCTTTCTTTCACTTTCCTCAGTTAATATCTTTATGCTTTCTTCCTTAAAAATAATGGAAGTATGAAAGGGATTTGAAATACGAACATTATAAAATCAATTATTTATGAAACAAATAAATTAATGATGTCTTAAAAAGAGCTGTAAAACATGAGTTTCTTTGATACTTTCAAATTTATTCTATTTTTGTCCATTGGAACATTACTAAGGAAAGTGCCATAGATTTTTTTTTTTGTTTTTGATACAAATGCTTGTCAAATAACACCTGGAGTTAGGACATTTTCTCTTTAGGTGTTGTAGCATTACTGTGTATGACTGGTCTCCAGTCTCCCTTAAAGAGATCTGCTTAGGATGAAATACTATCTAATTATAATTATGATTATGATAAAATCCTCATAACTACCCATGTACCGGTATACATACTAAAAGACTCTAGTGACATTTGAGAGGCTGAGGACATCTGAGAAAGTGCAGAAAGGGGTTGACTGATCCTACACTTGATAGACAAAGACATGTTATTCTGGACTGGTAGAGGAAACCTCAAGCACTCATGTTTAGGCAATCAAGCCCTAAACATTGAATTTAAAAACCCGAAGACCAGCATAGAAGGAAGAGGACTAAATGAGAATAACATGTGTTGAATATAAGGAATTTAACAAAGTTGTTTACTGCAAATACTGAAGGGATTGAAAGCAGTAAGAAATTAATATCCAGATCCCTACCAAAAATCCTCATTCAATCATGTATATTTAACGCAATCGTGTCATATGAATGGAATGTATTAAAATAATGGATGAGTATTTCATTATTCTATGCTGCCTGTCAGAACTTGTCTTAGTACTTCATCTGGGGACATGTCTTTGGAAACATAAACTGAATTGAAAAAAAAATAATTAAATTTGAGATCTTAGGTGTAAACCCTGAGTCTTCCAAGCTCTGAATACATGTACAGAGTCCTCATTTTCTGGACTGGACACATATGTCTAAATATTTTTGCACGAAAGGTAGTGACTATGAGATAATCTAATGTGCTGAAAATGTGAGAAAATATACTATCTATTCTTTGTTATTTTTATTATTTGAACTGATTCAAAAGTACAGATTTTACTTTTAATTTTGATTACAACACCTTTTGAAACTTATTTTCCATTTTAATCCTTCTGTCTATTTTTAAATGACCTCAATAAATGACAATGAAGATTCTGGTTTTTTATGAATAGTGGTATATACTTTTGCTGAGTCACACCTCATGTAGTTCCTATAAAGTCAGTAAATTTATGTGAACTAGAAATCACTGCTGAATTTAGACTAATATCTATGTAGAAGTCAACTGTGGTAATGCAGGCAATCCAGATAAAAATCATGTCAGGAAAGTCATATTCTGCAATTAATATAATGGATTTTACAATGTGTGCTAGAAATGAAGAGGTTTTGCCTTCTACACAGTTTCATAATAAGACTTATAAAATTAAATAGGTATGATGATATGAATACAAGAGACAGGTCATGGTTATAGGATCTGGCTGCATCTCCTTTCACTTTATGGTTGCTGCATTCATCCCTCAGGTGTTTGGCTTCTCGTGCCTAACTGTCTAAATGTAACATTATATAAGTCTTGCACATAACTATACTGTTTATTAACTTGGAATCCTAAGAGTGTTAGATATTGCAATATAATTGTGCTAAAAAGAGGCAAGGCTGTACAGAGCTGCCTCATCTGCTCAGCTGTGTCAGAGGCTGTTTTTCATATTCCTGTTAAGTATTTAGGCATGTGGTAAAGTCTGGCAGTGGAGGCTTAGGCAATTCAGAGGCTAAGATGTTCACAGGCAGAAAGTAGATCTTCACAGAATTTCATTAATATCTTGAAGTCGATTTGAGCAGGGACTTTTATAGCCCTTTCAGAATCTAGTCTGAACAACATGCGTGCATAGCCATGTTACTTAAAGCTTAGTATTTTATAACAATGAGGTGGGAAGGTCTAGTTCTTTTAAGCACTTCATACTATTAAAAACCTTCTTGAATTTAGCTCTTCTCAAGTACCTACAGGACATGAACATATATAATGTCTATAACACTTCTCATCATCATATTTTTTCATAAATATACTGTTTTCCTGGCCAACCCACCACATATACATCTATTTAGAAATGACTTAAAGGTGTAAATCTTAGACCAAAACATTTGATCCTGAGCTTCATTAAATTGAAAGAATGGTTTAGGCCAGTTCTGAAGGATTTAGATGAAACCTAGACCTGAAAGCATCTGGTGTACATAAAATCAATGTTTCCAACAATGATGAGATACCAACAGTAAGGGAAAGCACAGACAAACCCATGAAGGTGTGTAATCAGGGCCTTTTCAAGTGAACAAGGAGTGCATTGTTGACTGCTATGAAGCAAACCAACTTGTGAGGATATGTTGTTGCTTCAAAGTAAATACGTTTGACAGCTTTCAGCAACTCAAACCTTCAGGTCCCCCCTCTGTTATTGACCTAATTGGATTTTATTTTCAAAGATTTTCTTCCTTTATCCTGGATTGAAGCAAGGAAGCCCTTTTTAAGTTATACACCTTAATGCTTGTTGAGAGTTGAAGGACAGGAGCAAATAAGCTAAAGACCACCAGATCAAAGTATTTTTATAGACTACAATACTTCACCCAGCAGCAAAAGACATATCAAGCATTGACCTCTTCGCAAAGGCATTTAGCCTCATGATTGGCCTCTTAACAGTTATTTCTGATCTCTTCCCCTGTTTGCCACAATTCATTTCACTTCTCTTCTGCTGGAGGATGGTTCATAACAACTACAGATTATAAACGATAGAGTTCACTTAGTGGCAGTAGTGGCAACTGCTGCAGAAACTCTTAGAACAAGGGAGACTAATACTTCAAACACTCATAGAATTGACTTTTTTAGTTTTTTCTTTTTTTCCTTCTGTCTTTCATTGCAGAGATAGTTATTTGCTATTAAAATATATAAGACTGAAACAGTTATTAAATATGTTGTTCAGAGTTTATCTAACTTGAGCAAGTTTTTAATGTTTTTATTGCATCTATCTGCATTCAGTTGGTATTCATACCGCTGTACAACATCCCTCTCTCCTTTTTTTTTGCCTAATATTTTATATTAATTAATTCACTTTGCATAGATAAAAAATATAGATCCTTGTTTCCACCTGGTGCAGCGTAGAACAGAAAGGCAATGGGATAACTTATTCCAGTATCCTGAAAAAGATAGCAAAAAAGTTGTGACTACTGATGTGATTTCTTTAAGCACTCAGCATACTGATCATGCATACTATCACAAAGAACTGCTAAGATGTAGATGGCCCCAGAATATGGCAGGAATATGCATCCCAGAAACCAGTCATGAACAATTAAACTATTAAATGATACAAAATGCTTACATTTGGACTTCACTTCCTTAGTTCCTCATTTCCAGTTTTCAAATCTTTAAATGTATTTATTTCTTAACACTTTTTCTATGTTCTTTGTGGTTCTACTTTTGAGAAAGAATGTAATATATGTTTCTGTTTTACAACAAATAAGGTCCAAAGGAAATGTTCCAGAATATTTCCCTCAAATTTTGTGATTTCTACTCACACTCTCCTTTTTCTTTGTCCCTTTATGTCTCTTTTTTCTACCCATCTTATCTGTCTTTTCTTATACTCTTCAGTTCATTTAGGCTTATGTTCTATCACTACAAATCATTGCTGTGTACTAATTTGTCTCCTTCTGATATTAATATGCAAGACGGAGGCCCTGTTGAAGAAAGCCTTCTCTGCCAATTTCACCTCTCTTTGGATCTCTGTAGGATTAAGAGCTCAGGTTTCTCAGCATGCCCTGGACTAGTCTTTCAGTAGTCAATCTGAATTCCTGCAGATCTTCGTTCTTCCTTCTGGCCCTCTAACCAGTTTTCCTGTCCGTGGTAGTTAGATCATGATCATTTGACCCTTTAACTTTTTAAGTAATTTCTACTACAAAAAACAATATTTAGAATTTCTTAAGCTAAAATTAAGCAAAGAAGGACTACTGCTAAATATTGATTTTCAATTAACTTTTGTCCCGCCCCCTTTTCCAAAAGTTGACTTCAGAACTGTAGGTCTGGAGGCCAATAAACAACTGAATGTATGTTCACATACACAGTGATATTTTCAAATGATCTCCATTAATTTATCACACTGACAGTAAATGGATCTGAGCTGCACAAGTAGATACCAGTACTAGAAGTTATCATTTGAAATGAATAAAGGGTAAATGAACATGGTAAAAGAATTTGCTTTGCATTTCTTCAGGTTATAATTAAAGCCCTATGAAAGCACTTGCAGGTTAGGAATTTTCTAGCCTATAAGGCTTTTATCTATACTGTAACTCTTGTAAATGACCAACATCAACAGAGAGACTCCCTGTGCAGTGAGATTCAGATTTTAGAAGTTTTCTTGGCAGCTTCTTACTTAGCTCCAGTAAGAAGACAGATGCCCACCTGCCCTTCATACTCAGGATGATATTCATATGGAGTTTTGGCCAGTGCTATGGGTTTTTTTCTTTCCTTTACAGAAATTTTTTATTTCCACTGTTAAACATTGCTGTTTTAAAAAACTTCTTGATGAAGCACTAAGTAATATAATGAAATATATGGATATAATTATTATAATAATATGGAAACTGATCCTTTCAAGTGATCATCAAAATAGTAAATAAAGGCATGTTGGACTGAATTTTTAAAAGTGGTCTTTTTATCAAAATGATGTAATTTTAATGATTTCCATTATATATCTTTTAACTTGGACCATTAATTTGAAGATCCAGATTAAAAAACTGGTTTACTACTTCAGGAGTTCTAGTTTAAAAGATGGATAAAAGTGTCTGTACAATTAGATCATTTTAAACTTGTGTTCTAATTTTTTTTCAGAAGGGCAATTTTGTATTTGCTGCTAGATAAAAGAACTTTCCCTATTAATTCAGTAGTTGTCTTCAATATAATGATAAAAATACATCTTTTTTCCTTTAGATCATTAAATTGATGATACTCTTATTTTTGAAAATCTATCATTCTATCAATCACATGTCATAAACTACATGGTAAAGGTATTGAAACATGTGTAAGACTTACCAAAAAATAAGCTGTAAGTTATATTAGAAGTAACACACTGTACATTTTTATAGTAAATTTATCATATTGCACAATCAGCACCTTGACAGGAGAAAGCTAGTTTTACTCTATTAAGTTAAAATATCAAAGTTAAAAAAATAAATATGAATTTTATTTTATTAAAGCAAAACCAAAATTAAATACCTAGAGGAAACAAGACTGAGGATCATGTGTTATCTGAAACATCTTACAATTCCTTAATTTCACTTTTTAATCCCTGATATAAATGTATTGGTGAGTAAAAGAAACTTGAAAATTTGTGGAAAGGCAACACTGGGTGCTGTATGGAAAATTGCTGCTTACTAACGTTCTGACTCCTTTTCATCTATCACTTTTAGAATGTTGAATGGCAATTCTTTTTCAGTTCAGAAGTCTTGTGCATCACCAGATTGGAGTAAATAGGCATTTTTGTCAATAAGAATGGGTACCAAGAAACAGAGAGGGTTATGACGTAAATTGTGCCTTCAATTTGAAAGTGTGGGAAATTCGATTAAGTAAAATCACATATATGTAGCCAAATCTTTCTAGAATTTCTGTATTTCTGGATGCTGACAATTTCAGGAAAGGTATAAAATAGCTCATGAAATTAACACTTTTTAATAACAGTTTTAGTCCCTCTTCCATTTAAAGATATATGATGCATGGGCAGCTCTTTTCTACCTGCACATATATTTTTAATGAACTTTGTTGACACAAAACAACAGAAGCTATCATGTTGATATAGAGCTCCTCAAGATTTGAGCTTCTCAAGTTTTGAATTAAACTTTGCAACTTTTTTCACTTGTTAATCAGTGGCTATAGCCAGGGAGAAATGAAAAAAACACCACTTTTCATATATGGTAAACACATTCCCTTTTACCCATTTAGAATATTATCTGACAACACTATTATAAGAAAAAGAATATGAACAGAATAACTTGTAGTAGAATTCCCAGTAAATACTATGTATCACTAATAAATTACAAATTTTGATATGTAGAGGAGTTTTGCAAATAAAGAGCCAAGTATAGTCATCTGGAGTAGATGTCATTTCACTTAAGATAGGGGGGTGCTGCTCTCTGTTCTCCCACAATATTTGATGAGAGGAAATTAATTCTTCTAGAACACACTTTCGTCTGATCTAGATGATCTTTTTTTGGGATGAGTTACATCGTATGTTAGGATGCGCACCTTCAGAAAAAGTGCTGTAGGATGACTTGTCCATACAAAGACATTAGTCTACATTAGATTAGATACTTAACTCTAGTTTGATCAGATGCTTGCTTTCACATTTCTTACAGTAAATTGCTTCAGAATGTCACTCTGAAAGTTAGCACATTTTTAAATTTTCTGAAAAAGTATGTTATCGCCCTGTCTACTCCATTCGTCCTTCTGCCATCACATGTTTTGGATTATCTGCTTCTTCTCCAACCAGTTTTCCAGACAATATCCATGCTGGATTCATAGACAAAGATCTTTTTTTTTTTCCAGGCTAAATAAATTGGCCTCTTTTGTCTGCTCCAAACAAGAGTTAATCTTTCATGATAACTAGCATCATACACAGTATTTTGAAGTTATTGTCATAATTTCCTTGAACAATACTATTCTTCCCTATCTCTTTTAATACAGCTTTGAGTCACATTTGCCTTTCCGTAGCCTTATCACACTAGTTTTTCCCTTTCATCCTCAGTTCTTTTATAAATCCATGTCCTTGTGCCCAGTTGTTTCCCTCTGCTGAGCTTGCAGTTATTTACCCTATTGCAGTTATTTACTCTATTTAGACAGTAGGCTTGGCTGCAAATTGTCACTGGCAATTCACCCAACTTCCCCCATGCCTGTCAGTGTTTAAAAGGAATTAAAGATATATACTTGATACATACTTTCTATATATGCATTCATATAATTAAAAAAAAAAATTAAAGTCATAATAGCAAATAGTAAGTGAAGACGGAAAATATGTTCTTTCAAATCCAAATAGAAACTAACAGCAGTGAGATCATGTAAGGCCTATCTAAGTATTTTTTTTTAATAGTTTTCATAGAATCATAGAATTGTGGAATCAACCGGGTTGGAAAAGACCTCTGAGATCATCAAGTCCAACCCTTGATCCACTACCATCGTGGTTACTAGACCATGGCACTGAGTGCCACATCCAGTCTCATCTTAAAAACCTCCAGGGATGGAGAATCCACCACTTCCAGGCAGCCCATTCCAATGCCTGATTACCCTCTCTGTAAAAAATTTCTTCCTATTATCTAACCTAAACCTCCTGTGGCAGACCTTAAGACCATGCCCTCTTGTCTCACTGATAGCTGCCTGGGAAAAGGGACCAACTCCCACCTGGCTACAACCTCCTGTCAGGGAGTTATAGAGAGTGATGAGGTCTCCCCTGAGCCTCCTCATCTTCTCCAGGCTAAACAATCCCAGCTCCCTCAGGCTCTCCTCATAGGACTTGTGCTCGAGTCCCTTCCCCAGCCTCACTGCTCTTCTCTGGACCTGCTCCAGCACCTCAATATCCTTCCAGAACTGAGGGGCTGAGAGCTGAACACAGCACTTGAGGTGTGGCCTCACCAGCGCTGAGTACAGGGAAAGAATCACTTCCCTGGACCTGTTGGCCACACTGTTCCTGATACAGGCCAGGATGTCATTGGCCTTCTTGGCTACCTGGGCACACTGCTGGCTCATGTTCAGCTTCCTGTCAATCCAGACTCTCAGGTCCTTTTCTGCCTGGCTGCTCTCCAGCCACTCTGTGCCCAGCCTGTAGCACTGCATGGGGTTGTTGTGACCAAAGTGCAGGACCCGGCACTTGGCCTTGTTGAACCTCATCCCGTTGGAATCAGCCCAACTCTCCAGTCTGCTCAGGTTCCTCTGCAGAGCCCTCCTGCCTTCCAGCTGATCGACACTCTCCCCCAACTTAGTGTCATCTGTAAATTTGCTGATGGTGGACTCAATCTCCTCATCTAAATCATCAATAAACAGAACTGGGCCCAATACTGAACTCTGGGGGACACCACTAATGACCATCTGCCAACAGGATGCACCACCCTCTGGGCCTGGCCCTCCAACCAGTTCCTAACCCAGCACAGAGTGCTCCTATCCAAACTGTGGGCTGCCAACTTTTTTAGGAGAATGCTACGGGAGATGGTGTCAAAGGCTTTGCTGAAGTCCAGGTAGACACAACCACAGCCTTCCCCTCATCCATCAGGCGGGTCACCTGATCATAAAAAGGGGATCAGATTGGTCAGAGAGGACCTGCCCTTCCTAAACATGTTCTTCCTAAAACAGTTTATTTTATTTGGTTAGGTATTTTAACAATTTTAGAAAAGGAAGATTTCAAAGACAGTTTTAGAATCAGCCCAGGATATGTTAAGTTGTTTAAGCAGTTGAAGCTAACAATCATTTGAAAAGCAAGACCTGGTATTATTAATGCTTCAATACTTAAAATTAAGAAAGAATACTATCTGAACAAAACCAGAATCAAAAACATAGATTAAAATGCTTTATAGGGAAATAATAAAATTAATTTGCTTTAGTTGCTCAAGTTAAAACAGTAACATTAATAAAAGTGCAACAGTTCGAAAAAGCCTTTGGGAGAAAAACTATGAAAAATGGACATCATAACAATCCTATTGGTAGGAACAGTAAATTGCTAACTTAATAGCAGTATCAGATGTCGGGAAAAAATTTTGAAAGCATCACACATCTCAGCTAATCCTTTTAGGAGAATGCTTTAGTTGATTGTAAGGCTCTACTTTTATTTAGTTAGAAATAGAAGACATCAATGTCCTCACAAATTCCATCATAAAGGTGACAATGGATATTATCTTGAAGACAAAAAGCCCATTCAGATGGATTGGTTGCTAATTTTCAGGATGTCTTAGGCTCTATATCATTTGCTTATTTAAATTTGCTTTAAAAAAATAATATTCCCATACAACGGAAAAGAAATAAAGATAATTCTTGTTCACTGTATACATAGTTAAAAGTAATTGTTATAGTTTTCTGCACCAGTTTTGGCAAATATGCAATAGGTTTATTAGTAAGAAAGGTAAACCCAGATCAGTCAGGATTTATTGTGGTTAGACAAATTGCTGCTAATAAAATTAAGATGTCTGTGATTTGAGTTATGGTTCCCATGAAGATAACATCTGATACATTTTATGATCTCTTGAAATGGAGTAAAATCTTTGGCCCAGTTTGATGTAAATAAATGTTACTTCTGTTAAAAAAACCCACCTATTTTGGAGAAAAACTAAGAAATGGCATTTCTCCTTCCCATGTAAGAATCCTGGAATTTTAGATTTAATGAGTGGAGTTTCCTCATTTGGTAAGATAAGAAAAAGAGATACCCACTGTCACTACTGAAGAAAACTAAGACTCTTTGCACCGTAAACTTTGGTGGTAATGAAATCAACAGGGAATATTAAAATATGCACTTGTAATGTTTCCGGTATTTTAGATTTTTGTTTCAGTTGAAGACATTTTAGAAGAAGCAAATGTTAAAGCTGATAAAAATTAATTATAACTAGTTCTGATTTACATTTCTGTAGAATACTTCAAAATAGGAAACACACAAGAGTGTATCACTGCGCGAGGAAAAAAAAAATTGAAAATGAGAAAACAATTTTCATGAGCAACTTTTGTCTTTACAGTGGTCTTGTCCTTTTGGTAGTCAGCTAAAAAAACTCTTAAGTGTTAACTCCAGTGTTTATTTTCCTCAGACAATAAGATTCAAATCCTGTCCATCTAGAAAGCTCAGTTTCATGTAGGGACGTGTAAGGTTATGCATTTCACTCTCATTCTGAAAGAAATAGTATCAAAAACATCCATTTTGCTTCCCCAGAATGCTCAGTTACTGTCATGGTGAAATGAATACCTTCTAACTCACACTGCTTTAGGTGGAACACATGTCAGAAATAAGACAAAGCTTGAAGTTCAGTAGGATCTGTAAGGTTTGGGGTCAGCTGTCGTTGCAATTTTGCTAGAGTTACTTTCTGGAAACATTTATTAAAGAGGGAATAATCTGTCCGCTTAAACCATTATAAATCTATTATTCTTTCTGATTTTGGATGTATGTTTATTTTATATCTGAAATTAAGATACATTCTTATCAGAATAAGCATCTTCTCACATGAAGTAAGTTTTCAAATGGTTGTTTATTGGAACAAAAGTTGAACTGGTTTTTGAATGTACAGTGGCATTTTCATCAAACTTGGTAGGCAAATCATTGAGTTTTACATCAACAAGAAGTTTGCAATAGTTCCAAACAAAGATAAAATTAAGGGAATCTGTTATAAGACGACAAAGTTATGCTTCTAAACATTTTTTATGTACACTGTGGCTTGAACATGTGCCAATAATCCATCAGGAGAAAAGAGAAATTTCTTGTACAGTCTGTAACAGTACATACTGGGGGATGAATGGATTGAAATGAGTACTTGGCAATATTAGTAGATGAAAAATTAGATATGACCTGGCAATCTGCCCTTGCATTCCAGAAATCCAATTGTATCCTGGGTTGCTTCAAAAGGAGTATGGACAGCAGGTTTGGGGAAGTGGTTCCCCCTTCTCCTCTGCTCTCTTGAGATCACACCTGAAGTACTGCATCCAGGTCTGGTGTCCCCAGAAAAGAAAGATATAGACCTCTTAGAATGCTTAACAAGCAGGGTCATGAAGATGATCAGAAGACTGAAGAACCTTTCCTGTGAAGACAGGCTGAGACAGTTGGGGTTGTTCAACCTGGAGAAGAGAAGGATCTGAGGACCCTTTCAATATATAAAAAAAATTATAAAAAATCCTGGAGAAATACTTTTTTACCAGGGCCTGCAGTAACAGGTTAAAGTTTAACAGTTCTAAAATAAATAATAATCATTTTAAGAAGACATTTTTGATGATGCGAATGTTGCCTAGAGAAGTTGTGGATGTCCCATTCCTGGAAATGTTCAGAGTCAGTTTAGATGGAGCTTTCAGTCACCTAGTCTAGTGGAAGGTGTCTCTGCCCATGATATGGGCTTAGAAAAAAATGATTTTTAAAGGTCTGTTCCAATCCAAACCACTCTAGGATTCTCTAATTTTATTTAAGTCTTCTGGCCATCAAGAGTTCCACATGTGAGATTCTGAAGAACGACAGGAATAATTGATGTAATTAAAACAACACAAAAGAAAGATGACAAAATAAATTCACAACATAGAAAGCTTCACAAAACATATATGTGGAAAAAAACCCTTAATATATATTATATATATATATACCTGAAATGTTTTTATTACTAATAAGATGCCATGAAATGCAAATTAAACCATTTAAAATTGCTTCAGGTCTTTACTGAACAGAAACTGTCAAGTTTAAGATCTTGTGTGAACCTCAGGTTGAATGTTTTTTCAAATTTAGTGTCTCTTCAGGGACCCCAATGGAAACTCATTTAGTGCATATGTGGGCTCTAAAAAGCAAAGATGCAAGGTTGCATTAGCAATGAGACTGGAGAATTATGCAGCAAATCTCGTAGTATCACATACAGACATCCAAGATGTAACGTATTACAATATACTATATTGGTACCTCTTTTCATAGAGGTAAAC
Source organism: Manacus candei (assembly GCF_025592945.1). Taxonomy (NCBI): domain Eukaryota; kingdom Metazoa; phylum Chordata; class Aves; order Passeriformes; family Pipridae; genus Manacus; species Manacus candei. The sequence continues at coordinate 28,295,938 of NW_026138059.1, read as the reverse complement.
CAGAGGTTTGTTAAACAATGAGAGTTCTAAACTTTTCTAAAGATTGGAAGGGAAGAATCAAGACACGATGAACTACAATTGTTCTCTTCAAAGACAAATGAAAACTTGAAAGAGAAATATGTCCAACTGTAAATGTTCTAGAGAAATTAGGTTTAAAACTGGTGTCATCACCGTAACATATCATGATAACAAGAAATACAGGTTGTCTGATACAATGAAAAGGGAAAATTTTATCACAATATGTAATTAAAATGTAGAGATTTCTGCCACAGAACTGTGTCTAAGCGAAAAAACTTACCTGTTTACCAGAGTGAATAAAAAGGGGATATTTTTTCATTATAATTAATTTAGAGTAGTTATGAGACAGAGCTGCAGAGTATTGGGCAGTTATTAGAGTTATATATGAGACTAATGGAGGCAAGGGAAAAGGCAAATTTTATTCATGTGTGTATTGCAGATAGGACTATTATCTGCCTGTAGGAATTTTACAGCAGTAGGAAGAAAGGACCAGTAAAGTCTTCCCATGTTTCAGTTTCCAGCTCAGTTCATTGGCAATGATTCATTGGTGGAGGACACTATCTCCATGCTGTCTCCATGGTGGAACACAGCTGGAGTATGCTGAACAGTTGGTTGAGGACACTGAGATGTAGAGTATTATTTGCCATGTGAGCATTTTAAACATTTATTTCATGAATGGCAAGCACAGCAGCCAGTGGTAGAAACATTTCAGATAAACCAGTAGTGATTCTAACTGGAAGACCATCATACACTAAAGAAGTAATAATCCACATAAGAGTTTGCCTGAGAAGGTGCAGTACTTTGCTGTGCCACACTGTATTATGACCCTTCCCCTTCAGGGCTGTGTTGTGCTGTGCACACCCTATGGCTGCAGGGTGTGCGTAGCTGGTACTAGTAATGAAGAAGCCTGTAGGCAGCTGCCATTTGCATCAGCAATAACACCACCTGTGTGTGCTTGTATTTATCTGAAAGTGAAGCAGCCTATTCTCGTGTGAACATCCTTTTGTTTGACACTAGAAATGATTAATAGAGTTGTTCTTTTCTAAGAATATCCTATAAGAGCTCTAAAGACCAAAAAGCCATCAAACAGATGGGATCTGCATTATGTGCTGTTCCCTGACTGGAGGTCTTTGTAATGATACACAACTGTTCCCTACGTCTGACGCATGTAAGATTATCTATACTGTTGTTTTTTTCCCTACAGCGTTAGCTCCAATAAATGGTATTTTAAGCAGTGTCTTACTGAACCCGACTGATCTTTTCACTGGGACCATAAAGAACACCAGTCTTGGTGCCTTGCAGCAGTGCAGTACAAATCCCAGGGTAGATAAATTAGGCATTTGAGTCATCTGAGAGTGCTTATTCCCCTACAAGTTTAGGGATATGATGGATGTTTCTTCAGGATCTGACAGCAGCACATAGGACTACATTCAATTTTGCTTTGAGGTAGCATCTTCCAGAAAAGAGGATATCAGCCCCTGCCTTAGCTGTTCCAATTCAGAGCAGCTACAGTGCAAACATCCTTTCTATTCTATGCTGCCTGTACTACGGAGATGATAATTCCCTATCAGCGGGGCCCCGATCTGGGAACAAAAACACCAAAGCTGCTCATTAGGATGAGCAGTTCCTACCAATGCAAGGTAGTAAAAAACACTCGTTAAGTTGTCACACTTGTAAACAGTCTGGTGTTGACCATAGGACAAGTAATGTGACTAAATATAGATCTATTCCAAGATGGCAATGCTTCTGTTACAAAATAGCTATGCTTTTTCATTATGAACAATGGATAAGCTTTCACAGAGTGCTCTCTCCGTTGTAGTGTTCCTTGAGGCAAAATGGCTGTGACTATCTGACTTGATTTAAACTACAACTGATTTGCATCATCAAGCAGTGTAAAGAAGCAAGACTGAATCATCAAACCTGGGCAAATAAACTACTATGGTAATAATGAATTGTTCAACACCTCTATTTCTTCAAAGAGTTTATTTTTGTCAAGTAATTTCTAAAAGCAGAGATACCATTTACTATTGTCTCTGTTGCTGCTATTCTACAGTAGAACAACAGTCCTACAAACAGCAATTAGCAGAATGCTAGTGATTGTAAAGATCTTAGAGGCAAAGGAAGGGATCAGGGTGTGTTTTTCCTTGAGAATCAAAACACTTGGCAAGTCTGAGAAAGAAGCAGGTTTTTTATAGCCACTATTCCCTCATATGTGAAAATGAAACAAATTGATAGAATTATCTTATTTACACAGTCACTAACCTTACTGATCATTGTGTCTGAGCTAGGCATGCAAAGGAATGCACAAGCTCTGCGAGATGAATGGGTGCAAAAGCTAGAGAATCAGTGAGGAGCAGGAAATAGGTGATATTCCAAGCTTCTGGAATGACATAACTATATGTATCACTGTACACCATTACAAACACGAGAATAATTTTACTCATGATTACTGCTGTGTGACTGGTCAGCTAAACTGGAAGATGATGTTTCTGCTTCTAGTCTAGATAATTAATGCATTAACTAAGAAAGAAGTTAATACTTCCATTGAAGCCGCAAGTAAAAGCCTTGTGCATTAAGTAAGTTAAAATTAATTTAAGATTTAAATAAGGTCTTAAATAGTCTCATTCTTTAAACTTTATCTGACTGAATACAAAAATACATGTAAATGGGGCACAGGTAATGTCTGTTCAGGGGTCTAGCAGAACACTAGACCTCAGAGAAAATGAGAAGGAAACTGAAAAAATAAACCTCCCTTGCTGTCTTTGCTGACAAAGACAGGAATACTTGTTTGGCAAATTTCAAGAAAATCAGGCTTTTTCCTCAGGATTACGTTTATTAGTCAGTAGATTAATGGATTCTCACTTTACTTGTATCAGCATTTCTGTAAGAATTCACAGAAATAAGTAATTCTTCATGTGAAAATACATTTATTTTCACTACTGTTTAGTAATAGTAATTTATTATTATGGAATGATTCTCTGAACACATTCATTAGGTATCTGACCATTCACAAATTATAACGGACAATTATTTGTAATTTTGTTTTGAAATATAACAGCAGAAATGTTATTCCTATTCATAAACAGTAAATAGAAATGCTATTTTTTCCTTCTTTCTGCTTAAATGACACATTAACTTTTTTGATTAATCTAGTGCTAAAAGTCACATGACATTATTTTATTAAACAGCATTTCATGTTGGTCTTAATAGCTCCAATCAAACATCACTTACTGCTTGCCCTTGGAGTGTTCACTTCTTATGCTATTTGCATAAAAAAACCATGTAGTACACCTCTCTGATGCAAATCTCATTGATTAATATCATATTTATCTTGCAACAAATGACTTCATAGGTTAAAGATCCACTAACTAGAAGAGGGACAAGCACAGAGAATGGGAATACACAGAGTCTTTCAGCCATGGGAAGTTCCCCATGGTGACAATCATTGTAATTCCATTGAAAGCAACAGGGCTAAAATTACTTTAATCTACATCTTAATTCCATCAGTTTACTTGGAAAATGAAGAACCAGACATTTTACTGGTAACAGCTGGGTTTGTAAGTTCCTGCTTTCTGTATGACCTTGTCAAATTTCCTCAATTTTTATTTGAACTCCTTTGTCCTCAACTATAATGTACAAATCTATTCACTGACATCATAAACTTAATCCAGACAGCATCTTCTTTACAATGCTTATTCAAGGCTCTGGTTTCATTATGGAATAACATAATATTTTTCATATTTATTATCCTTTTAAATTATTGATTACTCCCTTTTTGCTAACACACACCAAAAAAAAAAAAAAAAGACTTTAAAATAAAAAGATTTAATCTTTCTCTATCCTGACTGGACAATTTAAATAGGTCTGTGATAAAAACATAAAAACTCAATCAACCAGAGACACAACATCCCATTTTCTGAGGCTGAAATTCAATCCTATTGTTAATTCCCTGCTTTTCCTTCAGAAATAAAATAAGTATTTTTTTTTAATCTAAAGAAACCACCAATCCTTGTGAGGAATTTCACAACAAAATGTTGGATATAAGTGTCAATAGTTAGGCATCTGTCTTGGACTATACCATTACCATACCATCACAAAGTCATCATCAACTTATAGACTAGCATTGCAAGCACTTAAAATCACATGGAATTTAAGATTACATGATTAGGTCAAATAAATGTCTTCTACTGAGGATCTGATATCTTACCTATGTCTTACGATTGAGCCTCACACTCTTAAAGCCTAGGAAGAAGCCCCAGTCGACCACATAGATGGATGCTCATGTACACAATTGGCCCTAAACTGGTTCACATACTCTGACAAAAAGTTAACCAACACAGAATGGAGCAGCAAATTGCTTAGAAAACTTGTTTAGGAAGTGAAAAAACACGTAACTGCTGCCTAAACAGTCTGGAGTCTGGTTTAAAAGGAAACTTTGCCATCTTCTTGCTCATACAAAGAAGCTTAACTTCAGAAAAAAGTAATTAAAAAACCCATACTTTTTATCTGAAATAGTCTTTAAGAGATCAGAGACTTGTAAGTCTAATACTAGGACTAAGTAAAGACTTGGGACCTGAATACTGTATGCTGTTAAGGTACAAGAATATCTTCAATTTTTTTATTTTTTATGTGTGAAGCCCCTCAAGAGGTGTATTCTACAACCGACAGTCCAAGTTGCCAGACAGAACTATTTTGCAGTACAGAATGCAGTTGACCACCTCTTAAAAACACATTGGCAACAAATTTTATCTTTCTTTAACAACTGTTTAGAAAGCTGAAACTGATACTTGATTCTAGCCACTAACATCTTCTTCTGCCCCCAAACAAAAAGATCACACAGGTTAATCCTGGATTCCACAGGTCTTAGTCAATGATTTGTTTTAGAAAAGGATTTAAGTTTTGGTTTCCTACTGAGCAGCACTTTTGACCTTAGGCAATAAGGTCATATTATTGTGCCTTAGTTCCTTTGTTATAAATTAGATATTTCCAAGAAAGGTTGAAATCTACTGATAAAGGACAAGACATAAAATATACCTTATCCCAAAAAATAGTATTTTTAAAACAATCTTACCTAAGGTGTTCTCTGGGTTTTTTTGAGAAGTTGTGGTGGTTTTTTGGGTTTTTTTTTTTTGGGGGGGAGGGGAATATGGTGGCAAAGATTGTTGGGATCATTTATTTTAAAAAATTATAATGCTTATCATTTCAACTGATGCCATATGGTTATGATGAAGATTTTTTTTCCATGTGTTAGCTTCTGAGATCATTATATGAGAAGATTCACCTAAAAGGAACAAACAAATGGGTAAAATTTTATTCTGACTAATTTAAGACAAAAACAATATAAGTCAGAAAGCAATTAAAAATGTCAGTTTATCGCTTGCAGGATGCACCATAGTTATCTTCAAGAGTCCAATGGAGTCTGTGTTATTTGACAGAAATAGAAATAAATTAAAGAAAAATCAGGATGAGCTTATAAGATTTCTGAGAAGAAAAAGGAAGAGATGTAACAGAAGAGGACCCAAATATTACAACCTACACATACCAATAACTGGAAGTGTGCCTGATGATTTTTCCCCTTACAATGGATTACAGCCCTTACTTCCCCATTGAGACAGCTGAAGCTCCATATAAAAAACCATGAACATCAGTGTGAAAATTGCAGGTATATTGATACTTTCTATAATCAAACAAGTTCAATTACACAGTCAAATTAGTATTTTATCAAAGCTTAAGTAATTATCAGAATACACAAGAGTACCTTACCATTATTAATTGTAAATGTATTACACTGAACAAGAAAACACGTACCTGTCACAGCACTTTGAGAATCCATCCAAGGTAGCAAATTTTCTGTCAAGAACACCATGGTAAACTTGTGTCTAGTGTCTTCTTTTGAAATACCCTGAAAAATAAATTAAGTGTTTAATGTTATTAGTATAAATCATAATTGCTTTATCTTTATTAATAGCTTGGAAAGAATTTTACTTTAAGGAACCTCGTTTACTGTTTTGTAAGTTTCAGCTACTTTTTGTTTTTACATAGGACTAATTTTCTGTTTCATCTACTGCACATGCTCCTTTGTCATATATTTCAACTATTTTATATTTAGAGATTAAAATATACTTCCACAGACAGACAGTGAAAAAACTTGGTGATATATAACATCTTCTTTAACAGTTTTATTTATAAATGATAAAATAGAGATGTTACTAGTGCGGTATGCCATAATGGTCAGAGATTTCAATCCGAATCAGGATTGTGAAATCACTGTAATAACAGATTTTATTTATTTATTTATATTGTTAGGCAATTTACGCATGAACAGAAGAAGGAACACAAATGATTTTTAGAAAAAGCTACTTTAGAAAAAACAGAATCAGTTTTATTAGCCATTTGAATTTCTGTTTTATAAACATACTTTATGAAAGATAGATTTATTTTTCAATAAAAAATCTTGGTTCCATTTTTGCTTTCTTGTTTGGTTGGCTTTTTATCTGATATAATACTGTATATTTCATTTTAACAGTTTCACATTTTGTGAAAATTCAGAGAATAACATTTTACTGCAATTAATTTTAGGTAATTTTTTTTAGAAATTAATTTTTTTCCTTATCAGTCCGAAATTTTCTGTCTTTCACTATGGCTAAATAGACTTGTTTATTGTAAAAATAGCATTCTTATTCCCTAGCTTCACACGATTTCATTATCCTTCTCAGTTGTTTCTGCTTCAAAGTAAAAACTACTGTTCTCATCTTATCAGAGTTCTTATTAGAAATCTTTGATCAGCATTCTGAAAAGGGTTTAACAAATCACATAATTATGATAAAGAAATCGGAAAATGAAATAAAACCAAGAAATATATCCTTTATTTACACAATCTAAAACTGTTGAATAATACTTAATAAAAACTAAGTCCAAGGTAGAATCGACACTAAAAATTATTATCGCATCTTCAGATTATAATGAACATACTAATATTGAAATTTAAATCACATTTAATTTGCTTATTTACTGCCATCATTTAGGAATGGTATTTCCCAGCTTAGTGCTGCCACTGAAACATTCCAAGACATGTGCTGCTTGCTTACTCCCCACTCCCCCTCTCCCTCCCCTTGCGGGGGGCTGGAGAGGAGAACTGGAAGAAAAAAGGTAAAGATCACAGGTTGAGATAAGAGCAATTTACTGGAAACGACAGTGAGATAAGAAAGTGAACAGTAACAGCAACAATATTAATAAAAGAGTGTAAAAGAAACGAACAAGTTGCATGTGAGTTCACACCTCAGACAATACCTTTCCTCTCCCTCTGCCAGCTACCTGACCTGGAAGACACCCCTTCCCCCATTCCCAGAAAAAGATGTGACTCGGTATAGAATAACCTGAGTTTTAGCCATGTCCCCTCCTGGCTACTGCAAAAATTAACCCTGTCCTAGCTGGAACCAGGACATTTACTTAAAAATTATGTTACTTTCCTGTTAAATGGAGGTTTGGCTTGAATTTTGAAGGGAAATATTTATCAGTTCAGCATGCTGCAGGCTAGTTATTAGATGAGTTCTAATCTAGCTACATGATACATAAATGTGACCTGAAAAAATCATGGGATGCTTTTTGGATGAGTTAAGTATAGAAATCTCATATGTTGAGGCTAATTGAACTGTTTTAGTTAGGGATACACCATATACTTTGGAAAAAAATATTAAAAATTTGTTTTTCCCTTTGTTTGCTTTCCTCCATATTTTCAGTTCAATGTTTTGAGCTTATTCCTACAAGTTTGAAAACATTCCCACATTTTGAAAAATTCACCAGCAAATTGCTTAGTATATTAGAGTGACAAAATCCTGGGCTGTAAAGAAATTAAGTTTCAGACATCTTTATTATGAGCAAAAAGCCTTTTTTGTTCATGCCTCTACAACATAATTTCTATCAAGGGCAGCTGCGGTAAAAAAAGATATGAATCTTACCCTAGAAAGTATGTAAATATTAAGTCCAGACACTCGTAAATGGCAAGTATTTAATCTTTAATTCTAAGATGGGAGCCAAACAAGTGCTTTCATAATTCTTCCTCAAGCGTGGTTACAAATGCAAACCATCTGGAACATGTTTTGCCTAGAAACAAATTACATTCTCACATAGTAAACTGTAACAAAGACAGACTGATTTGTAGAGTATTTCAAATATTACCTCAGGAGTTGAGGCATTGGGTCAAATCCTTTCTCTGCCATGGATTGCCTTAGTGACCTTTGGCATATCACATAAATCTAGGTATCAGGAAAGGATTTACATGCCTAAATTCTGATCTCAAGGCCACTTCATTTTGAAGGGACTTGTACTCTGCGGATGTCATTGTTTTTACCTTTAGAGTGCCATAACTGCATATCAGCAGCACTCAATACACTCTGCATCTCAGCTTACGGCTTAGACTTAATACTCATGGTTAAAAGTTGCCCTATATAGTTTGGCAAGGATTCAAAAGCTAGATGTCCATCTCCCTAAATCCTCTGTCGGGCCAATGCACTCAGAGCACTCCTAGCACCTACCACAGGACTAGAATCTTCATATAAACTAATGCGACTCACTAGTTTCTTTAAAAATGTAGTGGTATATTCCTGTCCTCCATAGCTTCACTGTAAGAACGATAGTGTACAGAGGCAGAGTATTCTTATCTAGCTTTATCAGAGTATTGGGAGTTATCTGCAAGGGAGTTGAATCACCCTTTGGGGATGTCCTACTCTTTCCTTTAACTACAGAGTCTACAGTAACTAGTGGAAATGTTAAAAATCATTACGAGCTAGATAAAGCTGGATATGAAGAATTCCACCATGATGACTCCACAAGCAAAATGTCAGATTTCATCCTGCAGTGCCTGGTTTCTCCAGGTGCAGCTCAGGAAGTCAGCATATCACCTTGGGTAGCATCAATTCGTTCTAGCTGCAAGGCTGCCACTGGTAGCCCACTGGAAATCTGCTCTGTTAGCTTGACACCAGAGACTCCGAGCGTGGATGGCTGGTACGGGATCTGTCACATGTCCTAAGTACAGAATTATAGAGAGAAAGAGATGAAAAACAGGTATTTCTGTACATAACCTTACTTAAGCATGAATCATCCATGCTGTTGCTGTGATTAGGTTAATATGACAGGTGAGCATCCTAGGATTTAGGAAGTTATGATCACTGTCATACATATTTTACTTGAGTCATGTTTTTGATTAGTTTACTAAAGAGCTGTTCGGGTAAATTAAAGAAATTCCAGAGGTGGTGGGTTTTGGGGGGATTTTTTGTTTGTTTTTTTTCTCTACTTGTTTTTTTCCTAACCCTAGGGAAAGTCTCAATTGTCAAAACAGGTAACACTATTTTGCCCATAAAATATCCAAATGTGCATATTCAGACCCTACAAAGCAGATTTATAATCCACCTTGCTTTAATGTTCCATCCTGCTTTCTTTTATCCTAAGTTTTGGCAGTCACACATAACAGTTATTGGGATTGTTGCTTTGTATAAAATATTTAATGGAATTCTTAAGTTACACACTTTAAATATTCTGCAAGTAGCAGATGGTAAAATGAGGAAACATTTGCTTAAAAGTTAAAATAGCCAACAAAAGAACAGATCACCTTTCTCCTCTGGAAAACAGTAATTTGGCACACCTACATGCTTTATATCAAGTGAGAACAGAAAAAAACACTGTAAAATACTTTGAAAACAAACAAAAGAAAATTAAACAAACTAATGTTAAGGATCAAAGAAATGCAAAAAAGTGTCATCAGAGTCATAAGATATGTTATAAATCAAACCATTTCTGTCTCCTTTTTTTTAGAAAATGTCTGACTTAAACTGCATGAGAAGCTGCAAATTCTTTTTATTTTCTTACTGAAGCTATAGTCTGCTGCAGGAACCCTTGAGCCTTCGGATTTTAATAAGTGCACTGTCAACTGGAAAATGTTGGTTGCTGCTCTCTAACTCAAGTTTCTGCTTAAGGATGCAAAATATTTGATATGACAGCACTTGGCAGGTAGTTTCCGTGGTTTTTAACACTTGGACCTGCAACACTGTATACAATCCCTCATTTTACATTTTCTAAAAGATGAAAGACATATTCAAATAATAAGATAGTTTTATATTGTTTCTAGCTCTCCAAATAACAATCCTATTTTTTCTAATTTTAGTGCAAGGGCTGTAAAATCTTTTTCAGAAGTAAGACCTTTGAAATACACTGGTTCAGATATGTTAAATTAACTTTACTAACTCTGAAGCTGAACTGTCAACATTCCCCAGACATCTTTCTTCCTCGGTATAACACACTAACCTCGCAGTTTCTGATGATACAGGTGGGAGTTGCCTGGTCAACCTTCTCTAGTTCAAGTTCACTTCTTTCATTGATTGAAGCAATGAATTTCCTGGAATCCCTCTTTCCTTGCAAAAAGGCTGTCAGGAGAATTACATTAAATATTTCCCTCCTGTTTTTGTGACAGAATTTGGTGATGAAATATCTTTCTTTTCACTTAATTTTTTTTTGTTTACATTTTTCCAACAGGAGAAATCAGCATTTTAAAGGAAATAAATACCATAACACAAGTTTAAACTACTGAATTTTGAAATGTCCTTCAACAGAGCAAAAGGTGTAAATGCAACCATATATAATGTCATTTGAGGTTAATAATAAAATAAATTGTTTCCCCATTTTTTGGAGAAAGCTTTTGTGAAGAGATATATTGCCACAAGTTTGAAATCCATGCTCTGTGACAGCTGCTGACTAGTAATGAGATCTAATGAACTGTCTCTTTACAAGAAAAAATAACATTTGAAACAACAACCTCTTTGCAAATTGTAAGAGCATGGGAGCAGAGACGACTTCTCTATCCTGAGCAGACAAGCACATGTTGACATGAATTCAAAAGCAAACCTACACTTCTCAATTCAAATGTGAAAACAGAATGTGAGATTAGTGTTTGCATAGACAATCAAGATTTGCATCTATTTTCTTGTGGGTTCTGTGATAGAGTAATGCTTTTGTATTTCAAAGCTATTAATATCTAAGCAAATGTCATACCCTGGGAAACACAAACTGTATTATGTTAATCTAACATAAATCTATAGATTTAAATGTATTGTAAATATTTTTATACTCAGAAAGAGATTAAATATATGTATTGATGTCAACAAGTACCTCATATACAAGAACAAATGTGCCTACTCAGAGCTGGCTCTGAGGTTGTCTATCAGTTCCAATACTATTTCAGAGGGCAACACTGTCAGAAGACCAAGACAAAGGGTCAGAGAGTAATCTCGTTGACTTAAGTGTTAATGAAGAGTTACTTCATACTGAATCAGAGGGTTAATGATTGTCCAAAAAATGACCTAACAATTTCAAAACCAGAGTCCCCAGCCTCCTTCTTTTATGTATTAAAACATACTTTACTTTTTATAGTGATTTTCCAATTTTTAATTGCAAATGAACAGATTCTCTGATATTTAACCCTTCATTCAATAAAGTGTATTACATAAATATGCATGTACAGACATATTTGTACATGTAGTATATTTTCTCTGTTGTCAGAGCTGATGATGAACATTCCTTATGCTTGAGTTACAAGGGCTCGGTGAATTATTCCACTGCCATAACTTAGTTTTCAAAACATGTTCTGCATTGTTTACCCACATATCAGTCTCTCTGATGACTGAGTAAATATGTAACCTGGAAAAAAATGTATATTATGTAAAGCAACTGGCATACAGTTACAAATCAAATATTGCAATTTGTTTATTTGTTTTTAGATACATAGAGAGAGAGATAAAATGTGGTTTTAAAAAGTAGGTAGGAACACACCCATTGTAATTGATATTTATTCACATAGTATGTATGGATACTGTCAATTATATTAGTTATGTTAAAAGAAATCTTAATTAAAAGGTCTAAAAGTGTGCATTCTTATATTTGCCTTACTATTTTCAATTACTGTTAAAGTATAAGAAATTTAGTGAATACAGGATTTTATTGAACTGATCCTTTGAAGATACAGCAGCAAGGAGCTTTCCCCACCAAGTTATATAGTCCTTGACTAATATCCAGGAAAACCTTTTGGGTATAAAACAGCAAACATTTTAAAAGCATAGCGACTGGATCATATTAGCTGGATTACGATCCACTTTTTAGCTGAATTAAATTGACTTCAGTGACTTCAACACTGGAATATGGACCTATATCAGACAAGGAGTGGCCTGCAACTGAAGAAATATAAGAAAAGTGATACCAGCAGAAGTTTAATGAAGGTAGGGCGCACTGTAAATTCCAAAAGATCCATCTAGAGAGTAAAGTGAGGGTCGAGGAGGTCTGACCACTTAAAGAATACTTAATTTTATAAAACATATCATAAAATTACTCAAGATGTGAAATTTATTTTTACTTTTAAAAGGTGACTAATTGTCTTTTTCCAACTTTCTTTCCCTATGTCATTTCTGAATGATCCACTTCCCAGTCCCAATGAAGACAAATTTTCATTATTTAGCCTGGAACGTCCAGTGTGCTATGGAGTCATATAAAATATATCTTTGTTAGTACCTGCCTTCTGATGGGTTTTGACATGAATGTTATGTAATTCTTTGTGTCATTTTTTCCTGTGGTTAAATGAACAAATTCCTTGTGTACTGATTGAGAGTAATAGGGAAACTCTTCTTGGCACACAAACTCCATAGATCAGAAATAAATTACCTGGTCTAAAAAACCAAGGTAAATTCTTTCAAAATCTGTATTTTTGTGTTATATATTTAATACAGAGAATACTTTCCATCCCTGCTCATCCACATGCAACTTTTTCTTCAGATAATCATGATTATTTGTAGTAATTGAGGACAGAAACTAGTTACCTAGACCTTTTATAAGCATTTAGAAAATGTGTTCTGTGCAACACCTTTCTAAACATTTTACAGAAACACAATGGGGAAAGAGAAACAACGAGAGGCCTCTTATATAGAAGTAAACTGAAAGTACAGAATTTCTAAGCAACTAAGCCTATTCTAATTGAATTAACTCTAACACAGACAGGCAAAAAAAAAAAAAAGAATAATTAGATTGACAGAGCACTTGAATGGGAATGGAGAACCTGGCAGACGAGGACAGAAGAAATGAGGCCACTCTGCAATGGTGAGAAGATTAAAAAAAAAAAAGGTCTATATTTAGTCATATACTTTTTCAATAAAAGTTTCACACTTTATATTGAATAAAAACAGAAAGGAAAAATGGTATAAAGAACTTCATCACAATGGGAAAATTGAAATGTGAACTATCCCACACACCCAAAAATCTATTTTAATTCTAAAAGTAGATATTAAAAAAAATGCAAATCTAGTACAATTATTTTTGTGGTTTAGATCAGTTTGTTAAGTTTCTATAGTACAGTATGTTGAATAGTGAGGCCAGGCAAGACTGAATAAAATTTAAACCACAAAAGAAGGAATATGGAGGTAAATGGAAAATGTGTTGTATTTCACATGATACTATCAAAACTAAATTGTAGCAAACTAGATAATATCTTTTCCTACAAGTAATTTTTTTTAGTCAAGGAAAATACAGATCTAATCCATAAACACTGCAATTAAAAAAAGAAATATAAAAAAGATGTGGTACCACTTGGAAACTTTTAGTTTAGCTGCACAAAATGGACATCATTTCCGGAATTGTAAGGGGTAAGGAACTACTAAAGAAAAAAGTGGGTATGCTGAAAATCAGACTAGGAAGCTGAAAGGTGGCTATTCTCGGAGTGTCTCCGGTATTGATCTTAAAAACTTCTAACTTAACTTATGAATTAAAAGTTCTGCTACAGAAAAGATGGTCATAATAACAATTAGTAATGCACAGAGTTGGAAACGTCTTCAGGAAAATCAGGATATCGTGACAGACATTCTGTTATAGGTTATAAATCCAAGGGGGGAATTTTTTCTTCCCGTGCTCCACTGTAAGAAAGATGGAGTTCGAAAGGGAAGCGGGAAGCGGGGGTGATTAGCTTTAGAAAAGATCTAGCTGGCAGAGCCGCATTCCTAACTGATGACCCATCAAAGACTGGAGTGAGGGGGGAGGAGTTTTGATTCGGTAGCTGGCCCTCCTCATAAAGGAGAAAACAGGTTTTTTGGGTCTCGCTCTGGAGTGGAGACAGGGTCTGTGTGTGGGCATTTTGGAGAAAAAAGCCTTGAGGTCAGTTTTTCTGGCTCCCAACCTGGTCAGCCCTGACCGTTGGTCTCGGCTTGCTTGCAGGTTGCCCTTTCCTCCAGCCTGAACCTACTGTGTTTTCATCGGAGAGTTTTGCACTCACTGGGAGAAAGGGAGGAGCCTTGAAACACTGTCATCTGAGAACAACCCTTTTAATAAAGGGTTGTTATTTCTTCTTTTTTCCATACTTCCTCGATTAGAGCCCCTTAATTTTGGATTTACAATTGCTGAGAGAGAGGAGTTTGGTCTATCTCATAACTTGTTCTCTTTAGTAAACATTCCAGTCTCATCAAATTGAGACACATTCAGAAATAGGATGAGCAGGACTAATATAAATATCTGCAATAAGATGGAAATTTATAATAACTGGAGGCAGTCCTTTGTCACGAAGTGTCTATAAGCTCAAAGCCATAGGGTTGTAATGACTGAAAGAGATATATTCAACAGAGAAACAGAAACAACATATATAATGATATTATATAAAGCATTGTAAGACTTCATCTGAAAAAATGTGTGCAATTCTTAGCCAAGAAATGAAAGAGGGATTGAAATGAATGAGGGTAAAAACAAGGTTTTTAAAATAGGTGTGTGACCTAAACAAAGACAAAATTATGCTTCAGCTATTAGATGATGTGTCAGGAAAACAAATGGGGGGAAATTTTTCTATTAATATTTTAAGAATATTCATAAATGCCTATTGAACCTCTTTTCTTCTGCCCATCTGAGGACCCTAACAAATGAAATACAGAATGAGGACCTCTTACACTCAAGTACCATGAGTGCAATTATTTAAATCACGTGGAACTTATTGTCTGAGAATCTATGAAAAAACACAATTCTTTTCATGGTCAAACAATCTGCTAGCAAGACCAAACCTTAAATTCAAGTTCAGTGTCTGTCTGTACTGTGATCATAGGTGCCCCATATTTTAAATGATAGCTATTATGGAGCCTGTCTAGCTTGCTGTACTTCATTCAAGCTAAAAATCTGAGCTAAGAGACATTTTACATGTCAGAACTGCCTGTGCCCCTTAAAAAAAGATCATTTTCAATGAGTCAAAAGTTTTAGACCAAACCCATCAAAGTTCCAGTCTTTAAAAGAGAATTTAAAATGAATTTGACAAAGTAGACCAAAAGCTTTCAACAGAATTACAAAGGCATGTGGTTGTTATTTGGAAAGGACTAGCTTTGGAAGGGAATCAATTTCTCTGAATATGTGAACTGTGAAAAGCTGCAGAACTGAGGAATTACATTTTTATTTTGTATTTGTATTGCCCTTATCAGCTCAGGGTTGTTGTCATAAAATGCTGTCCTACAAATGATTAAGAAATGAATAAATATGTCAACAGCGTCATCTTTCTTGTGGTCCTAAATTCAGTAGAAAAATGAGATTGTACACTTGCGTCTAACGAACCGCTGCATATTTCTTTTTAAGCTGTGAGATATTCACCATTATATTCATGATATCCAGCATAAGACCTACCTTCTACTTAGTATAAGTAATGGTTTGGAAATGGAACAATTACTGAAATACAGCACACAGCACAACAGTGCAGTGGCAAAGATGAAGGCTGCAATTTACACCTTACTGATGAGGTCAGACCATCATTTTCTCTGGAGCACATAAAAAATTAAGATACTTCTCTATCAGTCATATTTTTTTCCCTATGCTAGGTCACCTGGGTTTTTTTATGTCCCTTCTCCCTACCCACAGACATCTTTAACACATACTCGTAGATTAGGCAATCTGTCTTTAAGACCTCACACGTCTCAGAAAAGGGTGCTTAATCCAAATTCATCGAAGAAGGACCCTACACAAAATAGTTTTGACTAACCATGTAAATTTTTAAGTCATTTAAATCAGGTAATTTTTTTTTGTGTCCTGAATATTTTTGAAATTCCTGAAGTAATGTTGTCCCATTCCTACATATGAATTGTAAGTACGCCTAGAATTTAAATAATAATAAAATGCATCGTAAAAATACTAAATAGCCATGAAAGCTTAGGCCTTAATTTTGTCTTCTCCAAGATTGTTACAGTAGTATTTATTGTTATTTATATTTTTCATCATAAACAGCAAATTATTAACCATTAGTCAAGAGTTAATAATATATATCTTAAGTTATATATATCCCTCTTTACTTTGCCAGACTCAGATATAAATCTATGAAAATCTATTAAACTAGAAAGGTTATTTTTGTAATGGTGAAATGAACTTGATATTTTTAATACCTATTCTGTATTGGGAGTTTTAATCTACTAGGAGGTAGAAACATGGAACCAGCAGTATGGTGAGCTTGAGCTTTTATTCCTAAAATAATTTATGAAATATTTTAGCATACATCATAACACTGAGATCAAAATTTTATTAATTTTTTTTTCATTTTCAAGAAGCTGAAGTCAAAACAGAGAAATGTGAGTAGTATGTATATTATCTAATGATAATTCATAGTCAGAGATACTAAGAGCTGGATTACTTCTGCTTGGGTTTGATGTCTCATAATTTTTTTTTCTTTCTCCAAATATCTATTCGGTGTTAATCATTAATAAAAATATTCCAGTGTATGTAGGATAGGAACTGATTACCTGTAGGATACCACTACAAAAAGTATTCTCTTAAACATTGAGTCTTATCAAAGTAATATGTCATGCTTTAGTTTGGGAGTTTTTTTGCTTTTTCTGCTGTATTTTTTTATTCTATTCTCCTAAAAATGACCATAAGCCTTTAAATTTAAAGTACACTGGAAAAGCGCTACTATTAGAGGCTATGGTTAAAATAATAATAATAATAATAAAAATCTAGCTTATACAATCTGTTTTCTATAACTCCATGCTGATTGGCATTAAAAAAGAATTAAAGAAGGCCAATGAAGTCATCCTACATTATCACTTTCACATTTTTGTGTAATATATATATATGTATATATATGTATATGTATATATGTCATGTGGTCATTCTGTTTACAGATTTTAAAATATCGAGAAAACACTTACTTCCTTCCACTTCTGTGGAACTTATCTCATGTCCAAGACTTATTGAAAATCAATATTATTGATCCATAAAAGCACACGCACAGCTCTTTTCATAGTTTTAGATTAAAGTTATTAATCCTACTTCTTTGAAATATCTAACTTTATAAGCTGCTACTAAAAATTTTCCTGAGTTTCTGCTGAAATTTAAAATATTGTGTATATTATTACAAGACTGAAAAGTAATATTTATTAAACTGTTCTTTTTGCATTATTTTTGAAAAGACTGATTTTTTCACTTCAAAAGAAGTACTATAAGATTTTTTTTTCCTGGTATATTGATACCTGCATTTATTCTAATTCAAGAGGTCCAAGGTTCTGTTTTTTTTTCTTTGGTACCTCTCAACAGTCTTCTACAAGTTTTAGGGGTTGAATTACTTATGACTTTACCTTCTGTCTGCATTTTTTCTTAATCAGAATGCTCATTTTTTTATATATTCTTTAGCTCATTTCACTATCGTAACTGTGCTGGTTTCAGAGGTTTTTTCCTGCTAAAGTTTTAAAGTTTGCTCTTCTCATTTTCTTGCTTTCCATTTTCACTTGTACTCTCCTTTTTCCATTTATCCTGCAAGCAAACATTTTCTCTCTTCCTAATTCCATTAAATTGCAGGAAAAAAAGCAACCTTGAGGCAATAAAACACAAGCACCTTTTCCTTGCCAAAGAATAATCTGGTGTTATTAACAGTGTAGAGTTCCTGAGAATGGGGAGACTATTAGTTGTCTGGAACAGTTAAAGAAACTGGTCTCTTTCACATCCCGTGCCTTAGGCATATTTCTATAATTCACTCTCTCTGCTGGGGTTAACTCTGCAGTTAACACAGTGGAATATCTTTTGAGAGCCGGAGGAGATAGGCAAAAATAATTACCTAAGGTTGTATCCTACAGAAAACTGCTGTCTCATTACCTCCTTTCTTCTTTACTCAGGACCTGATGATGTGTCTACCATTCATGGCTGCAAGAATTTACAGGCTGTAGTTTCCTGGGAACCCCCAAAATTGCTCTTCATCTCTCAACTCCCTCCCTCAGCTAATTCTTTGTATCATTTTTTTTACATAATTGGCTACACTGTACATCACTGCTCCATACCTGTAAAACACAGACCAGAGGAGGTACCATGCTCCAGACTAGGGCAGGAGGGCTCTGGAGATGTCCTTCTCCTAGAGGAATGTGTGACTGGGCAGGAAAACAAAGAATTGGAGCTTACTGCCTACTAGCTTCAGGGATGAAAATAATGAAACCTCAATGCAAGCTCTTAACAAGAAACATAGCATAAAGGCTAGTTATGCAGATAAATATCATCTCCTTATCCTGTGTCAGATTTCTCTTTACTTACTGGTAATTGGTACCAAAAAAAAAGTTTCTGGCTATGTCACAAGGTCCAAATTTTTAAAATTGTAAAATATTTAAGTGGCATACTTCTACTTATTTTAATTCTACTTATTTCTACAATTTAACCTATATTGATTTAAGTTTATTAAGGATCTTACCCAGTATATAATCAAATACAAACCTTATACAGCAGAAATACAGGAGGAAAATATGCCAAAGGAATTTTTTTCCTCTTTATTTTTTTTTTACAGCTGAAAGACAGTAACAGCTGTGCTTAGAATAAATGTCATGAATTCAGGTTACTGTGAAGAAAAAAAAGCCTAGTAGCACATATATCTCTTTGCTCTCTCTCCATATGCATTCCAGAATGACAGAAATGTTTTTGTCCAGACTCCGGCTGTGGGGGATACTGGTGTTACAGAAAACCACCTCCACTGCTGGCTCTTCTGCACTGACAACATCGGAGTTGATCTGTAAAAAGATCAAAAAAAGTAAAAAGATGGTTAGCCAGTGGTGGGTCTCAAAGAACCATTTTACCCTTTCTTTCAAGGTCTTTTAAAATAAAATTCAATGATGAATGAATGAGAGATATTAGTACTCATTCTTGAACACATGACTTCTAACTTTCCAGAAGTTCAGTATTCCATTTATTGTTTTTTTTGCTGCTGAGAATTATGAACAACAGAGAAATTAAATATGTCTTAAGGGAAACTTAAACCAAAATGAATGATTCATACCTGGTTTTGTGTTTGTCAAATAGGAAACTACCACTGCCACTTTTACTCATGTCAGTGTAACTGGTGGAACCACTTATGGAACAAGGTCATATTTAATGCACATTAGGCAGGGAGGCTCATCCCTTTTCAAAGTCTGGGACTGTGTGGAAACTACTTTCTAATGTAGCGCATGTACGGTATACATATAACTTATTTAATGTAGGATCTCAAGGTATAGAATCTATTTGTTTGGTTTTTTCTCCCCCATTTCTTAATAAAAGTCAGATTTTACCTGTCGTAATCTTTCAAAGCACTTACTTGTACACTGCCACACTTACCACAGCTGTCTCCTGTGTGTATCAAATGCAATGTGCTACTGCCCGCATTGTCTGTGTCTCCAGATAAAATGTCACGCTGCTGCTGCCATGCAGCCTGTCACCTGTGCTTAAGTACTTCCCTATCATGGAGCTCACCTCTGACTGCATCGTGGCAGCTGCCAAATCAGTCTTACAGGAACTATGACAAGAACTGCAATACGGAGCAAAATTTGTAAGGCATACCAAGGACAGAAAAAAGGAAAAAAAACAAAGTAGTGTATGAATCACTGCTAATGTAATACAAAAAAAATTGCCTTTAAGTAAGCTGCAGTTAAATGACCATATCAAATCAAGGAGGCACCTGAAGAAACACTGAACATGAATTGATGAGCAGAAAGCCAAAATTTTCATCATTGCTTAAGTCATATATTACCTAGCTCCTCCAAGATTTGCCTTTATCAGGCAAATGTGACTAACTTGTCCTGACTTGTCATGTGACAGAAACAGGACAAGAATTAGTAGTCCAGTGGTTAGGAATATTGTTCCTGGAAAAATGAAACAGAACAAAACAAACAGAAACAAGCAAACAAACAAAACCCTGGTTTCTTTACCTGTAACATGATGATGTTTAATTTTGGGGTTTTTTTCTAATCTTGTCTTCATAGATTCTAATTAATAAATCCTCTAAAATCTGGAAGAAAAAAATAGAAACTTTTAAAAAATTAAAACTTTTCCCTGTTGAAAATTCTGGACTGGAGTTTTCTGGCTTAAGCCCATGCTGTTCTAAAAGTAATGCAAACATATTTGCATTAAACACCTGTTGAGCTTACTGGTCCTTTCTGTCATAGAAAAAATATTGAAAGAGATGCATTTTACCTTACATAGACACTTTATTAGTACAGAAAATTAAGTTTCTAGTTCATCAGTTCTCATGTTAATATGTATATATCTATTACACATGCTGAAAGGCAGGTGACTTCAAACTTTTTTATAGCAGCATCCTGTTCTCTTCTATTACACAGCTAACTAATGAGTTTAAGGTGAGATTCATCAGATTAAATATTGACACCTACAGTGTTTACATCTGAGTTTATCACCCTGGATTGCTTTTATCAGTGGAGAGATATCGGCCATTTCAGTCTGTAATTAGTCTGGCCTGGCTTAGGTTGCTTCCTTAAGATGCTATAAATTGTTTCCATTTCTCTACAACTGCTTTTATGTAAGAAGAGGCAATCTTACTGTTGACATGCCCTAGGTGACTATATTCTCCATTCTTCCTTCACTTTCATCTAACAGTTAGACCTAAAGAAGATTAAGCAACTTATTTGGTCAGAAAAGGTGATCTCTGTTTTGAGACTCTCAAAGGGTCTGACTTCATTCCACATAGTGAAGGTCCCCACTTAATTTAGAACAGGAATTATAAAATTTAGGTGCAAGGGAGATGCCATGAATAGGTAAACAGACAAATTTTACTTCTGATTCCTCTCTGAATAGAGATTACCCAAAAAGCAATAGCTGATTGAAATATGATCCTACAGGGTTTGCAAATGTGCTTTTGTCCCTACACAACCAGATCTGCAACATGGCATTGTCATGACATAGCTGCAAAACAAACAGACAAAAGCAATTTCAGACGGATTTGTACTGTGACAGGTTTTGTGATTAAAGGGTCATCTCCACACAGTTGAAGAAGCCCAGAGGCACAACAGCAAGCAGGAGGATGAGTTCCTCCGACTCAGCCCCTCCCAGGGCATCTCAGGAGTGTGTCAGCCCCTTGGGCTGTGACTGAGACCCATCACCATCAGTCCACAGATGAGGGTCTCCAGGCCTCCTTACAGACTGAGAGTGGATACTGCCTATAAAGGCAGGCAGTTCAGTGTGGGGTGAAGGGAGGAGTATTTTGATATTTTACAAATCTGTTATGAGACAACCAGAGGAGAAACCAAAGGCAGGGAAAGGAAGGGATCTGGATGACTTGTGAAGTAACAAAGGGACAAGAGAGATAAAGAGATAAAAAGGGCCAGGTACCTCTCATCAGCCTGCTGGTCAACATGATTGGCCATGTGCTATGTCTGATCACCTCAGGCAGTCCTGTACTCCCATCAGATTCTATTTCCAACTATTTTTCTGAGTAAGGCTCTTATTTTCAGCATGCATGTGTGTGCATGGAGACCTGAACGTCAGCAGACAGAATTGGGGACCATAGATCATAGGGACCACATTTCTTGGGTGCCATCAACTAGAGAGGCTGGAATGGTACATGTTGGCATGTGCTCACTGGCTAACATCCATCTGGACTAGCTGGTGAGCATGGCAGAGGGTTAGGAGCGAAGTATTGGAGCAACTGGAGAGACCAGTGTGCTCCGAGAGGACACAGGTGATCCAAGCCAGCAACTGGGGAAACTGTGAGGTGCAGGGGTCAGACTCATTTGCGTCTTGTGTTTTTGTGCATGAGGAAACTGGGAAACAAGAGGATCCAGGGGTCTGCTACTGTGGTCAGCTACTGTGTAGGCTGCACATCTAAAGCCAACTGCTGAGGGGATCCATACTATGTGTATAAATTGCCCACTAAAAGACCATCCTGAGCTGCGAGAGATGGAAACAGCAAAGCTACCTGTGCTACCTATATCTGTGTGAATGTTTCTGTTTGTGGTAATTTTTATGGCCAGTTATGTAAGTATGTATATACGTATTGTGGAAGTGTACATATGTAAGTTTATGCCTATCTAGGATAGGTACTTAGCTCAGTCTGACTGCTGAGTGGATCTAGGACTATGGCACTCTCCTCTGCCAGGCTATGGGATTCAGCAACTTGCAGTGAATTTTCTATGCATTTGACTTCTATGTGTTATTTAAACAGAATGTTATAAACAGTTATAAACTTACAGAGAAATGTAAGGGACAATTTCGATCCTTTGGTTCAGATGAGAATTTCTCTTATATGAGAGACAATTTCCTCAAATATCAAAACTCAAGGAGTTCCTTCTGTGTTTTATAATACTTTTGTTCAAAAGCTGCAATCTCTGAAAGACCTAGTTGTGAAGTGTGGGAATGAATTTTGTACTCTATTTTCACTGAAATAACTTTTGGTATTGGATAAAGCCGTGGACAGCCACTTCTTCAGTCCTTGCTATGCTGGTTGTAAGTGTGGAATATTTGTGAAAACATTAAGAGAGTCATAGAAGTTTGGGGGTTGAAATAGAAGGGGGGAAACTACCTTGAGGAAAGGGAAAATTGTGCAGAGAGAGGATTTTTAGTATAACATTAAAAGCTCCCAGATTTATTTGTCATTTGAAATTGCAGCAAGTTATATACCTGGGTCTTTCTAAAATGAGAAGTCTATTTCTCTGTCTGCACATCTTAGATTTTTATACCACACCCATGATAATTACAATTTGGCACAATATGCTACTGAAGTTGGCTGTTTCAGTTATTTCTAGAAAAGAGTAAGCAATCAGAACAATAATTTTCATGTCTTCTTTCAGAATAAAAAGGAATCAGCAGTCTACAATAGCTGTATTTTTTATGGAAGATTTTGCCCATTTCTTGCACTGTATGCTACATGATGAGACTGATATGACCATTAGCTTATCAGAGTTTCTTTGAAAGGTATGCCAATTGGAAGTAGCAAGTCACAGTCTTTACTGGTTTGGATAAAAACAGAAACAAGTCTGAGAACACCACGGATTTAGTTACTGTACTCTTAATCTGATTCCTTTTTCACCGTCATTCAAAGAATATATGCAGTTAATTACTTTGGTGTGATGGGAAGTCATTCAGTACTTAAAATAATCAAAATGAGCATATTAGGTTAAAGCCATGTTCCATCTACCCTTTTCCTAACAGTGGCTACCAGAGGAAGAATAGATGCATGTAATAATTCATATTAATGCAAACAGAGGTTGTAGCAGTGTGCAGGGAATTCTGAACTGAGGCTATAATCTTTCTCCTTGATAGCTCCTGGATTTGTCTTCTGTGATGCATTTAGTTGCCGTCTGAATCCATGAAAATGTCTGGCATCCACAAAACCTCTTGCAAATGACTTCCACTGTTTCAATTTTATATCATGACTGGAGAGGACATGGTATCTTTCATAAACTACTTTGGGGAACAGAAGACTATGCAAAATTAAAGTAGTTCAAGAACTAATTGGTAGCTGTCAATAAAGTGATTTAAAGTGATTTACAAATAATCTAGGAAGAGAGAACTTTGCATCTTCTCTCTGTAACCACACTAAAGCCTACCTTTAAAAACATATGGTTGTCTAAGTTTGATTGGCTTGAGTTACACGATCCCACATTACCTTTTAGATGTGTCACAGAGACAGCTAAATAAGTACACATCTTCACTTAGAAGTGTCTCTATATGACTCGATCAAGAATACACCGACCCTCTGCAGACAAATCAGGAACAGAACTCAGCCTTCCTTAAGCTCCATCTATGTTTTTTTTTGTGATAAAAACACCAATCCCTTTATTCAGTGACTATCCCAGTTCACTTACTTTTGTCACATCTTAATCTCTAGTGGTTTTTTGTATCAGATTTAGTTGTAAACAAATGGAGTATTTATTACTCCAATTTATGAGGTATTGCTGGGCAGAGAAGTCCTTGAATGCAAGGACCTACCATACAGTTCGCATAAACCTGTATTCTTTTATTTTACTTTTTAAGGGTATAAATGACTTTCATTTCTCGTTGATAGAATTTATCTGTGAGATGTGAAAATCACAAACATATTCATCACAATCCTTCCTTTCCAGGTCCTGTTAATGGGTGCACATTCTCATTGTGATTGCATCCCGTTTCTATCAATTTATATAGGGGAATGATATGTTGGTTTCTATTAAATATTCTGAAGAAAATATATTTTCAAACTCAAAATCCTTCTCATACTATAATGAATCTATTTTATTACACTTGAAAGCATGCAATAGTGTGTCCATTTCAATTATATTGAAATTCAGTGCAAAATACCTTTTTATTAAAATATAGCATCTGCTTGTAAAGCAATATGCACTCTTACAGGGAAAACAAAGAACCATGCACCTGTGACATTGATTTAACATTTGAAGTGACAAAGAATTTCCTTAAAAGAAGAGAGTAAATTGTTAAGGATTAAAAAAGAGATAAGGAAAAACATCACTCTGCCCACTTTTCTATTTACAACAATAATCTGTATCTTTTAAATAATGGTACTTCACTGCATTTAACTATACATTTAACTATGTTCTCATCCTCTGCATCAGGACTGTTTCTGACTTTAGCTCAGAACCATTGCCTCATATGCCATAGAAATCTGCAGGCTTGGGGTGGGAATAAGCTATATGTAATTACCTCTCTCACCTCCACTTCTTGGGACCCGTCTTTGACATCCATTGGCGTTGCTATACTTCATAGCAAAGTGAAAAGCTGCACTATAAGCTGTTTACTTTCTGATTCGGTTCTGTACCATTAGACTGCTGCTAGTCAGTAGCTCCAGTGATGTACATTAAGATGTAAGTTATAAAACGCTATGATAGTTACGTGACTTTTTTTGTTTGGTTGGATTATATTCTTTCCAAGATAGTGGAAAGGAATTTCTGTGGAAACAATTTATTGGAAATTAACACATTTAAAAACAAAGGAAAAGAAGCTCAAGCCTGCTCTCTCCAATGAGTGTTGCAGGGCTTAAGCAACGTTCAGCTGTGTTAGTATAATGCACAATTACGTTTCCTTGGTGCTCGACCAACAGTGTGATGGTGTTGTAGGGACTACCATCTCTGAGCCATATTCTACTAGTATGTGTAACAGGAAGATCAGATAGCTGAGG
Organism: Manacus candei; assembly: GCF_025592945.1. Lineage (NCBI taxonomy): Eukaryota > Metazoa > Chordata > Aves > Passeriformes > Pipridae > Manacus > Manacus candei. The sequence goes on along the minus strand of NW_026138059.1, from coordinate 28,270,524 downwards.
ACTGATAAAAAATTACTAATGGATTCACTCTCTGGAATCTGAGAAGAGCTACAGCTGCCTGGCAAGCAAGGGGAGTGAGACTGCAGTATTTGCTTCCACAGCACCAGTCAGAAGGAGTAAAAGGAAAACTTAACAGTATAAACTGACAGCTGCTGACTCCAGGCTTTTAGTAGCCTAGCAGATGCTGTGCTCAACAGCACACAGTAACAGTGGAAGAGTACAAACAAGTGGAATGAACCAGAGAGTAAAATCTGCATGCAGTGTCTGAGAAAGGCCACTAATCCAAATTATTCCAATGAAATGCTGCAGTAGTACAAAGCAGTCCTCCTTTGCCTTACAAGCAGATATCATATAAGACTACAAATCCCTCACTGACCTTCAGACTCCAGAAATGGTTCTCACAGTCAGAGTGCAAAGACATATAAACACAGAGACGGAGAAAAGCCAAATAGATGTTTATCTGAAAAAACATTCTTGAGACTGTGCCTAGCCACATTCTCCCAATAATCTTGGAGGAATAATTTTCTTTCTCTCTTCTCATCTCTGAGTCAGTGTTTTGGCATGTCATACAAGGTTGGAGGTATGGCAGAGTGCAAGCAAACCAAATATATGTCACTCCAGGCCAGAAAGATCATGACTGCGAGCAAATGTCATAGGACCTGTGGTGATTTGATCCTGACCAGTATCTAAGCACCAATATAGCCCCTTGCTCAATCCACCTTCCCTTCCCCAGAAAGACAGGAAGAAAATAATAGCAAAAGAGAGAAAAATTGTGGGTTGTAGGGAAGTTTAATAAAGCAAGGAAAGAGGGGGGTGGGGAACCAAAAGAGATGCAGAGGTAATCTTTCATCACCCCCACTAGCAGACCAATGTCCAGCCAATCTACAAGCAACAGTCACCTCTTTTATTGCCAAACAGCTCTATGTAGTACAAAGTACCGCTTTGGCCAGTTCATATTAGCTCTACCAGCTGTGTTTCCTACCAGATTCTTGCCCAGTCCCAGACTACTCACTGCAGAGGGCAGAGTGAGTTAAAGAGAAAGCCTTGATGCTGTGCATATACTGCTCAGCAGCCAAACATCGATGTATTATCAATATTGTGTTAATCACAAATCTAAAGCACAGCACCATACAGGCTGCTGCGATAAAAGTTAGCCTCCATCTCAGCCAAAGCCAGTGCAGAATCATCCAGCTTGTCCCAGGTTGCTGCTGCTGCCCCTTAGACTCTAGTTAGCCCTGCCCACACGTACCTGGTGTTCAGGGGTGTTTCCAATTCCAGCAAGATAGAAATTGAAATACCAGGAAAGATGGATGAGATTGCCAACCTTTTCTTTGTTGGTAGGCTTTTTGGGAGCCACGTGTGGCCTCTAGATTTCTCTGAATAAGCTGACTGAAGATAGTGGTGTCAGAAATAACCTGGCAGTGTCTCAAATTAAAAATATGTCCTATTTCACCCTGAATTGCTGTTTCCTGGCACATTTCAGGGTAACTTAACTTTTGGTACCATTTTTCTTACAGACATCATTGCCAGAACTATGCTATTAATCAGGTCATTCATTATTAGTCATATGTTCACTTCCTTCTGTGGGAATATCTGAAAAACTGTCCATTAGCCAGATTCCTCAAACTAGCCCTGTCTTTCCTGGAAAAGGGAAACTCTGCAGGCATCCCTGAATATACACACACACACGGCTTCATCCATCAAAGAGAGCACTGATCAGGAGGGGCAGGGGAGGGAGGTGAGAGAATCATCTCACACAATAAGTTCACAGTGCAGATGTCTGCCTCCCAGCTGCTTCTGTGGTAAGAAAGGTCCAGAGGTGCTCAAGATTAGCACGTCACCACATGCATCTGGTATCCAGGGAATTAAAAGGCACAAAAGGCTCCATGGGTGTCTATCAGCTCTGCAGGCAGGCAATTTGTTATCACTTACTCCCTATTCCCACACTATTCTCCATGCTCTTCCTTCTGCTCTTGTGCCCTTCTTAAAGAAGAAGACAGGGCAACTTACAGAGCCACTCTCAGAGACTTCACCCCCCAGAGTGTTCTGTCTCAGGGCTATTGTTTTTCCCCTGTCTCCTGCATATTGGACTGCCAGGAAAGGGAAAGAGCGGGGAGTTCCTGGTTTAAATGAAAGTCCTCTGTGGTCAAAAATGCCTGTCTTCTTCCACTATATATGTCTCAGACTCAAGTCTCTCTGTAAGGGTGGTTTTCATAGTATTCCTAGAAGATTAAGAGACCAAAATCTTTATATTAAATACTTACCTTAAGAAATGTTTTCCCATGATAACATGGAGTTTTGTTCCTTTGCATCTAACCATTAAGTCCTGTTCTTTACTATGTCTTTGCAGGTATGAAAGGAAAAGCTGTTTTACCTAATACTTTTACCTACCTTTTCTATTAATAAAGGTAGCAAATGTCCTTGATGGCACATGCCATGTCTCTTGTCTTTTCTAAGTATCTAAACTTTCCTTTTCTATCTACCAACACTGAAGACATGCTCAGACTTGAGAAAAGTTTCTCATGAGCTGAGTAATCTGAAGGAACAAAGGCAAGTCCTATGTCAAAAAAAGAGCACTTTTTCCACAAGCAGTGACTATCAACTGGATTTAAGCCTTATTCCTATAAATACTTCTGCAAACATTTTAATTCTGCTCATCCACTTAAAATTACTCACACATGTAAGACCATGTAAGATTAGGACTTTACACTATAAACACTCTGGGAAAAAAAACAGATACTGGGTTTTTTTGTTTGGCTGTTTTTTTTAATTATAAACCAAAGGTTCTGAGTGGAAAGGAATGTTAAATATAAAAGAGAAAATTATACTTTCTTTATTAAAGGAAATTATTCGAGCATCAGGAAATTAACAAATAGAAAACCAAAGCAGTTCTCCACTGCCACATAATCTTCTACTATTTGCTCAACTCAAGGCACTCATTAGTTCTCAACTTTCAATCCTAAAATCTGTGAAAAATGCCTCATTAGACATTATTTTGCATAGCAATATTTTCTATTTCCCGATGAAAAATGTTTCCCAATTCACTAGAACACAAACATACACTGAAATACCACTCATTAGAAGGCAAACAAAAGAACAAGACACAGTGTTAATAGCTGTCTTTTCTAGATAATAGAGATTGCATATTGAAGCTTTAAAAGTAATGTATAGCCCCACATTACCATGACACTGATTACAAAATGGTTGTCTTCTACAACTCCCATTAAGCTTTCTCACCTTAAACAAAACACCTTACAAGCTGGTGGCAGAACATATTACTGAATTGCAGCTTGTATAATTGGTATATTAGGTAACATTAAATATGTAGTGATTTCAATTTTAATAATGAAAATAATAGTTAAAACTATGAGAAAGTTATGGTAGTCTGACTTTATATTTCTCAGGATTATATCTCTAACAAAATATGCAAAACACATTTAGAAGACATTATAGAAAGTCAGTGCTACTGTTCCAGCAGCATATTTTCACTTTGGAGTAAGTAATGACATAAATGGGTTTCTGTTGATGTAGGCTTAGAAGAGGTACAACGATTACAAGGGGAGGAATACTATGTTGTACCTTCTAACAGTTCATTTTCTTTGTTAAGGAAGGTAGCTAACACTTTCCTTTAGAGATTGTAATGTGTGGCACGGGGAAGCAGGCATCATATTCCCCTCCTTACAGATGGGGACACTGCAGAAGAAAGAGCTAAAAGCTGCATCTGTACAGATAAACAGGGCTCCAGCATAATACTAAACCTCAATCTTCTACAGTAAAGGACAGGCAGGTTTCAAACTTATGTCATTCACAGTTCAGGAGTCACCACAGGCTTTGATCCATTAGTCAGGAGATCTTGCATGTTTTGACATTTGAAAGAATCAAAAACTAAAGATATGGTTTGTTATAGTTGGCTACCTTGGCAGAAAATGATCCTGGCAGCTTTAACTTTCTACTGAGTGTATAGCCCAAGTAATGTTCCCAACATCATCACCAGATGAGTGGTACCAAGGTAAGAAAAAGGCAAGGAAAGCAAATGTCTTCTAAATATCAGCCTAACACACTTCCTGTGTGAACACAACTCACTTTTTTTCTTTAAAATTTTAAGTATTCACTCTCAGATACTAGGTGAAGAATACTGTAATACATTTTAAACTCTATTTTTACCTAAATGTTTTTGTGGTATTTAAAAGACATTAATTTCATCTATGGAAAAAGACTTTTTGATCCTACTGAAAGCTTCAGCTTATCTAGAATAAGTAAAGTCCAAAAGAACTTGAACAAAGAGTCCAAATAGTTTAAAAACAGAATAAGCGTTTTTTAGAATGATTGGTGAAAATTTTTATTGAAGGTATTTGGATCAGACGGATTCAATAGCTGTTAAACTTTGGCAGAGTTTTGTCCAGTGCTAATGTTTAACACATAATTGGGCTTTAAGATCTAGATCTGGCTCTGGAAATGGGCTGGCTTAAATATGAACTGAGGGCAGAATACAGAAATAGGACTCTTTCCCTGGGTTTTTTTTTCAAATATACATAGACCTATTCAATTACACTGAGATGATTACAGGAACTAAAGACTTACTGCTTTTTTAGAGTAACAGATGGTACTGCTGAAATTTTTGCTGTGTTAAAATATTTCAGTTACTTTCTTGATTAAAAAATAATATTTACAGCAGTATTTGAATTAGGCTATGCCTGTTAATTTTGTTGTTCATAAATATAAAGTCTATTAAAATAGGGGACTTAGGGCACTATTTTTTCTCCTCTTGGTTGTTAATTGTAAATGCTTATGACATATAATATTCTTATGGTGCCGTTGTTATTCTTTCAGTGCTCAAGGCACTATAATTTCTTTCATAGTGGGGGATACAATATTTATTGTTTTTATTTATAGTTAACAGCATCTGACTCTGTCATATATATTTTTCTAAGCTTCTTTTCTCTTGACTCATCAAAATCACCCAGGGAGAGATTTACAGTAAATCAGAGCAGACGCTTTCTGTACTTGCCTTTCCCCTCTAACTGTGTTGTGTAAGTCTTATTTAAATGTGCTTCTGGAGGTAATTTTAGTGTAGGTATATTTGGTTCCTTTTATATTTTCAGCAATCTTGATAAAATAAAAGATCCCTCATGCACAATAAACTTGTGTATTCAGAAGTGAAGTAGCACTTAAAGTTGCCCCCATTGCACTGGTTCGGAGGATATTATAGGTTACTTATTCACTTAAGTTCAAAGAGAGCCTGAGCCAGTCTACTAAGGCCATAAATTAGAAATGCTCTTGGCCAAATAAATCAGGACTTACACCTTCACCTTCAGCAAAATGACTCCAGTTTCACAGTAGAAAGAAGATGGACAGATTTTGGCTTCCTAACTCAATGTTTTTTCTTAACTGAGTATATCAGTGCTCTAGTTACAGCTTTAAGGATTTTTTGGAAGACGTGAATGTGAGGCAGGAAAGTTCAAGATCAATTTACAGCAGTGACATGTTTTCTTACCCTATGTTTCACTGAGCAGATGGGAAGAGCTTGGGGAGGGCATGAAGTTCAGTCATGTCTGGATAAAAGCATTAACTGCAAAATCGTTGCAGATTCTCAGCACGTTCTGTAAGTAGCCTTTTTCTTTCACACATGATTTTGAAATGGAAGTATATCTCAGGATAAAATGCTGAGAAATATGGGTTTAGATTTTATTTGCATATAGGAAGGAGACTAAAATAATGCACCTATGGGAAAAACAGTATTTTTGGGTTATTTTCCTACAGTTGTGAATTGATGTATAACTTCAGAAATCGCTGTAGTTCCCCAGATGGGAGTTAGGTGGAAGTTAAGCACTGTAAGCCAGCTTTACCATCCTTAAACCTCAACTCAGATGAGTTACTCTTCTGGAAGCACTTGAACTATGGAAGTGACTTGGTTTTCAGCACTAGGGTTCCTCACATACCTGAAGTCTTGCTTCGTGTCTGTCCAAGAGTGTCCCAGTTTTAACAAGGCTAGACAAGTTTGTATAGCTTTGGCTGGCTTGGACCTATAATTTAGATGCAACATTACCAGGAAACTTGAATGAATTCTATCCAGAAGGCATGCTGTGAGGACACTTACAAAAATTTCAGTCACACTTGCTGTTTTTGTAAGAGGATGTGTTTCAATGCATTCCTTTTATACAGAAGGGTCAGCGGTTCGAGCATAAGTTTCAGACCCAGAGGACCTGGGCTTCAGTAGCACTCTGTCTGAAATACCTCAAAGCCACTTTTCCTATGATTTGCCCTAAATAGGAAGTAGTAGGCTATGTGTGGCCTGGGACAGTCAAAGTCTACGGTAAATCCTATTTTAACAACTATTTGAACTCATTTTAAAGCAATTTCACTATGGGGAAGCCTACTAAACCTACTAAAATAGGCATTGTACTACAGCAAAAAGAAGAAGAAAAAAAGGGAAGAGTGAGAGGAAGAGAGAAGGAGAGAATGCTCACCAACTCTGTGGTTAAAACCCTCATTTCATAGATGGTGTTGGGAAGTTCTGGGTTCTACCTCTTGCTCTAAGGCCCTAAACCTTGACACATCTTGGAAAAAATATAAATGGAGCATAAGTTTAATTTATCTGTGAAATTTAAACACAACTTGAGGGATGTTTCTTTTCTCTGCTAGTTTAGATTAGCTATTTTTCCATGTTGTAGCATTATAGCTCTTGGTTCAGCATGCTGGTTATTATGGATCATCTTGTAAGGTCCTTTCCTATCTCCAACTGCTGTTTGCAAAGGTGTCTAAACATTACGGTGTTCAGTGTTGTGATATCCTGGTGCTTCCTTAATATTGTTGTTAGTCTGCATGTTTGTTCTCCCTGTCTGACATCACTACCCGTAATCATGAGGGGTCAGTCTCACCATATTTCTCCAGGAACAGTGTTAGGAAATACAGCTTTTATACCCCTTCAGGTAATGTTAAACATTTATCTGCAAAATATGTGGAGATATCTTAAATTTCCTGGGAAAGTTACTAAACAAAAAAATAATACCTATTTAGCAAAACAAATGGGTAATTTCTGGTCAGCATTACAAAGCAGAAACTGCAATGTCGGAAGACATAGGTGCTCATAGAGTTCATGGAAGTGTTGAGAATTTAGGCTGATTAGTCAAATTCAATTTTGAGGGCAGAGATCAGATTATTTCATGGACTGGACTATAAAATTAAGCTGAAATTACTGTATGCTGAGAAGGGACTCTGGTTGTTTGTTGCAATTGAGAATATTTTGGGATGGATTTATGACAATGTTTACCCAATTTAAGAAAGAAAAGAAGTTGTACAAAGCACTATTTATGTGCTTCTCACACAGGTGTAACACACCAGGCAAGCAAATCTGCTGCTCTGCTTGTAACACGTATGCAGAAAGAGGACACCCACCACCCGTGTATCTATTGAAGTTCAGATCATGCCTCATTGAAAGTAGAGCTGCATTTGGTTTCCACGGGGTGGAAGAAAGTTAGTATTTGAGCAATTCACCACCTAATTCACTAATCACTGATAAATAAGTTAAGTAATTTACACCCTGACTACAAAATGAAGTATGCAACAGTGATAGTAGGCAAAAGACCTTAAGACTTTTTAAGATAAATTCACAGAGAACTCCTACATAATTGCAGTATTCAAGTACAACAGCTGAGTTTCTTGTATACCATTCTCCTGGGCTGAAGTAATACCTTTCCCCCATGGACTTAAAAACTCTTTACAAATACCACTGTGTTTGTTTAGTTAAGGTTCACAATATGAGCTAAATATTTGTTTGAGGACAGAAAGCAAAGGAATCTATGGGATGGAGGTTAGAGAAGCCATGAAACCAGAGATGTGAGAGGGACTGATGGCTACAGAGGTGTTTGAATGTCTAATCAAAGAGAAATATTCCTTTCCTGAACTCTGTTTCCTCTTCAATACCACTTCACCTTTGGGATAAAGAAGAAAGATGAGGTACAGAAAAAAAACTACTGTTAATGTTATGTGTATCAGATAGTGGTTTAAAGAGACTATCAAATTTATTTGGTGAGTTAAAGAGTATAAAATTATTAGGACTCAGAGCATAGCTTTTCTAGTCCACCATTATAAGCTTGGCAGCAAAAACATCAGGCCAAAAGCTGGTGAATGTTAAAGATCAAGAAGAATAGAGAAGAGAGAGAAGAGAGGGAAGAGAGGAATGAGGCACAGATGGGGAAGGGGCATGCAGCTGCCTGGCCCAGCAGTAGGGGAAAGCAGAAGACAACACTTTGCAAAAAAACTGACACAAATTTGTTTTGTCAGATGTGCCTCTGTAGCAGGAATCAAAGGAGTTCAAGTGCTTCAGCTTTCTTCTCCTTAATGTACTGAGCCTCTCTCCCTTTTTGCACACTACTTTCCAGGGCCACTCTAAAGGTGAGCCCTTTGTTTTGGGAGCTCCACAGACTCTAAGATCCTACTGCTCATAAACTGCTGTACTAATCCAACACATACTGCTGGCTCAAGTGCACATACATTAATCTTACTAGAAACCTTTGTTTTAAAGAAAGAGAAAAGGAAACGAACAAAAAATTAAGCAAACCTCAGTGGTTATATTCCAGCTGCTGAGCTTCCAGTAAAATTCCCAGCACATGTTCGTGTTTTTCCTTTTATTTCAGGATTTACTGTGAAGAGGGGACATAAACTGAGTGAATGTGGATGAAACTACATCATTTCTAATAAGTTACATATGTTTACATGAGTGCTTGAACTACCCTATGCCACGGTATGACTAGTTTGACAGGAAATAAATAGGTAGGTAGATATCTCTCTTGCTAGTTGAAATGTGATTTCTCTCTTCCCAGTACTGTTTAATACTGTGAAATATTAAAAGGAAGGTAAATACAAAGCAGACATTTCTGCCTAGTGCTGTTCTTTATTAGTAATCCAATGATTGACTTAAATTACTTTGAGGTTCTTCACGCTAATGACAGAAGCAATACAGACACACACATTGACATGAATTGGTCCCAAGGTGTTTCCTGAACTTAGCGAACTTGTCCAAAGGAAGAGCAGCAGAAGGTATTCAACCTGTTTGGTTCATCTGTTTTCAGCTGATGTCTGAGAGACTTGGGAAGATTTTCCTCAGTTCTGTCTCTAAGGACAAGGAATAAAGAGAATAGAAGAGAATCTTTTACTCAGCGTTTAGCAGCAGTTCCTAGAGTAGTGGGTAGTAAGATATATTCTCCTTTGAACAGATTTCCAATAAATCTGGAAAGGCACAGGGGGTAGAAGAGATCAATGAACCATGCTGAGTTACAGAATGACCTTACAGCCCACAGGAAGAAGATCTCATTGGTGTTTATTTTTAGATGACAACTGTGTTGAACTGACTTTTTTTTTTGGCAAAGGCACTAAGAACAGAAGTGGTATAAATAACACCTACGATGATTTTGAATACAGCAGAAAGGAATCCGGTGAGGAGTCCAGCCTCCTGTTAATGTACACATAGAACCCCAGTAAACATCATTGTAAATTTTAACCATGCAGTGGTAAAAGAATAAATCTTATGCCAAATAAATGACACTACTGGCTATTTTGCTTAAGGTTACTAGCAAAAGCTTGCCTCATGAACAAGCTCATGTCTCAAGATTTATGCACAAGTTTGGAGAGAGCTGCAAAAATAAAACAGGTGTAGCAGCAGTTGGCAGTGACGTAGGTTTTTACTGAGTCTTTAGAAATACAATGAAAAGCAGAGATAGTTTAAGAAGAGATTGTCAAATAAATGGAAAGGAATGAAAGAAGAGATACAGAGTAAACTCTCCAGTCACATTTTAACATTATTTATTTTCTTATTTATTTAGGTAATTCATTTTTGAGGAAAAATTATGGATGACAAGATTTACTCTCTCAGAGTACAGACTGCTTTTTGTTTGTGTGAGTACAGTGAAAAGTCCACCTTAATTTTGGGTAAACAAGAAGCAACATCTTGACAGTATAATTTCCATAATGTCTGTTTTTATTAATTTCTGTTCTTGAAACCTCGGCTCAGACTCAGACTCAGGAGTCTTTCTTTGTTGTTGTTATTAATTGGAATCTTAGTTTTCACTAAGTGGCAATGAAGTAACAAGTGCTAATGCTTGCAGATATCATGTTGAAAATGTGTTCTCATCTCGCTTCATTTTAGGGGAAAGAAAAAGTGACAAAAACACTTCCTAAACTCTTATTTATTCTTTATTGCTGTTTATAATTTAGCTATGTGTATAACGTTTTTACTGTTATTCAGATATATCATGATGCGTGCCTGTTTCTCTGCCAGGGATTATTGATGCTTTCAGTTGCAGCACTGTACTTTTCCCTGTTTAGCCTATTCCATTGTAATAGGCATCTTAAAATCAGAGTGTCTTGGCTATATATTGAGTGTTGTGATGGAGATGAAGAAACGAGGAATAGCTGCCAATATGAATACAGATATCTGAGCACAGACTAAGCAGGGACATTAATACTGTACTCCTTAAGGGGAGCAAGGACAGCTAAGGCACAGCAGGAACAGCTGCTGTTAACATGGCTGGTAACTGAAATGCTGCCTCTTGAGAGGGAGGAAATGCTGCAGCTTTCTGTGTTTTCGCTCTGGTATACTTGGATTTAGGCACTGATTTTCCATGACTAACATATTTGATCCCCAATGCATTTCCAAACTTTTTTTGGTTGAAGTGAACATCCATGGGAGCCCAGGGGGCCTTTCCTTGAAGATTTTCTTTTTACGTATCCCATTTTATTGATTTATCCCACAAGGGAAAAATTAACTTCATAAAAGAGATGGGGGGACTTCCTCCCCTCATTTTCAAAATTAATCTGAGAAACAGAAGAGGAGAGGAATAGTCCTTGAAGTGCTAAATAGATCTTTAAGAATTTGTGAAAATTACATAGGAAATGAGAGGGAATATCTCTACAGATATTTTTGCCAAAATACTAGTAACATGTGAGAGTCATTCTGTGAAGACATAAAATTATGATCCAATTAAAACCAGATGATAGGGAAAAAAAGTCATTCTAAGTCTAGACTTAAGTTTAATGACTCAAATTCATATAAACTCAGTTAAATATGCTGACATAGGGTTTTTTTCATTAATTCAAGAATAAATATTGTGCTTGTGCTTGAAAGAAAAGTTCAATGTGTTATATTTTGCATACTTTTTCTGCTTTTTATTAAAATACAGATTGAGAAGTAAATGAAAAAACATTCTAAAGAAAAAAGGTGTGAAAAAATTGAGCATGTGCTCTCTGTAAAGGACAATATTAAATCTCATATTACATTATAATATAATTTAATTATAAAGAAAAAATATTAAATACTCTGTTTATGGCTCTTGGTACATGCTAAATGGTATCTATAATTAATTTATTTTACAAAATGGTCCATACCTTTACAGGAAACTATCATGCTCTGTTAAGTCTTGAGGATCTTAGCATATATTTATACAAAATTCAAATGCTATCAGCCCTGATTTTTTCAATGGAACTTTTCACAAAGTTTCATTTTGCAAAACTATTCTGATAATAATAGAGAGGAAAAGAGGAAGTCCCACTATAAGCTATAGAACTATGCTTCAAAAGTTTCATGGACATGAGCAGGAAAGACACACAAGGCTGCGTGTGAGTTTTATATTAGATGAAATAGGTTTTGTGTTTGGTTCTTGTAGCCAACAGACATAGCACAATTTGTGTCCACACAGATAACCTCCCCTCCAACCAAAACATGTTGATGACATCCAAACAGCCTATTGGGAATGGTTTCAAACACATCACCCTTTAAAGCATTCCCAAACATGCTAGTTATCATGGTAATTTAGTAGTTTTGCTAGTTCTCTTGGACTAAATATACCAGAAACCAGGCTAACAGGTTAGCAATATGAATGATTACATATCAGCATCCTACTCTTTTAATTTTCTGAAGACGTAACTGTAAATATTAGATAACTAATACAAATTACTTAGTGGGGAGAAGCAAAACCACAGGGATCCTCAATGCTCAGGAGGTGATGATTTTAATACCTTATGTTGACTGGTAGCTTATACAAATTCCACTAAGTTAAAGCACAGCAACAGCAAATGTAACTACAAGTCAGCAATACAACAACCAAACCCAGCTAATGACTACAGACAATTATAGCAACAGAACAATGAGATAATCATAAATTAAACATGGCAATGAATATGTATGCATGTATGTGTGTATGTACCTATCTACCTATCTTTGTAGCAATCCTATAAGGTAAGTAACAAAATTATATAAAAGGTAGAGGATATTTATAATAAACTCCGTAGCACACAATCATTTGCAGCATAGCATTCTGGTTTAGTCACTCTTCTGCCATTGGCACCTAGAAGTCACACTAAAAGCATGGGGAGATCCAGGCATATCCTGCCCAGTATGTCATGTTTATTGGAGAAAATGCTCACCTTTCTCAGCCCCTGGCACCTGCAACGCTGATTCTCTTCTGCTGACCCCACATTGATGAATTTCTGAGTTGTCTTTTATCTCCTTATAATGCCATGACCCACTGGCCACATGCATTCTCAGCTGTCTAGGCTGTCCTTCTGCTATTTTGCTGAATAGATTCCAGTTCAAACACAAAGAGACTGGGGAGGCAGTTCTTTGAAACTGGCGGAGAGACAGCTCTTCCCTTTTCTTTTTTTACAGCTGTCTTAGCCACGAAGTTATTGCAATGTTCTATTCATTATGCTGTCTCAGCAGCTTGTTAGTTCAGCAATTCTGTTATAGTCTACAGATATTTTAAGGCCCACCAGTCATGCTTACTCAGCAACTGTGTTAGCCTCTGTCCTACCTCAAGCAATGTCAGATGCAGTTTTGCAGAATTTAGCAAGAATTGTACTATTCGGTGCTCCAACCCCATGAACACAGAGGAAAAAGTGATATATTGTGTCCCATCTTTGCTCAGCAGTTGCCTTCCCAGCAAAAACAAGATGTGCCAAGGCTTACTGGTCTGTATTGTAGTGGTTTCAGCCACTACAATTCCTTTGTCAAAAAATCAGGATCCCCTTTGCCATTTTGTATTTCCTCTTGCAGCTATCCAGTCTTATCATTTGAGTTTCAAGTCTGTTCAAGCATAGCCAAGAAAACAATTCTTAATCAACACCTTTCTGGGTCACTGGAACTCCTCGTCAACAAATATGTCTCGGGTGAGACTGCAGGAAAGTCATCATGGTCTTTTCCCTTTCCCTGTATGATGTTAGCCTTTGCCACTCTGAGGCACATGATGACCACTTGATAACCTTATTTCAAAACCACGCGCAAATACCTTTGCCACTTCTGAGGTAGGTGAGAGTGATCTGTTTCTGCATAGAGAAGTCTCCACAACTCCAAGTGAAGATGATGGGAATACACATTACTTACCAGCCACTACAGTGCTACACAGGCTCCACACAATGACCAAATATGTTGCCGTATGGTCAACACCCAGGAAATTCTTCCCTATCCTGAAGGATTTGTTTACTGTTTGATCAAAGGCTGGAGTAGGGCAAAGAGCAGATGGTGGCTTCGGTGGCTGCAGTGTGACAGCACCAGGATTAGCCCCGGTGTAAACAAGCAGAGTGACAAGCCAAGAGGAGGAGGATTTGGTTGACAAAGAGCATTTCCACAGGTCACCTGCTGTAAAAATAGCATATGGTTAAGGAGATTGCAGACTGCTGTTTAGATTTAACATGGTCTGTGCTCCTTGGCACCAAATGTAGAATAAAAGAATTACCAAAAAAGCAGCACTGAGAAAAAGAACATTCTGTGTGTGTTTCCAAAGGAACCAAAAAATAAAATAAAAATAAGAAATGTAAATAACTGAAGAGATATCCTGACCCTGGGAAGCTGTGATTTCCCGCCCTCCCTCCCCCCCCCCAGTATTTAAACTCTATACAAGTACCTGAGAAACTTCAAATATTGAAAATGTATTCAAACATTAATACATAAAGTGTCACATTTATTCTACACTAGAGGAATGATGCGATACCTGATGTGGTTAAAATATCCCGCCCACACTAATATATGAATACCAGATGTAAATTTTTTGTGCACCTTAAGCTCCTTCTCAGGTCTGCATGTCCAGATGGAAGTCATAATTTTGTGTTTTAATTAAATATAGAATGCTCACCCACTTTTTGCACATTAAATGTTAATGACAAGACCGTGACATAAGTGTATATTTATTTTTTTAATAAATGTGGTTCATAGATTTGAAGGTTCTGTTGACATCATAGACTATTTTCCTCCCAAGTTTTATTAGTGTTTTTCTAACCTGTTTCATATTTCTCTAAAATGAGGCCACTGCCACACCCAAGCACACTTTCTGCTGGTGGTTGCAATCAAAGGAATAGCTGATAGAAGACTGAAGTAAGCAAAAAGAAGAATATTTGCCATGCAAAACTTAATTGTTGCTTAAGTTAATTAAATTAAAATGAAAGTCCTGGAAATTCTTGCACTGCACAGAAGCTTTTACTGAGATGTCTTTTGCTTTTGAGTCTGGTTTGTTTTTTCTTACATACCAACTCCCTGATGTACAGTCTTCTTTGCACATTTAAATTAGTTAGTTGCTCAATATCACTTAACAAGATTCTAAACCAGAATTATGAAGTGTTCATAATGACCTTTAGAGCTTAAGTATTCCTCTAATCTATCTTTTTGCCATCGATAAAAGATTTTTCCAGTAAAGAAGTAATTTAAGCTCAATACCTTTTAAATTTTTCTAATCTAAATAAAAGCATATTTAAAAACCTTTCTTTTTGGGGGAAAATGGGGAATTGAGTCAAATGTCTAACGAATTTCACATATTGCCCTACAATTGGTTTAAAAAATAAACAAAAAAAATCCAATCACCGTACTCTTTGAATAAGCTGTAGTGGTTAAAAAAAAGAGAAGAATTCAAGAGTTTTTAAAAGGGTAAGAATCAGAAAATAGAACAAAACCAAGGCAAACCTATGGTTGTCTGGTGAGTTTTGTCTTAATGAGGGTAGAGGCTTAAAGCATAACTGCAGTTTCAAGAGGAAAACATCAGTGGCAAGATGTCAGGGTGAAGGATGGTGAAGGAAAAAAGAAAGAGCCAGTAAAGGAAGATGGGAGTTAACAGAGGAGAAAGTGGTGTAGAGCAGGGATCAGAAGTAGGAACACAAATTTTCTCATCAACAGAGCCAAATTCAGGCTGCAGAATGAATTGCAGAAAAATGGAAGTGGGAAAATAAGCAGTCCTAATATTAGTATTAACAGGAACCATAGACCACAAACTCTACTGGTAACAATTACTATTATTGAGAACAAGAACAAATATTCAGTCTCTGGCTATCTTCTCACAAGGATGCCATTTGGTGTAAGACACAACTTTATTCTGTGGATATATACATACACTTTGGGAGTTTTAAATGGCTAAATCAGTCTGCATAGAGCTGTGAGTTAATCAGGAGTTGGTAGCAATAGTTAGGGCAAAATTCATCTGTGGACTGACTTTATTGTCTTTCCTAGCATTGTGCCAGAGCTAATACTTGGTCCCCGTTGCACAATGACCTAGATAAAATTTGAAAAACAGCCTTGAAATGAAGGGCTCTCTTTTTATTTTTCTGTGTGAATTATCATGGTCCTTTTATAAAATTTTTGACGTTACTTTTTTTTAATTTAAATACATAACGCATTCAATCTAAACTTTTCTCACCTCTGTTCCTTGTTCTATTCTGCTGCATTCCTTTCTCGACCAGCATTTACTTCTATTTTCAAGTGTTATAAGAAGCAAAAGACATGCAAAGAAATTAATGTAAAGCTACACTCTTTTACTAATTCTACTTCTGTACATCCTGCCCCAGAATACATACAGCTGAAGACTTATTATTTCATGAAACAGCACATTACTCTGATTACAGCATAATTAATTACTAATACCTACAAATAAAATCCATTAATGCTGCCAAAAATGGCAACCTTCATCAAAGCACTATGGAGAAAAGCATTAATAACTATGTGGGTTATCTTAGTGGATTCATAAATTTTAAAAATTCAACCACTGATGTTTAATATTCTGTGGAAAATTTTAATATCCATAAAGAAAAAAAATTGGTGATACTAGTTCCATTCTTTAAAAACCTATAATTATTATAAGAAAAATAATTTATGTTATTCTTTATTTTTAATGAAGTTGAAAATATTTCTCCCCTAAATTCTGCTTATACAGCTGAAGCACAGAATTTAAGTGACTCTGTCTGACTTAATGTGCCAGTGTCAGGTAATGCTCTTCCTGAGACACCAAGCAAAGTACTGCAGCAGATGTCTGTGCTACTCCTGCACAGTCACTTCCAAAATTCCACAGAGCAAACAGGGAGAAAAAAGAAGTGAACTACTAAAATATAAAATGTTTAAAATTTGAAGTGTTCTCCAGGTTTTGACTCTGTTGATGTCTTAGTATCTTCAAGTACAAAGTGTATATATATATATATATATATATATGTGGACAAGTGTGACAAGGTGCAGCTGACTGGAAAATAGTTCATTATTCATAGCTTAGTTTAGCGCTTTTCTCTGAGAAAAACCTGTCTTATTGTAAAGAGAGAGGTCATATGAAAAAATTATTTTAAAATTGTACCAGATCACATAAGCCTAGAGATGTGCACAGCAAAGAACGCCTTGTGCTCAGGCTGGATCTGTAATGTGCTGAATTGTTAGTATCAGACGTAACCACCACTGAATTTGGAGTATGTCTTATCAGTACTACTTCATATTATGCTTTCTAAGGAAAATGCAGAGCATATTGTAGCTACTGAGGTTTTTTCTCTTTTCTCCTAATCTTTAATTGAAATCTTTTTTTATTATCAGTATTCATTATAAAAAACTTGCTCCAGGAAAAATTTCTTCCCCCCTCCTCTATAAATACCTATTAACAGAGTAGTTAGTGCGTATTTGTAGATGATAAAACAAAATGAAGCATAGATTCCTCATCAGGAATTCTATAGGGAGAGCCTTATTGCATGAATGTGAATGAATAGGATAAAAGATCTTAATTCCAAAGAGCAAGAATAATTTCCAGATTTTCCTATGTTAAATCATCATTTTAACACTAATCCATAAAAATGAAAAGCCTTCATAAAAAAACATTGCCTGTCAACATTTGCAAAACTGGAAGGCACTATTCCCCCAAAAATGAGCAGTCTTCCATATACAGATTCTATAATATTTAACCTGTTAAACAAACAAACAAAAAATACAAACCAAAACCAAAAAAAACCCCAACCAAAACCAGGCTACCAAATCAGTCTGTCAACAGATGAAAAGGGTACAAATGGTTCACATTGACACCAAGCATTACATGTAGCCAGATTTGGGCCTTACTGAGCAAAAATGAACTGCAGGGGGGGGAGAGGTGTTTCTCTGTGCGTGATCAAAATTTTTTATATATTCTGTTTGCCAGTCTAGGATACAAAAAGAAGGGAAAGCATCTCTTCATCGTTTTAAAGGTCATTACTTCAAAATGCACCCTAGCTGACTAGGTAAAGGTGAGTGAACTTTTCAAAGTGCAGGTTTCAACTGAAACTTACTGACTAAAATTCAGTGCGGTAAAATACTTTTTTTTCCACTGAGTATAATTTGTTGCAGTGAAATTCATTGTAAATAGGAGATATTAACTTAGAACACCTAACCCAGTCCAAAAGTCTTGCCAGTAAATGGGATAGTAAGGGGCTAACACCTGAAATTTGTGTAGGTCTTGCCACTCATCACAACAGGAGTTAGATGGGTTAGTCTGCATCATAAGTCAATTCAGTACGTCCTATATTACAATAATCAGAGAGAAGAAGAAAAATACGTTTTGCAGATTTCCAAAGTGCACACTAATAGGATTTTGCAGCTATGTCACAGAGAGGGCCAGTGGAGAATACCAGGTCAAAAAATTATATTAAGCATTACCTTGTGATGGAGTAAGTGAAATTGTACCTGTGTCCTCTGAACCAGCAAGTACTCAAATCTGGTCAGCTCAGCCTGCATCTCCTATGATTAATACAAATAGACGAAAATAGCAAGAATGATTCTTGGAGACTTAAGAACTGTTATTTGAAAGTATTTTAAAGTAATTGGAAAAAATGGAAATATTCATATATTTTTATGTCTCAACTTCTATGATGTCTATCCATCAACTTTGCTTTAATACATACCTTTATCTCTTGTGCTTTCTTTGTGTGTCTGTTGATAGCATCATTATGTTTTTCTTTTCCTTAAAATGCTTTTTTGCAATCTTCAAAGGTATCAGGTAGAACAGAATAGTTCAAAGGTCTGTAAATATTTTCAACCTTATTTGTATGCCTGCATGTTCTGAAAGAGGGAAATAGTCTGAATACTGCTTTAAAGATACACCTTGTCTTTAGAGAAGCAATGAAAGCTTGATCTGCTAGACGTTTAATTTGGACTTCTTTAATATGTGATTGATGCTAACCACAAATCTTCCATCTCCATCTTTGCTGCTGTAACTTCCAAAAAAAGCACAGCTTCTCCACGTTTTGTAAGAACCAAGGTGTCCCTGGTTTTTTCTTTTTTTTTTTTTTCATTTTAACATATGGTATTCTGGTTTTATTGTGTCGTACTTTGAAAAGTCACTGGTCTGAGACATTATTTTTCATTTCTTTTGACTACCTAATGAGATATTAAGAATTCAAAGGACTTAAGATCTTCGCATAAAATACAGGACAATGCTGTCTACGTGCCTTCTATCGGCAAAACAGATTCTAGTAGTCCCAATGTGGAGAGGTATAGATAAGTGACAAGCTCAGTCACTTTTGCCTATACAGTCATAATACTGATAACAGCATCTAGTCTTGATTTAGCATAGATATAAAAAAACACTTCACAAAGGAGGTCAGGATCACTGAGAGATACAGCAGCAGAGAGAGGAAGTGACTGACTTAAGGACATTCATCACTGTCGCTTGTGGAGAAAGGACTCAACAATTCCAGTCTAATGCTTAAACTCAGGTGACTCTCCTGGACTTACTCAGTGTCACCCCAGATGTATACTTGCAGTTATTCTCTATTTTAGATATAGTTCTTGATTTGTGCTCACAACCCTTTTTATTTGTTTCCTAAGAGTATTGTAAAATCTTGTTGATTGGAGTGGCTGCCAAAGCAGCAGATTTTGCAGTCACTGCAGCAGATCAAAAGTGGTAATGATGAAAACCGGAAACTGTAAATTAAGAGAGGGATTAATCCATACAGGGAATAGATGAATGTCACATGCTCTTCATAGCCTATCAAACAGCTGCTATTCAAAATTGCATGCATTGATTATTTGAAGCAGTATCCACACCAGCTCATGATCTGCTTTTGGACTAGAATATATCCTTATGCAGTATTTGTTCAATCTTTTCAACCAATGAACAAATTTCTGAAAATGACAATTTTACATGTGATTCACAAACAATTAAAGAAGTGAAACTAGTGAAAAACCATTCATAGTAATAGAACTTCACCCCATTACAAAACTTCTTGACATTTCTTATACTGAAAACAATGATGAAAAGTTTATTTTTTTTTCCCTTTTTCCCTTTCTTCCCCCCTGCCCGTTCAGTACACTTAAAAATCTATGAATCATAGAATCCGTACTGGTGTCTGAAATTTGAATAAATAAAAGGCACAACAGAAGGCAATGAACAAACTGTGTTTGTAATGATGTTGAGCATGTGGAACAGCATTTATTAGTCTTTATGTTTAGGGCATTTATTCACAAAATGCTTACTATTTTATTTTTTAAAATAGTTATATTTGTCATTTATGCAGAATAGTAAATAAATTTGGGGATTAATTTTGTGTCCCTTGGTACCATGTATTAAAGGGTTCCTTAAGTCTAATCCTAAAAGGATTGTGCAAAAGCATATCAGATCAGACCTCAAGTTGTGGCAGTTTTCCAACACTGCTATATTTTACAATGTGTAGCCAACAAATGACGGCACTCAGGATTTTGAAGAGTTCATACAAAACCAAAAGTTATCCACTGACTGCATATATCCAATTGCCAAAAAAAGAATTGTAGTTGGAGATAAGTTTTTATGTACCTTAGTATTGAGAAAATATTGCTTTTCAAGAAAATTTAAAGGAACATACACAAAAATACTCTGGAGACAAGAAATAAAAACAAAATCATTGTGCATCTTGAAATTAAATTATTAGTAACATGGACTACTCAAAATACATCAATATAAAATTTAGGAACAGACTACTTTATAAGAATAATATGTGTTATCAATATATGAAGCAAAAATAGGCTGTATATAAATTGGATTTCTCAAACAGAACTTTTCATTTTGGAGAAAAACTAACTATCATCTCAATTTCTATTTTAATAGAAAATGTAATTACTTTTGAGTAAATCTATAGGTAAACTCCAAATTTTTTTAATTGGCCAAGGTACTGTAATAGCTCACAGAAGTTTTAGGTGCCTTTTGTGAGCTCCCTGACCAGCCTGTATAGAAGCATACAAATTAAAGCTGGCAACAACACCAAGAAGTCATCTGATCCTGTCCAAATTAGAAATAAATATGACATCATTCCTAAAACCTGCTTGCATAACCATCTTTCTAACAACTTTCACTGCTAGAAAGCTAGACATGTCATGCATCCCTCTTTACCTTAACACTCAACCTGCATTTTGCACGTTTCAACTCAAAAGAAGAAAAATTTTTTCACAGAGAGGGTTGTCAGGCACTGGAATCAGGAACAGACTGCCCAGGGAAATGGTTGAATTACCACCCCTGGAGGTATTTGAAAGCCATGTAGATGTGGCACTTAGGAACATGGTGTAGTGGTGGACTTGGCAGTCCTGGGTTAACAGTTGGACTCAGTCTTAGACCTTTTACAACTTGAATGATTCTATGATTCAAACCCTTTCCTCAACATATCCACATTGGACATGAAGACTCCTTTTCTGCATCTGTATTGGAGGTTTTTGAAGACTGTTACAAAAGTTCTTTTACCTTCTCTGTTTCTAAGCCTTTCCATGTATTCCTTTTTTTTGTGTTTTGTTTGTTTGTTTGTTTGTTTTGTTTTTGTTTATTTTTCTCTGAGGTCAAATTTTCTACCCTTCTTTGCCATAAGTAGCTGCACATTTTGATTCAAGGTGTGACTTTCCAGTAGTAAGTAGAAAAATAAAGTTTCTCCATGCTCCTTCCAGATGTAACTGTTATATTTCCACACAGCTATAAGGTCAGGTTTTTTTTCTTTTTTTTTTGCAGTGGTTTGATATAGTTGGCTTATGCTTATTGGTGATCTCCAGTTGATATCTTTTATCCCATTTTTTCCCAATTTCCTTGGCAGTTCAATGAAAGTTGGGCAGGTTTCCTGACTGTTGATGTTAGGGCTTGAACTGTGATTTTCTATCAGTACCAGAAAACTTTTAGCACATTTTTACCTGTATTTTCCAATGCTTAAAAGGATGTTAAAAACATGCCAAATGTCATAAAACAGTTGATATTCATTCTGAATATCTTCCAGCACACAATACAATACTTCAGGTTTATTGTTCTGTTTGCTGCACATTTCTGTTGTCGTTTTCTACAGTGTACCCTCTAGAACAAGATTTCTCTGTAACATCTGAATGTACTCAACATATTGCCTAGCACAGAGAGAGACAACAACTTAGGAGGCAGATGGGTACTGTATGTGCTATCAAAATACAAAGAGTAACAGGAACAAATTAATATGTTTGAACCATCAATTTACTTAAAAATAAAAATATTACCTTTATGGTACTATTTTTAAATTGCTAAACTTTATACTACAGGATTAAATAGAGACTAGTACAGGAAATAATGAAGAGTATAAGCCTATTTTCAAAATTGGTTAAAAAAAAGTCTCTGTTGTCTTAAAACATCTCTGAACTGGAGACATCCATTTTCTTTCAAAGGTCTTTAGCACTGCTTTTACCATTTCAACACTAACTACAGCTTTAGCCTTTCCTAAAGCTTTGCTCCCTTTCTACCAGCTAGAAAGGAATGCAACTACATCTGGTAGCCAATTACCAGTAGCATCCTAAATGAGGCAGGTGTCATGGGTCCTAAATCCTAAAATAATCTTTGAAATCAGGTCTTCAATGACTTCAGGTATTTGGCACTGCTGTTTTCTTCCCAGCTGAAAAAAAATTCCAATTTACTTTCCTCTTTAGATCTGCACAGGAAATGACTCTACATCAAATTGTTATGATCAGGGAGGATATTGCTTGCAGCAGTCTCTCACAGGTTTCAAAATGACTCAGAGGGATTGAACAGCTGTATTCATGTCAGCAGTGAAGGAAAAGAGGGGGAAACAAAAAAACCAAGAAGAAATGAGCAGTTTGGAACTTCAGATGGAAGTAAATTTGAAAACCGCAACAACAACAAAGGCAAATGGAAAATCAACAGAAAGAGTGCTTATTTCTGAGGTGGAGACAAAATGCATTTGAAGTATTACTGCAGACCATACAACTGCATCTTTAGAAATTGCTCTGTTCAAATTTACATCCCTTCTTACAGACTAACTCATTTGGTGTTTCTTTTTAACAAAGATGGGAAAATGTTACTAAGAGTTGAGGCTAATAATCTCATGATTTGAACTTAATTTTGGCACTTTTCATGCCAGTCTTCAGGAATTCAATTGTTGTCCATAACAATTTCCTAAGAATTTTCAATTAAATTCCCTCCTCACAAAAAAAGTAATTCAGAAATATGAATGATTAAAAAATTATGCATACACTCCATTTTCACATTATTTTTGAACTTCTACATTTTTGTGCATTTTTTCATTTTGGCACTTGCAAAGTTGTACATAATTTGTGTCAAAGTGAGTTCATACTCTTTAAAGTCTTTGTTTCTTCATTGGAGATTTGTCAGAATCCTTCTCACTGCCTTTTCCAAATTAAGTCACTGTCACTACCATGAGTTTATTAACAACTAAAATGAACTTGTGCATCAATTCCATGTATGCAAAAATAATATTAAAAGGCTTTAGGTCCTCTTTTGATTGATATTTTTTGAATGGCGCATGACATGTATGGCACTGCACTGTACTGCACAGGTATTGTACTACTATCATGCAGATAAAACTCCTCATTTACTAATTCACCCTTTTCTCCTGCATCACTGTGTTACCTGAGTTTAAAAAATTATAGTCCTATGATAAACCAGCACTCAATCTCATAGTCTTTGAGTTCCCTTATAGGATACTCCTACACAAGATAAGGTAAATACATGTCCTTTGTGGACAACTATACACAGGGTTTTTGCAGTACAAAAGCTGTTCTCATGTAAAATCACTGTTACAAAGCCATCTAACCCTAAAATATCCATGAATCATTATTGCAACCTGAAAAGAGAGGCTTGTGCTCCCCAGTGCTGTGCAATGGAAGACATGACCGTCTGGGAAAATGCATGTTTCTCTCCACCATCTGAAATACTCAGTTTAGTCAATAAAGCTGATATGATCTGCCAGAGGAAATTAGGAGAGTCTTAAAGGCTCACCCAGAATTACGCTACTCTCTTTGCATATGTTGCAGTGATCAATACCTGTCAGACAGGACTTCTTCTAAGACAATGGCTCTCAGTATTGCAGTGTTTCTCTCAATAGAAGCTGCAGTTCCTGCACAACTTTTCTTGAAATGGAGTTCTTCCAAGAGGTTTGTGCATATCGTTTTACCTAGACTTACCCACTACCTCCAGGGATAACTCAAGAACAGTTGTCAGGTTCACACAGACCCACCTTGGGTAGCAGATTGGATAGAAGGATGGAAACAGTTATGAGAAATGAAACATTATCATAATACTAGATTTTATTGAGCTTCAAATTCTTTCACAGATGCTTCAGTGTGCCTGTTGGAGATCACCGTTTGCATGCACGATGCCTGCAAGCTAACTGCCTCAGTACAGAGAGAAGTTGTTAGCAGTGCTGGTGATCAGCTTGTGCCCATGGGACTATCCCTATCTGGGACAGTTCTTCCTCTAGTTTTGTCTTTGGTAGAGATGTGATGCACTCTGGACTATTTGTGCCAGAGGCACTTTCTCAGTACTAGGGGACAAATTCCTCTCTCTCTTCCCCTCTCTATTTCTCATTATCCAAAGTTATGCCTCTAATGCTTTTTCAATATATATGTAGATTATGAACCTTTCTTCTTATTTTCAAAAATGGAGGTTTATGTTTAGCACTAATTCACATACCTTTTCTATACATCTGCCACATTCTTATTTTCCTTCGACACAAATGTTTTTAAAATGTTTCCATTGCTACACACCGTCACTACTGATGCACTGGGCAAGTCTGACGGTGTTGAACAACTTTTTAGTTTCTGATAGATGCTACAGAAGGTACCTGGGGGCAGAGCATAACACTGCAGGCTGCTCAAAGCTTTGCTTCATCTCCTTCCCACTGCTTCTACCTCCTGTTCAAGGGCTTTGATTATCATAGTATTGTACCACTTTCCTCACTTAAAAGACCATTCAATGCTGCAGAACTGTGCTAGAACTACAGGCTACATCCTTTTAAAAGTCGTATAGCAAATGTTGCTGACAGTCTTGTTTTCACCAGTGCCCCCAAGAGGCACTGTGTCTGCTCCTCTGGTTTGGCGTAACATGACCAGCGCTGTTGGCATATCAACTGCTATTACTTGAGTAGATCACTGACATGGAGAGCCATAATTTTAAATATATGGTATAAAAAAATCTTTGTATTACAGTACATGAGTAAAATGAAGGCTATATATTACAATTTATGAAAGTCACTTCCATAAAATCTGTTTCCTTTTACTTTGTTTGCTGCATAGATCATTTCACTGAATGATTTCTCTTTGCATTTAATCTTTAGTTCCCCCCCAATATTTGTTACTAAAATTAAAATTGATTTTGAACAATTCATCAGTGGACTAGGAGTTTTTCTGACATTATTCTCACTCTTTCCATTCTACAGACAACTAGCTTTTTAGGAGTCTTTTCAGAGAGGTTTTCTCATTCTGAATTTTCCTCTTAGGTTATTAAGAAGTAAGTAATTATACTTTAAAAGTATACAGGCAGGTCAGTTTTCAAAGACAGAAGGGCAGCATACTAAACAGGCATTGTCTTCATGTATTTCAGCCATACATAAAATACAAAGAGTATGTTAATCTCCATATTGATTTTTTTCTGTTACAACTTCTGAACAATAAATATTATTTTATTCTGAAGAAATCAACGCCATAAGTGCTGTTTTATTGGTTTATGTGTTACTTTTTATTTATATATTATAACTTTTTTAGTCTTTAAAATTTAAAATGAAATACTTAAGCCATATATAAAATTCCTCATCAGAACAATAAAACAGCTGATATGTGCAAACTAAGAAATATAAAAAATTAATTTGATAATTATAAAGCATTAGTAGCAATATAACTTTTTGAGATTGGATTTCCACATTGTAAAATTAACCTAAAACTTTAATTCAAGCATCCACAAACTACACCAGTTTAGAAAAAAAAAATCTTAGGAATTCCAAGTACCCTTGCCACTTCTAAAGCATAAGATGTCTGACTAGATAAAGTACTTAAAGCTTATATTAGAAAAAGGATCTATTACTTTTAAGAAAAATCAGATAATCATTTTACATATAAAGTTATTTTGAAGAGCATACTGTTAATATAGTTAATATACACTGTATTGCAAATTATCAAGAAATTTACATATTTAGAATGTCTACTTATATTCTTAGCTTGTCTAATATTAGAAATATAGTATACCACAGTCAGTTTTATTATAGATTTTATTTACTTTTACTGATTAGGTAATCCTAAGTAAAATATAATTTCAGGGAAATGAGATTTTTTTAAAATAATAAATGTATGCAGGATTTCAAACTCTTAAGATATATGTTATTTTGCATTTTGTTTGTCAATTTGCTTACTCAGTTTGACAAAGAAAAATGCAAACTATCGTGTTCATATAAGAAAAAAATTTCAACTATTTGATTTTTATGCCCAATTTAAGACAAGAATTTGGTATAAATTCTACATTTTCTCTGAAATTTATTAAATATAATTCATCAACTTCAACTGTTGAAGTAGTATTTTACCCTATTACAAAATCAAATACCACATTGACTTAAAAATGTTGGATTTTTCATCATAACATGCTATATCATTTACACCAGGTAATTTAAAATGCATTTCAATTTTTCAAAGGAGAAAAATAGAGATTATATTTGTACCTAAAGTGTTTATACAAGTTTCCTTTTTTCAGCACATGCTTTTGTAAAGGAAATTATCCTTTTTATGCAACTTCTACATAGAGATATATTTCTTGTTGAAAGCACAAGCATGAAAATTAATTTTCTACAATGTGTGAGCTTGGCTATACGCCTAAAGGACTTTTCCTTGTCTTTGCAAGTACTTTGTATTTAAAGTACCCCATTTTTCTTATAAATGTTATGAGATCTTCAAGCTATTATTGCAATTATTTACAGATTCATAGACTGTAAAGTTAGAGAGGACCACTAGGTTTCTAGATTGACATCTTGTGCAACAATAGTATTCAGATTAACTCAGTTATCTCTGATATGAAATCAATAGCTAAAACTTGCCTACTTTAAAGGCATTCCCACCTGGAAAGTACAAGTAAAAGCTGTTGATCGCAAATGTATCTATATAAAGTATTTAATATATAGATGAACATATAGAGGAAAGAAGGAGGACAAAGGAGTAAGAAAAATTTGGGCTGATGAAAGCAAGTTTCCTAAGATGATTTGCAGTTTTCCATTTATGATGTACTTGGGCTATAGTCAGCATGACTGTAGCTGGTTCTTAAAAATATAGGACAATGTACAAGGAGGTCTTGGCCTCAGAAACCCCAGAACTTCAGATTCCTAAAATTGGAAGATCATGCAATTACCCCTTGAGGCAGCCCCTATGTGAACATCATACCCAAGTAAGAAAAGATTGCCTTCCAAGAGCTAATGGAGAGGTGGAGCTGTACCACAGAACTGTGCTACCACTTGTGCCATTCCTTCTCTGCATCTCATCAGTGCTCTAGTTTAATTTTAAATAGTTTAAACTAATTTTTATTTTGCTTATTTTGAGTTTGTTGGCAATTTTCTCACTTTGAAAACTATCAAAGATTTTTTCGGTTTGCAGTATACTGATGCTACTAAACCCTAGGAATGTGCACTGCTGTATCTACCAAATGAGAAATGGAGAATTCAATGATAAATATGTGTAAAAACAGCTGTTTCATAGCATGGCAACACCTCGAATTCCACTTTGCATGATGTCAGCCATTTAATTTTTACACAGCATTAGCAAGTTAAGACAAGGAAAAGGACAATATATGGGCCACTATCTTGCAAGAGCAATACTCTTTCCCTTATATCTTGTTTTGTTTGATCTCACATTTATTTCATTGTTACATGAAAGATACTGCTTAATTAATTGTAGAATATTTTTCCTGCTTCTTCACTTCATCTAAGATTGTTTATTAATTTCTATTTCATATATATTATTCATCAAAGTGCTCTGTTATTTAAAACTCCATTTGAGGGAACATAGTAAAGCTAATAATAAATTCTTCAAAGTGAAAGTTTGGACCTGATTTGCAAAAAGTTATTTATAGAAACTGTTTGATTTCTAAACACTAGTTCATTCCAGAATTCAATTTCCAGGTTACTTACGCTTTTTTCAATTAAATAAGTGACTTTCAAGCTTAATCTGATTTTCTTTCCAAAATCTAAATAGTAAAGATATTTTCATCAATTATTTTTTCTAAAATGAATAATTTGGTATTGTTCATATATGGAAAATAATTTAAGTATGACGTAGATTTTGTAGTCACTTATAAGAGATTGATTCACAGCATTCATTTTTATATGTCCATTATTTGAAATAATAAAAATAACCTGAATTATAATTTAAAATATTTCTCTAAAGATTTATATTTACATGAGGTATCAAGTCTGTTATAAACAGACTCTGAGTGTGCCTGGACTCACGCAATTTTTGCAAAAGAAAAGTAAGAAAGGTATTGTGTGAATTGTGTGAATCCTGCAAGGTTAACAGATGATCTAAGCGCAGACAGAGTAATGTCTTTAATCACGGAATTAAATAGCTGAGATTTGATGGCCATATAAGCTCTCAGCATAAGGAATGCATCTGGGGTGAAAGAAAAGTTTGTTTCCCTGAAGTTCATAGCGATAATTTTGTTTATGAGCATTTCAAGCAGCTCCTTAACAGTAAAAATGACAGCATCAGCACTTGACTTACAGATATGGAAAAATATCAGGCTTATATCCATACCTACAAACAATTATTCACCTGCCTGATTTTACCATGTCATGCTGAAGCACACAACTCTTCATCACCCTTGGTGGGGAACCACTTGCTACTTCTGCCCTAAAGGCTCTTTATTGCAGTGCCTGTCCTCTGATCATGACAGCTCTCCAGCTTTATAATGTCACACTGTTTCTCATCAGTATTTAGAGGAGGTGACTTTTCTTTCTCATGTTGATATTTAAAAAACAAAATCTGTCTTTCAGTGCAAGTTCTTGAGATTTGACAGGGTGTAACTAAGGATGTCACGTGCTACTCGCTGCCAGAGACGTATTTCTATGGATGCCTAGAAAGCAAGGCAGTTCAGTCTAAAACAGTCTCATAGAATTAACAAAGTGAAACTGGACTTGATTTGAGCACAACAGTTTCCAAACTGACTCTTGCCACTTTGCAGCTTCTTTCCAATCCCCAATTTACTAAACTAATCCTGCAAAATCCTCAGTGATTTGTTGAAAAGCACTAAAAAAAACATGGTTCTTTTAAATTTAATTTTTTTTCCCCATTTCAAATGTAACAATTAACTCACAATAAGGACCTTGACTCTAAACATTCCATTTTGAAATACAAAGCCATTACCAGGCCAAAGCAATAGCTTGAAGTAAATAGAAGCACCTGAAATCATTTCTTTCTCTGTGTTTATGGCACTTGTGCACAAAGCCTTTAACACAGGAATAGTGTGTGGAGTTTCAGACAATCGGGGTTTTGCTCCGATTAAGCTGTAAACCCTTGAAAGTGAGGATTTGTCATGGAAATGCTGACACAGCCTGAACTGAAGCAGGGTGAATGGCATGGCATGGCTCTCTGCACCAAAGCAGCACAGCATCAATTAGCACCAATCTCTGTACACACAGCCATGACAAAAGGGAAGCCGGGAGCCAGAATATTCTCCCAAAGCACTTAAAAGGCCAGCATGAATCATGAGGGTCTTGTGTGTTTTTTGTTTGTGTGCAGCTAGCAGCGTGGTGTGCTATTCATTCTAGGTTAAGCTTTCAGTGCTGTCTAATAAGTGGCCCTTGTACAAAAACGTGATCTGTGCTTTTCCAGATATTTGTATGTCAGGCAGCAACACAGCAGCATCTTCTGTAATCCCTTCTCCTGCAGTTAGAGCTACTAGAAAGGCTTAATAATATCCCAGAGGCAAAGATGAAACGGTATCTCCACAGTTACTGTTTGCTGTAGAGAGCTTTTGAAGTCAAGCTTAAGATGTCTTTATTTCCCTAACAGAAAGAATTTTTTTGCCCTTCTTTTTCCAGTGTTGTCATGATGATGGTTTTCTACTTGAAAAATATTCCAAGAGGCTGCAGCGTTCCCATAAAGCATTAGGGAATGAGAACAGCTTTTCATCAGGGCTCCTGGAATCTGTAAGTGCAGTTTGTCACTACCAAAACCCATGGCCACCCTACCAGCAACGTCAATTTAAAACTCCACACTTCCTCCCTTATAGGGCTTATAACAGCCTCAACCTTCAATGGCAACTTACTCCTGCCTGGGTCTTGGTTTTTAACTTCTGTTTCTAATTAAATCTAAACTGAGTTCATCATACAGCTCCCATTTATAGTTCATTCTTCTTTGGTGTAAGAAAGTTAAATAAGATAAAATTGTCAAATTTCATCAAATGATGGTACAGCTTGATATACAAAAGGGGATACCCTCATATTCTTGCAAATACTAATATAATTATCAGAATTATAGTTAGCAATTAGGAGCCCTAATAATTTCCCATGCCCCCTTGTGTAAGGTGCTGCATCAACAAAAAGTCAATAACAATAACAATTATAATTGTCAATAACAACTTATTATTTAACCATAAGACAAAAGAGACCAGATTCAAATAGAGGGGAATTAGAACAGAACAAGGGGACAGCACTGGTCACCACAACTCTTGACAATGTATTACCAGTGCTAAGTCTCTTGGAACAAGTACCATTGTATATGCTGGAACAACCAGGAACAAGTGCCATTGTATATGCTTTGGGCATGTAACAGCTAAGGCTGGGCACAGCATCGTGGATTCAAAGTAAATTTCAATTTCTCAGTGGTAAATAACAGATGAAATGTAGTGCTGAGACATTCTTAGAAACAAAGCTAGCCAGGTTTCTACAGAGCATGATGCAAAAAGAAAGGGGGTTGTGGAGGAATATAAAAGAGAGGGAATGGGAAAATAGGTTTGCAACATTATTTTGAATATATGTGAATGGGGAAATTGAATCGGTAGGAGGAAAAAAGGGTATAAAAATTATCCAAACTGAAAGCAGTTTGGTTTAGCAGAATTACCTGGAAAAGTGTAAAAAAAAAAAAAAAGTCTTTCCATTTACAAAAATATGTAGAAAATAATCCTAAAACTGAGATAGCATGAGCGTAAGGACCTCAAGATATCCACGTTGAAGCTGCCATTTAGATTCTAAGTAAAATGATTATATTGTCAATAGTAACACAGGAAGGATGATTTGGACAAATTCTAGTTTATTGAGGCTGAACTATGTCACTGAGAGACAAATCGTACTAAGACGAGACAACTATAAACTAAAAAAAATAAAAATGTTACCAAAGGATCAGAAAAGAACAATGTCTAAAGGAGTTTCAGGGAGTCGAGTAAAATAACTGAATATTTCAGAATGTTTTGCCATTTTCTCTGATTTTTTCAGCACCACCTCCACTCACATTGGACTACATAATCAGTGATTTTATGGAAGGATGACATTCAGCCACAACAAAAGATAGGAAGACAATGATATTTGCAGGAGCTCACCTGAATCTTTTAGAATAACTTATGTTTTACTTGCAAGTAGAAAAATGGGAAAGTATGCCTAATTTTAGTTTTGCCAGATGCAAGAGTTCACTAACATAACTCTAATGAAAAGATCCAAGATAAAAGTCCATATCAGCGATGTTTATACATAGTTATAAAAGTCCTCAATCACTATTCAGAGAAAATGGAAAGGCAAGGGTGAAAATAACACTTCTTTGAACACACACGGGTTTTTTATTTATTTACTTCAGAGTTGACCTGTTATTATATGAACTGAATCATAAGCGAAAGGCAGTCCATATGCCCTATGAAATTCAATCAATATAAATGTTATTAGCTTGATAAAATCAATCATATAACTAGTTGTGCTGGTTTATCTGTGTGAGACCTGTTAGATAAATAAATAAATAAATAAATAAAATGGATTTATGCCAGTTTGATTCTGATTCAATATAGACATTGAAGTGAGTTCTTTGCCTTAGAATTTAAACGGGAACGCCGTGTACAAGATCGGAGGTCTCATTTTCTCACATTCCTACTTTCTATCCCACAGCACAGGAGGAGAGCGTTCTCATTAGAGGTATTTTCTTCCAGCTATTCTCTCTATTTCCATATAGAGACAATAAAGACCAAACAAAATGGAGAAGGATTATGCCACAAACTTCAGCTTCACTACAAAGAAGGTCAGACCCCTTGGTGAGGTAGTAGTGCAGAAGATCTGCCTGGCCCTCAAATTTGAAACCTCAGCATGAGGTTAGCCAAACTGCAGAAAACTGGAAATTCCTGTAGCTTAAGTCGTCAAGTAATCAGGTGTTGGAATACATGCCAAAACATGGACACGGCACTTTGATACAATTCATTGTGAATTCTCATCACACTCCAGAAGATCTCCAGGCATACATGCTGGATTTCTAGCATATCTATGAGAAACTAGTCAAAAACAGTATGTAGAGCTCTCACCTCTACATGCACATAGTTTTCTGTTTATAGTATTTCCATAGACACTTAAATGATCTCGATGATTCCAAGATTAGTCTTGAATGTAGAAGACATATTAGAGGTGGTGGAAGACACCTAGACTTTTCTCTCCTTACTCAATAAAGAGACAATGATCTCAATTCCCTGAGTTGGGAAGAGAATAGAGTAGGAAATATATTCTAGACTGACATATCCAAATGAAACTTTAAAAAATTTTGTTTCACGATGGTCTTTTTCACTGACAACAAGAGGGAAAAAAGCACAAAGGTAGATGCTAGTGGACTGTGGATTTTCAGTTCACTTTCCTGCTGTCTAAACTATGCTCATAGCTGGTAATCCTTTCTCTACAGGTTGTCTAATCTACTCCATCTGGATTCTAACAACCTTGCCAACTATGTATAGTATCCCAATGGCTTGTCCTGCTGCTGTGATCCACAGCAGCAAGTGTCCACCTGCCAACCTTGCCAACGGGCTTCAGGCTTTCATGATCCCATTCTGAAAGCAGCCCTTCATTGATCCCATCTCTATGATGCTCTTTTTTCTAGGCTTTGCTTCAATAACACTTTGTTTGTCTTTCTTTTTCTCATTCAGCTTAGCAATGTTCATAGCATGAATGTCCCTTTCATAAATACTGTACCAGTTGGCCCATCCCATGCCTTCAAATTGGAAGGCTCAGCATTTTGGCTGCTAATCTGTCAGGAGTTTTTACATAGAGTAAGATACCACCACACTGCTCTATCAGTACATAAACATAGTGCGACATTCATTTCTCTCTTTCCTTCTTTCTTTTTTCTTACTTATTTCTTTCTCTCTTTTCTTTCCTTCTTTCTTTCTTTCTTCTTTCTTTCTCTCTCTCTTTTTCTTTCTTTCTTCTTTCTTTCTTTCTTTCTTTCTTCCTCCTTCCTCTCTTTCTTCCTTCCTTCTTTCCTGCCTCCCTCCCTCCCTCCTTAAGGGAATTGTCTAGTCACTACAGTGTTCACAGAATCCTGTTGGGGACTAAGGAAAAAGAGGGAAAAAATGTAAGTGCAGGGTGCCTGAAAAGTCAT
The DNA here is from genome assembly GCF_025592945.1 of Manacus candei. Classification (NCBI taxonomy): domain Eukaryota; kingdom Metazoa; phylum Chordata; class Aves; order Passeriformes; family Pipridae; genus Manacus; species Manacus candei. The sequence goes on along the minus strand of NW_026138059.1, from coordinate 28,237,457 downwards.
TACATACTGGCAGATATAGTGATTATTATAACAGAAGATACAAAACCTTAAAGTGTGATAGTATTTGCATTTGTGTGAATGTGTCTTTCATTTAAACTTCAGGAAAGCCAAAGACCTATTTCCTTTTGGTTTCATTCTCTGTTTTCCCACTTAAAAATTCTCACTGATTGAGTTATTACATATAATTTTTAACTTAATTACTTCCTATCTGTGGAGGATTTAAGCATGATAGTGTAGATGGCATTAATTATTAAATAAAAGATAAATGATCTGTAGATCAGGATGTTCTCTTACCTTGAAGTCACCTTCTATTTTTTATAATCTTGTCCAAAACTTCCTCTGTTTTTTACTGTAGACTTTAAAAGCAAGTGTTTCTTACCTAAAAGCTACTATGAGACAAAATAGGGATCAAAACAAAGGACACAAACTTTATAATTAATACTATGCTTGACTAATGAATGTTTTGCTTGTCAACACCTGTCAGGTTTGCAGTATTTTCTTCTCAAGCATGGAAAGTACTATAGAAATGTCAAGACCTCATAGGAATTCAGAACAAAATGTCTGGGAATAAACAAATCTCTACCTATGGTGCTTTGAGGCACCATGAAAACATCTGATCAAACACAGATACAGAAAATCCTTTTGTTTTGTTTTGGTTTGGTTTTTAATAATTTTTACAATTTTATGCAATTTTAACAAATCTTTCCTCTTGTTCTGCAAAAGCCTTATTCACTGAAACGTGAATTTCCTTGTGTTTCTGATAAGGACTTTGCATTTTGTAGGTGTTTCTGATTTACTACTGAGTGACCTTCCAGCAAGTAGGGCTCCCAGAATGGCTACATAGTGCAATGTGCAATATTACTCCCAGTAGGTATGGTACTATCTACAGCATCAATAAACTCTTGAGCAGATGTTCAATACCCAAACATAATGACCACTGGGGAGCAATGATAACTGCCTAGAAATACATAAAGGAATGTTATAAGTGAATGGGGACCAATTATTCTCATTAGCCAACAAGGGCAGAATAAGAAGGAATGAGCGTTCTCTCTAACCAGAAAATTTTAACTTGATTTAAGAAAACCTTTAACTGATAAAGTAAGATTAGGAAATAATAAAAAAAGCTGCCAAAAGAATTCATAAGATTGTCATAATTTAAGATATTTAATGTGGCCTTCTGTTATACCCATTTCAGAAAAACAAACACATGGTATAGTATCTTTTAGTTAGATTTATATACGTCTAAGAGGAATTTTGTGCCTTATTAATGAAATCTAGCTTGAGAATGATCTTACTGTGGTTGTCTGGAACAGCTACTTGTTTCTATTCCCAACGACTAGATACTAACTAGGAAGAGTCATTTGTATAGTGATTAAAACAAAAATTAAAAATCTTTTCAAGTCATCCTATTGTGTGTGCATATTTGCAGCAGTTGGTTGTGGGTTTTTACCTTTATACTGAAAGTCAAGCTTTTCCAAAGCTTTTCCAAACTTATGAGAAGAAGAATAATCTTAAAGCATGACTGCAGTCTGACAAAATGTACGATATCTATTAGAAATATTTTATTTTAAAACAGTATTTTAGGCATGACATTTCCAAAACTGAAATAGCTTCTTTTCAGTCCTTATTGACTCTCAGAAGACTTCCCATCAGCATCTTCATCAAAAATGATGGATATCTACAATGTTTTAAGTTTAAAAAAACATCACAAGTGGGCTAACTGCAGGAACTGACTGCAGGAATATCCTGAAAGAGAGAAAGCAATATCCTTCTTTTCTTCAGAAAGGAAATGTTTGTTCTTTAGTTAGGAATAGCTTTGAATAGTTATTAAAAAAAGTATTAGCTTTCTAGTCAATAGTGATAAAACACATGTAAGATCACTTTTATGAGTTGAACATGACAGAAGAAATAGTGACTTTTATCTGCTGATAATACTTCCAACAGGCTAGAATACAGTTATACACTGCAATCTTCTATTATGTACCAGTTTCTTTGCACTACTTATGAGTAGAATATGCAGATTTCATGTTGCAATAACGTCTATTCTGGTATTCATAAGATATACATCTATGTTTTTCTCTTATCTAGATCAAGTTGAAATAGTATCTACGTTTGTAGCCATCATTACACATGGTTATCAGACAACTTGGTATGGGACTAGTGACATGCTATAGAACAATTCCCTTCAAGAAATATTATCACAAACTTAACTAAATAGCATCTAACTGAGAAGGCTTTGCAGCATATGGATCTGGTAGGATTTCAAGTGCATTTGTCAAATTATATTCCTCTATTCCTTGATATGGCATTGGAGCTATAGGTTAACTCTACAGGACAATTGAGAACAAATATAATGATTTTCAGTTATGCTGGAAAATTTCCTTAAAGATCTTAAAGATTGTGAAGAATAAAATGATTTCTATAGTTTTTCTAAATGTTAATTTTATGGCAGTTTTAAAGCTAATAAATAAAGATACATGAGGATTATGTGTTTCATATACCACTGTGTCATAGACATCCACAATTTCCAATTTAAAAACTTTCTCTCACCAAATATAGACATTTTTCTGTGAAGTACTGTGCTCAAGGAATATAATCTTTTTTGATTGATATAATATTGATTGGTGTGATAAATATGAAACCTTCTTGGTAAAATCTCAAATATTCCTCATGTTTCAGCAAGAATTCCTTAGAGCAACATGATATTAATCAAAGAATCATAGAATCAAAGAATCATTTAATTTGGAAAAGACCTCTAAGGTCATCAAGTCCAACTGTTAGCTGAGTACCACCAAGTTCACCATTATACTATATCCCCAAGAGCCACATCTGCATGCCTTTTAAACACTTCCATGGATGGCAATTCCACCACTTCACTAGGAAGAGTATTATAATGCCTGACCACCCTTTCAGCGAGGAAGTTTTTCCTAGTATCTAATGTAAACCTCCCCTGATGCAACTTGAGGCCATTTCTTCTTGTCGTGTCATTTGTTTCCTGGAAGAAGAGACCAACCCCTACCTGGATAAAACTTCCTTTCAGGTAGTTGTGGGATAAGGTCTTCTCTGAACCTTTTCTCCAGGCTAAACAACCTTAGCTCCCTCAGCCATTCCTCATAAGACTCATGCTTCAGACCATTCCTCAGTTTCACATGCATGTGTTCCAACGTCTCCCTTTATTCTTTTTTTTTGTCTGGATTCTGTAACTGCAGTACCTATGTCTGTTCATAATCATATCGCCTGAAAGCAATGATGTATTTCTTTGGAGAAGGAGACCATTGAAAATTTAGGTTATTTCTGTACAAGCAAATTAAACCTGTCCAAGAATATATTGGAGTGCTGAAGCTAGCTGGCACAGAAAAATATGTGGGAATGCTTGTATAATTTCACTGCCTCCAAAGTAAGTTTTCTAAATGCAAATTGCACATTAGTAATAGTTCCTGGAAGGTTCTTACTCCTAAACTATGGGAATTGCTGGGGAACTCCTAGCCAATGTGTGTCAAAATTGTGCTTGAGATTGCTTTAAGATTTACCAGTGTAGAAGATCCCATTAAACGCTTTAGAACCTTCCATGGCACTATTTATTTTACTAACAGAACCATACTAATGCATATGTAACTAAAATTACTCATGTTGGTCATTTCAGTGCCCAGTAAAATCACAGAAATCAGAATCACACCAAGTGCCCTCAGCAGCTCTTCATAAGGCTTCACCTCCAAACCCTTCACCATCCTCATGGCCCTCCTTCTGGGATTATTCTGGGAGATATTGAAAAACACCTGGAGGACAACGCAGTGATTGGTCACAGCCAACGTGGCTTCCTGAGAGGAGAGTCCTGATTGTCGAACTTCATTTTCTTCTATGATAGGGTAACCCACCTAGTTCGTCTAGGAAAACCAGTAGTTGTTATCTTTTTGGACATCAGCAAAGCTTTTGATAGTGTGTCTCACAGTATTCTTCTGGACAAAATGTCCAGCATACTGCTGGATCACCGTGTTACATGATGGGTGAGCAACTGGCTCACAGGTCAGGCACAAAGAGTTCTAGTGAATGGAGTTACATCAGGCTGGTGTCCTGTCACTACTGAGATTCTGCAGGGCTCCATCCTTGGCCCAGTTCTCTTCAACTTGTTCATTAATAACCTGGATGCAGAACTCAAAAGAAACTCAAAAGAACACTAAGTAAATTTGCCGACGACACTAAATCGAGTGAAGCTCATGATTCCCTCGGATGCAGAAAGGCCCTGCAGAGAGACTTTGACAAATTAGAGAGATGGACAATCATCAACCATATGAAGTTTAACAAGGGCAAGTGCTGGATTCTGCACCTGGGATGGGGCAATCCTGGTTCTGTGTATAGACTAGGGAACAAGAGGATGGAAAGCAGCACTGCAGAAATTGACCTGAGGGTCTTAGTTGATGGCAAGTTGAATATGAGTCAGCGGTGCCCTGGCAGCCAGGAGGGCCAACCGTGTCCTGAAGTTCATTCATTGCCAGCTGGTCAAAGGAGGTGATTGTCCCACTCTACTTTGTACTGGTGTGGCCTCACTTTGAGTACCATGTGCAGTTTTGGGCACCACAATATAAAAAAGGCATTAAGCTATTGGAGCCTGTATGAAGGAGGGCCATGAGGATGGTGAAGGGTTTGGAGGTGAAGCCTTATGAGGAGCTGCTGAGGGCACTTGGTGTATTCAGCCCGAAGAAGAGGAGACTGAGAGGAGACCTCCTTGCTGACTCCAATATCCTCAAGAGGGGAAGAGGAGGGGTAGGTACCAATCTCTTCACTCCCATGATCAGTGACAGCATCCAAGGGAATGGCATGAAACTGTGCCAAGGGAGGTTTAGATTAGATATCAGGAAAAGGTTATTTACCCAGAGAGTGATTGGGCACTGGAACAGGCTCCCCAGGGAAATGGTCACAGCATCAAGCCTGACAGAGTTCAAGAATTGTTTGGACAACATTCTCAGGCACATGGTGTGATTCTTGGGGTGTCCTGCATAGGGTTGGGAGTTGGACTTGATGATCCAGATGGGTCCCTTCCAACTCAGCATATTCTGTGATTCTATGATTCTATAAATTGTAATGAAAAGTCTGTAAGTATGCCTCAATATACACTGAGGATATGCTATCAAAAAGATTTTCAGTTCAACTAACCCAGTAGATTTTATCCCATCAGACAACTTCAGTCATATCTTCAGGGGACAATTTAGTATGCTGAATTTATACTAAGGAATGTCAGGTAGACATTTCTATTTGTAGTACATCAGGGAGAGTTTTGATAGAAGGAAGTTTGTGCAGTAGTAACCTGTAAACAAGTGTTCAGGTATTGCCTATGACATGATGTTTATTCTTTGTGGGGAAAGCATAGGCATAAAAGTCAGTGCATGTTGTTTGTGGCATTTCCCAGGGTGGCTAAACATAATTTTAAAAAAATGTACATGGGGTTTCAGGTAATATTTTCACAGTCATTTCCTTATATCACAGTTGCTTTCTATAAAGCAGAAATGATTGAACTGCTACACTTAGCACAAATACCAAGAAACAGATCTTGGCGTCCTTATGGAGATTCAATATGCAAAAAATAAAAAGTGATTTGAACATCTGCTACTTGAATTCCTTACTAATCTGCCAAAGAGAATTCTTGGGATTGTTTTTAGCAATAAGAAAAATACGCAGTGAGTTGGAAGGCATTGATAACACTTGAGCAGAACAGCTCTTCAGCACTCTGATGAGTTACTGTACAGATGGCTTCCATCATGCAAGTCTTTTCTGTTTATAGGGCTGCAGGTGGTAGAGTGGGAAATAGGGTAAGTGGAGGAAAGGTTAAGACTCCATATCAATTGTAGCAGTTCACCAAGTAAAATCTATCCCTGCTGAATGTACTAGCTGTTTATCAGCACTGCCATCTAGAGCTGTGTGAAAAAAATTCACTGCAGACAGCAGAACTGGTGAAATTAGATCTCGTTGTTGAAGAACATTGTGCATAGAGGGAATCATAGGCATCTGACAATTTTTGATATCTGAGAGTAAAGAAAAGAATGAAAATAATTCCTAAAATAGTCTGATAACTTTGGCTGATTTTCATGCATGTCAAAAAGACCTCATAAGAATTAGTACAATGCATAATTTAGCTTCCTCTTTGTAGCACAACTGAAATGTACATTCTCTTCATTTGGGACAATGTAGTTGCACCTACAGACTAGTTATTCTATCTGTTATGCATCCAGTTTAAAATACTTTGGAGTGCAGAGTAATCATACAGTTCTTTCGCTGCAGCTTTAACTCCCCTGGGGTGATTTTAATCATTCTTCAGCACTGAGGAGAAATCACAAGGGCTTGTGACAGACAGAGATGCACTGAAATAATTTTATAAGTGTCACACTTTAAGGGAGGGTAGGAAAAGAACGAGGAGGAAGTTCTGGGGAAGCTCAGAGTTTTATGTTGCTCTCCGGATCTCTTTGTGCAATAGAAAGGATGGATATATTGCTGTCTTTGCTACTATATTGGTTTGGGGTTTTTTTGCATACAAATGCGGAATAGTTTTGTTCTATGTATCTTTTTTCCACACAAGCTGGGGAAATTATGACCTTTTTTAGTTGCATTACTTTATTCCTCTAAGCAAGGACTGAGGTTGTTTTTCGTAGGAATGAACACAACCTATTTTTCATGCTAGGACAGAGTTTCAAGACAAAAGAGAACAGAGGCACAAGTTCTTTTCTACCTAATCCTTGAAATATTACTTAAAATAGTCATTAGCTATAAGGCTCTTAAATATCTCTAATATAGACAGAATCCATGAAAGCATTAAAGTATTTTTAGTATATGGGGGCCTTATTCTGAATGCTATGGAAACAATATGTATATGTGCCACTAAAAAAATGGCTTTTTAGTCACAAGAATACTGCAATCTAAAACCAGTTGAAAGAATGTTTTAAGGCATTTGGGTTTAAATGTTTACGTCTGTCTTTTCTTACACACCACGTCATATTCTTACAGTCTCTTGATTGTAGACATGCCCAGTCCTTCTCAGCACACAGAATGCAGCAGAACTACTGGCATCACACTGACCCTACTGGTAGCTGTAGGAAGCTCATAAAGGGTTGGAAGCCTTGCTGAATCCAGTGTGTGTTCTTTGATATGGCTGGAGACACACTGAAAGACTGGCCTTCAAACTGTGTCTCACTCTGCTTCTGGGTACAGTCTGCACACACTGGGAGGAGTGAAGCCCTTCAGGTACGTCACAAGCAGCAAAAGTTGGCCACCCTTCCTCTAGGCAAGGGCATGTTCATCCTCTCCATAATGGGCTGACCAAGGGAGGGCAGTAGAGCATACCTCTTCCAAATACCTAATCCCAGTGCAAGTTGTCATCATCTGGAAGCTGACTAAGTGAAACTCAGTCAATCAGGCAGTAAGTCTGTACGGACACACTTCTTGGGATATCTCATGCCCTTGGTAGTATCTATCCCTTGCCTACTGCTGACTGATACTACTACTATCTGCAGTCCTCTAGAAGTCATTTTAGCCTCCAAATAGCCTATTGCATGCTGTCCAATAGTCCTTGACAAAACACATTCTTCTCCACTTACTCCAGAAGATGCCAAGAATATGACAAGATCATGAAATTTTAACAAATCAAAATATTATTCTGTGACACTTGTGTTTAGTAATCTGGTCATCCTTATCTTAAATAAGGCTGACACTTTCTTTCCTGCCTGGTGACAGGAAGTCCACGAGCATGAGAACTGACAACTGCTGGTGACATGCCACCAGTAGTGACCTGAGGAATGCGAATGCATTCAAAGCAGGCTAACACCCATGGAAAATTCATTTTAGTCCTCAGCTGCTGACAGATCATCTTTAAATAAGCCTTAGGTGAAGTAGGTGCATTGACTGTTTTCAGGAGAAGACTCAGCCATCAACAGTGTCATGCAGTCTTTTTTGACCTTAGAATATACTATAACCTCCTTTCATCTCTGAGTTAATTACCAGATTTATTAGAGCAAGCACAGACAGAAACAAAATCACCAGGTGTTGGCTCCAGATCCTTGACTGATATCTCAGGAGATTGTCTAGGACACTGTAGATTAGAGGGAATGAATGTGGGTAGAGGGCTTCTCACTCCAGGGAGACATCTCTGGCATGAGGGGCCATCAGCTCCTATCTGACATTGAATTATTGCACTAAATAAAGTACCTCCCTTCTATTTTCCCTTCTCCTTCTAATAGCATTCTTGGTGTCAGAGGCATGGCTGGTCTCTGGTCTGGTGGTAATCCTATCAGCTTTCCAGATGGTGAGGTCATAGGAAAAGCAAAGGCACAGTCATAGTTGCAAAAGAGAATAAATATTATAAGAATAAATTAAGAAATGGCAAGTGTACCTCAGTAAAGCCACTTAAAACATGAGAATGTGAATAATTCTTACATGCATATCAGCACAGGATATACAGATTAAGACATATATAATTGACTTATCACATTTTAGATAGGTGTTTTAACTGGGTTCATGTGGATACCTAACCCCTTTGCAAATGAGAAATAAAACATGTAATTTTAAAAAAATAAAATAAATAAAACCCAAAACTTGGGTTTTTTGGAATTTTTACTTTGCACTTACCATGAGATGAGAGTACATGATGCATCTGTAACACTGGTTTAGCTTATACATAGCACCTCAACAAGCCATAGTAACTTAAAATATCTAGGGCTTTTCAGAATTTGGATTTCTTTTCTTCTACTCAAAATGGCCTCTCATCAATGGGAATCTCCCCATTGCACTTACTTACTAGTTTGACAGTGTTCAGTTCTAAGAGCAAAACCCAAATATACCTATGTTTGCATAAAACACCATGTCTTTACACAACAAAAATGTCCTTCTTCTCTGCTTGTACTACTGAGATGATGTGAAGCATACTGCTTCACATACTGAGAGCTGTGCTATCAGTATATCTGATAGTTGTGAAGATGGTTGCCTATGTGAATTATTTTTAACCAAATATACTTAAATATTGTTTATGGCACTGCACTGTATTCCAAGTCACATACTAAAACCGGTAGAGTTTCCAACAAATTAAATTCAAAATAATATTTTAACTATGTTGTACATGGAGGTTTCAGAGATTAGGAAAGCTGAAGTCTGAAATTCAGCCTCTGAAATGATGTGCTTAAAAGCAAGGTTCAGTATGTAATTTTAGTCTAGTCAACCCAGTGGCTTAACATAACAATGTTTTTATCAGGGAGCCACATCTGTAGTTCAGATTTTTTACACCTTTGGCTATTCCAATTCTTTTGTATTGTGTTGAAGGCAGTTCTTGCTCTTTCACTAGTTGGTTATTTGTACTAAGTTGAAGAGGAAAAGATGAGAGCCAACTTTTGATGTTTACAGTTGAAGTAATAAAAAGTCTTTTCCCCTTGTTGGACAATATTGCTTGCAGAGAGATGAAGCATTCAAAGAGAAGCAAATGCACATATAGCAGTCTAAACTCACTGTCACTGGCAGGCTCTGAAAAGGTTGTTCATTGTTGAATTGCTGAACCTGATAAAAAATGTGGTTCCCTACTGACATCTAGGAGGCCATTAAAATACCTTGAGCTGTTTCAAAATGCATAGTTCCAATTAAAGAGAAATCTCCACGTACTTCTTCCCAGGGGTACACTCATAAACCAACAGTGAACCATTCTGGTAGTGGAGACAGAAAGAGTGTGAGGATTACCCCTGAAGACAGAGTGGATATGGCATAGCACCAAGGGGCAACTCTGATGAGGACCTGAGCTTGCTGGAGCCTTTCTGGCATCTGCTTCAGAGGTGCTTGCAGTTTTAACAGCTTATTCTACCAGGGCAATAAGAAAGGCCCATGATTGCTAGACTTTAGTAAATTTCATTATGGTAATTCTGTGGTTTATTAAATATTGATGCTTTCTTAGTGGTTATTTAAGTTTTTATACCATGAACACACCTTGCAGTAAAAAAAACCAACCAACCAAACAAACAAACCACAAAAACAAACAAACAAAACCCACCAACAAAAATCTCTTTCTCTGGCAGAGGCTCAACAATTGATACCAACAATCTCATTAAATTATATTGCCATTTTTCAGCATATACTTACATGAAAATAATTTTTTTCTCCTTTATAAGACAAAAGCCACAATGAGCAGGAGAGAAATATCATGAAGATGAGAAAAGTAGTTTCTTTATTCTTCTAATAAAGTCTGGAGAATCCAAACTTCAACCACTGTAATTTTTATTTTCTCTTACTAACTTCAGCAAACTGTGGTAAAATTCTGTGTAAAGAATGGCACTTTTAGGAGTCTTCTAGCCAGACTTCTAGTCATTCATGTGCCCTGTTCAATGATCCTTATTTAACAGCCCCTCCTGGATATTTCTACCTTAGTTAGATATGTCCCAGAATGCATTGCCTTACTTTCTCCCTGATCCCAAAAGTGTCTATCTTCTTTGATTCAAATAGGACAGATGGCCCAGAAGAGATTAACAGAGCTCCTGAGACATATTTCATAAAAATGGGAAGGTCTGTTATAGTTCAATAGTTATGTGATCTTTATTCTAAAAATGATATAATAGTTGTGATTGTAACAGCTTGGACATTTCAGATTTTATTACCAATTAACCTTCAAAATGATGTAATGATTGCAGACATAATAACTGACTTTTTTTTTCATTTGGTATATTGCACAGAATATTTTTAGTGGTCTAAAACTAAGCAATGTAGTTTTGTTTTTTTTAAAAAATCCTTTCTATTTCTGATTAAACTCAGAACCTGTCAGGTTACTTAACAGGATTACTAATTTAGAGATCATACACAGTCAACTACATTGCACAGTCACAGTATCACTTAGCTTCAGAATTACTTCAAGTCCCTGAGCCCATTTCATACCAAAGGTGAAATAATAACTGTCTTAAATTTATGGTTCCCATCCTATAAACAATGCATTTCTAGACATGTTCATTGTTTTGGGTCTAAGCAGTAGCAATGCCAAACTGAGAAGAAACTGTTTCTTTAAATGGTTGGGGGTTTTTGTTTGGTTGGTTTTTATTAATATTATTATAAATTGGGTGTTTGGAGTGAAATGTGACATGTTTCCACACTATCTCTTGAAATTGTAAGAAGCATAAAAAGAAAAGGAAAAGGCAGACATTTTTAATTGCCATAGGAATGACTAATCTGTAGTAAAACACTAGTTCCCCCCAAGCAAATGTAGAGAGCATTAGAAAGCCAACAACTTCACTGTGAGAATTTCTAAAACAGTCATTACTTTCAAATGTGGTGTTGACCACTTCTTAGGGTGAATAAGTAAGCAATGACTCAATGTGAGAGAGAAGTGGGGACTGTGCACTCACACTATATGGGGAGACAGAGTGATTCATATGCAAAAATGCTCACGGCAGAGCTCGATCTGACTGCAGCCAGGTCAGCCCGACTGCTCCCTCCAGCACAGGACCAGCGTTACCCCACTGCTCTATCCACCAAACTTGCTCAACCCAAAGGAACCCCTTCTTCCCAGAAGAGACTCATTTCCCCCCGGCGGTGATGTAGGTGGCACAGAATAACCTCTGGGCCCCAACCATGCCCACTCCTGGCTACTGCAAGTTAACCCTATTCTGGCCAGAACCAGGACACAGTCACAGACTTTTTGACAGGGCTTTTTTGTTTTGTTTTTCACACACGCACACATATATATATATGTATGTATGTATATATATATATAACTATATATAAAATATATATATAAAAAATAGAAAAGAATACTATAAATATGATGGACTCCTATATATATACTATGGCATGCTATATCCACATAAATGTATGTAGGGATGGTATCCTTTCAGAATAATTTGTAATGAAGAGTTAGAACTTGTTTTTGCTTAGGAAGGCTTTTCTGCCTAAAAGGAAAACCTTTTTCAAAGGCAGTTTCGATGCTCTCTTCTGCTGCATACCGGAGAAGTTTTCAACCTCTGTCTCTGATATGTGAGGAGAGAGATAATGCTTACAGACACGCTATAGGGCCACTGCAGCCCCAGGAGAGAATAGGGGAGCCAGCAATAATAAAAGCCTGAAGAAGAGACCAGGAGGTGTGACTTTCTCATGCCCAGAGTTTTCTACAGCTGGTGCAGATATTTTGCTTGTAAGTTTTTTAGTGTTCTTGCCTTCAAAGTAAACCTTTTTGAATTCTTGAATTTGAAAGCATTGGCATTTTTGAGGGATACATGAGTATATCTTACTTTACTATATATATAAATACAGAAAAGGAAGGAATAATAGTAATACAAAACAAGTGATATAAAAAACAAGTGATGAACAATAGTTACTCACAACCCACCCACTGATGCCCAGGCAGCACCCCCCATCCGGCTTTTCCACTACTTTACAAACAGCATGAAATCATATGGTGTGGAACACCCCTTTTGCCAGCTTGTGTCAGTTGTTCTGGCTGTGTCTCCTCCCAGCTTCTTGTGTTCCCCAGTCTACTCACTGGTGGGGTGGTGTGAGAAGCTGAAAAGTCCTTGACGTAGTGTAAACAGTGATTAACAGTGACTCAAACATCAGTATCTTATCAACATTATTCTCATTCTAAATCAAACACACAGCCCTCTACCAGCTACTAGGAAGAAAAGTAACTTTATCCCAGCCCAAATGAGGTCAATTAGTTAAACGGAAAATTCTGACAGGGAGGATAATTCACAAGCATTTACGGACCAAAAAATAAATATATTCCTTTTAGGTACAAGATTGAGGATTTCATAAAGAAGGAAATGAATCTGGAATTTGGGATTTTCAACATGCTAGATATCTAGCCCAGATATTACTCAAATGACACTGTAGATGCTCATATCTAGAAAGGAGAAAGACACTAATCCAAGTAATCTAAAAGAACCATCTGCAATCTTAGTCAGCAGAGGAAAGCAGATACATGACATCTGCAGAGAGAGATACTGCTTAAGTCTCCCCTTTGTTTCAATGCCCTTGGAAGACAATCCAGCTGTGATAATTTATTCTATATAAGTTCCCTAATTATTCTGATTCAATTACAGGACTTTTTTTCTTTTTATTCTCAGAGCAGGAAACAATCTCAATGGGAAAAAATGGCCATTATGTTGTCTTAGGTTTAAACCTCTCTTCAGTCTGGGGATAGTCTAGAAGTCAGGTCTTCTACCTCCTGAATGAATGGTTTAAGATTAGACTGTGGTAGTCTCCACAAGATGTCTTGGATTTAATTTTAGTCCTGGGTAGATTTAACTTTTGAGTTTTTTTCAGAGATTGTCATCTCAAACTGAATTACATTGAGAAAGGAGATTAATTGTACTGTGCATGTACTTCTATTCACTCACAGGCGATTAAATGTTGGGAATGTTAAAAGATGAGTAAGGAATGGCTGAAAGGACACATTTAATCACCTACCAGGTTAAGGAGACAAATTCTGAAAAGTAGGTGAAATGTATTAATGGATGGGATACCAGTTTTCGGGTGGCCTGAGTCAGGTAGAAAAAGCTACATGAAATAAAAGGTTTGTTTCTTCCAAGCATTACTCCAACTTGATGTTCCCAACTCATTTTGCCAGTTGGTGGCACAGATTTTTCTGATAAAGAAACTGATTTTATTTAATCTTGTTGAGTTCTTCACACTGTGCAGATCACTGCTGAATTCAGCTGTCTTCACAAAACAGAACAAAATAACACAGGCAAGTAGATACTCAAACAAAGTTCCATCTGGGAAGGTTTGAATGCAAAGGTGAGAGGCTAGGGTGCAGGGAAGGAGAGGGAGGTTCCCTGGCACTGCAAGTGAGAATTTTGACAGCAAAAACCTAGCAATTTTCGAATATCATGTGGATTAGTAGTAGTTATTCGGGGACCATTGTATCTCTTTATAACCATCAGCGAGTGGAGTGGGTTAAGGTTGTGTTTCTATAGCAACTCCTTCCTGCTGCAGTCTACCAAGAGCTCCTAATGCATGTACACAAGGCAATTTTTAAAAACTTGTAACTGATCATTTGGGCACATTATTAGTGCCTCAAAGATTAAATGGTCAGAGACTTCAGACACCGAAGCAATTAAACGGTGGGTGGTAACAGAAATCAGATTTGCTCCAGTATTGCTCCTCGGTTCCCCTTAGCACATTTTATTGCCTTACAGTGGAATCCATTCAAGAAAGTGTTAAGTAATTTAGGTTCCATGTGAAACAATTGTGGAGAGTTAGAGAAGGGTCCTCTGGCCATTATAACCTCATGCCAGAAGCATTCCAGTGACCTATTATAGGGTGTTTAGCTGGAAAAAAAAGAGCTTCACTCAAGAGGATATTGAAAGACATATACCCTTTTCAGATGTTTATTTCTTTAACTCCTTGGACCTGTGGGTGAATATATACCAAAGTCTTTCCAATGGATCCATCTTGATCCCCTGAAGATGCTGTGTTAGATAAAATGGACGTTTGGTGAATACACTGGTCCATATGTGAGGATATGGAAACTCATTTTGCCTCAATCCATTTCCATTGTGAATGAGTGATGAAGAGAAAAACCCACTCTCAATAGGATATGTTTAAAAGGATTTTTTTTTTCAATATGGGTTTCATTGTGTGCTCCTCTTCAGTGCTCTGTATTGGCTGTCTGTCAAGGTCATATGAACTGAATTTCAATTATTAGTCATATCCTTTCCTCAATGGCTCATTAGAGGATTTTAAATAAAAGCTTTTATTACCACAAGGAGTGCAACAATGTCTGCATCTGTATGAGAGCAGGTGAGCACCACTTCACAGAATTTAAGGCAATATTACTGTCATCTGTGTCAAGAGTTCAAAATCCCTGAAAAATCCAAATGAATGCATTCCGAAATTTTCCTATGGGAAAGATTACAAATATATGTTAAATATTTTGCTAGTAATACAAATGACATAGAGAAAAATTATAATTTCCTGTATTCACAGGGTAACTGTTAACTGGCACTGAAAGTCAAATGAACACTTGCTGCAGATGAACAAGTTATTACTTGGAATTCTTCAGTTAATGTAGAAGAAAATTGTTTACTAGTTTGACTGTAAAATTTTCATGAGAATCCCAGGCTGGTATTCTAAGTCACAGAACTATATAAATCAAACAGGTTTTTGTATATCTGTATTTCCCCTCCGGGTCCTCTTCTGTAAAGAGATATCTTACTTTTACTTAATAGAAGTCCTATTACGGCTATTATCTCAAGATTATCTTATAGAGAACTAATAATTATTATTGTTTCTAGGTGAATCAACAGTATTTTCTTGTACTCATCTTTCAATATTTCTTTGCTAAAAATGTAGCTGTATGTAGATCATGTGAACAGTGAGAGACTGATTTATCCTATATTCTGAGTAATAACTGACAGGGTATAAATGAATTTTGGTTTTGTGTTTTGAGTTCATGAAGGGTTTTTTAATGCAGCTTTTGGAAATATTTGCACTTTATTCTTTACTTAAATTTAACTAAACGGACAAGTATCCATCACTCTGCAAAATATCTGTTTCCAATGAGTTTTCAGAAGGTGTTTATGTAAAGTAAGACATAACTATTATTTAGAAGTGACTATTACCTATAATCAGAATTTAATCTAAGGCCCAATATAAAACTGTTGTAATGCAAACAGTCTCCATTTGTCATTCCATTTTGATTTTCTGTTATAATTTTTTTTATAAAAGGTGAATACACTATTCTGTTTCATATTTTCTTTGCTCCCTCTACTCTAGTGTTCACAAAATGGAAACAACAATAGGTTCAAATTCCCTTTCAGTTTTATTTTATATATAGGACCCAGAAGTGGAATCTCAATGGAGACATGATAAAGGCATTTAGGAAAATTATTTTTAATAATATATCTTGTCATGCAAACATTTATATGTATGATTAACTTTATAACTGGCTCCACTGAAATTATTATTACCAATGCTCAATCAGTCAGATCTTCAACTTTAGTCTTACAAGTGTTTTTAATATCAAGATCAGTACACTATATACCATGTAATAATTTCTAAAATTTACAATATCCTTTTCTAAAGCAAAATACTTCTGCAAGTGTTGGGTTTATATTTAGGGACCTAGATTCTAGATCTAGTGCTTTTCCTTTTTTTGTCTTAATTCAAAATAAAAAAGGTCAGAATCTAAGACATCAGTGCTGATCTGGAAGCCCCTCATTTATTTTTTCAAGAAATCCAATAACATAGAGATTAAACTACTGGAATGTGTCTCCATGGAATTCATCTAGCAGAGATTAGATGCTCCAGAAAACAGTGGAGCTACTTCTTTTAAATTCAAAAGAGGGTTGGCAGCTGTGTCAGAAAGGTGATTGTTTAAGTGATCTTGAAGCTTTTGGAAACTTCCTGCATATTGTATTTAAGACAAGTAATTTAATCTCTTTACAGGAAATAGAATGTTGATGCTTTTCCATTTGAGTGGAAACATATTTCCTCTTATCTAGCATAAACATGCAAGATAAAAGTGCAGATGATATTTTAAAAGTGAAACTTTTTCATAAATATTTAACTTTGCATAGATTATTGTTAAGCTTAAAGCCACATGCATTTACTAAGAGGTAGGGAAATAAATGTAGAGTGTGAAGCTCAACCCGTGCTGCTTTCATGACCACAGCTCTCCTAGATCTCATCTTTGCATGTAGAAAACAATAATGGAAACATCCCCTCTCTGCCCTCTAAGATTACAAGGATAAAGCTTCCTTAGTTCAGTGATTAACATGTTCATCTAAATGGTTTTGTCTTCCATTGTATGAAAGAACTGCTATCATCTACACACAAGCTAGAGAGAGCCTTTGCTGCTTTTAAGCCATGGCACATCACGCCACAACCCTCCTGCTCTCTGTGAAAATATCTTATTATGGACACCCTTCATCTTTCCTCTCAAGAAACACAGACCCCCGTCCTAATGGTGACTGTGTATTATAGCAGTGCATGATAACCATGTCAGTCTGGTTGCTGGCTTTCCTCCCAAGCAACAGAAGTTTTCCAGAGAAGGACATACAAACTTAGCATGTTAACAAGCTCTGTTCTTCCAAAGGAGAAGTTATGTCGGAGGCTAGATACCTGCGGAAAAAAAAACAACCAACCAACCAACAAAACCAACCAATCAAACAAGGAATAGACATCTTATCCAAGTAATCCAATACCATGGTGTTATGCTTAGAACTTACTTTCTCTTTTTACTGCTTATTTTCAGCTCTGAGCAAACTGTGGTTCTTTTCCCTTGGATCAAACTATGTCCAGCTGCACAGGCAGAATTTAATTTTCCTGCCAAGATGCCCTAGAAAGTGTGTTTATTATTTCCAACTGAATTAAGAAGTGATCATAATGAATGAGTAAGGAGACATTTGTTCTATTTTGTGTTTCATCATTCCCAGTGATGTATGCAAAATTAAATTTAGTAAATACTTCTTTCATAAATTTAGCTTCAGGTTTTTTCTCTGTGTAAGTAAGCACTGCCAATCTTGCATAAAATTTGAAGACTCAGGACTTACCTTAGTCTGAAAAAACTATTTGAATTTATTTAGACAAAAAAAAAAGACTGAGTCACTACCACACAATAGTGTGATAGTCTCAGGAAAAAAAAAAAAGAGTGCAACAGAAGTTCAAGACACTGACCAGGCACTGAGAAGATCTTAGTTCACTTCTCAACTTCCCCACAAACTTTCTTGGATATCATCAATAATCTCCCTACTGCAGTCTTGAACTGTACAAAGTAGATAACACTTGCATTTACTCCGTTACTTAAGCCCTAATCTTCATGGTGCAGAAACTACTCATACTGTGTGGATGTGCAATGCATAGCATACTGATCTGAGTGTGACACACTAATCACATTTTTATCATTATATGTAGTATTAAATTTATTTAGCTACGTTGCTGGGCTGAAAACAGCTACGTTTGCTTAAAAGCCAATGTTGCATACACGGATGAGCAAAGTTTCAAAAGATATGTTGTTATCCAGCTTAGGCATTTTAGTCTAGCATGCTGTTATTTAAGATTATGTCAGCACTTCTGTTATCTTATTTTTCACCAATCCATAATTAGCTTGTACAAAATTCACTAGGGACTACATTTCAGACTAGAAGATCTTTTATGCAAAATTGCTTACAAGCATGGAAAGAAATAGCTTAGTTCAACCAGGTAGTTTAGTAGTGTTCTTATTTGTCCTTGTACAATAGAGATCTCTTATTTACCTATAGCAGAGGAAGGATGAACAGATGATAAAGACTACTATCAGTCTCTGAATGCACCTCCTATACTTTTCTTTTTCCAAATTCAGTCCTTTCATGTTGTATGATTACCCTTTGGCCTAGTTAGGATAACTTTATAACTCTACAAAAAGATAATCAAAACCAGTTTACTGTTTTCCATCCTTAATGATGTTCCAGTTAGCCTTACTTTTTTTGGGTTCCATTTCTTGATTTTATGTCTTCTTGTAATCTCAACCTTTATCAAGACCCTTACCCCCCCAAGGTTAAAGTTTTCAATACTTGATTTTCCCACAAGGATGGAATTTATGGCCCATAAAATAGGCATCTTCTCACTCAATGAGCCTTTATTTTCCTCAGTAGCCATTAGAAAGAAACACGTACCCCTAGAGGGTGATAGATTCCACTCATGGACAATATTCTTCACTATTATTCATTTCAGAAAGATGACTTATAATGGGTATTGTTACTCACTTGCATCTGTCCACAGAAGTATCAATAGATGTTCTGCATTTCTTTCAAGATGGGTACCGCACATCAGTGAAGCTATATAAATAATAGCACAAGTCTTATATTATAGCTTGTTAATGATGGACCACGACTTCCCATAAATCACCTTGAAAATAATCTGATTTTTACAGATCAGCTTTTTAAGCTTTTTATAGGTCCTTCAAGCCATTCATATATTGGTTTGCCAGTGCCTGAAGAAGCTTTACAACAAGCTTGGGAAACAAATCCAAACTTTACTAAATACTACAAAGGTAGTTGTGGAGGCCATTCTATAATTCTGCTGAAAATGTGAGAATGGACAGTGATTGCAAAGGGAAAATGTAAAACTGAATACGTCCATTAGAAGAATGAAGTGTTCACATCCGATTTACTAATGGTCAGTCTCAGCTGAGATGACAATTCTGGTCAGTTAGTTTAGGGTCTAATCTGTTAAGCAGTATTAGAAACTGTGTAGTAGTTTGAGCTACCACAGAAATCCGAAATCCAAAATCCAATTTCCAGGCTTTCCCCACCCCTTCCCACAACTTTATCTCAACACCGAAGAGAAAACTTTAAGGTAAGAGGCTTCTATAGGGGAAAGGGGAAGTATATATACATTTATTTTACACAAATAAATACTATAAAGCTAAAAGCAACTATGTATATTATTATACACTTCTATCAGTCCCTTTAAGCCTCTCCCTTTAACTTTAGTCCAGGAAAAGCCTTTTAGGCTGATAGTAAAGAGGTCTCTCTCATGGGAGTGTTCGGGTTCCCCACCCCCCCCCAGTCTCCAGCTGTTTGCTGAAGTCCTTTCTTCCTTATGAAGTCCAAGAAGATAGCTTTGAGTCCTTTCTCCTTGGTTTTGTGTCAGTCTCTGCGGTGTTGTTCTCTCTCTCATACCTCTCATACCTCGGTTCACTGCTGCTGTAGTGTAGCTTATCACAGTACACATTTGGAATCTTCATTCCTCCTCTGTGTTTTTGGATGCCCCGGTCAAACCTCGGCAGGACACCCCCTGAACATCTTTCTGGCCCATCTCCAATTTCACCTGGGATTTTTTCTCCCTGGCACCAAGCTGCTTTTGTTATCAGCCCGTCTCTTGGCTCAGCTTCAATACTAAGCCTTAAAATCCACCTCCCACCAACCTCAAGGCAGTGGGGGGGGGGAAGCCCCCTAGCCTTGGCCACAGGCAGCTCAGTCCAGTTATACACTGTCCCAAGCGACCCGCAGCCCAGCTGCAGGGGGGGGAAGAGGGCCTAACCTCCTCTCAAGGGGCTTGCCTCTCCCTCTTACCTCAGGTGTTGTGAATCCCTTCCTTCACAACACACACTCACTCCAACGCTGCCTCCAACCCCGGCTTAGGCAGGGCTGTGGGTCGCAGGGCCTCCCCTCCCCCCAGAGGGGGAAGAAGGAGGCCCTACCCCCCCTTGGCCTTCTCACACCCACACACAACACCAAACACAGACAGATTGCCAACAACTTTCGCTGGTTGTGTATATATGATTTTTCAGCAGGAGCGAACAAGACGAGCGGTGGTTGGCCCTCCAGGGAACAATGCCCTGGCACCCAATCACCTCTGAGCCCCCCGGCTCCCAGGGGGCCATCTCAGCCCATGACAAACTGTCAAGTGCATAGTTGCACACTTAAAAAATATTTACTTATTATTCTGATCTGTGACGTAAAATTGGTATGTAGAAACAGAGTAATGTCTCGGTATGTCAACTTTGTTATAAAACATTCAAAGAAAAACTAAGCAGTAGATTGCAAATAGAAATGTCCTTTAGAAAGGGGTGTGAAGATGTTGTGAAATAGTTTCTTCATCACATGGTTCATTGATAAATCTTCATTTGTTCTGTTTCCTTGAGAATAAATTCTGCTTGTAGGAATTGTTTTACCTTTATACTCAAGAGTCAATGGATAAAATATAGGAATGATCCCAGGAAAGGGAAACAAAACTGGACTTTTCAAAGAAAAGAATCATAATGCTTTCCTGGTAAATTGTTAATTCATGCTTTCATATTGGCCCAAGGCATCTTCAAAGTGCACAGCATCAGGAAAAGCTGAGTGCGTTTTTTGTCTTAATTTCTCCAGCTGTATGGATAGAGCATTCTCCTGAGACCGAAAAAAAATTAGTTTGAACTAAAAATCCATTTTTCTGAATTAGTATTTTAAGTACATAGCTGACAAAAGGTGAGAAGAAACTGTTCAATGAACATTTCTGATTTTTTAAAAAGATATTTGAGGATTTCAATGTTGCCTAGTACACCTCTTCCTTCATCCTACACTTAAGTACTTAAATTCTGGAGGAAAAGCATTTCAAATATTTCTGATGCCAGTATTCCACACTGGGTAGTAAGTATATGGTGCTTGCAGCTCAGACTGTCTCTCTCCTGCCATGAAGCACAAGCAGATTTTAAACATTAACTCAGTCATAAGCCTCCAAATGTTGCACAGTTGAAGAGTGAACCCTCATTCCATAGTTTTTGCTTAGAGCAGGACAACCCATTCTCTGGAGATCTGGACAGTTGCGGTGGCACTGTTTATAAAAACTGGTAAGGATTTACAAGTGTTTACAAGTGAATTAATGGTGAATTTCAAATTATTGACTGTGGTTAAAGTAGCTGGCATGATAATCTAGTTGCTTTTTATTTTCTCCTCCAGTAGCAAAACAAACAAAACAACTTGCTAGTTTTACACTACATCTATTTGTCTCAAATTAAGGTTTCAGTTGATAAACAGCTTACTCACTCTCAGAGAGATTCCTGCTGTGGACAAGAAGGGAAGAAAACCTTGATGAGTTGCAGCCAAGTTGCTGCTAATTTGCTTAAAGATACAGAGAGAAACTGTGGTTCAAACACTGAAGTTCTTTTCTGGTGAATATTTCATCACAAATTATATGACCTTTAAAAATATCACTGAAATATTGTCTCTTTAAAAGTAGAAATAATCTACAGAATCACAGAACATGCCCAGTCGGAAGAGACCCATAAGGATCATCAAATCCAACTTCTGACCTGCACAGGATCATTGCCAAGAGTCACAGCATGTGCCTAAGATCATTGTCCAAACACTTCTTGAACAGGCTTGGTGCTGTGACCACTTCCCTGGAGAGCCTGTTCCAATGCCCAACCACTCTCTGGGTGAAGAACCTTTTTCTAATATTTAACCTATACCTTTCTGGATGCAACATCAGGCCATTCCCTTGCGTTCTGTCACTGGTCACCTCAGAGAAGAGATCAGTGTCTATCCCTCCTCTTCCCCTTACAAGGACATTGTAGACTGCAATGAGGTCTCCCCTCAGTCTCCTCTTCTCCAGGTGGAACACGTCAAGTGCCCTCAGCTGCTCCTCATATGGCTTCCCCTCAAGGCCCTTCACCATCCTCATTACCCTCCTTTGGACACTCTCCAATAGCTGAATATCTTTCTTATATTGTGGTGTCCAAAACTGCACACAATATTCAAGATGGGGCCACCCTAGTGCAGAGCAGAGCAGGACAATTCCCTCCCTCAACCAGCTGGCCATGATGTCCTCCAGGACACGACTGGCCCTCCTGGTGGCCGGGGCATTGCTGACTCATATTCAACTTGCCGTTGACCAGGACCCCCAGGTCCCTTTCCATGGCACCGCTGTCCAGTATCTCATTCCCCAGTCTTTATGAACATCCACTTTTGCCCCATCCCAGGTGCAGAACCCAGTGTTTCCCCTTGCTGAACTTCATATGGTTGGCGATTTTGCAGTTCTCTAATTTGTCGAGGTCTCTTTCTAGGGCCTCCCTGCCTTCAAGGGAGATAACAGCCCCTCTCAGTTTCGTGTCATCTGCAAACTTGCTTAGTATCCCTTCCAGTCCTGCATACAAGTCATTTTTTCACATGGCACTGATGCCTTAAGGTCCTTTTAGGTTTTTGATTTTTCTAACTTTTATAAGTTTTATAAGTGGATTTTAGAAGCAGCAGCATTTATTCCCTTACCCTTAGCACAGAAACTACACACATATCCCAACCCTTTTACTCCAGTTCCCCACATCAATATCCCCAGATTCCATTAGAAATGTTTAGTCTCTTGTCAAGGTAGACCTATTTTGTTTTGAGAACACTTTGACTGTGGCCTAAACCGCAAGATACAGTCAAGAACTGGTTGAACGTATGCCTTCTGTACTCCAAGGAAGACAAGGGTGATGAAGTAGGTGGTCTTGAAAAGACCCCAGCCTCAGTTCCCCAGGGGTGGGCTGGAGGTGGACCCGGGCAAAAGCCAGAGGGTGGGAAAACCTTGGATTGGACAAACAGTGTTATAAATTGTAAGCACCTGAGACAGAGACGCTTGAGTTTTGTAACTTCTGTGTCTTGGAGGCACAATAAATCCTTTTCTTATCTCACCTCTAACTAATTTGCCCTGTAGTTTTTTTTCTTTCCTCAACTCCTTTAGACATCAGCACCTACAGGATGGCCAGGGGATCAGACCCAGTCAGCATAGATTTAGGAGGGGCAGGTCCTGCCTGACTAACCTGATCTCCTCTTATGACCAAGTGACCCACCTCGTGGATGAGAGGAAGGCTGTGGACGTAGTCTACCTGTACTTCAGCAAAGCCTTTGACACCCAGGAGTACACTGTCTCCCACAGCATACTCCTGGAAAAGCTGGCAGCCCATGACTTGGAGAGGTACATTCTTGGCTGGGTTAAGAACTGGCCTGGAGAAGAGGAGGCTCAGGGGAGACCTCATCACTCTCTATAACTACCTGAAAAAAGGTGGTAGCAAGGTGGGTATCGGTCTCTTCTCTTGGGCAACTGGCAAGAGGACAAGAGGACATAGTAAGTTTAAGAAGCTGAACCAGGGGAGGTTTAGGTTAGACATTAGGGAGAAGTTCTTCAGAGAAAGAGTGATTGAACATTGGAATGTGATGCTCAGGGAGGTGGTGGATTCACTGTCCCTGAAGGTGTTTAAGAAAAGACTGGATGTGGCACTTAGTGCCTTGGTCTAGTTGACAAGATGGTATTGAGTCACAGGTTGGACTTGATGATCTCAGAGGTCTTTTCCAACCTAGCTGATTCTCTGATTCTGTGATATTGAAGAGCACGGGGCCTAAGATGGAGCCCTGTGGAACCCCACTAGTGACAGGTCATCAGTCTCATGTTACCCCATTCGCTATTACCCTCTGTGCTTGACCCATGAACCAATTGCTCACCCACCACATGATGTGTTTATCCAGCTGTGTGCTGGACATTTTGAACAGGAGGATCCTGTGAGAGACAGTATCTAAAGCTTTATCGAAATCCAAAAAGATGATATCAACTGGCTTCCCTTGATCAACTACGGGGGTCACCTTGTCATAAAAGGAAATCAGGTTGGATAAGCAAGACTTTCCTATCATGAAGATGTGCTGGCTGTGATCGATGACAATGTTGTCTTTGAGGGATTTTTCAATACTTTCCAGAATAATCTTCTCCATAACTTTAACAGGCACTGAAGTGAGACTGACAGGCCTGCAGTTTCCAGGGTCCTCCTTTTTGCCCTTCTTGAAAAATCAGGGCAACGTTCACCAGCTTCCAGTCAGGTGGGACCTCTCCAGATTCCCAAGACCACTCAAAAATCATTGAAAGTGGTTTTGCAATGACATCAGCCAGCTCTTTGAGGATCTGGGATGAATTCCATCAGGTCCCATAGATTTGTAGGGATCCAGCTGTAGCAGCAGATCCTGCACAGTTTCAGGGTCAACCGGGAGTTGTTCATTCTCGCAGTCATGGTCCTCCAGCTCAGGGCACTGAAACCCCTTTGTCCATCATCTGTGTTGAAGACAGAGGCAAAGAAAGCATTAAACGCCTCTGCCTTGTCTCTGTTCCTGCTTGTGAGGTGACCACCCTCATCCTGTAATGGGCCAATGATATTTCTATACTGCCTATTGCCCACCTCATCAGTTGTCTGATGAGCCTCATATATGCTGCAGAAGGTACCAGTCCTACATGTCAAATTTTGAGAAGGAGGACTGGTACCTTCCTCCTGGTACATGCAGTGACCTGCTTCCAGCCTTCCTATGCTGTGTGATCACTACTCCCTTTACCAGACATTTTAAATATGCTTTTTGCTTCAAGATGCTCTCATATTGCTTACTTCATTTGCTCAGAGAGGGAACTGATATATGGGACTCTTAAAACTAAAATTGGTGGGATTTGCTGATTTTTGTCCATGAAAGAAATGCAGTTGTATTAATTTTTATTTAAATGCCTTAATCCAATTTAAATTACAAGTCTCAAGAATGAGATTGTATTTGTTTTCAGAAGTACTACACCAAGCCAGGATTATAATCATGTTAGAAAAGTGGGGAATTTTCCTGCTAAGGTAGATTTCACTGATGTTTTCTGTCCCAGTGTTAATCACATATCTTGTTAATATGGAAGTTTTACATTCTTTCATTTTAGAACCTTAGGAGAGTAATTTCTTTATTTTTCTCATGTCCAGGTCTTTCTCAAGAAGCCAAAAGATCCCAGCTATTTTTCTTACGTTCTTGCTTCATGTCTCCCAGTGCCTCAGACTTGCTGAATGTGCACAGGGCTACTTTCTTGGAGGAACAGAGCTGACTTGACAGCTTCTATATCAAATAAGCTATTTCATGTTCATGTCTTGTGAAGGAAAAAATCAGATTGGATGCTAGTTCCACGTGCCTGGTCCATTTGCACATGGTCCATGTGTGACTTTCTGAGCCCATCCTTCAGATGTCATTGTCTCTGCCAATCCATCTCTGTGACTAGATTACATCACTTGTGGATTTGCTCATGGTTCTGGAGATGCTTCAGTGTCTTAAATGACTCTTCAGATAAATAAAATCATGCAATATATTTTAATTTCAAACCACTTTGATCCAATTCTTCCATGTTTTTGTTTTGTTTTGTTTTTCATATTCTGACAGTGCAAAGAAAGTGAAAAAAAAGAAAACATTTTTAACAAACACATCAGTTTTGATCAGATGTACTTAATTTAGTATAAGATGCTGATTTTGGTCAACTGTTTAGTTAGATAAGCAAAATCAAGTGAATTTTTTCGAGTAATTTTCTATGCCACAAAAGGGTAATATGGGAGGCAGGTTTACAGATTCTCAATTTAAATGCTTCAGTTTCTGACAAAAAGGAGCTCAAGAAGGTAAAGAGAGCATAAAGACACATATATCACAATGAAATGATTTTTAGGTGTGAAAAATTATCTTATATTGTATAACTGCCAATTCTTTTTCAGTGGGTACCTGTAAACTGAATGAGACCAAATCCAGCCAAAATAATAATATGCAGTAAAATAATTAAAATCTGTATAATACTTATACATCAAGGAAGCAAAATAGAGGTCTGACATGTTGCAGATCTCTTATACATATTTCCATTAGCAATATATTATATTGCAACATATTTGCATTGCTAGATTATTTCTTTGATTAGTATTTAGTGGTGATAACTGGAGATTTCTAATAGACATTAAGGTGGAGTATAAATCTGTTTTAATATCAGACAAAGTTCTTTTAGGGTTCATTTTCTTAAAGAAGCTGTGATTTGAAACAGTATTTACTTACTATGATTGTAAATGCAAGCACAAACAGACTGAAAGCTCCAGAATACTACATTAACAGAGGCAAAAATATCTTACTCACTATGGAAAGGGATCAATTAATTATATAATGTCCAATACCTAAACAAGGTTTGCAACACATGTGTTGCAAAGAGGAAAGGAAAAGGCCACAGAGTCCTTGACTCCTGCATACTTTATTCCTGGTTTTATCCTAATCCTGACTGACATTTTGTCCTGAGCTACAATTCATAAAATTACCATTTATTCCTGCTAATGTTCTTGACAAAAGAAGGAAACTTAGAATTTCCCCTTTCAGGTTATCAGGGACAGTACATCAGTAAAGCCTTCTGGCAGCAGTCCAGTGGGTCTTGCCCCAAGACCTTCCCTTCTGGCTTACTCTATACTGCCACTGATTTGTGCAAGGAAAAATGCATATTCTGATTTACTTTCCTGAATGTCATGCTGTGAAAACTTTCTTTATACCACTAGCTGTGGTAGCTTTTCTGACTAACATGAAGGATCTACAAAGCTTAAATCAGAGAGATGCTCAGTTTCAAAATGTGGAGTATATTTCAATTATAGTTGAAATATAATTGCTCAACCTAATCTTCCGTCTTCCAATTCATTCTCCCATGGAAATGAATAGAGAGAAAGTAGCTGCCTTGATACAGTATCTTATAATCAATTTTACAGCTGTATGGTTCACATGGGTTAGGCTTCACTTCAGGTACCTATATATTAAAGGTCTACTAACTCCATTGTATGCATATATGGAAGAATTTGGCTATATGATAGACTTCAGCACCTGCTGTTTTGAAGGACAGCTCCTCAGACAACAAGGAAGATTAAAATAAACCTTGTGATGGGTAATAAATGAGTCAAAGATAAGAAGATTTTTCTACAGAATGAATTTCCTGAAATTTCCTTTGCTTTAAGTTTTTGTTGACAGTGCAAACAGCTAGGTAAAGTAATAGCATCTGAACCTTTCTAAGGTTTTATCAATTTAAATGATGTAGGGTGCTACAAACAAAGGAAACAGTAAGAATCCTCTATGCTTATGCGGAATCCATTTCTCTTTCACAAAGCATAAATTAACTGAGACACAAAAGTTACTTAAAAGCAATCTTCATCTAACATACAGTCAAAAGAGTTACATAAATTTTCCCCATAAGCACTCACAAAGAAAAACTTTAAAGTTGACTTACACTTCTCTATTTACTGTAATTTTGCCAGTTAAAATGTGATCTTTAAAAATACAAAAGCAGGAAATCCATAGTTATCATTATTTCCCCAAAGGTTAAAAAAAAAAAAAAGGAAGATACAGAAATAAGTCATTTGTGATAAGAAATGTAAAGAATAATGCACCTAATTGTAGGTAGGCCAAAGTAAATAAAATAAAAACTAATACTAGTGAAGATTATAGTAGCTAGATGAAAGTTGTGAATGTTAAGTGCTTAGGCACCCAATAATACTAGAGAATGTATCCCCTCCAAATCAGTAACCTGACATAATGTCTACTTTTTCAAAAACCTCAAGGTAAAAACAGAGTATAAAAGCATTCATCAGTTTAATAAAAAAGAAAATAAAGAAGTGCCAGAATACCTAGACTAATAATAGCAGTTGTTCTTGAGAGTTTTATCTCAGAACCAGGAAAAGAGTATGACATAATGGCAAAACATGTGCATAACTAAGTTATTAAAAATGAGGGAAAAAAAAGGAAAAAACCCAATAAGATAAGAGAATGCACTTGGAAGTCTGAACCATAATTTCTCATCAGGAATATATTATCATGAGTCCCAATGGAAAACATGTAAACTAATAAAAGTGTAAAGACATCTGCTCTAGGTTTGTTAAAAATCTGATAGTGAAAAAACAATTTTCTACAAAAGTACTCGGTTTGAGTTTTTTTAATAAAAATAATTTTTTTAAACATATTCCTAGCATGACTAGAAGAACATTGTTTTAATTTATTTTTTGTATTCAATTTTTTGTGTAATCTGTTTCCAAAAATACAATAGATATTGAGTTTACTTTTTTAACTTAAGTTTTAGGTCCATTTCCTCATCAGTCTTCGGGATATTTTTAACCTTTCTAAAAGGTCTGTTATAGAAACAAATTTTCGCCTGTGTAACGTTTACCCATTACCAAAATCTCATCCTTGTTGTATCAAAAACCCCTTATGTCTTTTTCTGAAGGGACATATTAGAGCTGTTTGAGACCCAAGACTCACCTGGCACAGTACCCAAGAGTAAGAGCTCCTTCTTGGAGTATCAGCCATGAGATTTCCTTCCATTGCCGTTTACAGCTGTCATAATGCCAGAAGAGGAATTTGACAAAAGATTATTAAAATGAGAGCCTTAACACCTATATTAATTTTATATTTGGGGTAATGTGAATACCCATCTTCTTGGTGTTGGATTCTCAAGTGCAGACACAAATTCAAGAAAGTTGTATTTGGTAAAGATTACTATCAGCTTGTAGCTCACGGACTAGGGCCTTACAATATGAAGCTTTATAAGGAAGAAATTTTCATAAAGCAAGTATCATTTTAACTAGAAACAGAGATTAGCTAATACATCATAGAAGAGGAAAATTAGACAGAAAAATATAAGTATATCCTTCTGAGAGGACATAATGTAGCGACAAAGACAACTTTCATATCTGTAACGCCAAAGGTGTCATTGCTGCAAAGCAAATTTTGTAAGTGAAGGGCATTTCAAAGGCACACATCCAACACCTCTTTCTGCTATAAGTAGTCAGACTCAGCAGTCCAAAATCAACAATCCGCGTTAAACCTTCAAAACACAGTCATGAGAACAAAAATGTAATCTCTGGAGCAAAACCTAACACACAATTTTGAGAGTAGTAATTTTGATCAAATGAAAAAGATAAAAAAATTCTTGGATTTTTGTGTGGGAAGAGAAGTCAGAACTTTATATCACTTCTGTTTTGTTTCTGTCCTAAACCTGTGTATATAATAACATTCCATTACAAGCGTCCTGATGCAGGAATCATGTAAACTGATGCTCTGTTTACATATTGCCGAGTGTTATATAATTTTAGCATCTGTAACAATGCAATAAAGTCCAAACGTTTTTAACTGTCCGTGTGTTTGAATGCCAAAGGCTTGATGTGAAGGTAGAAGCCAGAATTACATGTGCATAGATTCCTGATTTGTGTGGGTCTGCTTGGCATTTCATACACACATATTGGGAAAATATATTTTAAATGAGTACTTTAAAATATTAGTTATATATCTTTTGGAGGTTTTCCTATTTTTATTATAATTTTTCCCATTCTCTCTTATAACTGTTAAAAAAATTAGTAGTGAATTACCAAGGTTAAGTTCTTAGACTCAGCTGCCTGTGAGAGAAGAGAAAATGCTTTGGAAATTCTCCAAGGAAGTAGAGATGCAAAGCGCCATAATTCCTTCCTTTTGCCTCAGTGACACTCACTTCCCATATTATCTTCTTGAGCCTAAGGACTCCTTTGGCTCAGTCACCCCCTCTCAGGTAGTGCAGCCTATCCCAGGAATGAGCTGAAACTCACTTATCAGTCCAATGTTGACTACAGCATGTATGAGGGATCAACTGGTAGACTTCGGCAGAGAAGCCATAATCCAAACCTGTAACCATCCTATCCTCATTGCCAGCTGAGATGTAATCTTTGGGACAACTATAAAGCATTGAATTTTGTGTTATCAGGTTTTATTTCCTGGAATTTTTTGGTTCATTTTTTTTCCTTTTTTTGGGGGGGGCGGTGTGGGGGAGCCAATAATTTAGAAACAGAATTCTCCTTCAACATGCAAAAATCCTACAATTCTGGCTTCTCTTATATTGGATAAGGGAAAATAATGTGGGGAAGCTTGAGTCCTGAACATAATTCTTGTTAACTGAATTCCTGGTTTTGATTTGGATTTTTAAAATACTTCCAAGCCTAATCTTTTGTAAAGATGTTGCTAGCTCCAAATTTTTAAGACACATACTAGCTGCTATTTTGGGGCTTTGGACGCAAGGGGGTCAGTCTCTGAGTCTCTTCTGTTTAATAGGATAAACAGAGACACTGATTTTACATAACTTTCTTTATGGTACAGGAAAGGTCTGTAATTTTATTTTTTAATCGATTCATATCAGAATTAATTATTATTTTCTTGCTTTCTCTCAAAAACTTACTAAAACCCAAAAAGTTGAAGCTTTGCTCAGAGAAATTCTACATAAATATCTGATTCTGCTAAAGCCAGAAGAATTTCTCATTTACTGTAGTACAGTTATATGCTTATATAGATCTCCTAAGGCTATCTCAGGTAGACTTTGCATCAGTTAACAGTATGTCAGTTGAGAAATCCCTCCGTTAAGGTCATAGGTCTCGAATTAGTTCATTTAAGGCCAGCACAGTCTAAAGTAGCTGAATGAAGATGACCTCAGTTACAGTATGCTGTGTTAAAGCTTTTTTAGTTAATGCTCCCAGGATCTTTTTCTTCCCTGCAGGACACAAACTGCCTCTATTTAAAGTCAGTAGAAATTGCTGTTATTCTGCAGGGAGGAATAAGGTCTTGAGATTAAGAAGCCTGCATTAACGACACCTCAGTTAAGGTGCTTTTCTTTCAAAAATACCTGTTAAAAACAGCTGCTAAAGTGATTTAGGAGCACCAAGTGTCAGATGATGTATCTGTAGTAACTCCTAAAATGTAGGTAAAGCAGTTTAACAGCTGTGATTTAACAATGGGGAGACTTGACTTCTTTTCACTTTCTTAGTTCTTTTTAACTTAGCCTTGGTACTGATCTTTTATAAGATAAAGGGCAAAATATGGAACTAAAATAGAAATAAATTTATAACATTCAGTTACAGATTGTGAGTAACAGCATCGCATTGACTGAGATCACCAGATGCAATGCCCCAAAATGATGTCCCAGGGAATTACCTCCACAAGATATGTTTGTCTTGACTATTCCTCCCTTCTCCCTTCTTGGATACATCTAGCTGTGGACAGCTGGTGCTTGTTTCCATTGTGTTGTAGAGCTGTGACCCAGCTGTTCTGACAGGAGAATGGACGTATAAATGGTGCTGGAGCTACCTTCTGCGTAAGCTGTGTGTAGTCATTTGGCCTTCATTTACCATAACCTATGAAAAGCCAAATACAAATAAGGAAAGGATCACAATTAGTACATTAGACTGGCATTTAAACTTAGTAAGTTTGCTTTCACTGAATGAACACTTAGTTAAGTCAGACATTACTGTAAGTTAGCAGCATCAATGTGCATTAATATTGAGTAGGTTAGAACCATCACCTACATAAAACCAGTTCTGATGAGGTTTTGTTATTCTTTGAAGGTTGTTGGCACAATATTAAGAGTTCTAAAGAGAAGAAAAAGCACATCTTTTTCTTCATTGCTTAGTCAGGCCCTACCTACACAGGGAAGATGGTTCATGCCTTAAATTTGTTAGTGGCTTTCTATTTATTTTTAATCAGTTGCATTTGCTATGAAGACAACTTGAATCCATTGAAGGCATAAAGATATTATTTAAGAAAGGCTTATTTAAGGTAATTTTTGTCATAAAAAAGTTAGAAGTTATAGTCTGACTTCTCAGGCAATGCTACAGTTACTGAGGTGCTGATTTTCATATTGCCTGACTTCTAATTGCAGCAGCAAAAAGAATAGACTTAAATATAAAAATAAGTATGAAATTCAAATTTGTCCTATAGTTATAATTGTGGTGTAGCTGAGTAACAGGGCTGTGCCTTTGTGCACACCTGGTGCACTCAAGTCATTAACTCCTTGGGTGATCCAGAAACTCCCCATGTATACATCTGCATAGAGGAGATAATGGAGTAATTTAGACAATAGACTGACTTGAGACAGTGATTGACCAAACTCCTAGCCACCCTTTCAATTAAGGATTTGACTAATTGGTGCAGAAGCTCTCCTGGTGGAAATTTCATACTGCCCAGAAGATTTCCCCCAGGAAACCCTTCAGTACCTAAACCAATTTCTATGCTTAAATATGTTGATTAACAACCTAGGAGGAGAAATGTGCTATCTCAGAGACTCTCAGGAGGTTCCTACCTCAAAATTGATCAAATTGTACATAGATAAGTCCAATGGGGCAGTCTTTTGTAGACAGTTAAGAGGATTAGATGTTTTGTCTGTAGCTTGAAATAGTCTGTTACAGTGGAGCTTGCATATGATGGAGTTGTCACACAGGACAGTGCCAGATGGACTGCAAGAACTGAGCAGAACAGAGGGTTGAGGAGTCTCAGGCAATCCAGCTGAACACACTGTTGCAAGGACCCTTGAAATGGTGATTTTCATCTCTGTCTGGAGACCCACTGACTTCTGTTCGAGAGATCTGACTCCCCACGCAAGCCTTACCCAGTGCCAAGATCCTACTGAATAAGATTTTAGCAAATGCTCCATCTGTGAGTGTCTATGCAACATAATCATTGAAAAGTTTGTTGCCTAGTCTAAACTCAGGAGAAATAGTGTCACCTCCATAGCATGATATATACCACCTACCTTTTAGGTAGTTAAAAATGTGTAATTCTTCTCTAAAAGTAGGAGCACTGTACTAATTATACTGAGATGCAGGTGTGCTTAGGGCACTCAGGTTTGCCATTCACATTCGACAACAATGCTGTCTCCTGTATCCTGTGATGGAGCTGTGATCACACAGCTGCAAAACCTCTTTCCCCCGCCATCACTCTTTTCCTGTTCCCTCAACTCCATCTATGTTAAGGCTGGAAACATGTCCTTCTTAAGATTCCAGCAAAATACCTCACCCAATAACTTTTCATCCAAATATCAGTAATTTAAAGCAAATACAAACCATCAAGAGTAATTTACAGTGGAAAACCATGGAAACTTTACTGCACTGTGTTAGCTAACTAATCTTGCAAAATAAAACAGAAGGTGAATGGAGAGAATGAAAGTCACTTAGTAAAAAGGAAAACATTCACTTGAAGTTTGACTTTCTTTTAAACTGCAACCACTGTTAGTAGCATCCTAAGCTACCTGGACCTGTCTCCATTCCATATACTCCCTTCGCAACGGCAAGAACTAGGAGTGAATAACTTACACAGCAGAAGGAAATAGTTATTTTTCAGCTCCGTCAGTTCTCCAGTGTGGTTCATTGCACACTGCTGAAGTGAGAGCAGGTGTGAGTGGTAAGCATTGTTTCTGGCAGTGCTAGCATATGACAGCTTAAAATGCTTATAAACCACTAGCTCCTCATACCCAATGTTTCCTTATAGATAAACCAATAAATCATTCCAGAGCTCTTAAAGTTCTATTTAATATCATATAATACAAGAAGAGGGGGTTATCCATCAATTAAGAACTATATCTGTAAAAATTAGTCAATTAATAACTTCTTAATCAAGGCATGAATATTCTTAAAAATAGAAGATATATATATATATACGGTTTAGATTCTATCCACAAAAGGGCTGTGTTTCTTTCATTCTTACATTTTTTCACAGAATCACAGAATATGCTGAGTTGGAAGGATCCCACAAGGACCATCAAATCTAGCTCCTGGCCCCACACAGTACAGTCCCAAGAATCATACCATGTACCTGAGAACATTTTTCAAACACTTCTTGAACTCTGCCAGGCTTGGTGCTGTGAACACTTTCCTGGAGACCCTGTTCCAGTGCCCAACCACCCTCTGGTTGAAGAACCTTTTTCTAATATCCAACCTAAACCTTCTCTGGCACAGCCATTCCCTTGGATCCTGTCACTGGTCACCTCAGAGAAGAGATCAGTTCCTGCCCCTCCACTTCCCCTCAAAAGGAAGTTGTAGACTGCAATGAGGTCTCCCCTCAGTCTCCTCTTCTCCAGGCGGAACACGCCAAGTGATCTCAGCCGCTCCTCATATGGCTTCCCCTCAAGGCCCTTCACCATCCTCATTGCCCTCCTTTGGACACTCTCCAATAGCTGAATATCTTTCTTATATTGTGGTGCCCAAAACTGCACACAATATTCAAGGTCAGGCCACCCTAGTGCAGAGCAGAGCAGGACAATTCCCTCTCTGTATTGGCTGGTGATGCTTTGCCTGATCCTTCCCAGGACACGGTTGGCCCTCCTGGCTGCCAGGGCACTGCTGACTCATCTTCAACTTGCCACTGAGCAGGACCCCCAGGTCTCTTTCCGTGGCACTGTGGTATGAGGAGTGGCAGAGGTCACTTGGTCTGTTCAGCCTGGAGGAGACTGAGGGAAGACTTCATTGCAGTCTAGAATTTCTGTCTGAGGGGAAATGGAGGGGTAGACAATGATCTCTTTTCTGTTGTGGCCAGTGACAGGATCCCTGAAGTTGTGTCAGGGGAGGTTTAGGCTGGATATTAGAAAATGGTTCTTCAACCAGAGGGTGGCTAGACACTGGAACAGTCTCCAGGAAAGTGGTCACAGCACCAAGCCTGACAGAGTTCGAGAAGGGTTTGGACAGTGCTCTCAGGCACATGGTGTGACTCTTGGGGATGGTCCTGTGCAGGGCCAAGAGTTGGACTCAGTGATCATTCTGTGATCTTTAAGGTCCTTTTCGACTCAAAAAATTCTGTTATTCTGTGATCAGTTTGAGTGATTTCATCCTCACTAGTTGACTCCAAATCTTCATTGCAAAAACGAGTGTGTTTCCTTGTCTACCTGTAAGTTGCAGAAGATGCTTCTATTAGAATCCTTAGAGCTAGCACTGAAAATGAAATTGTAACAATATTCATACTTAAGAGACATCAACATTAAGAAAATGTAGAAAATTTATTATCACTATAAATTCTCTGTGATTTGTTACCAAATTAGGGTAATAAATACCTCAAGATTAAGGTATGGTTTCAACAATGAAAGCCGAGAAAAGAGAGTAAATACATCATTTGCCTACTCACATTTGACAGTGCAACACTTTGTTCTTCCTACATCCAGTAACTGAATTTAAATTTGGAGCTGTATCACCTTGCACTGAAATCTTGTAATATCTAGCATGGTAAACAAGGTCAGCCATAGCTTTTGCTACATATCTAAGAAGCTTCTAAGAGCTATTTAGAGGTGAAATCCAATTGAAGTCAATAACAAAACTTCTATTTACTTCACCATGTACTTATATTAAAAGTATGATGCTATTGATTCAGTAGATAATGTTTTTATCTCTAAACCAGAACTCATCCAATGTCATATTTGGGACTCTGAATTCAATATTTTGGACAAGTGTGGAGTTGCATTAGCTTTGAAAATCTGCAGGAAATCTTACCATCAGATAACCTTTCAGAAACATAAACTGTGTTTAAATAAAATGTAAATCTAGCAGCCTGAATGTTTATAGTTATCAAAATCCAAAGATATTTCTTATAGAAGGGTTTCTGTAAAGTCTATAATTTTGTTTAATTCCAAATACTTATATTGTATAACTAAACAGTGCAGCTTTTTTGTTGTTTTGTTATTTTTTTTTTATATAGACAATATTCTCTACTTTCTATTCAAAATTACCATTTTTATATATTTTGATCAGTTCTGCTCTGTAAGAGGAAGACTGGGGAAGGTTCTTATACAAATGAATAGGTGTTTAAAAGACAGGAAAAAAAGGAAAAAATATATATTAAAGATCCAACTTCGCAGTATATGGTATTTATGAATGGAATCTTAGTGAAATCTTTGTTTGGACCTGTGAAAACTTAACAAAAGATCCAGAAAGAAATACTGATAGTGAGTTGTCAAAATCTGCAACGAAAAAAAGTTATCTGGGAAAAATGAAAACCAGCTGTGAGAACTGAAGAAATCTCACACAATCAAATACCTGAGACACCAATGACGAACAGAAATCAGTGAAGATAAAAGTAAATCGAAACACAGTAGCAAAAACAATCAGATTTTCATAGATGGAATCAGAGCAGCCTGTTAACACAGTGGAATGCATCCTTGGGATTACATGGATAGTTATATGAATACTTTAACCTTATGACAGTCAAAAAGAGTAAATGAAGTGTTAGGAAATTAATCTAGAGCAAGCCAGAATTTTTTCTATGCCAACGAGAATTTTTTATGCTACTGTATAAATTCAGCTTCCCCCCCCAAATCGCAGATCTTGTTGTTTTTTTGCAGATTGCTTTGGTTTTCTGTTTCCAGAAATAATATAATGGAACTGGAGAAAGGCAAAATTTATAGTCACCTTCAGGTCAGTCACCTTCAGCCCCTGGGAGCTCCCTAGGAAACAAGTTCCCTTTGAAATATTTCTGGTGACTTAGAATAACCAGTATGTATTTACCAAAAGTAACCTATGCTTGATCAGCTTGATTGACTTCTCAAATAAGTTTATTACATCTGTGGATGTGGTGGACAGTGCTTATTTTGACTAGCAAGGCTTTGAATCTCCTCTGCCACAGTGTCTTTCTTGATGCATTATGGCATAGATGAATGGACTACTAGGTAAGTGAAAAATAGGATGTACTATTATACTCAAAAGGTGGTGGTTCGTAATCTACCTGGAGAGTGGTTATAGGTAGAGTTCCTCACAGGCTAAGCAGGCAATTTATCATGCTCAATATCTTTATCAATGACTTGTAGGACTAGATGAAGTGTGTCTTCAAGTTTGTAGGTAACTTTGAGATGGAGCATACAGTTGGTGTGTTCAAGGACAGGGCTGCAGTTGAGAGGTATCTAGAAAGGCTAGAGGAGTGGTCTAACAAGATGCTTATGAAATCGAACAATGATAGCTGCGAAGTCCTGTGCTTGAGGTACGCTCGCCCCCTGCCGCAGTCTCGGCTGAGGACTAACTGCCAGAAAACAGTTCTGCTGAAAAGGACATGGTGGGCAGTAGGCCAAATAAGAGTCATCTCTGTGCCCTGGTAGAAAATCTCATTGCATACTGAGCTGTAGCTAAAAGCATAACCAGTAGATCAAGGAGAGTGATTATTGCCCTTTACTCAGCAGTTAATAGACTCTATCATGAATGTTACCATCATTTTTTAGGACCTTGGTACAAGAAGTGTTTATAAACTTCCTGGTGAAGATGGTGAAAGGTCTAGAGGGAGAGCCATATAGGGGTGGCTGAGGTCACTTGTTTTGTACAGCCTGGAGAAGAGGAAACTGAGGGGAGACCTCATTGCAGTCTAAACATTCCTCACATGCAAAAGTGAAGAATTTCTTCTCTCTGGTGACCAGTGGTAGGACCTGAAGCTATGTCAGGGGAGGTTTGGGTTAGATATTAGGAGAAGATGTTTTAGCCAAAGAGTGGTTGTGCACTGGAACAGGCTATCCAGGGAAATGGTCGCAGCATCAAGTCTAACAGAGTTCAAGAAGCATTTGGACAATGCTTTCAGGTACATCTTGAGATTCTTGGGATAGTCCTGTGCAGGGCCAGGAGCCGGACTTCAATGACCCATGTGGGTCCCTTCTAATTCAACATATTCTATGATCCCATAATAAAGCTAAATGACTGCAGCCGAGTCCAGCAGAAGGTCACAAAAATGGCTTAGGGTGGAGCATTTGATCTGTGAGGAGATGAAGATTGTTCAGCTTGGAGAAAAGAAAGTAGAAACTTTCTAATACATAAAAGGCTACCAAGAAGACAGAGCAGGGTAGGCAGAGGGAGAAGAATACTCACTCATAATACATCAAAACAAGGCAAGTTTGAGGGAGTATAAAGAGGAAAAGCATCTTCTCTGTGAGGGTAATTAAGCACTGAGAGGACAGGATGCCCAGAGAGGCTATGGGATCCCTGAGTTTGTAAGTTTCCCAGACTGAAAAGGAGAGTGGAAACCAAGCAATCAGGTCTGAATTCACTGTCCGCTCTGCTTTGATCAAGAGGGCTAGATGACCTCCCAAGGTCCCTTTCAACCTCAGCAATGTTATGATCTCATGTTCACATGTTTCCAAGACCCAAGTTATCTGTCAGAAATGAATAGTTCATAGCCGAATGTGCCCCAGAAGGTGGTACTTGACTAGTCTTACTTAAATTGTCATAGGAAACCATATCTGGAAAGCAGAGGCAGTCAAGAGAGTAAAATGGAAGGATGTGCTTCTGCAGAGATCCAGTACTGTCCAGTATGCAACAATTTAGACAATGGAAGCAGAAATGAGATTTATTAAAATGACATAATATATAATTTTGGAAGTTGTAAACATAAATTGCATGACAGATTCCAAAATCAAAACAGTTTTGTCAAATTGAATAATTATTTGGGAAGGAAAAAAAATCAATAAACATAAATGCAAGATTCTGCCTTCTGATTAGAATGCTTCTTAATCCAACTGACAACCTAACCATAAAAATGGAGCTGAGGAACATTAGCTGAGCAGGTATCAATGATACTTTGTACTTTTAAAAGTATAGATCAACACAGTGAAATAGAGCAATCAAATCTGAAAGACAAGTAGCACTATTTTCCTTCTTCTACTGCTAGTACGGCTTCAGCTGGCTCTTTCACGGACATCGAAGTACGAGAAAGAGATGGGTAGAGAGACTCCTGTCATAAATTATCAGGACTAATACAGAAACTTACTCACATGACCTGTGAACAAGGTTTGAAAGACCTGTAGTTGTTTAGACTAGACAAGGAGACAGAACAGAAACATGATACCATTTTTGAAATATGTAAAAGGCTCCTGCAAAGTGAAAAAGAATAATCTGTTTTCTATCTGTGTGGAGGACAGATCAAGAAGACATGAACTGAAATTGCAGCACAAGAGCCTTCTGTGACATTAGGAAAACTTTCTGACTTTAAAAATAGCAAATCACTGAAATAGACTGATAATAAAAGTGGCAAGAGTCCACATAAGCTGTGGACTTTGGGAACAGGCTAGACAGACCCCTGTCAGGGATGCTAAAGGTATAATTGTTTCAGCCTGGGGATGGAGAGTTGGAGCGGATGACCTCCAGAGAACTTTTCTATCCAGAGGCATTGAATCATGGTAAGAGCTGAAGTTTCTCTTGCTAAAGGAATGCATAATTTCATAGAAATGGAAAAGTTCAGCCCTTATGCAAAAAAAGACTTTCTCATACAGTTATTCTTTCCAATGTTGATAAGTATTTCCACTGTTCTTAAAGTGAGGAGCCCTAAGGATAAGACTGGGCTCAAGCAAATCACTATTCTGAAAAGCTGTTTCTGCTTAGCACAAATTAAAATAGAAAGGATTGAAAGATAGAAAGTTGAAGGGAATGTATTTAACGAATGAATGAACAAATACATTGAAAAGATGTGATCCCACAAAGCCTATTTGTGGAATAAGCAACTGCTTATTTCACAGAATTATTTAGTTCAGAAAAGACCTTTAAGATCATCGAGATCATTTCCAGCTGGAGAAGAATACAAGTCATCACTGCAAAAGAAGTGACCCAACAATTGAGCCCCTTCCCTTTCTGTTAAAACCTCTCCCCCTTTCACCAATACACAGAGACAATTGCGAGGAGACATAGAAAAAATAACAGTTTACTAAAAAGAAATAAGCAACTGTAACAATACAAACAAAATGGTTTAAGCCACAGAAATAATTCCTATTCTCTTCCCTCTTCTTGCACAGACAAAATGGTGGCTGGCACATGCTCCCCCCACCTCTTCCCCCCAGAAGAACAAAGAACGGACCGTGGCAGACAAATTCCCACAGTTTAACACCCTCCCCAGCTAGACAAAAACCACAGGGAAACAGGGGTAAAGCAAAAATCCAGAAGGTTATTTCGTCCTAAAAGAAGTTACGTGTCCGAGATGATGGCACGGATCCTGGCTGCACAGTAGTAAGTGCAGACTCTTTCTCTCTCTCTCCTCTTCTCTGGCTCTTTCTGGAGGTGGGAGGCAACAGTAACAGCCAGCAGGGACTGCAGAAATGGCAAATGATGGGCAAAAGATCTGGAGCAGCAGACAGCCCTGGCTGACTTCCCCTCAGCTGGGACTCCATGGTGAGACTTCGTGAAGTGGGTTTTTTGAGGTAGTGGCAGCTGCTTCCCTGCGTCACTCAGATGGGTTCAGCTCTGTTCTCTCTGGATGGTGGTGGTGACTCCCATCCCTGAAAGCGACCGAGGTGTGTGGAGCCACGTGGCTGGCAGGGCTGACATGGCTGCTCCCTTTTATTTCTTTGGCACCAAGGAGGAGAGGCAAGTCCCAGATGGAGAGAGTTCCGCTTCCTCCCTGGCAACCAGGATTATTGTCACACGCTCATTGCCACCTGCCCTGCTGTGGTGAGGGGGTTCACTCTTAAAGGAACAGTTTCTCCAAAACAATGTTGGAAAAAGGGAATAAAATACAAAACTGACTTTAACCATGACAGTCTGTCTTGAGGCAGGACTATTATAGTGTACACTATAAGTTAGTTACAATTGGCACTCCATTTCACACAAAGCTTTTGTAAACACAAGAAGTCTTACCAATTCACTTTTCTTTCTGGTTGTGTTGGTTCTCTGTACAAGTGTTGCTGCTGTAATTGCTGTAGAGCAGCTGAGATGTAAAAGCTAGATCCACTGCTGGTGATAATCAAGACAATTACATTCACTTCAATGGAATTCCACCAATTTATTACAGCTCAATGTCAAATCAAAAACGTCATGTGTCCAAAAAATGCATCTATTTTTAATATTGAAAGGCAAAATGCCAATAGGCTTTTGGTTTTCTAATTTGTTTAGAAAACTTATTTTTAAAAATCATTATATGAATTTATCTCTCTTATTAATAATCAGATTAAGTATAATAGACTTTTCAAGATAACCTATATTTAAAAAAATACCTCTCTTCCTTATAGGGCATCTTTTTGGGCAAATTCATACTAAAAATGTGACAACAGGACAATTTCAAAGTGGAAGTGGTAGTTGTTGTTTTAGCCAGTGTGGTGATCCAGAAAAGTGTAAGGACTAGAAGTGGCTAGAATTAGTTACTCTTTCATAGAAAAGTGAGAAGTAGAAGGAGATCTCTGGAGCACTGAGTATATTCAGCAATGCTGAAAAAGAGCAGCATTCCCTGTTGCTGAGAGACAGGAGGAATAGCAGCTCTAACTGTCCCTTTAGGGTAATGACTGCTTTCCCACAGTCTTCGATTATTCTTTCAATAAGAATAACAAGATTGATTTGCTGAATTTAAGACACAGGCAAAATAGGTGCCAGGGATCAAGGTGATTCTATCAGACTGCAGGCAGACATGGGACTCCCTGTAGGCATAGGCATCTTTTTGAGCCAAAAAACTTCCACATTTTCCTCTTAAAGTCTTTGCCTAAGGCTTCTAATCAGGGTGTTTTAATTATTACTGTTTTAAGCATCAATCCATAAAAACTTAATGCTTACACAATGATCTACTAAAAATTTTGAAGGGATTTACCTATGTGCAATTGTACATAACAGCCTGCAAGATGAGACCTTCAGCGACTGCTTCAAAATCATCTGAGGAAATTGGGAGCTGTCCTTTCCAGCGTCCTTGAAAATGACAGTCTCAACCTAGACCCCTGTAGTCACGGTAGTTTGTTCAGTTTATTTCCATGTGAATATCAAACAGGCAATTTAGAAGTCTAATTTTTACCCTCCCTTTACTGTCAAAAAGGAATTAGACCACATGAAGTCATCAAGGACTATCTGAGGATTTGCTGTAACACCCATCACCATGGTATCTAAGTGCTTCCTGAAAAGACCTATTAATCACTATGACTAAGCGTTCCCTCCTACCTGATCTGTCAGCTGAACGGCTGTTACTTCAGTTTCTGATTTATTGTTCTCATGATCTAGCTTAAATATGGGCATCAAGTAGGACACTGGATAAATTCTCTATTTTTGAAATTATCACAGGAAAAGACTCACTTTAACAGATGAATTTGTTTATCCTAGAAAAAAATCTGGAGTGAGATTGGGTAAAGAGTATAGATTTTCTCACCAAAACTGGGAATTTCAAAATTAAACTAGAGTTAACTAAGGCAATGGCATTAACGGAGTTACTAGTGCATTTTCTGATAAACCAGTTTTTATAGGCCAGTATTATGATTTGAAGAAAAATTAAGGTACAGATTCTGACAACAATTTCTCAAAAGCAAGTGGAAACACTTGTCATAACTTCTGTCACACTGTCTTAACAGTCAGGCTGTTGGTCGATGTTGTGAAATGTAGGATACATAGTTACAGAATAGTGGGATAGTCTAACCACAACACTTTCAGATACAGCATAGACAGTTTAACAAAAACTAGCTAGGATTCATGAAAAATTGGTAGGATTGAGTTTTCAAAATGCTTCAAAATTTTAAAATGTTTTGTCTTTTTCCATTCCAATAGGAAGAGTTAAACACTTCAAAGAAAAATAATCACCTTTATTATGCTTATTTTTATTTGATTTCTCTGTGAATTTAGCCAGTCCTACCAGTTCATGAATTCAAGGCAAATGGTAGTTTGTTTTGCTTGTTCATGATTAATCTAAGAGGTATTACTATTGGTCTATTTGTTCTGACTTGAAATAGCATTAGCATTCAGAATTCCCCCATTGTCCTCAATAAATAACACTTATTGTCACACTATCACAAGAAAACCTAAAAGTTTCTAACCATTACCTTTTCCACTAAGGATTGTGATTTTTCTCGCTCTCTGATCTTTATCATAAGTCCTGCACTCCTTGCTGAACTCAATCAGCTTCACCCCTTTCTCCTCTTCCATACACAAATTTTGTTCTTTAACATATAAATGTCTTTTGTGAATATCATTTTATATTTTGGTTCTATGAAATCAAAAAGTTGAGCCCTTTTTTCTGGAAAAAAAAAGGTTGCTTGGTAAATTATTTTATGGTTCTTTAAAATACAATATTTGTGTAAGGCACACTGTGATTTTAGAAGTGTGCCTGAATTATAGTAGTTCTTGACACTTTTAAATCAGGATTCTTTTTAAAGAAAAGCTGGTGGTCTCCTCCTGTCCCTCTCCCCTTCCTCCTCCCCTCCCCTCCCTCTTCTCCTCCTTTTTTTTTACATAATACTTACAAAGTTATGCTTCACAAATTTATCAATAAGATCAACAATTTTAGCATAACAGATTTATTAAGATACAATGTTTTGTTCCAGCTTAATTAAAATAGCCTCAACTTTTAAAATCATGCCACATTAGTTATGTATTGACATAAGTAATGATTTCAATCTAAATATATACAAATATATTTGGCTCTAAATATATACATTTACAAAAGACCTATATGTACCTCTGCATGGAGACAAAAATCTACAGAATGATT
Organism: Manacus candei; assembly: GCF_025592945.1. Taxonomy (NCBI): domain Eukaryota; kingdom Metazoa; phylum Chordata; class Aves; order Passeriformes; family Pipridae; genus Manacus; species Manacus candei. The sequence goes on along the minus strand of NW_026138059.1, from coordinate 28,194,045 downwards.
TGAAAATGGATCATTGTGTTCTCCCAATGCCATTCAAATATATTTTAAGGAAAGTAGAAGCTGCACGCATTGAAGTCATGAAAAAGAGGCATAAGAAGTTAATCAAAGCACTGAATTTTGGACAAACATTTTCATCAAGTCTATGAGCACAGCAATCAAAATCGTTTCAGTGTTTCCTCTTAAAATAAATTTTGCATCTCCTTCGTAACTCCAATCTTCTGCTTCTGAACCTTTTCTGATTTTTGTCAATTTTAATGACAAAACGGAGGTGACTACAAATGTTCTAAGATGTCTAAAAGACAGAAGCAAATCACAGCTAAGCAAAATCTTACCACAATCATTTTGCCCAGAACAGAAAGATTCAGTTTGGCTAACTCAAGCCAGTTAACTATAAAAAAGTACTTCTCAGAGCCTACTTCTTTCTCTAGAAACTCCATCAAACAGATTATGGCTTTTTCAGTGACCTCAAAGTCATTAGGATGATCTCATGTAACATTTTTACTGGCCTTATCTGCATGTTCTTTCATTTCCACGTTCTCCTTTTTTTTTGGAACTTCATTGTTATTGGTTAGGTCTTTATAGCTTCTCTCTTAACTGATGCTTCTCTGAAGTCACTCAGCTTTAAATCATTTCTCTTTAGAAATATAGCTTTAAGTCGCTGCCTATGGATGCCTTATCACATTCTTTAAGCTTCAGCTAAGGGTCTTAAATGAATCCAGGACAGATCGTTCACTGACTTTTACACTTCACTAGCATAAAAATCTAAGACATCGTCTTCTCATTGTATACCTTCTCATAATCTTTAGTAATCCATATTCTGTATTATAATTATGCATTAGAGAGTGTTCTCTGCATCTAAAAAATGCACATCTTAAGTTCTGCATAGCTCAGATGAAAGAACAGAAAAGCACTCTCTCTCTAATGATGAGAAGTTGGTGGGGTTTTTTTCATATTACTAATTTTCAGTTTAACTACTGTGTATTTGTTACCTATTTCTCTATGTATGTAAAAACATAACTCAAATAAAACCACATAATATTTACTTGAGGTTATGAAAACCTTGTTTCATTTCAACACCAATGAGGGATTAGTAAATTGCAGAAAAAAGCACGCGCATAACTGAGGTACAAACAGCTGGAACCAGAGAGAATCCTCCATATATTGAACCATCACCTTTCTTGCCTCAGTTTTCCCTCTCTGTAACAAGGATTTCTGTGTTAGAGGAGCATGTGTAATGCAAGAACTTGAGTGTGCAGAGTAAGAGCAATTACAGTTGAGTAACAGCATTAGCCTCCAACATCTAGTGGGAAGAAGAGATGTCTACCAACATCTCCAAAAGTCTCTTTTAAAGCCCAAGTAAATACCCTAAGCTTTCACTTTCTCTGGGGATTGGTAGTAAGTATGTTTCCAACAAAATCAGGGGCAGAAATAAGGATTATTGTCTGAAAGAAGTTAATTTGTAGTGGACAGATAAAGTTTGAAGTTTTCCAGATTTTTCTGCTGAGCATATCTGTTTCCATTTGGATTAGCAATGAATAAGCTTGCAGCAATATGTTACAGGGCTTATTTTGACAAGTTAAAGGAAGGAGAATGGACTTGAACTTTCAACTCAATACTCTGTCCATCTTCCATTGAGTCACTTTTCAAAAATTGTCCATTCCTAATTTCCAACCTTCTTCCTGTCAGAATGTAGGGACATAGCTGTTCTTCTAGTCCCAGTGTGCAGCTTGGCTGTATCGATGAGTACTTACAAGCCCCAGAAGAGCTTTACTCCTAGGATCATTTAATATTCCTTGGCACTGGAGTTTAATTAGAGAATGTTTGAACTCTTTAAACTACTAGTCACTCACAGTTACTTGCATCACCTTTTCAAGGTTTCAAACATTTATTTTATTTTTAGAAATGCTTAATCTCATTTTTAATAGAAGAGAGTGAAGAGGATTAAGCCAATGAGTAGCGAATTGAATACTAAACAATGTGAGGAAAGATATTCTGACAGCAGCCTGCATAGAGACTATTGGGAAGGCAATTGCAAAACAGGTAGAAAGATAGAGGACATTTTAAATATATGTATTCCTTAAAAATGATTGTCAATGCCCATGCATACAAAAATGTGAGAGACTTAGGTTTAGACAGATGTCCAAATGAAATATGAGGGAAATAAAAAGGAAAGGATCTGGGAAATAAAATTATTAGGGATTGATCAAAAGTTAAGAATATACCTTCTCACATCTGACAAATGTACAGTTAGTCAGCATCCTGCACCACACAGACATCAATTCATTGCTATGCAGAGTGCCAACAGCAGGCTTTCAGTTGAGCTGTGCCTTTGAAATAAGGGAGAAATATGCAGTGGTTTGTAGACATTTGTTCATTTCTGGTAGCAGAAAACCTTTGTGGTCAATTTCTTAAGAAAAGAGTATCAAAGGACAATTTAGGTTAGAAGGAGTCTTTGGAATTCATCCCACATTTGCTTTCAGTAGGGTCAAAGTCAAGGACTTTTGCTTCATTGAAGCCTGCATCCTATTTTGTGGTGTGGATTATATTAGCTCTCACATAGATCAATTCACTGTCGAATCTATGTTTATTTCAGAATATTATTCAGCCAGCTTTTTAGGCACTGATTATTTAGACTTAATGTAGAGATATTATGGCTCAATTATGTGTCATACTTTGCCAAAAATAACCACAAAGGCAAGGTAATAGAAATCTCTGATAACAAATACATACTGAAGATTTTAGGCATCTGAACCACTGACTTGCAGCGTCTCTCAGAAATAATCAGTTTTCCTGAGGATGTACAGGAGAGTTGTGCTCCAGATGACAATTTATACACTTTTATAGGTGGCTTGGATTACTTTTTTTCTTATGCAGAAAAATACTGTATAGTAAATAACAGGTAGGCAAAGAAGCCTCTTACAATTTAGTATTTATTTGGCAAATGTTTCAGAGGTCCATGGTTGTGTAAGTACACATTTATCTGTGTTTCTGAGCTTTTTGCAATGTAAAGTTTCTGCAGTGATAATACATGTTTTGCTGTGTTTGAGTCAGCTTTGTCCTTTGGGCATCAAAACTATTTCCTTGTACGGAACTTCTGTTGTCAGTGGTCTGTAAAAGTGGGGCAGGTTCCTTCGCGCCATATGGGATTCTTTAGTGAAATTCTCCTAATTTTGTTCAGCCTGAAGAGACCATTAAGGAGGCCATGAAACCCAGGGCCCACCTTGTGGATGCATATGCAAAGAATGATAATGAGTATGAAAGCTCCTTTAGCTCAATGACATTCAAAGTCCTTGCTATCACAATGCCTGACCACTGGAGTTACTGGAATGGAAAAGACTGTTCTGTCATTTAATCAGTGCTCTCCACTCATTGGGATTCAGCCCTAGTCTCTAGTGGCAACTGTGCTAGGATTTCTACAGCTTTAGGGCTGCAATAACTCACTTAACCATAAAAAGGGGTGGGACAGATGAAGAAGATTAAGAAATGCAGTGGTTTGTGGAGGTTTGCTCATTTGCATATGTTTTCATCTCCCCGGTGAACAGGCTGACATTCTGGTATTCATGAATTTCCCCTCAGACAGCAACTCTTGTTTGTCACAGAAAGCCCCAAGATAAGTCTCCTGCATTTTTCCTGCATACAGATATTATACTACAGAGAGCAATACACAGTATTGATTGTTTCCTATCATGTTTGGGTGATCCTGACTACTTTGTAATAATTTTTTAAATCTGTGTTGCTTAGTCAGTATCCAGGAGGCTGCTGGACTTGTGGCTCAGCTTCTGAACACATTTCATCTCCTTAAGAATGAGCTTTATGTTGGCTGCATCCCAGAGGTGAATATAATGACCTCTTTCACCTTGTCAAAAGGGCAGCCTTGTCAAACTCGCAGTAGTCAATATCCTACAGCGCATCCATTTAGCACAGGAGCAGAGCCCAAACTGGGACTTTGGAGTGCAGGTACTCAAATGCACAGGTCTGACAAAGACAAATAGCACAGGGATGCACTAACCGAGCAAGGACAAAGGGACGCCTTGCCTCCACTGTGTGAGAAATTGAAGCCCACTTAGATTTCTCCTGCATGCATTTTATTATGTGAGACGAGATTTAGTTTTTTTAAGTCCCTGATTCTAAAATGTGAGAAGCAGAGGAATACTTCTGCTCAGTCCCACGCATTTTCTTTCATTGATTTTTCCTTTCCTTTTTTATGTTTTTTTAATCATCTGGAACTTTACCTTTTTCATGCAAGTAGATTGGCTGGGGCTCTTAAGGAGTACAGTTTCTGTATTAATACCTGCAGTGCTCTCTGATACGGGTACTTATTTAATAGCCTCTGCTCAAACTACTACAGAAGCGCAGTGGCAAGCAGTGGTCATATCTTTATGTGAACAGTTCTGATCTTTTTATTGACTCTTTTGGCTAAATAAGTTATGCTAAAATTTTGTTCTGTAAAAAAACTGTAACAGAATGCATTTCACAGGAAAAGATTTACTAAATTTTAGGACTACAGTTCAATTTAAAAAGAGAATTTTGGAAGTCACTTGTGAAAAAAAAGAACCAAGAGGCTTTCAATTAATATTGTTGCGACCTTTTTGTAAAGCCATAATAAGTTTTGTATATGATTTTACCTTTGCATAACTTAGATTTGTGGTATGCATTGGCCAACTGCACAAAGCTCTGCTGTCTTTTTTTCAATGTCAAGTTCTGCAATGATCTCGAATATATTTAGAATTAGGAAAACATGTCCCTTTCAGACCATAGTTTTCTGACTGTAATTTTAATTCAAATCACAACAAGCAAACTTAGTGGAGTCAGTTAAGTAAATTCTGTATAAAATCACCACCCGTCCCCCATCCTACAAACACTCAGCATGTAGCTAATAGTAAGTCACATTGATTTCAACAGTACTACTAACAGTGTGCAAAATTAAACACATTTATAAGCCTTTGCAGGATCAGGGCTTCAGAGAGCTCACAAACTAGCCTTTGATGTCCATTTATAAATCCCCATTATAATTAACAGGAGTTTTACAGGCACATCAATAGCAAAGTATATGTAGAGTGCATTCCTGCTAGCCAAATAGTCTGCAGATGGAGTCCCAAAATATTCATTGACTCCCTGCTGACAAGGAAATTATTTATTATTACTACCTACATGATACAGTACTAACCTTGAAAATCTATTATATTCTAATGAGGGCAAAGTCACTTAAAATAACAAACAACCACCTCAAAATCTGTATTAATTTAACAAAACATTACAGCTACCATAGAATTAGAAATTTTCAGACTCTTTTTATTATGTCCCATAATGGAGGAGACAAAGCTTTCAAGAAACCAGAACAATACTTACCACACTGAGCTCTGTTCCTGTTTCTACAGTGGGAAGTCAGCATCAAACTATACCATGGGATAGAAGGGCACACAGAAAAGAAAGAGCAGGCTTTTCAAGCAAGGGGAGGTAGGATCAGTACATGCTTCAGTGTGAAGACCAGTCCTCCTACATTTGCTCTCAATGGAAGATCAACCAGAAATGTTAGTCATTTAAGAAAAACGTATTACTATTACAGTTGTTTTTCCAGGTACTTATGGAATCTGCAGGAGTATGTACTGGAAAACAAGTCACTAGTTTCTTTCTCTTTGATTTATGCTGTTTACCCTAAGGCCTTGCTTCATTTCTCAACTGGGGAAAAAAAAAAAGGACACTAAAAAAGCAAAAGATGTCCCAACTTTCAATTTTAAAAGGCAACAGAAGTTTAATCTGTATATGTGGGTTTAACTGTTGAGGAAATGCTCAGATATACTGATTACAGTACAAAACAACTGATTCACTTTTCTAATAAAAAACTTTGAAAATATTTATTTATTTATTTATTTATTTATTTCAGTAAAGTTATGTAATATCAAGAAAGGTGATTTGGGAAGAGGTAGTATGTATATTTAAGGCATTATACAAAGACTTTAGTGCAGTGTCTGATTCTTATGCTTTGAAAGGGTCAAAGCATAGCATACGGAGTAGCTATCTGTCTTAGGTACATGGGAAAATATATTTTTTATAAAAATCTTATTTTACTGGCTCTATACCTTGATCTTCACAGACTTTTGCAAACATTTTATATTTCATCTCATACCTAGCTCTCTTAACGCAAGAGGATATCAAATATTAATTATTTGGCTGAAAAAAATGTTCCCCATGTGCCAAAGGATTCTGCTTTGTCTTTACACTGAATCTGGAGAAAGATGATGTACAATTACAAAAGCAACTTAGTTTTGAATGCTAACACTGAAAAACTTTGGTACGTTTCATTGAAGTATGACAAATTAACCAGAGAGAATCTGACCTATTCAGCAAATGTCGGGGCTGTGGGGGTTTATACTGTGTTAATAACAAACAAGCAATAGAGTCAAAAGTTCAAGTTTAGAATTAGAGTAAACAAATTTTGAATTTTGTGTCTGAGTCACAAATTCACCAGCTGGTGTTTTCATAAGTAAAATGACAGTGAGTGCTCTGAGAAGGTAGCATATATGTTTTTTGTTTGTGACATAGTATGAACAACTACTTAGGGTTCACCATAAACTTTTCTACAAAATGTTCTGAAAATTGGAATAAGAAGTCTCTCATATAGTTCACTAGCAGTAAATATGTGTTCACTTTCTTCCTCTTGTACTGTAATTACCACTCCAGGACAAAGTAAGTCAACTGGGTTTTTTTGAAAGATCCATATGACCAGACTGTAAATAAAGACTTTCTCAAGGGAAATGTACCCTCATACTCATTGTCCTTCGGAGGAGGAGTTTTAGTCTCTTAAAACCTCTTTTTTATCTTTAATTGAAACATAGAGGAGAATTTATCCATTTCCTCTTCTCTCTCTGTTTTACTCAGGAAGAATTCCTTCTGCTATGGCAGGTATTAGTCTGTTCAAAAGTATTCTTGCCAGGATTTTGCCAGCAATGGAGAGCAGAGTAATACCACGGTAATTTGAGCAGTCTGATTTAATACCTTTCTTCTTATACAAAGTGATGATGACTGCATCACGAAGGTCTGATGGTAGTTCACCTAGTTCCCAATAGCGCCCCACAAACTCGTGAAATTTAGCATGGAGTGCAAGGCCCCCACATTTCCAGACTTCAGGTGGAATTCCATCAACCCCAGCTGCCTTACCAATTTTCACCTGCTGTATGGCCTTGAGGGTTTCTCCCAAAGTGGGAGCAGTATCCAATTCATACTTCACTGGTTGTTGCATGATGGACTGAATAGCTGAGTCTTGGACTACACGGTTGGTACTGAAAAGAGTCTGAAAGTGTTCAGACCATCGATTCAGAATGGAGGTTTTATCTGTTGGAAGCGTTTGACCATCAGCGCTGAGTGGAGGGCTTTGGACTTGGTATGTAGGCCCATATGCTGTTTTCAGGGCCTCATAGAATCCTTTGTGATCACCCATATCTGCGCATAATTGAGTTTTTACAGTTAGATCGATCCACCACTTGTTCTGGATGTCATGGAGTTTCTGTTGGAGCTTGCTGCATGCAAGACGAAAGGCTGCTTTTCTTGTGTGACAGGATGGCAGTGCAAGCTGTGCTTGGTGAGTGGTTCTCTTCTTCCTCAACAATTCTTGGATCTCTTGATTGTTTTCATCAAACCAGTCCTTGTTCTTCTTGAAGGAGAACCCTAAGGATTCTTCAGAGGACTGCAGGATGCTGTTTTTAATATGGTGCCAAATTGTTTCAGGAGAGGAATCTGTAGAATCTATGGAATGGTTTTTGAGCCTAGTTCGAAGGTTTACCTGGAATCTGTCTTTCACTGTGGCTGATTGGAGATTGTTAACTTGGAGTCTTCTCCTTGGGATACTGCCCCTTTTAGGTTTGAATTTAAGACTGAAGTTGGGTTTACAGCACACAAGTCTGTTTGGCATTCTGCGCTGGGCATCACACAGGTATGGTGGGCATTGCGGACATCTCTCTGTCGCACCAAGACATAATCGAAGATATAATGTCAAGGCAAAAATACTTTCATATAAAGCAGAATTTAACATATATGTAAGGATGGACTCTGTGATGTGTTTGCACAGAGTGATCAAGGATTAAAATTCCCACTCCACCGTCCAACAACCGATTCTCTCTTGGCTTCTAATACCTCACTGATAACACTGATCTCTGCCTCTGGTCCAAGCCAGATTTACCCTCTACTCTAAAGTTTAGTCCTGAAGAAAAAGGACACAAGGGCAAAGAATTCGAAGTGAATTCACCATTCTATCAAAAGTTATGCATGCATTCATTAGCTTTGAAAGACAACTCCGAAAATGAGATATGGCCTCTTACATAGGAAAATACACTCACTTGAACTGAAATAGAAATAATTGATCAGGAAACAATGCAGGAAACTAAATTTGCAGCTTCTTCCTTTAAAATAACAATCAAATCCTGTGGGTACTAGCAACTTTCTTATTAATTTTGCCTAAGAGCTGTTATCATAAATGTATGAACACATAGATTATAATTTTCTAGACACTAGCAATCTACATGTAGTAGTAGAACAATTATGCTAAAATTGCTGTTTAAGGATGAGTGTGAGAAAAGGTGGGCATATTTTCAAGCGCTGAATAGAAATATGATAGCTGTCTCACTTGTATTTAACATACTATATTAGTCTTTCTTTGTTCTCCGTTTAATAGCTGATTATTTCACTGCTCTGGCACGAAAAAAATTCCTTTTAAATTAGGACACATTGTCTTGTTTATAACTGAAGTATAAATCGGCAAGAAAGCTTAAGGAGTCAAGAGACACTTTTATAAACATATTTTGCTTCTTGTACTTAAAGGAGATACAAGGTACTCATTCTTCAGAGCATGAGACTATGGGAGTGCTACATGCCACTACTGTTCTGAAGATGAGATTTGACTTCTGCTGTTGCCTTTGTTTTCAATTTTTCAGACATAATAGTACTATTATATTTCTTACCTTTCTGAAGTCTTTTTTCTGTCAAATGTTCCTAAGGCATTTAAACTTTGAATTAGTTTGTCGTTTCCCTACAGGGAGTTTTCAGAGAAATTGTCATACTACACTTCCCCCTGTCCCATCCACAGCTCTCTACTCCACAGTCTTCTCTACCAGATGTCATGCCATGTCTACCTCATTGATATTGAGTTTTGAAATGCAACACAACTTCCTGTGTTTCACATACTGGGTGGAAAAAAAAAAAAGGCCTTCTCTTTCTAATTCCCAAAGGGAAGATTATCCCCTCCCTGCCCCCTCTTTGTAGTGTGTTGTTCAACACTGGGAGAAATGTGGGACCAAATGGACATAGCACAGAAAGTCATACTGGCTACACACTCAAAATTACCCTTGTCTTGCTATCCAGCTGTCTATCCTGCTGTAACACAGCTGCATCCCTGCCTGTATGCCCACTTTCCCTTCCACAAACAGGACAGAAACTGGGCTAGTAGTCAGCACTTTTCTTCTTCCTACATATAGATACAGCACTGTCAAAGTTAAAGGTGTATTAGCAAATCTGCCTAGGCTGCTTTTAAGTATTTTGCATCTTATTCTACCCCAAGCCCATTCAATGATCAGGTCTCTCCACACTCCCTACAGACAGTGCTACTATACTGCAAATGTCCTCCATAGCCGACCTGCAGTCTGTAGGTTCTAAGTACTGAAGAAGCAAAACAGTTCTCCCTCATGTTTCTTTAATTAAGGAGATTGTTAATGAAGACTGTTTCTTTGTTGGGTGGGGCAATTCAGATGACAGGAAGATTGATTTGTCATCCTTGTTGTTAAATATATGTTTAGAAGCTGTTTTAAAGATATATTAAATAAAATATACTCTATCATCAAGCATTCATAACATGGTTTCAAAAGCTAAATTAAGGATGAGAGAGGAGGATTGATTTAAGTAATTTTTTTATAAAATTACTCCAGAAATTAAAATATCCCCAAACACAAAGTTAAGGATTCTGCAGTCAAACACCAGAGGACATAACTTCTATTTAGTTTTATGTTGCATAATTACCATGGTATGCCCATGATGTGCAGGGTGAAGCAAGCATATTAAAGATAGATTCATAATTAGATCTGAGGTACTTGGCTAATTAACAAAATGGATAGACAAAATCTGTATTTCATTAGGGTGAGATGTATCAGTTTCCTCCTGTGCTTCTACATGTTTGATATATTATACTGCAGTGAGCTATTTCCAGTGGATCGTGTTGGGATGTGGTGATAAGTCACATGCCAAGCAACATAATAAAATAATTTATGATCAACCAGACTGGAAATATCAGTTGGGGGATTCTCTGTATTTAATGTTTCACCATATGAGTTCATCACACTGCTCTCAGGCTTTCAAGCTGGTGTTGCTGCTGATATTATTTGGACAGTCTTCCTTCTCTCTCTTTCTAAGAAAATTAAAGAATAAAAGTCCTTAATATATGTGTATACTTGTTAAAGTGCTATCCTCTCACACTGAATGTTACACATTTTAGGTCTTATAATATTGTCTTATACAGCTTGTTAGTCAAGTAAGAGCTTGGTGCATATACATCCCAATGAAAAGTGATATACAGGTAAATAGCTAGAAAGCTAATTCTCATTCTCTGTTTATGCTATAAAGTTGGAAGCGTAAAGAAGAAAAATGCACCTGTATTGAAGAATCACAAAAGTATGAATCAATTTTAAAAAGCAATATGACTTTTTTCCCATAATTTTCTTACTATCCCCTAAAAGCATTAAAAAAAAACCCAAACCAAATGCTCCTGTAGCCAGTGCTGCACATGGAAGAAGAGGAAACTTTCCTTGTTACTAAGCCCAGGATTGTATCTGTCTGATTGTTTTCTCTGTGTGTGTGTGCACTTGTGTATTTTTAATATTTATTTTCATATATACAAATACGATGCTGTCTTTCTCATGGAAGATGTTCTCTTTGCTTCTTGCTATAAGATAATTCTACTTGCCTTCTGTCATTCCAGTAATAACACCACTGGATCTTTATGTCTAACCTTTGTACTCCATCTATTTTTTATACAGGTTTTTTCTGAAATTTGCAGCAGGTAATGTTAGTGAAAAAGAAATAAAATCTGTTTAATTATAGTATAAAACAAATTAACACCTTAAGCACCCATGTGTCATGCCTTTTTCTGACCCCTCTCCCCCATACCAGCTCAGGACAACTGTGACAGTGACAGCATTAATATTATTATTATTATTACCATTGACACCAGAGTGGTGTTGAATGGTTTTTTTCTTCATAGGTAGCTTATACACTAGTTTGTTGTATTCACACACTAAAGAATACTCAGAATTCTCAACTGTGAGTATATTTTCTTTCTTTAGTCTTTCAAAAGAGTGCATGGGTCTGTGTATATTTTCAGAAGTCCCTGTTTCATCTCTCCTGAATGATGCATATAATAATGTTCCTAGTGATAAGGATAATATAAACCAAGACTTAACCATGAAAAAAAGACTAAAATAACTGTAGGGGTTAAACTACTAGACAGACCTTTTATCGTTTGGATATAGCAGTAATCCAAAATGAGGTGATAAAATCACTTACCTCCCTCTATACAAAGATTACTTAATAAATTCAATAGAAACATAAAGAGAGTCTTTATGTTTAATGGTAAATAGTTATGGAGTTGGGTTTTTTTGTTGTTTTTATGTTAATTAGATTGGAAAAGACCTCTGAGATCATTGAGTCCAACCTATGATCGAACACCACTATATCAACTAGACCCTGGCACTGAGTGCCACATCCACTCTTTCATTAAGCACCTCCAGCTATGATGACTCCACCACCACCCTGGGCACCCCATTCCAATATCTAATCACTCTTTCTGTGAAGAAATTCCTCCTAATGTCCAATCTAAATGTCCCCTGGAATATCTTATGTCCTCTTGTCCGTTTGCTGATTGCCTGGGAGAAGAGACCAACACCTACCTGGCTACAACATCCTTTCAGGTAGTTGTAGAGAGTAATAAGGTCACCCCTGACCCTCCTCTTCTCCAGGCTAAACAACGCTAGCTCCCTCAGCTGCTCCTCATGGGACTTGTGCTCCAGACCCTTCGCCAGCTTCATTGCCCTTCTCTGGACAAGTTATATACTGTTATATACTATTAACTATTCACTATCCTTCAGCAGTCCAGAAATACTTAGTATTATCAAGGTTACAACTGTTCCCATTCAGAAATACTTTATTTAAAATTAATTTTGCATGATTTATACTGCTGTAAGTATTAAATCTTGTTTTAGTAATCTGCTACTTTCTCCAGCATTTGAAATGCTGTAGATTTGTTCATAGCCAATCTATGCCTTACATTTTCTTCATCACAAGTTTTACAGACTTATGTTTGAATAGCAGCTTCATAGGTTTGGAAACAATGTGATTTCAGACCCCATTGCATAAACAGAGTCCGTCTGATGTTTGGCAACTCTTAGCAATATGGCATACTGACATGACAATTTTGACTGAATCACTAAAAACTGAGACCAGAGTTCAGCTATTTAAAGACAGTTAGGAGTCTAACTTTGTTTGAAACCAATTTTTTTTCTCCATTGCAATGTTGTTGTTGTTGAAAGCTTTTATAAGGACATTATAATTGTTCAAATAATAAAATAAATGAATATTGGACTGCTTTGGATAGTGTTTTTACGTGAACTGACATTAAAGTAAGCGATAACAACTGCTTTTGTGTGTAGTATTGCCATCCTCCAACAAATTTAAAGAATGACATTCTGATTTGCGGGACTTTTTTCATTATTATTTTTAATCTTCCTCATGGGTACTTAAGCTCAGATGTTATCTGAAATGCTTGAAAATCTGCAGCTGAAGAATTCCAGCATTAGCTTGTAGGAGGTACATATAACACTGACATTAGAAATTAAAATGACATCAGCAGAGAAAACACGCAAAAGCAGCTGTCATTTGATTTGGGCCATTCTAGATGTCTAAAATCCATCAGACTGCTTGAAAAACTAATAAAAGCCAGCTGATTTGCCATATTAGTTGCTAAAAGGCATCTGGGGATTTGAATTTACAGACAGCATATCCCTTCCAGAGTCAAGAGAAGAGATGTCATGGAGGCCAATTAACCTAGGAATAGCTGTTAATCCCTTTCAGGTCATGTAGAGGAACAAGTACAGATAAATACATGGGACAAAAGCACTTTTGAGTTCACTAAGCTGCTTTTTAAAATAGTTCTTAGGCAGTCAAACAAATAACATAGTAGCACTTCACATCTTCTCCGTGCTATACAAACAGCTAATTAGCAATCAGAGTCGATCATTGTTCTCCAGATCTTACAGGCAGGAAAACTGAGGCATGGAGCTGGAAGGCATCCAAGGCTAAACACAGTGCCAGTAACCAAGTCAGGATTACAGTTCTGGAATAGCTACAATCAAGACCTCAACTTGATTCACCCCATGCAAAACAACATTTCCATTCACAAGAAGGGTTATGTCTAGAGTACAAATTTTCAAGATCCTGCATCTTTGAAAGCTAGTTATTGACCCTGATGGGCTCACCCTAAGTACTAAACATCCAGGCCCTGATCCAAGGCAATACTTAAGCATCTTTACTAAACAAACAAAACAAACAGATGAAAAATAGTTTTCAAGTATTTAAAATCAGTCTCAAACAAATAAACCTGAGATTTTTTTTTTTAATATAGTTGTCACCCCAACAGGATCAGTAACCTTGGTTGACATCTTTTACCAAGAGTATCTCTTCTGCAGTTATTATGGCCACTTATCTCTACTGTCCAGCATAAAGACAGCGAATAAAATCAAATAAGTGCCTATTATTCACCCCATTCTGTATTTTTTTCAGGGGCTAGATAACCTGGTGCTGCCATGCAGCCAGGCAGGCCATGTTAAAAACCATTAACTGAGACGAGGACCCCTGGTGGTCTAGTGGTTAGGATGCGGTGCTCTCACTGTTGCGGCCTGGGTTCCATTCCCGGTCAGGGAACTCGTCCGGGCAGATGGAGCTCGGCAGCCGTCTAAGGCCATCCATCTAAGAGAAGGTCACTCTAAACAAACCTACGTCCTGAGGACCTCGCTGCCACAGTCCAAGCTTGCTCGGCCCCAGCAGATGAACCTCAGGATTAAAGGGTGGGCTCAGTTCAGCGCAGGCTGTGTCTCACCTAAAAATCCACTGCGCAGGCTCGAAGGGTAAAAGACCTTTCCCAAATCTTCGTTCGTGAAGACTGGCCATGATGAGGTATAGCAGGTAAAACATGAAATGGAATATTCCTGTTTACACCAGTTTAGATTCAAATATCTATGATGTATATTTACTGTATTTAAAAAAACTATAAAACCCCCGTACATTGTGTAATCCAATATTTTCACCCATACCTGGATTCAAAGTTATGTCCAAGGGATTATTTGACCATACAGAGAAGTGACACAATGTTATATTTGTGTTTACTTTATTTTGTATGCTTGCTTAAAAAAGCAGCTGCCTCAGAAGTTGTGATAATCAAGGATCACCAACTCCATAGGCTCTGTCTTCTACAGCTATAGAGCTCCTATAATCTCTCACATCATGGCTTTCTAATTGGTAACAGATACAGGTTTGCTGGTTTTTTTTTCATTTTCATATGAAAAAATTCTTGTTATAAGTTTTTTCATAGTCAATAGCAATCTACTGGAGATGGAATACTATATCTCATTTGAAAACACTGGACCCTGGATATCAGTTACATTAAATGTGCAGTCAGCCATGAGAATAAGAGATCCAAAGTACATTTCTCTGACATGTGTGTACCAATAAGCCCAGAATAAACCAATGGCTTTTTTTAATCCCAGTGTATATGATATACTTAATTTTGGATACTGGGATTTTGTTTATGGGAATCTGTTGATAACGTATATCATAATGATTTATGATATACCTTAAATAGAGCTCAAATCAATCCAGCAGCTTAATTACCTAGGCAGCCTCATCTCCTCGGATGGTAAGAGTGACGGAGAGATAGACAACAGGTTAGCAAAGGTATATAGTGCTTTCAGAAGGCTTCATAAAAGAGTTTGGTGAAATAAACACCTGAAGGAAAGTACAAAGATCAGTGTTTACAAAACCATAGTGCTGTCTGATCTTTTATACGGATCCGAATCATGGGTCTTCTACCGCCACCACCTGCGACTCTTAGAACGCTTCCATCAACGCTGCCTCTGTGCAATCCTAAACATCCACTGGTCAGATTATGTGACTAGTATGTCTGTTCTAGAACAAGTAGCAGTCACAAGTATTGAGGTCATGTTGCTGAGAACACAACTGCGTTCGGCAGGACAGGTCTCAAGGATGAAGGACCACCACCTCTCTAAGATCTTGCTTTATGGTGAACTTGCCACTGGCTGCTGCAATAGAGGAGCCCCAAAGAGAAGATACAAGGACTCCCTGAAAAAACATCTCAGTCTTGACCATATTGATCAACATAACTGGTCTACTCTGACCTCCAATCGGGAGACCTGGAGACACATCATCTATAACGCTGCTGATGCTTTTGAGAAAGCACGCAGGATCACTCTTGAGGAGAAAAGACAATGCAGAAAGAATCATGTCTTGCAGAATATACCATGTAAGGAGTCTTTCTGCTGTGCCTTTTGCAACTGGACATGCCTGTCTTGTATTGACCTTTTTAGCCACCAGCATGCTTGTAACAAACATGGGTAAGAGCCCCCCCAAATCTTCGTTCCCGAAACCTAACCATGATATCATACTGACCATTATTTTCTTATTAGTTCACTCCCCCTCCTCCTCTTTAAACTCCAAATTCATATTTTTAAATTAGTTTCTCTTATTTTCTAAGAGACAGGTATCAGTCTATGCAAATTCTTATTTTACCAGAAGGTTTATTGAAAATCAAATATCCTGGGTTTTTCTTTCTCCATAATACTATTTGAAATAGATATGCCAATTTCTTCAATCCATTCAGTATTCTCAGTGTTGAAGTGAAGTTTATTGAAAATCTAGTGTTAAAGAAAATGCATTATATTAAATCAACTTTTGTAACAGAGAAACATTATTTTGGTATGTTATGCTTAGCTCTGGTATATTAAGGAAAATATATGGACAGAATTTTAGACATTATTAAATACTGACCTACAGTAGAACAATTTCATCATTGTCCTAACAGATAGAAATACTGACTTGATATCTATTTTTTTCCCTCATTTGTAACCACTGTAACCTCACTGTCTTCAATTTATAATTGCCATAGTATTTACATGTGGATAAACATATATTTCCAAGAACCAGTTATGGTATTCTCACATGTTAGCCTCTTCTACTTCAAATCAACAAAGCCCCTTATGGAATTCGATATTGCATCTCCTTCCATGTTGAGGATACAAGTTCTTCATGATTTCAGACACACTTGTTTATTGGTAGAGATGGTGATGTTTGTTTACAGATGGTGATGTTTGCACCAAACTGTCTCTGCAGCTGAAAAGACAAATTCAGATCTGGAATTTTTTATTTTCTCTGTTTGTGTGAGAAATATTGGTCTTTATTCATACTCAAATATACTAATAAGATTAATATCTTGTGTTTGTCTTATGGAAAACCCAAACTAATTTGTACCTACACATCCTTAGATACTAAGTATGTAAGGGGGATTGGAGGGAAAAGTAACATGTCTATCTACAAATGATGGTTTTCAGGAACCTTCTCTACATCTTTGTCACTTCTATAGAAAGCAAACCCTTTCTGTCTCTTCTTACACATTGCAGCAGCATAATGATCCAAGTGAATAAGATAAAATTGGTAGTGAGAGCTCATTGGAAGGACTGTTTATTTCCATGCACTTGGCTCACCTCATATTTCAGTGCATATCTATGGACACAACTTTTTCTTTGTCCTGTCAGAAGATGCATACAACTTTGTGATGAGAATCAGTTCTATCAGGTGTATCTTTCTTTTCTTTTTCTTCCCAGTCACTAAGATTCAGTATTTCTGACATCAGGTGTCATTTAGAAACTTTACCTGTTCTTTCCTGAGCCATTTATTTCTTTTGTGCTTTCATAAATAGTCTACAAGTTGTAGTTAAGGCTTTACTTCTTATTAAATTATTGTGTGAAGGGTTTATGACTTTTTTGTCTCAGGATGTAAAGTTAATATTGATTTGTCTAGAAATCTTCCTTCTAGAAAATATTGGGATATTTTTCAAAAAAAAAATTGACAGAGAAGCCCAAGCGACTAAAGTTCCTGACTTTTAAAGTTTCCAACTTTTAAAGTTTCCTCTCCTTTGAATGAGGAAGCTATGTCAGCAGAGATTCTAAACAGAAATTTCCTTGCTACACTAAAACCTTCTTTAGATTATTCTAAAATACTGAAGAGAAGGAAGGGTAGAAAGAATGAAGGAAATATTTATCCTATATTTGAAATATCTCACTTAGTGTAAGGTAGTGTCTCCTACATACATTTTTGAGAAATTGTCCTTTTGTTTACTTCAAAGTCTGATCTAATACATCTTATCTAGTGCATTTTCAGACAACTAATGTATGTTTTCAGGCAGATCACAGAAATCATCAATCTAGTTGCCAGTTCTAGAGAAGTCTTTCAGTTGGAAATCAACTGGGAGAGGGATATGACTAAATATTCTCACCAGGAAAAAATTATACTGAACTGAAAAACTCACTCTCCCCACTCTCACAGCAGTCTGACAAAGACACTTCTCTGAAATCTTGCAACCTGCCAGGCTCTGAGCTGAGAGTAACAGTTACCACCAAAGCGTTTAGAAAGCATTTTCCATCACATCTCAGGTCTGCCCCAGTCATTGTCTCATCCTTATTGTTTCAGAAGGACAAACTTGCAGGGGTCCAGGAAGGAGTAGATAATGAAAACAGAATCAGGACATATTTATCCAGTTGCGCTTTAGGGAAAGTGTTGTTGAATTTGGGTGACTGAAATGCTGAGGCGTGACATCTTGATTGGTGTTGTTATCCCAGTGAAGATCTGCACATCCTATGACACTCTGTTAGTGCTGGCATGAAAAGAGGACATGAACATAGGGGCCAAAAAAAAAAAATCACACATGAAAAAAGTAAACCGTAATGTTTAAATTATGCTTCTAGCGGCTATTTAGCAGCTCTAGAAGAATCAGGTTGAAAAATTTCTTTAAAGAAAATCTTGTATCTTAAAAAAAAATATTCCAAATGATGCTGAGTTCATCATTACTCTGTGTGAATTGCTTTAATATCTCTCTTCTAAATTCACATACAAAGATCTCACCTCAAGTTGCTGAAATACTGTTGTCTATTAAATAAGTGAATGTAAACAGTTAATTTATAGAATAATTAATTAAATTATTTTTTATTATTATTATTAAATTATTTATTATTATTAAAGACTAATTAAACTGAGAGGCTCAGGAAAAAAAATGACAACAGTTAACTCATGAGACAAAATGCTGTCTTTCTGTGTCAAACAGAATCAAGAATAAAATCTTTTACATGAAATTTGAGTATCAATAAAGTGTGTAGTCACAATCACATAAGAATCAACCATTACTGAAGACTCTTTAACCAGTTATTACTGCAATTTGCAGTATTCAAAAAGTGAATTTTTAGCTAAAAACTGAAATTTAGAGAGGTCAGACATGATGATAAGGTAGGAAGGCCATGTATTTTCTTAAGAAAACCTGGAGGCTTATCTAAAATTGTTGCAAGCTATTTGTCCTCCAGAGCTGGGAAACAAGAGAATAATATTTGTTGCTTCTTATAAATATTTCTTGGGACTAGTAACTCCTTTACTATAAACTAGTATAGCCTAATCCCTAAGTGGTTCTATTGTATTAGATTAGCTGAAAAGGAGCACAAATCCATAAATAATTCAGAAGGAAGACTGGATTGTTGTTTCACAGAATCACAGACTGGTTGAGGTTGGAAGGAATCTCTGGATGTCAACTGGTCTGACCTCCATGCTCAAGCATGTTGCCAAGGGCCACATCCAGACAGCTTTTGAATATTGCTAAGGTGGAAGAGTCATGTGCTTTTCTGGACAACCTCTGCCAGTACTTGGCAACTGTAGGTGTTTCTTAATGTTCATGAGGAGCTCCTTGGTTCCAGTTTGCGTCCATTGCCTCTGGTTCTGTCACTGAGCACCACTGAAAAGAGCCAGGCTCTGTCCTCTTTGCATCCTTCCTTCAGATAATTCTATATTCTTATCAATTCTATTGATAAGATTTCCCTGAGCCTTCTTTTCTCCAGGCTGAACAGTCCCAGCTCTCTCAACCTTTTCTCAGAGGAAAGATGCTTCAGTCCTTCAGTCATCTTTATGGCCATTTGCTGGACTCTGTCCAGTATGTCCATGTCTCTCTTGTACTGGGTAGCCCAGAACTGGACACAGTACCCTAGGTGTGGCCACATCAGTGCTGTGTAGAGCGAAGGGTTCACCTCTTTCTTTCCATAACTCATGACACATCTTAATAGAGTGTTTTGAACACATTAAGTAATTTTTAAATATTTTTAGCTGAATATAGCTGTTTATTTTCCTGAATCTGTAATATGAAATGTTTAATGAATTTTGTTCAATGAATTAGCAATTTTTGTACATCTTTTTTTTTAACATCCATACCAATAATGTATTTTGTTTCAACTGGGCTTATAGACTACATTTTTTGCTTGTTTGTGGTTTTTTAATAATTTTTTGTTTGCTTCTTTGAGGGGAGATGCTTTGGTTTGTTTTGTTTTAATTAATAAATACACCTAGAAGAAGGGCACAATAGTGATGCTAAATACTTTGAATAAAGGTGGCTCATTCTGAGCTATTTACATGGAAACCTGGCTCTTTCAAGAAAGTGACACCGGTCCCGATTCATTCCTGAAGTTCCCAAAGCAAGTTGATCAGCAGGCTTAGGTAGCTAAATGTTCATGGCAGTGAATCCTCAGATTTACCACTTAAAATCCCAGGCTGGGGACTGCAATTCTTTACATGAAAAAAAAAACAAAAAGACAACCAAAAACATCAATCCAAGGAAATAAAAACTAACCAACCAAAACCCATCACAGTTTACAATACCCTGATTTACCTTTTTTATCACTCACTGTTATAAAAACTTACCTAAAATCAGTACCAAGTGATTTGTAGTTCCTGGCTATCTGCTTCTTTGGGTTTTTTGTTGTCTTTTTGTTTGTTTCTTCCCTAAGACAGTTCAGATAAATTTAGGAGATAGAGGTCCAATTATTTTATTTTGTGTGCACTGTACATATGCTTCTGTGATACCAGAACCTAGGCAGGGAGAAGAAACCAAATTAAAGACTCTCATTGTCAGTAGCTATTTGATCTGCTCAGCCTGATGAGTAGTCTACTAGAATGTGCATGCAAGCTATCCACTCATCTCTGATATAACAATGGTGAGGGTTGTATACTGCACTGTCAGTCCCTGGAAAAAAATTGGATGAAGCTAACTGCACTTTACAGATTTGGTGTGAAAACTAGAAAAGTGAAGATACTGGGGTAGAATAATCATTTGAAAAAGGGATAGGCATTTAGAGACAGATCCATATGAACTCAAGTACGATTAGCATTTTATTTTATTTACTTTTAAATTTTATGTATTTAAATTCCAAGTACTGTGTATCCCTGTGGTAACACACTTTCCTATCCAACTGGCATAAGACATACTACAGAAAATCTCTTGTTTTGTTTATATTCGCAGTGGAAAAATATACATGAACTTGTGTCATGCAAACTATGCTAAGATTGGAAACTATGAAGCTATTTACTGTAATTCAATAATTATCTGTAAGATCATATGGAAATCAATACCACTTTGAGGAGATGAAAAAATTGCCAAGTTCCAGTTCTGCACTTCATTATGAGCTACTGACATCAATACAAATTTTAAAAACAAATTTAAAAAAACATATCTGTAATGTGTGTACAAAAGGGGACCCTTAAGTTTCCATCATTTCTGTCATTTATCAATATTAGCAATGTGTTTCTCCTATCTGTAAGTAGCTGTCTCTGGTGTTCTATTAATGCTTTCTCTGAGTATAGTTGAAGTCATGGATATGTACAAGTACAAAGAAATACTGAAAGAGCTCTTCTATCATCAGAACAGATTTTTCCTCTTAATACTTCTGCATCACTCTCATTAACAGTAGTTGCAGATACTAGGGAAGGATAAATCCCAAAGTATTATCTAAATGCAGTCCAGCTGACATTAGAAGATTTTATTCTGTTACTTATTACTTTTTACTGTACTTGCTGAGTGTTTTAGATAGTGACATTTAAAACTTGGGTGGAAAAAAAACCAACAGAGAGAGAGAGAGAAACAGGACAGCTAGGGAAGGAAGAAGTTAAATTCCTTTTGCACTTTGGTTTTTATTAATATCCTGCACCTAAGACATGAGTAATCAGTTTCAGCATTGGTGTTCAGTGGTCTGCCTTCAGAACACACATATACACAGCTCACTAAGGCCTGCCTTATATATGCCTTAACTTTCACAAAACCTGAGGATTTTTCAGAATATGGTTCTCTATCACAGTGGGTTCTCGCAATATCACATTACTAAAAAATACTTGTTTCACAGATGTAATCCAAGTGTGTAGAAAGATACAAATATCTTGTCACCTTTCCATGTAAATACCAGATGAACTCATGTATTTTTAACATGGGGGTATTTGTCAGTGGTTTTGAGATTCCATATGAACAGACTAATTTTGTAAAGCTAAAACAATGAACTAGGCATGCTTTCCCAAGTTTTGTGTAGTGTATGTGTCTGTGCTTTATAGTATTCACACCACAAATCCCATGCCAAGGTCTGAGCTCATTCAGAGTAGATAATGTAGTCCTGAACTGACAGGAAGATTGCTGCCTTGTTAGTCTGCAGTCCCACATGAACTCGCACACATGTTGACCCTAAGACTCAGCAGGCAACTCCAGAAAAAACATTGAAGTTGTTCTCAGAGCATGAAGATAAACAGATGGATGAATATTTGTAAAACAGGGATCTTAGAAGTTGTGCCATTTGTGGATGACATGACAAGGTGATATTCTTTTTGTTCAGTCACATGGACTGTGCTTTCTGTAACGTTGACTGATTCTGATTTTATAGTGTATATGATACTCTTTAAAAACTTAAGGATAGTGTACAGATGAATCAAAGATAAGTTTGTATGCTAAAAAGAAAAAGATTCACTCTCATTATCAGCATGTTCCCTGTCAACTCACAGTTCTCTTCAGGGAGTTACCAATATGTGTATAACACTTTAGGGAGCAGAAGGTATGCTTTTTTGGAGTTGATAAAAGAAGAAATAACTGTGGATGAGACTGAATTATTGGTAGGACTATTTAGGAACAAACAGAACTAAAAAATTTATTCCAACTGGGGTCTCCAGGCTATGGAAGAAAGTGGAAGGAATTGATCCCTATTAGATAGCACGCTGGAAGAATTATCAAGAGAATTGGTCAGGACAGAATATGTTGGCAAATGAAAAAACATGAAACTGTATAATACGTGTGCAACTGTCCTTGTGTAATACTTGAAAAATTTCTAAATAACACAAGGGAATAGATTTCTTTATACTTCAGAATTCAAAGCAGTCATTGAATTCTCTTTGTTGTTAAGCTTTTTTTTTGACCAAGGCAAAAACACATACAAGCTTCTAGAAAGAGGAAAGACAGATTAATATCACCGATGTTATCCAATACAGTGATAGCTACCGGCAACATTAGCGTATGACAGTGTCTTTTGCCAGAAAATAAATAGCATGATATGGAAAAATGATTTTAAACCAAGCTGCATTGTATTGTCTGTAATAGAAGGGAGGGTTAGGAAAAATAAAAAAGGAATATTTAGCTCGTTTGTTTTTCAGTATTAATTTTAATCTGACCAAATTTCTCTACAGATTTTGAAACATTAAAGGTACTGAAAGTTACTTCTTCCCCTTCCCTGCACATGATAACTAGTCCCTCCTACTGCTAGTGCTTGGGACCCTGTACAAAATATACAAATTTTATTTGAAAGGTTTAATTTGTCAAAATTAAATAAACAGTAGATTTCACTGTGTTGCCTCAAATTGTTTTGAAAATGAACAAGGTACTCTAAATTGCTGCTTAGAAATGCTTTTTTCATTTCATTATCAGAACAATTTCTTTTAATGTTGAAATTCAAAGACATTCTGAAAAGCAGTTGTCTTTAATCACAACAAAGATTTGTTTGAGTTCAGTTTACTTTCATATTTTGGCTCCCTTTTTCTAGTGTTACTTTTAGTTAAGAACAGGAAATAATGTAAACCTCCAAGTAATTCATCATATCAAAAACATTAATTCCTGCCCACCTCTACTTACTCCAGCCTACCCTTTCTTTAGCTCTGTAGTATAAATATGGCACTTACTTGTTGCAAAAATTCCTGGGGCAATCATGTTTCAGAAAAAAAAGAAAAAAAACACAAACATTTACTCTCAGCTTATCTCCTTGTATTTGCAAGGAACTATAGCACTACAACTGAAGATACTGACAAATGCATTTCATGTGACTGGTGTTTAAAATCTCCCCTGAGCTGCAGTTATATTTCCAAATTCAGAATTTGCCCCAAAGTACATGGTATTCCCTGTGTGGATTTCTATAATATTTATTATTCACAACTTGTACAATAGCATAATGTGTGTCATATTATCCAATGTTTGGGATCTAACCCACATAACACGTGAAAGTGAATCTTGCTGCTAAGAAATACTCTAACTCTCAAAGGTGCATGTCGTCTTTCTTCTTCACTTCAAAAGCAAGCAATGAGGCAGGCAAAAAGGCTGAGTGTTTCCGAGGCCGTGCAGTCAACTACATATTGAAAGGAGATGAGCTTAGTATCTGTTTTCTTACGTTGTTCACTACAAAGTGAAAGCCTAAACGAGTGAATTCTTTTTCTTTCTCTCTCTCTCTTTTTTTTTTTTTTTTTTAAGGCCTGAGAAAGGCAGGTTACTGTTTAATTTTAGGCACATTTTAGCACTGAGAACACAATGTGTTCCTAATACTCGTATGAAAAGAGCAATGAAAAACAAAATAACAACAGGAAACTCTGAAATGCACTGTGCTGTTGTTAGTCATCAGGTAAGCCACCCTTTTCTGATGATCTGAAGAATTCAAATGAACTCAAACTAACCTACAGAAACAGCTCCATGAGCCCCAGCTTACAGGAAAGAAAGGTTATGTGGGGAAGCCTCCTGTAATACTTACTTTATCCAAAACATATGTGACTCTTGTTTTAACACCTTTTTAAAACAATGCCTCTTTTAGGTGTCATGCTTGATAAAACACTTGCTCTCCAAAACTCAGAATGAATTAGAGAAAGAAGGAGAAATAAAAGTCACACTTTTTATCATTACATTTTTATCGAAATTTAAATACCCAAGTGGAAGAGATTTACATAAAAGAATTTGACCTACACGATATACCACTCTTCATAAAGTCTCAGCTTGACTGAGATAGAATGTAAAAGCAATATATGAACTCTGTTTTCATTTATATTTGCAATCTCGTGCATCAAATGGTATTATATATTTTTGCTTAATATTTTACAACAGCCAGGACTCTAGTTCAGCATCCTTCTAAAGAACAACCCAGCATGTACCAGAACAGGTAGAATTTTGGATTCTTTGCTTAACTTTTTATATAATTGGGCTTTCAGAAACTTAAAATGTAAACAGAAGTCAGTGGGGATACTTTTGCTGAAAATCAAGGGGACTTGGATCATAGGGTTTTATTTATTTAAGGAAACTTTTAAAGTATCTGTAGATATAAAGGAGTTGGACATCTAATTTTCCTAAGTAAATTTTGGAAACTAAGAATATGATTGATGGGACTTGATCCTATATTTATCTCTCTATTGTTTGCATTGTGATAAACAAGTAATAAGTAAAACTTTCAAATTGCCCTCAAATTGGAAATAATTTTTTTTTTTAAGTAAAATAGATTAATCTCCTTCAAAACATGAATTCACAATAGTCTCAATTAGTTTAGAATTTTTCTGTAAATTATAAACCTAGAAAGAAGTATCATTTCCAAAGTTAGCCTGCAAAATATCTAGGATAACAACAATTTCAATCCACTTCCTACATGTAATAAACGAGGAAAGCTGAACAAAAATGTTACAAACCTTTTACTACACTGTTCTAAAATTTCTAAGTAACTAGCAACAGGGTGGAAACACAGGAATGAATGACCCAATAATCTGGTATGTGTTAGATATGGATATTTCCAGAAGCTGGCATGACAGGTAAAACCAGAGTAAAACGAAAAGAATATTGAAAGTGGTTGCAGTGAAGGAAGTACAGCATAAAGCTTCACTCTATATCACAGATAATTGTAAAAACCCTGTGGGAATTGTACATAAAACCCTTACATCTTTGATGATTTGGTCCATAATACATATTTGGCATAACAATAAACATATAGAGCAAGTAGTCTAACTCTTTTATCCATTTCTAAATTCATAAGCTGGCTTTGACAACAGTGAAGAGATCCTGAAGAGCAGCCTCTGCCAGTCAGTAAAACCAAAAACTATTTCTAGGAGAAGTCTGATGTAATGAAATTATCCTTGGAGAGGTGGGGGAGGGAATAGTCCCGTAAGAGAAGCAGTGATAACCCACAAAGTACAAATAGCCATTTCTAGGGACAGGGCTGGAGAATGTGAGGGTAGGGCTGAACAAAGGGTACAAGTGTGAGGACACAGGACAGACACCTACTTGTAAGCTGTCAAGCTTCATCAGTAACAAAGATGGTTGGAAAGGAGCAGAACTTACTGCAAAGAGCCTTTAAGGGTTAGGCTACCTCAAGCAGTCTTAGAAATAAAGCTAAACGCGGACATATCATGAGAGAGCAGAGAGAAAAAGAAGGGCACTGGTGGACAACAAAGAAAAAGAAGCATAGCAAAATATGTTGTATTTTCTGAAATAGCAAGATTGAATCACTGAGTTTTGATTGGTGCTTTGCTATTGAAAGTGTGAATATTTTAAATTACACAGTTTTGCACCTTCAGTCTGATAAAATAACATATATATATATGTGTCCAGTAGTACAATAAAAAAATTATAATACAGGAAGACATGAAGTTTAAATATTTTAAAAGCATAAAATCACAATAAAAATGCATTCATGTATGAATGTGAAATAATAACCCCAAATACTCAAAAATGTTACTAAAAACCAGAATGCTTATTTGATTTAACATGTTTACATCCACTTTTAATGCAAAATTGCCTAATCTGACCAAATATTCTAGTGAGAGTAAGACTGCATTTTTTAATTGAGTTTTTTTCATTGTATGGTTTCAATTCCATTAATGTCTTTTCTTAGAGTGGTGTTCACATAGGAGGTCATATAGGGATTTAAATACAAAATCATGCATTATGTAGCTCAGCATTTAAAATCAAGGTTACAAAAAATCTGTTTGCTGAAAAAGTGGATTAGCTGCATCTCATGAACCCTGAAATATATCTTCTTCCAGTGTATTACAAAGTTTCAGGTTTATTCCTCATAAATGGCCCCCCATTCTACTCTGAATTGCCTGTGGGGTTCTATTTTAAGCAGAGGTAATAATAATTTAGAGTCAACTATTGAAAAGCAAATTCTTCCGTTCAGCAATGAAAAAAAAAAGCACTCGAGAAAGCAGTCTCCTTGAGTGCATCTACATAACTATATTGATTCTTTTCTGTAGTGCTCACAGCTACCACGCTAAAGTGATGCACACAAAGGTTAGAGTCAGCCTTCACAAGGTCCTTTCTAAGTCTGAGACAGGAAAGTTTGACTGGGCTCTCTCTCTGTCCTGGGCATTTCATCAGTGAATCTTCTCTTTCAAATTGCCTAGTCTTTGTCTGTTTGTTCCTTTACTCTTTATAGTCATTGTTTGGAGTATCTGTGTGGGTCCCTCTGCGTGAAACATTGTAGGATATTGGAAAGCTTGTCTTTAGAAAAAAAAAAAATATTATACTCCCTGTTATCTTTTAGACAGTGAGTATCTGTGTCTGTCCATCATAGCCAAAACCCTATAATCCCTAACTGTTTATATGTGTATCTTTTCTCCTAGCTTTTTTATTTATTTTTTTTTTTGTGTTAGTTGCCATGCTCCAAAGGATCAAAGCTGTCTTGCTGGATCTCAAGTACAAAGCCATATCTAGGTAAAAAATGCTATAAAAAGCTACATGATGCAGGTCTAACCCACTCGTTAGTATGCCTCACAGGTTCTCCTGTGAGCCAGATCCCTAGAGGCTATCAGCTTCTCATGGTCTCAGCTGAAAAGCTTGGGATCAAATTGCTGAGGCTTAGGCATTTAGCTTCTGAGATTCCCTGCTTTGTTTCCCAACCTGTCAGCAAATATTGTGGCCTTCACATAAAAGGAATGGATCTGCATTTGAATTACTGTACCACTCACATGCTTGGATCTGGCTCCTTTTGTTTTTGGGGAATAATTAAATCATTGTTTGATATGTACTATAATTAGAGAGACTAACTTATAGGCTGCTTGTATCTTCACTTTGAATATACCCTCATGAAACTCAGTGCATGCTTTATAGCACTGTTTTCCACAATCTGAAGTACACTGTCTGAAAAGGTGTCTAACATTTCAGAAGATCAATAACTCAGTGAGGAGTTTTGCGTATGCCAGAGGGATAGTTGGTAATGTTTGACTTTGGTGCACTGTTATGAGAAGACTGTACTCTGCAACTGCCTCTATGCTGTTCCTGTACTTTTCTTATTATTTCTATACTTCTGTATTGTTACTGTTAGTTCCTATACTATTCTTTCAGTACAGAAAAATAGCAAATATTAGGATCCAAATTTTACATTTTCCCTCGAGTTTACATGACAGTAATTTCTCAGCCATTTTTGAAGAGGCACATAATGGAAAGGTCTCTGAAATAACTGTTCTCCTTCTGAGGAATTATCAGACCTTTGCATCATTTGATCCCTATGCAAAAGGTGAGAAAGAAGATTTACCAGAGGGAATCAGAGGGTTAAATTTTCTTTTCTCTCCTTGTTCTCTCCTAGTAACACCTGCTTGTTTCTTTTCCATGTCACTTCTGCTGCCTGCAACCACTGTATAAATCCCTCCTTTTAGGTCAAGGTCTTGTCTGCCTTGATATAAATATTAATTATTTCAGTTCTTTACAAAGAATGGCGTATATATTGGGTGAGGGATTTTTTTAAAAGCCAGATTCCTCAAACACTCATGATCTCAAGTGACAGAGCATTGCCTAGCAGGACTAGAAACTGGAATAGATGACTTCTAAGCTCTGCCACTGAATTCTTCTGTGACACAGAAGTAATTTAATTCCTGTGATGCAGGCTACCCCCTTGTAGAATTAGTCTAATAATAATTACCTGGCTCACAGCATGTTTCAAGACTTCATTAGTGTTTATAGAGCACTTTGTTTGTCAGGTTTGAGTGTTTTGCCGCAAAACTTTACATAGTAGGAAACCAAACCATGAAACTGTCAATAATTATAAAATAACTTATCAAGTAATGCAGAGCTCTTCATTCACAATTATAGTCTTTCTCTGTTTATCTTTTCATGTATAAATGTGCTTCATACTATCAGATCCTGAATTTCAAAAAATATTCAAAACCTTCAGCATGAAGAAGTGGAGCTGAAATTATCTCAGAGGCCTCAGGTTTGGACTATGAGGAAAATAGAAAAAGGATAAGTGTCAGGGGAGTTTGTCTGATATAAGAATTTGTCTGATATAGAAGAAAGGAATGTATTTGCTAAATTTGGTTACAAAAATTACTCCTCCTCTCATTCTTTTGACAACAACACCAGGATGATAATGTGACAGAATGTTCTGATATCAACCAAATCTTTTCTGGAGATTTTCTGGCACTGCCCAATTTCTTTGGGGCACTTATTTGTTATCTCAGTGGATACTCTAATCTAAACTACACTAAATATTTACAGCACCACAGCTCCTCCAGGCTTTTTCTCCACAGCAAAATATCTGTGTTTCAGGGAATAAATAAGCCAATGGTTTTCCCTACATATGTTCCCAGCTGATTCTTACACTGAAAAATAAATTTGCACTCCAAAAGCTGCATACCACGCACTCATGTGCCGCATGGCTCTCTTATTATATAATTTTATTTAAGAATATCCTGATTCACTTAACTTCTAGAATCAACCTGCAGTTCTGGAGGCAATATTTTATCAAGAGACATAGTGAAAAACAAGCAATTCGCAAAGCAAACCCAATAAACAAGGACAAAACGAGATGACAGACTATTTAAAAGACCCATATTTGTTCTCAGTTTTGTAGGAACAAATTTTGCAAAGGGACTTTGCACTAGCAGATATCCTGTAAAAACATATCGAAAATACACCTTGGGATATCCTCAGTAAGGCAAAGATTTTCCCTGCTCATTTTAGTGGGATAGCTACAATGGTACCCACATATTGAAATGGTGTGAATCATGTGTTTCTAGAAGAGTATCAACACCACCATGCACAAGTAGAATGACAGTGATCTGAAAGGATTTTTGCAGTGATTCCCCTTAAGCATAGACAGTTTGTCAGCTGTTCAGGTTTTTCCGCATATGTATGTAATCTCAGATGGGGGTAAAATTTTGAATTAGGCAACGTCTTTACAGCAGGAAAAAAACCTGAAACCAACTGTCTTACAAATGTACTAATAATATAAACTTAATTCAAAGGGATATATAATACATTCATATGCAGGTAGCTACATAGATGAAAGGCAAGTAAATCCATTTGGATCTAATACTGCTGTATCTGATTTTGGCAGGAGGTTCCTGGATTTTTCCAGTGTCTCATCTACTGCAATTTCCAACTGTCTCTCAGTTTTGATGTGTTTCCTGTAAGTAACATAACCATTTTTCAAGTCCCAAATTCACAGCTTCCTATTATACTTGCAAATAGCTAAGTACATATGTTCTCTACAGAGAAATATGGGTTTACCTCTTTTTTTTTCTCCATGGCATTGATTGTGACATACCAAAATACATATCAAATAATCCTCAAAAATATTATTTTACCTTAAACACTGTATATTCTAGTAAGAAAGCACATA
Organism: Manacus candei; assembly: GCF_025592945.1. Classification (NCBI taxonomy): domain Eukaryota; kingdom Metazoa; phylum Chordata; class Aves; order Passeriformes; family Pipridae; genus Manacus; species Manacus candei. The sequence goes on along the minus strand of NW_026138059.1, from coordinate 28,164,028 downwards.
CACATAGATATGCATCAAATTTAGGTACTAAAATATTCTCCTAAACAGGAAAAAAATTAGGAAATAAGTGTATGATACTTTTGTATTACACTAGGCTACTTGTATTAAACCACGTAGGTATACAACTGACATTGATGGAAAACCTTGGAGAATGTTTTTTGCTCACTAAGCACAGATTTGCATGATGGCAAACAGTTTCTCCATTACTGCTGATATTAAGAGGTGGTATTCATCTACTTGGCAATTTTGTTGCCTCCCTGCCCCCTTCCGTGTTTTTCACTGTAACTTGCTGGACTGGAGACCAAAGATCCTTCATTTAACTGTCATCCAGGCCCAGTGTTTTAGCCTGACACCCGAAGTTAGTTTAAAAGAATAAGATTGTTGCAATGTAAAATAATTCTTAATATCTGCAGTTAGGGTATGCAAAATGTACTGCAATTTTAATGGCTCAGTGGTTTGAATTTTTCTTCAGTTGCTGAAAACACACTTCAAAACATATGTTTTAAATTACACAAAAGTATATTTTATTATGGTGCACTGAGAACAAGGCAATCTGGAGGACAAAATTTCCCAGCAGCAACAAATCTGGCTTGCTATTATTATAAAATTCTATATTCTGAATTTTGGTTTTTTTCTTTGTTTTTTTTGTATATTTGTTTTTTCAGTGGGAAAAGATAAGAAGGGAACACTTTCTGTTAAAATAATGTGTTAGACAAATTCAGGAGTAAATCAGAATGAAAATGTATCACTTTTTATACTTACCATCCAAAACCAATGGGAAAGTGCTCATGCAGAAAGCATTAAATTCATAATATACACTAGATTTAGTAGCTTTCTCTGTTTATACAGCTTTGGCACTATTAAAGGCTTTACCAATAAGTATACATGGAATTATGAATGAATACAGGGAAAATACTCTGATATTTGATACGGATGTGCATTCTTGCAATAGTAAGTTATCTGAAGCTCTGATGGACTATTTATTATGTCACTACACAAAATCAGGGAGTTTTAGAGCTAACTATCCTAACCTTTAGTTTCACATATTTGTCCTTAGTATGTAAGGCAGGCAATTAACTAACTAGGAGCTGCTCATTCCATGGTGAGAAGACACCTAAGGGAAGCTAGAAAACCCTTGCGGAAGATGGGAGCCAAGACATGTTCCTTTGTTATTTTGAGAGCAAAGCTTATTGTCACCCACAGAAGTTTTATTCACCATCAGCATCCAGCAAGATGTTCAGTAGTAAGAAAGCCTCAATGACAAGAGCAAACAATTCAGATGACTCTACTAAGCAGCCTTCTGCAGTCAGAAATGGCCCAGCAAAGCCCTGCTGTGCTTGGAGGAATTTTGCCTCTATTCCAGTTTAACAATGAGCCAAAAAGGAGACATTTGAAGCAATAAAGTGAGGAACAGATGGGTAAGAGAAAGGTTAGTGTTAATATGATCCTCTGAAAATTAGCTGGATGGTCATCATTACCACAGACAGACACAAGAAATGTCATTGGAAGAAACAGAGGAAAGTACTACAAGCGCAGACGGGTAAACCCCCTCACACCCTCCAAGAATATGTACATATAAATTAATAAAAAGTATTTCATGCACCTCTAGATCTACTAATTGGAGATGTAGGTGGTCTCCAAAGTTATAGATAACAGAGACGTCTTTATTGAGAACACTCTGATTGAAATTCCCATCCAGATAGAGTTGCTAAAACAGACTCATAGGTTTCAGAGGATATTAGTTGCCTTAGGTGGAAATGCATTTTGTTAGACAGCTCTCCCTGAGAGTGCTTTCCCCAGCTCTCATGTGCTTTGCCTCAGGCTTGTGATATGCATTATCATAGACAAGCACAGTTGTCTCACTGATTCATAGATTGTAGTGGGGGCATGATCTATTATCCTAATTACCATGTTGAAGGAAATATTCAAGAAAAATATAAAAAGATGTCTTTTTAAGCTTCATCCTCAGAAATCCATATCTAGCCAAGAGAATTAATGCACTGACGTTTTCTGGAAGCCTCATATTATACTCATTGGAACAGATTATAATTCCAGTGAAGTCCATGGAAAGATGCCAAATTAAAATAGATGCAAAAAGCTAGATCTAGCTGCACATTTTTTCCTCTTCTTTTTCTTTCTGCCAGTTGAATTAACGTATCATTGAATATGTGCACCAGCCTTTATGTGCACCAACCTCATATAAATAGCAGTTCTTTTTTATTTTTGTTTTTTCATAGATGACTAAATAAAGTGGTTCTTGGCAAATAGTATAAAGAATGAAATATAATTTCATGCGAATCACCAGAATACAACATATTTTTACAATGAGAGAGAGAATCAATTATTTATTATCAGATGGTTTTGGAGAGTGCTAAACTTTGGTAGTCAAAAGATCCCAGAAATAGACCCTGTTAAGAGCCATGCTGGGACTTAAAACAAAAAGAACTGGTGTAGCACTAGCTGGAACCCCAGCCTAGGACTGAGAAAATGACTTAGTTTCACCTAAGAAACATTAAAAAAAAAGCAGGAGGTACAAAATAACAAAGTCCATCTTGAAAAGAAGAAATGGGCACAGAAGAGCAACTAGCCATGAACAGATATATCTTCCCTGACATTTCACTCACTGCATCTTATTAAGACATTGGCTTAAAACCTTCCATAACTCTAAACTCAGCCTTGCTCTAAACTCACCTTTGAGCAATCATAAAAATGTTTGCATGTTTACAGTATTTACAAACATTATCCAAAATGCTATTCCAATTGGCCACCCAGCATCTTAATTGAAAAGTAATGCATATTTCTCCGTGGAGCATCCGATATAATAAAGACACTTTTTTCACTGTCTAAAAGAGCGGAGAAGGAGGCAGGAATGTCTCCAGTTTCCAATGCAGTTTCTATATTCTGTGAACAATTATTATCTTAATTGCCACCCACACCCATGACTCACAATCTACTCAATTGTTTATATACAGAGACAAAGAGAAGAAACTATATACAATCTTATTATGGCTTTCTGAGAGAGAGAAAGAACACTTTTTTAACTTTACTTCAAATTTATCAAACAATCCAAATCTAGATGGAAGTGAGAATATTTTCCTCACAGCATTATTTAGAGGTATTAGAGGAACTGTATCTAGGGAAAAAGAAGGCAAAACTGTTTAAGTCTTAAATGACTGGATTAGTTTCTAATCATGCTCTTATTTATTTTATCTTTATGATATAAACTTGTTCTCTTGAATAAGCTGGAAGCAATTCTTTCCTATAATTCTGTGAGAGTAAGAGGCGTATCAGCCTCTGTAAGCTGAAACAACATAAACCCAGCAGACTGTAACACAGTCAACTGCACAGAAATGACTCTTTCCTTAAATGTAGAATTCAGGATCTAGAAGAATTTGAGGTAAATGAAAGATCTCTTCCACTAGATTCTTTTCCATGGTAAAGATACACAGACACCCTTTTTGCTAGGTAATATGTGTCCTACTACACAAAGTCGAGGTGACTGAAACATCCAGGGGGGCCAACCGTGTCCTGTGGGGCATCAGGCAAAGCATCACCAGCCAGCTGAGGGAAGTGATTGTCCTTCTCTGCTCTGCTCTGATGCGGCCCCACAGTAGTTTTGGGCACCACAATATGAGAAAGATACTAAGCTCTTAGAGAGTGTCCAAAGGAGGGCAACAAAGACAGTGAAGGGCCTTGAGGGGAAGCCATATGAGGAGCAGTTGAGGTCACTTGCTCTGTTCAGCCTGGAGAAGAGGAGACTGAGGGGAGACCTCATTGCAGTCATGAGAGGAAGAGGAGGGGCACTGATTTCTTCTCTGTGGTGACCAGTGACAGGACCGGAGGGAATGACCTGAAGTTGTGCCAGGGGAGATTTAGGTTGGATATTAGAAAAAGGTTCTTTACCCGGAGGGTGACTGGGCACTGGAACTTGCTCCTCAGGGAAGTGGTCACAACACCAAGCCTGACAGAGGTCAAGAAGTGTTTGGTCCAGACTCTCAGGTACATGGTGCGACTCTTTCAGGATGGTCCTATGCAGGGCTAAGGGTTGGACTCAATGGTCCTTGTGGGTGCAGAATATTCTGTGATTCTGTGATCTAAACCATAAATGCACACAAAAGTGTGCCTTTCAGAACACATGGGTTCCCAAGGGGTCTCCCTCTCTCCCTCTCTCTCTCTTACTCTCTCTCTAAGACTATATCTATATACACAATACACCTTGTCCAATGTGCCCAGCCTTCTAATAACTTCAGGACTTACAGGTATACACAAAACACAACCCACTGAGTCTTTCTCAGCTAAGGATAATTCTTCATTGCCCCCTTCAACTTGGGCCCCTGAGATCTAAGAAGATAATATTTCATTAAAATATTCTGCTTTTGTTAAATGTTGTTTGGAGAGCAGAAATGAGTCCACTCAGAATTATAAACACATAACAGTATGATTCTGTGTTCACCCAAAAATTCTTCAAAGTCCACTTGAGCTTCTGTAGATATAAAAAAAATTAAATCAAGCAATTCTACAAACAAGCAAGTGTCAAAATTTGACTCTGCATTGGTTATAAGGTGGCTTAAAATACTATTTGGCATTTTTTGGAGGGTAATTTTTCACAAATAAACATTTTGAGTTTCTGATGGCATTAAACATTTAAAATTTCTGATGGCAATTTGTGTAAGAGCAACCAAGTCTGGTTATTTTTTAATACTTTCATTTAGCATGGTTCATATAGAACAGGTACTGGAGTTACTCTCTCCACAAGCAAGAAATCTAGGGAATGGGAAAGAAATGGTTAATCTCTGTATAGAAGAATAGGACCTGGAGCTGAGGCTGACCTTGCTTATAGGCTATACATTGACCTGAATGTTCATGAAGCTAAGTCTGTGTTATGAAGTCTCATACATATCCTCAAATCAAATATTTTCTTTAGTCAAATAACTCTGACTTTTGGGAAAGCTCCTGGGGCATTTAATAAAATAGAAAATTCATGTCACTCTATGTAAACCACACTTTCCACTGTTCTACATACAGATTAGTATAGATGCAATGAGTCTTTTTGAAAGGGTTAAGTCAGACAGTTTCTTCAGCCAAGACCCAGGATTGTTTTCTCCCTTGCCATTTTCAACTTGGCCTTTCTAATCTCTGGACTTCAGTGCAGTTGTATTTGTGGTATCCATGACAGTTTTACTACTAAGTCTGTCTCTGGAAGCAGCCAGCAAAACTAACAGTGAATCAAATCTCACATACTTGCACTTCATTATTTTACTTAATTCCTCAAGTGTACAGACACCAACTCTGATAATTTCTGAACAAGAAGTATGTGAAAAACAAATTATGTATGCAGGTATGTGTGTTTATAAACATGGATAAATACAATCATATATTACTTTTTAAAAACAGGTGAGGTGTTACAGTAAAAATGCATCACTGTGATATATCATTTTCAGTGAGGGACAGAAAAATAAGAAAGCTGCCTAAAACTATGGTATCTCTTTTCTGGAGACATCAACATATACTGTTTAAGTGCATTATTTTAGAACAAGTTTTAGCTCTGACTGGGACCATAGAAAATGATACACACATTCAAACCACAGAGTAGAGAGTGAAAATAAAGAACTGTGCCTTTCCATTCAAGTAGAAACTAAAAGGAGCTCAATTTCAGACTTGTAAGAGTTGGGTAAATTGTCTCAACTTCTCTTTTCTGAGATTATCTAGGCAAAAGGGGAAAATCTCAAAGGGAGAAAAAGTGAAACACTTAAATATTTCAGGTTTTATTTTCAGATCCCAAATTAAAGGCATATATGATAACAATAATAACAATAATAATAATAATAATAGTTATAAAAGCTCTGGAAAAAAGAAAGGCTTTCTTGTTTTATTTGGTGTGTTCCCCACACTATCTCCATTCCCCTAATTTCTGTGACTGGTTGAAAATACCTAAAATTACCCTGATAAAAAATGTGCTGCTAGAGGCATGTCTAGCTAAGTTCTTTCTTCTCGCACAAAGCAAGGATGGATTTCTAAAAGTTCCCTACTTAACAGGCACTTTAAAAGCATGAGATGAGCAACGTTTACAACTTAACACTGGTGATTCTGGAAAGGAGGGCTCAAGGCACTTCATAACTGTGTTATTACTACTCTGCAATGTCCCTGTAGTTTATGAGGACTTGTGCATCAGAAACAAGATTAATGATGTTAATTAGCTATGCTTACATATTGCACCATGTTGTTTTATTTCAGTTTTATATATATACTACCTCTCCAGTTTAATACACCCAAAAATTTGAATAAGAGATGCACAGGGACCTATGTCGATGGGGGTCCTGGTCAATGGCAAGTTGAACGAGTCAGCAGTGCCCTGGTAGCCAGGAGGGCCAACCGTGTCCTGGGGGGCACCAAGCAAAGCATCACCAGCTGATCAAGGGAGATGATTGTCTCGCTCTGCTCTGCACTGGTGTGGCCTCACCCTGGATCTAATGTGCAGTTTGGGGCACCACAATATAAGAAAGATATTAAGTTCTCGGAGAATGTCCAAAGGAGGGCAACAAAGACAGTGAAGGGCCTTGAGGGGAAGCCATATGAGGAGCAGTTGAGGTCACTTGCTCTGTTCAGCCTGGAGAAGAGGAGACTGAGGGGAGACCTCATTGCAGTCATGAGAGGAAGAGGAGGGGCACTGATCTCTTCTCTGTGGTGACCAGTGACAGGACCCAAGAAAATGACCTGAAGTTGTGCCAGGGGAGATTTAGGTTGGATATAAGAAAAAGGTTCTTTACCCAGAGGGTGGTTGGGTACTGCAACTTGCTCCTCAGGGAAGTGGTCACAACACCAAGCCTGACAGAGGTCAAGAAGTGTTTGGACCAGACTCTCAGGCACATGATGCAACTCTTTCAGGATGGTCCTATGCAGGGCTAAGGGTTGGACTCAATGATCCTTGTGGGTCCCTTCCAACTCAGAATATTCTGTGATTCTGGGATTATGGGATATATTTGGAGAGGTATAAGACAAGACAGTAAAATATTTATTTAACAAAGTATTTAACAAAAGGCTGCAGGTATGAAATAAAAACAAAACAATTCTTTCTTAAAAGGGTCCTTGGAACATAATTCTCCTACTAAACATGCAATGAAGAAATATGAGTAAATGTCTGTGTAGCAGACAGGTGTAGTAATCCAAACTAGGTTTTGGCCTGTATGAATATGAAAAAAAAATGTTATGGCAAGAATTTTAATGAGCCCTAATGAACTGAACAAGTTTCTTCCAAATTCTTTTTGTTCATTGTAGGAAATATCCTGTTCCCAACTCCTAGTGATACTCCCCATATTCCTCCCAGTCTCTTTCAAGCTTGAGGAATGGTTTAACTTGAAGCTGAGGAATAATTCTTTTATATTTCATGATTTTCAGGTTTAACTAAACTAGAGAGCCAGAGGAAAGGAAGATTCCCAGTTTGCATCACTTGGATTTGGACCCAGCCTAATTTTAAGAGACGGGCATGGCAAAAGAAGGAATAACCTGTAGGAATATATTTTTTTCAACCTATTTTAGGATGTACCACATTTTCCTGTGATATATTCAAACTTTTCCCCCCTCAAATCCATTTCATTTTAATTTCTTTGAATCTCCTGGTCACCCCAATATTTTTAATACAAGATACACTCTCCTAAGCTTAATCCATACTTAAAGTAAGTAAAAAATCACCATTCAGAACCACTGCTTATCAATTTTGAATCAATTCATATTAATAGAAACTGGCATTTTTTACCAAAAGATGATGTACTGAAATTAAAAGTAATGACCTTTCTTTTTAAATGTGTTTGCTGTTACCATTGCAGTCAAAATAGTGAGTTATATGATGATTTAAGAAATCATTGCTATGAAAGTTGCTGTTCTGTTTGGTTCCTTTTTAAATTTCCTGTTGCCCATGAATTGTCTAGGAACAGACCACCAGAAGAAGAATATATCTAACTCTCAGAGTCTAGGCATGGTTTTAATTCAAAGCATGGTTTTATGCCCTGTTTCTTCATTCTCAGAAGATAAGCTATAGTAGCCTTAAGGCTAGAACACAACCAGTGGCTCATTCTTACATTAGCACATTTTGTGTTCAAATAGATGAAGACATCTCTTTATCATATCTGAATGGTGCTCAGAAATGCACTTTCATGTATCCAATAGCTTTAAAGGTAGAAGTAAAGCAATGGGAGAGTATGACTATGTTATACACTGGAGGAAATGGTAGCAGCCTGAAAAATGGCTGTGAATTAACTGGCTCTGGCACTGGATATAGTGTCTTCATAGAGCAAAATGTAGGCATTTTGTAGTTAACATTATTATCCTGTGTGAATCGCTTTGACACTGATTGGCAAAGAACTCCCAGTTCATCTTGTGAAGGCTGATCCTTTACCATATCTTCTTCTTTGCTAGATTTGTAGATACTATCTTTAGCAATAGTTAAGACTTGTTGACGCATTAATACTTCCCTTTTCTGAGCATCAAATAGCAATTTTCTCTACCTTTCAGTGGACTGAGTACAGTAGAGCTAAGGAGATTTAAGGAGTTGCTATGAATCCTGCCGCTGAAATCTAGCATATGACAAAGGATTTGAAATCTAGGTTTTTATTTTGAATCCTCATATTGGCCATCCAGAATAAGCGGATCTACATTTTCTCTAAGATCTGGTATGTTCTCTAGGCCTTCTCTTTCTAAAAGTTAGAAAAAGTTGCGTTGCTAAACAAGAGTGTCCTCCATTCATCTGAATTTCATTGCAGACTGCACTGGAAGCATGCAATATTCCCAGTCTTTACAGTTCAGACACTTTTAGATAGCCTGTATTTCCAAGAATTAATAAGAAGCCATCAAATCAAATGAAGGGATAAGTACATACGTGGTGATCTGGACACACATGTGCCCACGATATTTTTAATTTAAATTCCTTTTAACTGTATATATATTAATAAGTTCTAAATATATGCACTTTCACCCAAACTAATATAACTTAATACCAATGCATATTTATTGTTATTAGATTTTTATAGCATTTTTCCTGTGTGGCACCTCGTAGGCGTTAAGTTAGCTGGATTCTCTAAAATTTGGACTGTTTAGAGAACAATAGGCCCATTCACAAGCAACATTAACTGCTTAAAAATTTATAGCTCTTATTTACACTTACCTTGTGCAATATAGGTTGCATAAATCTTCATTGAAACCAAAAAACTAATGTATTTGGATATAATGAAACAAGAAAATATCTGAGATGGCCTTTTTTGTGTTTCATGAAAATGGTTGTTAGGGTTGTGTGTAAGCAAAAATATTCATACTGAATATAAAATGCAATTTCTGAAAATAGTTTTCCATAATAATGTTTCATTTACCTTTTTGTTCGCCCTACTCCCCCTACCCCTGTCATTTACTGCATTTAACAGTGAAAGCCTACAAGAAAGATGAGCTAGGAACAGAAGAGGAAAATCAACCTATTTTGTTGGAGCACTGACTCCGACAGTGTTATAAATGATGGCAAGGCTCCAATTTTTAAAATTGTTTCATTTAAAACCTAAACACTGAATCCCTGTACAGTGTTTAGAGGCTTCTCAGCCTTCTCTGATTCGATTTAGAGGAAACATTTATGGGGTCTAAATTGTTCCTGACAATTCTGAGCTGGGTTGCATTTTAAACAAATATAATTTATACAAATCTGTGCCACATATAGTCCCAAGAAATATAAAATATCAATCAAATTTCTTTTGAAAACCAGTTTTACTAATAGTCAATGGTTCTATTGTTCTTGGAAAAAAGGTTAGTTTAAAACTGATAACTGTGAAACACACATTTCCAACAACATTCTTTTTCATATGGAATGACTAAAAGAATTCTATGTCTAAATCAAATACAGGCATCAAAACATCATGTAGATTTCTTGTTCAGTTATATCAATCCAATGCAGCAATCAAACATCAGATAAATATCAGATAAGTTCAGGACAGCAGTGTTTGGATACTAAAACTCTTGGTTTGTTTATTTATTAATAAAATAAAAAGACATACAGAAATTCAATACTGTCCTTCTGTTTTTGAGATGTTATAATTAAACAACAGGTAGACTACTCTCAGTGTGTCAACTATTAATTTTTTCTAAGATTTTTCTCTTCTCTTGGCTGTTGCTATACTATTCTATATATGCCTCTAGTTGAAGTGACACACCTGTGGTGAGTTCAGCTGATTTATTCTTCTTTTTGTGAGCTTTACAAAGAGGATAGGTCTGTTCTAAAACAGGATATAAAATGTATACTTGTATACACAGATTCAAAGAACACCTAAAGATTGAATATGGAGTAACATGCTTCTATTCTCAATGTGTTATTGACAAGTCCTATACTCTCATAGATTCTAATTATGTATGTATGTCAATAACTACATAACACTCTTAAAATACTTAATGTTCCACTAGGTTTTTTAAGTCCTCATTTACTTTACCTTTTTAATATTTTGCTTGTCCTTTTTAAAATTTCTTTCTCTTTTCTTGACAGTTGCCTGCCTGCTCAATTTTTTCTTTTCAGTGAACTTTAATTCTATCTTGTCTTTCTTCCTTAACTTTTATAATTATTTTTTTCTTGCTTCCTGCTAATTTAAATTCACAAACCTGGAAAGTAGCCTTTATCTGTTTTTTTTCCCTTTTTCTTCCTTCTTATTTTTTTCATTTAGACAGTATAATTGCCTATTACTTTATGTTAGCCCACTTAAGGTGCAGATTGTCACATTTGTTAGTTGCAACCTGCTTTTCAGAGCTGATAGATTCTTTCAAAATCCACTAACTTCAGTCAGATTGCATATTTCTGTGCCTTTCTGGAAATCAAGTTCAGAGTTAAGTTTTCATCTTAATTTACATCTTTCTACTAAGCAAAACTTTTTTTAAGTACTCACCTTCCACCTTTCTCATTGTGTGAGAACTTGGCAATTCTTTCAGCTCAACCCTACCATTGAAATGACTGGCAGCACCTCCAATTAGCATAACTTCAACTAGTCTGGTGAACAGTTACTATTTCTTTTAACTTTATAAACTGATTGAAGTTCAACCAGTACATCAATTCTCTTTCTAGAAATCTAAAAGATTTACACCAACTGTTTAGAGAAAGTACTTTTTTACTTGCAGCTGTCAAAACAGCCTGTCAGTTCAATTATCTGGATTGCCTATTAGTCAATTTTTAATAAAGCTTCAACTACTTTTCTCTGCTGTTTAATGAATAAGGTCCTTCTGCACACCTTTTAAATATGTGTTTCATGGCCCCTTGGAATTCAAAGTTATAAAGAAAATGTGATTTGATTTACTCATAAGATGCATTATAATTTCACGTGTTGCATGAAACTTCCATTAATTCTGCTTACGGGACCTCCTGCGCTCTTGACATTATTAGGCCTTCTGCTGGAAAAAGAATCTTGTGTTGGTAAAAGCACTTTGGAAAATGTGGCACTGTTAAAATGTTTTATTTTAACATCTTCCCATACTCATTAAGTAAAAGAGAGATAGGTAAACTAAGTGCTTGCTTGCAAAGTAATCATATGAAAGGGTTGTAACATTTTATTTTTCTTAAAAAACTATAATTATTACTACTAATAATTATTACTAGTAGAGTAGCAGAGGGCAAAATGAGGAGGGATTGGGCACCATGTACAGTTGATGTTTGGTTCTTGTTCATTTGCTTCATCTGCCCCCAAAGTGGGGTCAAGCTTCCTACCAGACAGCTGGACAGGTCAGATGTTTGGTTTCCTGTGGATACATGTAAGGAGATGCCTCTTTACTGACACCTGTTCTGTGTGTTCAGAGTGATGTTCAAGGGAAACAACACTCTTTCCTCCTCTTTGCCAGAAAACAAGTGCTTTGCTGTTTAGCCATGGTATAAATTGAGCCTGCAAAATTTGCCTGTGTGGTTGCCCTGTGAAGATGGTCCTATCACTTAGCAGCAGCAGCCTCCGGGTTTCTCGCCCAGCAGGGTCAAATGGCATTCAGCCACAAAATTGTTGCAATTTTGAGGAGCTGAAATGACCTTATTACTTGACCTTATCTTTCCCAGCAGCTGCTTTCTCGACACAAGTTTTCATGGGATATTGTCTTTCCGGCTGTCTTCTGATCAAGCAACAGGATAACATTTTACTCACATCTCTAATGGGAATGAATTTTCTTTCTGTTCTACTTTACGCAGCTAATCCTCTATGTGAAATGACACTGCTGATGTCACTGATGACAGTGGACCTTATTGCCTGTGTTAAGCAGATAATCCAGCTGTTCAGGTATTAGTTTTCTATTGTATTGTCTTGTTTTGCATTGCTTTACTTGGTGGGTGGGGGCAGTGGGTGGTGTCACAGTTTTCCCCAGCGTGAAAACTCCAGTCACGTAAGTACACCTGAAATTTGATGAGGCTTTCTCATCTAGCCTTATCTGAACCACTGAGACACAGCAAGTCAAAATCCTTCCCATAAGTGAATATCTAAAAATGTTTTAAAATAATAAAGATTTACTGAGTAGGTGATACTTGTTTAAAAATGAAAAAGAATTTGAATAAGAAACGTGTCTGACTGTGATAAGACTCAGTGAATGTGAGATTTGAGATTAAATTACATGAGCCTTTCATTTAAAGTGACCACAGCAGGACATCATCAGGACTTTCAAGCTAAAAGTTAAGTTTTGTTTTGGCATTACTATAAACAAGAAATCCTAAATCTTCTCCTTAAGGGAAAAATAACCTAAAAATCTCCTCCTCCCTCCCATGTATATTGTCCTCTAATAGTAGATATTCTTCCAGTCCTGATCTTTGTCCAGAAACTTTTAGCAGTTTCTCCACTTCCAGCAGCCTCTCTACCTTTCCTATCCTAAGAAAAATCTTTTTTTTCTTATAGCCTCTGGGAGACCTGGCTATGTTCCTTCATACTTATCCTCTCTGGGGCTGCCCAGACTCTTCCTGCTGTGGACCCTCTGCTTGTTGTGTCCTTCACACTCTGCTACACACATCCTGCTCTTCAGAAACTTCTCCCAGCTGAGCAAGGTCAGCTGCTGTCAGGGAAAGCAGCATCTCCCCTTCTTCCAGAGGATTTCTCCTGGCCCAGGCTCAAGCTGTGTTAACAATGCAAAGCAAAAAGCTTTCCCCTCTGCTGCCCATCTAGGTCCCTAAAATGGAACAGAATGTATAAAAACAACAAAAAAATAAAACCAAAAAAAAAATCATAATTGCAAATGGAGCAGATAAACATCCATTTTACTGTAATGTAAAGCCTAACTCTACAAGTAGCCTCTCATCTTGGATGCTTGGAAGCCAGAGAATTTGAAAAGAGATGCTGTTTTCAAAATTACAGCCCATGTCAGACATAAATGGGGTCATTCGAACAGGAGATTAGTGTAACCTGCTAAGAATGAAATAAATCATAAGGGCTAAAATGTATCTCTAATACTGTGCAACATTTTAAGTGGTATTATGTCATATTATTTTTATCTAACTTCCTAGATACTCCTATCATCATCATATTAACTCTATATATCAATTTCATCCCCATAATAGCTACATACTACTGACAGAGATTATTGATGGTATACATGGAGAAGCTGAAACACTGAAAGACTAAGGATGAGATTTGGTACTGTGTGTAGGCATCTAAAATAACCTCTACTGGAATGTTGGTCTTTAAAGTAAATCTCTGATCAAAATTAATTGTCTGTGGTGCTTAGCCCTGAAGGTGCCTAAATTTTATAGACTTCCTAGTTTTTCACCTGTAGGATGGTACTTAGGGGTCTGAGCTATTCAAGTACAGATTTGTTCAAATTCAGGCCTTCTCTGAGAGTTCAGTTAGGATGCCCAAAACCTGACTTAGCCTGTTACGGGGTTTTATGTGACAGCGACTTGTCGGTTGAAATGCAAAGGCAGTTTAAGTTTTCTTTAAAAAGGAAAAGAGACTGATGGTACCCTTTGCTGGCATTGTTTCTCCTTTATTGTTTAGTAAGAGATTATACATTTCCCTAGGGTGTAAAAGTGGGTTAATTCCATTCTCTGTCGCTTGGAATTTAAATATACTATTTTCCAGGTATGTACCCTCATCACCAAGACCATGTTTCACCCATAGCCCTTATGAGCTTCTCTCTTCCTCTGCACAGTGACTTTAATGGGAGGGTTAAACAGCCCTTTTACTTGAAGAGTTGAGCAACCAATACACTTACATAAAAATCATTTTAAAGTGAGCTTAAAATTCAATTTCTAGGGATTGCTCAACTTACAATTTGGTGCAAAGGGTGCATTGTGGAAACACAATCAGTACAGTCACAATTGCAATTTGTGAAAGTTTTGATGGGTGTTTATCCGTAGCTAGAACATACCTTTTTTCATCAAAGTCCTCACAACTGAAGGCATGATGCCATGTAGGTTCTGAATATGAAGAGACCTATGTAGAGGGGTAGAATGTGAGAATTATATAAGTGGTCATGAAATCCTCAGGATGAATGAGAAAGACATGGAAGTGGCTGCTTAGTGGCTGCTGAGACCATAGTTTTTGACTACATGCCTAACAACTACATTTGATCTTCATATTTTCTCTTTGATGCAGTTGTAGATTTTGAGCTTTAATTCTTTATTTTAGCAGTCCCAAAGTCTTGATTTATAGCATTAAATTTTAACTGCAGGACACAAGGCCTTTTCAGAATGTATATGGCTTATAATTAAAAACATAGATATTCAAAATCTATGCACAAAAGGCATACAGTTGCCAGTTGAATTTAATACTGCATATCTTGACCTTTGATCCCCTAACTGGTGGATTGTTTTGCACAGAATACTCTTCTTAACTCCTTCTGTAACCTCTCAGCATGACATTCCTTGGTCCTCAACAAAGAATAAACCCCATTCAAGTGAAGACAAAAATGATTGCCAAAGATGCAAGACAGTAAATTACACTGGCTCACTTTATTGCTTTACTTATGGTTTAGCATTTATTAAGAAAAACAGCACAGTGGAAATGGGATTTCTATTTCACAATCCTCACACCCAGTGCTTTTTATTGTTTGTAAAATACTGCTGTTGTTTTCATCAGTAAAAGATGTGACACTAGGGGGAAAAAGAAAGTGACTGTTCATTTAAATAGAATGCTCACAGGACAAAATAAAGTTTTATATCCATTGGTTACCCAGTAAATTGAGATAATTCTGGTTCAAACAGAACCTGTTCCTCCTTATTCTAAATTTGCATTACAAAACTATGAAAGAATCCTTCAGGGAGAACAAGAAGAGTTGTAAGGGAACAGTTTTTGGACAGCTGAAGGAAAAGATGGGCACCTGCTGTTCAGCAAGTTGAGGGAATTGTTGCATATTGCAAATTTTCTGTGCGTTACCAGGACAAGCAGATGGCCAGAGACAGCATTTTCTCCTTATGAGAGGTTTATCTCCTTACATCTTCTAATGGCCTATATTAAGGCTTCCCAGCATCACATTCAGTTCAATTTAACGTAGTTAATATACGTTTAAGCAGTACAAGTTGCTGTCAAAATTGCCTACTTGGAATAGATAACACTTTCAAATACTTTAGCAAGGAATGGCAATAAAAGGGGCAGAAATGTTTGGATGATATTTCAGGTGCTAACTCAGACCCCTGGGGATGCAGCTGCTGCCTCATTCAACATTAGTCACTTGTGTTTCTCAAAAAATTGCTTTGCCTTGCTGAGCCTTCATAGGGGAAAGAATATAACAGCTTTTGTCTCCTGAGAACTATTGCGAGGTTTAATTTATGCTGACAAATGCAGAACTGGTCAATGTTGTTTTTTCTGTAATGTTAGACCACCTTTTCTTTTTTGAAAATGTTGTTTTGTTCATAAAGTTACACTGACAAAAATATCTTTGTGCAAAGATTATCAAGCCTTTATAAGTTTTGCTATTGAATGTTGCTAACATTTATATTTAAATATATTAAATATATTTATATAAATATTTAAATATTAAGTTATATATTAAATTATTAAAGTACATTAAAAAGTAGTGGATGCTCAAACAGAAAAAACAGGAGGAAGTATGGGTATTCCGTAGCATTCAAAAGTATAAGAGTATCTTCAGCAGGACACAGGAGAAGCTGGAATTGATTTTTATCTGACACTTATACATACTTGGACTGCCTCTTTTCCAACAGTTGCTCAAATGAAGTTAAATGAAAACAATCTCTGAAAATACAGGCTGTGTCCCAGAACTTTTTTATATATCTTACTTTTACTTTCATTTTTTCTCTTCTTGAATTCTGTATTCTTGTCTGTAACAGTTTAAACGGCACGGTGGGGTTTAAGTATGGTGGTCTTCAAACTGGTGTAGTTTCAGTTTCGGTATTGGACTGAAAACATCTAACATCTGTCTTAAACAGATATATCCCTTTTTGGAAGTAATATTTACCATGCGGTTGCAATCACTATCACAAAAAAACAATAGACTCCATTATTTTCACTTTAGTGGGATGCCACACACAAAATATTTGCTGTTACAATATTTCCGGTACACCTTCCAGTTTTTAGTTTTAGTTATTTTGTTTACCTGTTACTCACCATTTATAGTAAGATCTGCTACCTAGCCTAGATCAAATGATTGGAGAATACAGGAAAGAATCTCTGAGAAATAGAAATGTATTTTAGATTTTTTTTTTTACTTAAAGCCAATGTCAGCTGCTCAAGGTAAGACAATTTCTGAGGCTTTTCAAATTGTTTTTGGATTTTGAAGTGGAGATTTAACAGTCTTATCCAAGGGCAACTTGTATCAGTTCTCTGATCAATTCAAGTAACTTACTCAAGAAGTGGGTGCAGAGCAGAGCTATATGAAACTTTCCATCAATTGAGTTCTGAATGTGGGATTTATGAATCATTTTGGAAAATAGGGATGAATTTCCAGCAGAATGTTTTATTTCTTGTCAGTTACTTGGAGACTGGCCATTTTGGTTGGAATACCAAGCATCGACTCTTTCCAAGAGTAATGAGCTGACCACAGGCACTGCCTGACCACAAGAGCTCAGACTCAAAAAGTGGTAGTTTACGTAGTGCCAGGAGTGTCTGGTACTAAGCCTTTCACTATTCCATGAAGAGTATTAGGTTGTCCTTCTCCCATGAAATACTTTACTGCTGATCATCTGCTCCCACAAGTAAGGATATAAGGGAAATAAGTGAGTGTTATGAAACTGGAGTTCAAGAAACAGGATACAAAGGCTGATATTGGGAGAGTAATTAAGGTAGATTTTTTTATTAAAGAGAAGTGATGTCTCCTTGAATGATTACGTCTTAAGTGTTTTATTTGTTTTTCTGATGCTTTTGCTCAGTAGTAAAAGAGTAGATGCAAAAATATAGATGATCAAAGTGATGTGTTATTGACAATATCTACTGTCTACTTGCTATATTACCCCTTGAGTCTAATCTTGTGAGACTGAATCATCACTTATGTTATTCAATGTATGTCTTTATAATATTATTTCAAATTGTTTCCCTATATAACCAGTGTTATATGAAATGCACTATAGTTTTGGAAACAGGAATTGAATCTTACTTAAAAAGCTAAATAGCTTATAAGTGTTGACAAAAAGCACAGTTCAACTCTCACAAAAAACTTCTCAATCTTATAATCTCTATTTTTCATCATGAAAATTAGCAGTAGAATCTCTGTCACTTGTTTTCTGCCTCTTTCTTATGATGTATCTTTAACAGGACAATGTTCTGTCAGAAGCCTTCTGGAAAAGGGTTAAGAACTGGAAACTAGAGCATTACCAAATCTGTTGCATCAGCTTTGACTAAGCAACTTTTATTTCAAGACAGAATCTTGATAAATGTGAAACAGGAATATGTATTATAATAAAATCTAAGTATAATTTGTAGTTAAGAGAACTTTCATGAGAAAACGGGATTTTCATTTTTTTATCTCCAGCTCTCAGGTTCAGTAAAACCCAAAATAGCTTTAATTTTTTATTTGCCATAAAACTGAAAAATAAATACTTTATAGTTCTAAAACAGAATTTCAAGGAACATTTTCATATGATATGCAAAATTACCACCTGCAAAGCACTGAGAAGAATGAAATTTTTATCCCAATTGGCTTTTTCAGAGACTGGCTATCAAACAGTTTCAGTTATTAGAAATTAGTTGTATTTGGAAAAAAAAAAGTGCATAAATTAACCATGCTGTGAGACTCTGGAGCTAGCTCACACAAAAAGTACACATGGCATATATGTACATGACATATAAGTACACAGACATATATGTATAGAGCTGTGACTCTATACAATTAAGACAGCCATGTAAACAAATGCACACTGAGATGATTCCTCCTCCCTTACACCAAGAAGATGGTAATGTCAGGTGTATGAACAAGTGTAAGTGCATACACTTCTAGATAAAATAAAAAGTTGTTATAGAATTGTTATAGTGCTGCCAATGCCAGACTGAACTACAGAAAACCTTACACATTATAGTGCTTGTGATGAAATAACAAACCAAAACAAAACTCCACAGAAGCAAACCAACTTCTAAATGGTTATGGATGCAGATTCTGCTGAAGTGTTCTTCTATGATGACATAGGATTTTACTGACTTTGGCTCACTCCATCCTTTTTACTCTACGCAGGAATAACAGTCACATTTTAAAATATTAGTTGGCTTGGTTTTGATAAGCATCCAAAAACTCTGCCGCTCATTTAAATTTTGATGCTGCAAAATTGCTTTCATTGCATTCTGTCATTTTACATTGATTTTATGTGGGTTTTTTTTTTTTCTTCGGAGAAGGTCTGAGAATATCCTTGTTATCAAAGGGGTCAAAAGGACAGTAAAATATGCTGAAAATGTAAAAATGTGATAGAGAGATATATTTTTAGTTAAATGGCATAAAATTGAGTTCCATACCAACTTCAGCAAGTAGACTATATTTTACAGTATCTTCATTTCTGTAAGTCAAAGTACAGAGAATTTATTTAATAATTATTTTGTTTTATTGCTAAACAGTTTTTTTCAGAAATGTTTAGTTTCAGGTAAATAATTATTTTTATCACTTGAACTTCAGTGATTATTTTTAAGATTTACAGAGCACCAAGTTTTGTGATGAAGTCAACACACTGGAGGGAAGTGACACCATCCAGAGGAACCTTGAGAGGCTTGAGAGGTGGATCTGTGCAAACCTCATGAAGTTCAACAAGGCCAAGCACAAGGTCCTGCATCTGGGTCAGGACAATCCCAACCACAAAAACAGGCTGGTCACTGAATGGATTACAGTTGCTCTGGGAAGAAAGACTTGAGGGTGTTGGTAGATGAGAAGCTCAGCATGACTCAACAATTTGTGCTTGCAACCCAGAAAACCAGCTGTATCCTGGGCTGTGTCAAAACAAGTCTGGCTAGCAGTTTGAGGGAGGTGACTCTACCCTTCTACTTTGCTCTTGTAAGACCCCACCTACAGAGGGGTCCAACTGTGTCCACCTCTGGGGCCCACAACATAAGAAGGACATACACCTGTTGGAGTGAGTCCAGAGGAGGGCCACAAATATTTTCAGAGAGTTGCAGTATCTCTCTTATGAAGACAGGCTGTGAGAGCTGGCTTGCAGAAGATAAGGCTTCAGGAAGACCTTATAGCAGCCTTACTGAAGGGAGCCTACAAGAAAGCTGGAGAGGGACTTTTTACAAGACCATGTAGTGATTGCACAAAGGGGAGTGACTTTAAACTGAAAGAGGATGGGTTTATATTCGAAATTAGGAAGAAATTCTTTACTGTGAGGATGGTTAGGCACTGGAACAGGTTGCCCAGAGAAGGTGTAGCTGTCTCGCTCCTGGAAGTGTTAGAGGCCAGGCT
Organism: Manacus candei; assembly: GCF_025592945.1. Taxonomy (NCBI): domain Eukaryota; kingdom Metazoa; phylum Chordata; class Aves; order Passeriformes; family Pipridae; genus Manacus; species Manacus candei. Next base: position 28,144,222 of record NW_026138059.1, on the reverse strand, counting down.
GATTGGGTTTTGAGCAAGCTGATCTAGTGTCCCTGTCCATTGTTCGAGGGGTTGGAACCAGGTGATCTTTAAGCTCACTTCCAACCTAAAGTCGTTCTATGATTCTATGATTCTATGATTCTATAAGGTGTTAGGTGCAGGATTGCATTTCTCAGCCCGAAACTGTGAAGGCAGCAATATCAGTGCAGTGCCATGCTTCCCTTGGCATGCTTATTCTAGGTACAGTGTCCCTGGAGCTGTAGACCTCATGGTGGTCTGAACCCTAACCCTAGTGGCAGCTTGGGGGCGAGGCTGAGGTCCTCAGCACCATAGATGGCCCAAATCCGAAATTTGTTCAAGCAAAGATGTTTGAGCAGTGCTGTTCTTCTTTGTCATGTCTCTTCTAACCCTTCTGTCCCTGAATTTGTAATCTATGTTCCTATCTGAAGGCCTACCCTAACCTTAACTCTAACCATAATTTAACCTTGGGACTGAGACTGACATCCCCCGTGGTGTGGATGGCCCAGTTTGGAAAGTTGTGGAGGCAAGGTGCAGTGCTGTACTTCCCTTGCTGTCTCTTCTACCCCTGGCATCCCTGAAGGTGTACGCATTGTTGGTGTCTGAACCTTCACTCCAACCTTAATGACAGCTTGGGACCCAGCACTATGGATAGCCCAGAATAGAAATGTGTGCAGGCAGCAATGTTGGTGCACTGTTTTACTTTCCTTGGCATGTCTTTTCCATCCTCACTGTCTCTGGAGCTTGTCTCTCTGAACTCTAACCCTAATGGCAGCTTGGAGCTGCCGTCTATGTTTATGCAACCTAAACCAGAGTTAAAAACATTTCCATTGCATAAATCAAATTGACAACTGTATTAGTAATATATCCCCTACTACCTCACTATGTCCAGGAAGGAGAATCAGATCATAGTATCGTCTGGCTTGCAGTCCTGAAACATCAAAAGGTATCTGTGGGTTTGGGCTGCATTTATCTAGGGGATGAACAGTATCCATCTGTTCAGTGGATGACTATAGAGCTAGATTGTTTGAGTCAAAGTTCAAGGCTGCAACAAAGAAAAAATTGTTTCTTCAGGATTGTCTTTGATTAGATTGCTGTTTACAAAAAAATTTTTTTAAAGGAATATTCCAGGATATGTGGGAGCATCATCGTTCCTTGTTATCTCTTTATTTTTCAGTTATGTTCTATTAAATGCAACTGTTTTATGGGCTATTTTCATTAAGCATTTATTTCCATCACAGTGACTCACAGTTGGAATCACAACATATGTAGTTCTCTTAGTTCAGAAGCCATAGAACTGTAAATTAACTCTAAATAAAAATATCAGGGTGTACTCACTCTCATAGTCTCACTCTATATACGTACATGGTTACAGATGCGTACGCAGGCATAAAGTACAAAATATATTTTAATTAATTAATTAATGCACACATACACACAAACCTCTACATATATATGTAGTGTGAATACATACTTAGTGATATTTACATGTATTGTAGTGATATTTAGATATATAAGGATTTGTGTGTGTGTGTGTGTATGTGCCTGTAAAATTCCAATTTTGTGTTCTTTATCCATTGAGTTACTTAAATTTGGAAAGGAGAGGGCAGAAGAATCTGCTTTTTGTTTTGTTTTTTGCATCTGAAATGGCTGGCAATAGACACATTCTGCAGTATAATATCCTTAAGCTAAATGTTAACATTTACACGTCACAAAGTTTTTCTCTAAAACAGTTGTAGCAAAAACATTAGAGGTTTTTAACAGTTTTTCCTTGACTAACCTGTGCTTTGCACATCCTAGAAATAGAAGTGATCTGAACGTGATTCTTTTATATTTACATAAATTGAAACAATGCAAATATAAATCTTCTTTATTCTTTTGTGCGGGCTATTTACACCTTGAGTTTAATGGAGTTTTGCTGCACCTTGCATAGGCAAGGAAAGACTAGAGGTAGATAGGGAATGTGCCCAAAATTTTAGCTGTTTATCTGCAGATTATTACAGGCTGAGAAATACCTTTTCCCACTGAGGTGGAGGATGCAGTGTAGAATACTGTTTCCAACTATCAAATGGCTTATGAGGGCTGCACCTGGAGTGACCTGCTGAGGGAAAAATCCTTCCCAAAAGGAATAATAAACTTGCAGAAACTGGAAAAAAAGCTTTGCTGTAACCTAGTAAGTTTGCTTAACCATTACCAAAGGTTTAATTAAATAATTGTGGTTTTTCGGAGTAGAATAATTTAATTGGTAAAATAATGTTTATTTAATTTAAAATGAAATTATAACCCATTTTCTAATGCAAATACTCTAAAAAGCTGGTGAGAAAGGGGATGAGAAAGCCCTCTGAGTTTGAGAAAGACATTTTGGTGACACTTACAAAATATTTAGATATTTTTACAAGGTCACAAAATGTTACTAGATAAGTGTCTAGATGTCTGAATGATGAAGGGAACAAAGTATTTGCTATTTGCAAAGTTGTATTTATGCATCTCAGTTGATATGAGAGGAACATATTCCAATTCATTGGAGTCACAAATGTCACAACAGTGCATGGTCTTCTAACTTTACAACAGAAAAAAAAAAAAAACAAAACAAAACAAAAAAACCAAAATATAGTAGAATAAAAGCAACAAAATCCTAGTGACATAAAAATCATTACTTTTTGTAACATGGGAAATTTAGGGAACATGGGGAATTCGTATTATGAATTTTGTTGCTGCTTTGTTTTTTAACCATCAGAGCAGTAAAATCCTGTAGCAAGCTGCCCAGAGAGGTAGGGGGATCTCTGTAATTGGAGATGCTTGGTAACCTGCTTGTATTAGACCTGCTTTCAGTAAGGAGTTGGACTAGGCAACTTCTAGGTACCCCTTCCAGCCTGTCAGTCTGTGACTGTAATTGCATCATTCTGCTGAACTATCAGAAGATTTTAAAACCAAACTAAAATAATTCATAATCTCTCATCTCCTGTGTTGTTCAGACTGCTATTTACAGTGGCACTTTTAATATTTTTATTCATGATGGCGCCATAGGCTTTGTTGCCTTCTCTAGTTAGCTGCAACCCTCCACTGTGTTTGTATATCACCACATGGGAGGCATGCATCTTTTTGTGTTCTGGGGTCCCAGTAGGCTCTTGGTTTTAAGTCTATTCATCACTGTAGGGTTTGTCAGCTATTTACTTCATGAACATACAACCCAACATTGATCATTTCTGAAATATGTTGACTTTGTTGCAAATAAATAGTTCTATCAGCCACAGGTCATGTCAGATTTTCTACAATTCTTTATATATATTGCAGACAATATTTGAATACTTGAAATAACAGTAATTAATCTTTCAAAGTATCTTTTAAATGGGGAAAGTAAATTAACAATATGAATGCTGTTCAGAGTCCCTGCAAAAGAGGATAAAAAAAGAATAAATTAAGTTGGAGAATTTGGAAAAGAAATTTCCTTTGTCTCATGTGAAAAAGGACAGACACTCCCAATAATTCTCAATACCAACTTTCAGAAACATATACAGCTGTGCACGTATCATATATATCTGCATACACAAAACCACACACAAATGCATGGCTAAACAGTGAGCTTTGTCACCACAACTGTCCTTCTGGGATGATTGGGAGTATGAAGATGATCAAATATCAAACCAGTAATCAATAAGATTCCCTAGTAGTTCATTTTTATGTACATTTGTTCTCCTGCAATTTTTCTCTGTCTTCTTGGAAAAAAAAAAGATTCTCAATCTTAAGTGCACTGCATCCTTTCAAGTTTATAAGATTTGAAACAGTGTTTAACCACCACTTGAAAAAAAAATTCATTGGGAGGAAAAGCAATTGTCAGGACAATAAGAGGAAACTTGTTGTCGTTTAGAAATGGTATTCTCCAATTTAGTGCTCCCACTAAAACCACACTGCCATGCATTCTGCCCTCCCTCCACCCCCTGCAGGTAGCTGACAAGAACTGGAGGCAAAAAAGGCAAAGATCATGTCTAGAGATGAGATAAGAAAAACTTACTGGAAACAACAACGAGACAAGAAAACAAACAGTAACAGAAACAATATTAATAACAACAGCATGTAAAAGAGTAATTCACATACAGAAATGCTCACAGTGGAGCCCGTGACCCAGTCAGAGCCACAACTGCTTCCTCCATCTCAGGATAGGCATTACCCAACTGCTCTCTCCACCAAGTTTGCCCGATCAGAAGCAACCTCTTCTCCCCATAAGAGAGAGTCCCTTTCCCCCAGCTCCAGCAATGACTTGAGGTGATGTAGAATAACCTCTGGGTCCAGCCATGCCCCTCCCAGTACTGCAAAAATGAACTCTGTCCTGGCCAGAACCAGGACAAACTGTGATGAAAAAAAAAAAAAGCAGTGAAAACTTATTTTGGAGGCAATTCTTACTATAGACAAAGTACCCAAACAATGAGATGCATATGATACATATCAGTCATCCTAAAACATATCATTCATTTAATTTCTTTGATTTAATTATACATGTTTTGCCTCATTCAATGCTTTGAGTGTTGGAAGGTTTGTCCAATGAAGAAGCAGAAGTCCAACTTTGTAATAGGAACTTCCATGTAATATATTTATCATGTTACACCAGACTCCTACTTTTTTTATTTTTGGAATGGAGTATACAAAAAATATCGGCTGAATGATAATGGAGAAATTAAAATTATGGCATTGAATTAGTCAATATTGGCATATCTATAGAGAAAAAAAGATTCATATCTTTTAACAGATTGAAAAAAAAGTTAAAATTTCATTTAGAACCAGTCTTCAGTTAAATGTATGTAAAACATATGAAAAAAACCCTGACATCCAAAATATTTTTATGTATTTTTCCTGCCACTCCAAGTAAAATATTTCTAAGAAGCCCAAAAAGATGAGAAATCACCTAAATCTTATGCAACTGTACACAGCATGAATAACTGTGGTTAATATTTTTGAAGATGACATCATATGACTACTATAATTTGCTTTATCAAATAATGATAGAATTTTTTTTAAAAAGTAAATATTTCAGCTGCTTTTTGTTCTAACTGTGATTTTATTTTCTGTTGCAATATTATATGTCATTAAAAAGCAGTGATTTTAAATTAAAAAAAAAACAAAAACAAAAACAAAATATGATTTGAAGACTGTTAAGTATTGCCCTTATCCAGTCTATTTTCTTTTTCTCTTCTTAAACAGAGAATTCCAGCAGTCTAAACACAATTTCCAGTTTCATGTTTTAAATGAAGATTGCTTTCATCAAAGCTTTTTCAATATGAAAACTAATAAACACACAATTTAAGCTCGGATCCAAAGATTGTATGAAGGAAGAACTTTCCGGACCTCCTTTCCTCTTATTTCCATGCCATCCATTTGAAACATCACACTTGTTTAGGAACTAGTCATCCTAGTCTTCCCCTATAGTCTGTGATTCATATCATCTGAATGATATGATTCTTTCCATTTACTACTTTAGAGAAACAGTTTCAGGAATGTTAGTTTAAGCCTAGGCTTGAGGTGGGTATCACCTTGCCTAATAGGAGGACTGCAGTATACATTTGTACTTCATATGACCTCCTTACAGCTGATGGAGAGAAATAAACAAGTTCAGTATACTTCAGCATGGGAAATAAATTGCCATGTCTTTAGCTGAAGCTCCTGGCAAGTAGAAGCTTCAAAACCCAACCTCTTGCACTGCGATTCTAAGAAAATAAATATTTAAAGCAAGCTCAAGATAATAATAGAATGTAAAATCATTTTGCAGTAATATGTCCTTTCTTTCCTTGCATTCTACTTAATATGAATGACATTTAACTTATCAAAAGCTTGAAATTATGTTCCAACAATCTACTTTCAATTCTAAATCTACAAGTCTACTTATCTTCAGAATGTATTTTATAATTGAGACATATTTTTTATATTTTTTGTTATTATTAGCTATGTTTATGAGTATAAATTATTATAACATGAGGAGAAGTTTATGAGATAATTCTGTCAATCTAATTTTTTGACACTTAAGGCAATAATTTTTTCAGACCTTTTTTGTACATACCAATTAAATTCTATAGTTCAAAAATAAAAATGTATATATATTTTTTATTTTATTTTATTTTAACAGGTTTTGGTTCTTAATGACCCCATGACAGGGTATTTTGAGGGGATTAATGATCTGCTAGAATAGGTTAATTGCCCAAGGTATAGAGATTCAGGATAGTCATTAATACAGAGGAAATATTTTGTACTTCAATCATTGCTGTCAAGTTTCTTAATGTATTCAGACTTTAAATAAGCTCTTAAAGACTGTGATAATGCAAATTTCAAACTTGAGGCATCTGACAAGGCTCACATTGAAACAATCTCTTAGGAAAAAGATCTTCTTCAAAATATGTCTTTCTAACCCCTTATCTATTTTTTTTTCCTTTCTATCTGACCTACTTTTCTCCTGCACTTGTCCTCTGAAGTCCTTCAGTAATCAGGCTGTACATCTATCTAAAGCCCATGAGCAAAGTTTTTGGCCTTTGGCTGAAAAACTTTAAATAGCAGTACTGTCATATAGCCCACTGAAAGACAGATAGGCATTCATGTGAACTGAACAAGTCTCTTTAGAGTTAGATATATGTATACACACACACACACATATAAAGAGTGATATATATAAGTGCATAAAAATACGCAAGCACAGACATTTACGTTTTTGCTGAGACTGGTGAAACAACTTAAAATATTCAAACTCGGACTTCGTTAAGTGTAAAGATCAGAAAATCCTTACTTTGTAGCTCTGATTTGCATTAATCTGCCTGTGATAACTTTACAAGAAAATGTAAATTGAATTAAAAAAATGGTTTTCACTAAGGTTTTTTTTTTTTTTGTCATGCTAAGTAAATCAAATGGAGTATAACAAGAATTTAATATTTAATTTACTCCTTACTTTGAAAGTATCCAAAACATGGTGACTTGGGCATGTTTTAATCTGATTTACTTTGGAACTTATTGTTCACATAACAACAAGCTTCTTGTTTCTGTCTGTTTAGTTTATTTGGTTTTTTAAAGGAAGGTTTATACTTTTACACATACAGTTGTGGGAACACCTCTTTTGGATGGAATACACTCCAAAACAAGACAATACCTGCATTGTCATCCTTATTATTGAATTTCTGCAGGGCAAAGAGAGCCTACCTCAGACCTCCAATAAGGCCTTGCTCATGAAGAAGCCACTGACTCAGATCAGCCCTGGACTGCCCTGATACAGCCTCTTCCTTCTTCTTTTGATAGTCTATCTCAATGCCTTTCAGCACATCAGTCTCACCTCTTCTTAAAGCAGGAGGACAGCATAGCATCCTGGCTTAATAGTTTGCTAGAGCCTAAGGCAGAAGAAGTTCAATTTTTACCCAAGTGAGCTATCCTACCTGATATCAAAATTGCTCATATGCACTTTAGATGAACTACATGGGACAATTTTCTTGTTAGGATCCAGTTAGATTGAACCTAGTGCTTTTCCAGACACTTTCAAACCACCTACAAAGCAGCAACTTTAATCTGCTGTGTAATCATGAGAATAACAGCATTATGATTATAATCATCTGTTGAATGAGAAATTACCAATCAGCTTGAAGGTTGCTTGTGGTCACCCTTCTGATTCGGTTGCCTAATTCAGGAAGATGAGTAAGAAAGAGTGGATCACAGTCTGGAATTTAAGTGATTAATTAATTTAACGAATTTACTTTGTCAACTTTATTAAGTCTTTACTGATCTTGCAAGCCCATGTGGTTTAAGCATATATGGCCTGTGATAAATTTATATTATTGTTGCCAGTGTTTGTCAGTTTTAAAACATTTACCCAACTGCTAACTTGAAATTTGTCCTCCTGTTAAATGTACCTGGAAAAATCACAGAATATTATGAGTTGGAAGGGACCCATAAGGATCATCAAGTCCAACTCTTTAAGCGAATGACCTGTACAGGGATCAAACCCATGACACAGGGATCAAACCCATGACCTTAGTGTTATTAGTGCAATGCCCTAACCAACTGAGCTAATCTCAGGGTCAACTGACAGTATATGGCTTCATATTTGTGTCTTGAAGCCTACTTAGATGTGCTGAATTCATAAGTAGGAATATATTTAATTTCTTTTCAAAGTTAAATTATTGTAATTTATCTTGAAATTTGAAGGCAAGCTGAGTTGAGTCTTTCCTCATCATCCTCATGAGTACTATATTTCAGTCACCTTCTCTCCTCCACAGAATCACAGAATGGGTGAAGCTGGAAGAAATCACTGTGGGGGTCATCTGGTCCAACCTCCCTGCTCAAGCAGGTCTCTTAGAGCAGGTTGCTCCAGATTGTGTCCAGATGGCTTTTGAAAATCTCCAGTGCTCAGTGACCCTCAGATTCACTCCAGCATCTTCGTACCATGTTTTCAAAGTACCTTTGAAATCATCTTTAAGGTACTTACTTAGAAAGTAATACTTGGAAATTCAAGTAATGATTTCTGAGTCAGAATTATCTCTCTTGAATTGTGTCAGGTGTAGCGTACCAATGAGGTTAAAAAAAAAAAAAAAGAAATCTTGTTAACATAAGCAGGTATTTATAGTATTAAATGCACATTGGGAGCACATCTGTTTTCAAAAAACCACACATACATCTGTCAGACAGCTTGTTCATGTAGATAAACCATAAAAACTACTCTGTGATAGAAAAAGCAGTAGTTCCCTATAGAGCAAGAATGATACATGTGCAAATGCAGGCTCCCTACTTAGAGAAAGGGATCTATTTACATGTGAGTCATATGTTCCTTTCTGGAACTATGTTTTTCCTTGAACAGCAGTCTGAGATAATCACAGCAAGTCAGGTTAATTACGCTAATAGTCCATGTACCACTTAGCACATCTTAGCCTAAAGGCTGAGAAAGTGTTAATATTCATGCATAAGGCTTTTGCTGGAAGCTTAGAGTTTGCTTAAACTTACAATTCTAACATTAGATATTCCACAAAAAAAACCAAAAAAAAAATCCTGCATTACCTATAAAGTCAAGGATCCTATCCAGACATTTAAGGTGGGGTTTGCTTTATCTAATTTTCAAAAACGCTTTTTCATGTTCAATACTGTGGCTTCTTTGATGTTTAGAGCTCTTTTTTTGTGTGGTTTAATGGGTAGTTGAAAGGCACCTCACTGGGCAGCATACTCATAATTTACCAACATATGACAATAGTGAGTCAATCTATTTCATACAGGGCCAAGTAAAGGCAAACACTTCCTAATGGAATGATGAATACTGTCTGATCTGATGATTCACCAGGTAACATTCCACCTGTTTTCTGTGATTATGTATCTTGGTGAGCATTGTTTCCTTTGTTACAAAGTTGTTTTGCTGTTGTTTTTTCATGTGTATGTGTTATTCATGCCTTATTCTATCCAAAATGGATGTTAATGGTGCACACGTATCTGATGCCTGCTAGTCACCATCAGAAAACAGGATGATCAAGTAACAAGTAACGGAAGAAACAGCAGATGTTAGTGAACTCAGTATCCCTCACTTTTTGGTCCAGTTTTAAATATTCTCAGCTGTGTGAATTTGAGGGAAATATGCATCTTGACCCAGAATTTGCTTTTGCTGCCAGACACTCTGCTTAGTGGTTGTGGTGGCAGCGATGATGATAGCAGGCCCAGAAGCAATGTTTTGAATATGTATGCCCCCTTCTCATCACAGAATCAAAGAAAGGTCTGTGTGCTGTGAGTGGAAGATATGCAGTTGATTTAGTTTCTTCTAAGACTGTTTCTCTGAAGGCATTCCTTGCTTTGATCAGCAAGTTACCATAAATAAAAAACATAGCAGTTGCATAAAAGAGTCTTTTTCTCAGGAAAGAATAATGTATTCTCAAAACTCGGCAAGCCCATAATCTCTACATGTGGTATGGCTCCAGATCAAGAGCAATCCTTTCTACTATTTCCTGGTGTATAGATAGTGTGGTTGGATGATTTGTGATATGTTTTTTGTTCTTCTGGGAACAGCATATATAGTAAAGGTTTTGTTAGTGTTTGGATTTTTTCTTTCCAACTAAGTAAACTCTTCGTTTAGCATAATAGTGACAGTTCAAAGTCAGTTATTTAATACTGGAAAAATAAAATGTTGCATTCAAGGCAGAAAAAAAATCCTGATTTATATAAAAAGAACAGTTGAAATAAATGAGAATACTACAGATTGTTAAAGTGTTCGGAACCACACAAGATGGGAAGTAGAGATCACCACTCTCCTCAGTAATGCTTTAAGTAAAACACAGATAGACAAGAAACTTTCTCACATATCTTGAAATTATGCAGAAGTATATTTTCCCATCATTATCTATACTATATTTACTGGAAAGAGTGTAATCTTATCTTATAGGTTATAATCCTTCTGTGCACACATCACAGCTGGCATTAATGCAGCAAGTCAAAGAATATAAAAATGTGTAATTATTTTAGTTTGCAGGTCTGTATTGGTTGATCTGATGTTAGAGACTGAGAGTGTTTTAACATGTGACAAAATGTCTTAGAGTACTGTATTCATGGTCATCTTAGAGAATAGCAAAACTGCTTGGACTTTTCTGTTTTTCAACCCACTAGGATACTCACTTCCTAAGAGATGTTTGCTTTGTCTCTGTATTCTGCATGGATCTCTTGCATCCTCTTGGAGTTAGAGAGATAAATCTGAACCTGTATTCATTAGGGAAGAAGGGCCTTAAGGTGCTCAATGGGACAGTTCAAACAAGTATTAAATCTTGCACACTGAATTACAATTTGCGTTGTTCTTTGGCATTTGGCAAAACATTTAAGGACTTCCTCTGTATTTTATAGAATGAAGAAAACATCAATTAAAATGCATGTAGCTATAGTTTGGGTTGGCTTGAAGGAGGACAGGATTTACATAAGAAAAAAAAAGTAAGTTGGAAGGAGAAAAATAATTCATGGTTTACATAGCAACAACCTTAGTCTCCTGTGTTATCAAGTAGTGCACATTCTACAGGATGTGATCTATTATGCAGAGTCAAAATATAATTTCACCTTTCAAGACAGTTCCAAAGAGAAACTTACTTAACAACACTGTCTCTGCACAGGAAAGTGACAAAAAAGTTGCTCAGCTACACCACCAAGGACACCATGCTACATCCTTTAGATGTGAGAATTACCATCACATAACATACATATATATATATAAATTATCCGGAAAATATTATACAATACTTCGATTATACTTATTCATTATTTTGTCACAGAAGACACATATTATCTTTCCGTTTATTTCTTGCGTTTATTTCCAAATAAGTACAGTACATGAGATAAAAATTTGTTAATCACGGGTTACTGCAACATCTCTGACGTTAGATTTTCCAGGTACAGTGAACCAAAGGCACTTCTGTCTTAGGCTACCTTCACCTGAAGCAGATGAACAAAAAAGAAACAAATGCAAAATTCTTTTATGGGTGAGATAAACTAATGTATCTTTCAATGTGAAGTACAGATTATTCTAAACAGTTTGGGATTAAATTATGTTGCTGCTACAGTGGTTCGATAGGCATTGCCTTAGTCCTCTGTCAATTTTAGCTATAACTCCATTGGGATAAATGATTACTCCCCCCTTCTTTTCATAATTCTTGAAGATTGGAAACAACTTATTTAAATACAATTAATTAAAGTCCTTCAACATATTCCGTCAGTAGTTAGCCCTTGCAAACTAACAGAATCATGAGCTTGAAGAGACCAGCACCTTGATTAAAGATGTAGATTGTTCTTGAATTGCCACTTGAGTTATGAACTCCATCAAGCATAACAGCACACAAGTAGACCATGGTTCCCATAGCCAGTTAGTTTAATCTGTTAGCCTCTTGAAAACAAATGGAAAGCAGGAATTACTTGCCACAACTCTGTCAGGATAGCACCTTTAAAAACTTCTGTAAAAATTCAATGGTGTCTTTTTTTTCTTCTTTTTAGAGGAGGCAGATTTTCTACATGTACGCTAAAGTAAATGGGGCTTTCTATTTGTAGGATTTTCCTGAAATCATTTCAGTTTCCTAGTGCTGCCAGGAATCAAAAATCAGGAAGTTGTTTTCTGTGAAATTATTTGAAATAACGTCTCCATTCTGAATGGAAATCATTAACTTCTGTGGTGTATGCCCACCCAAGCAACTATACCACTCCCCTCCTCAGACGGACAGGGAAGAAAAAATATAGCAAAACGTATGTGGGTCAAAATAAGGACAGGGAGAGATTACTCACCAGTTACCATCACGGGAAAACCAGACTCGACGTGGGGAAATCAGTTAAATTTATTAACGAACAAATCAGAGTAGGATAAAGAGATATAAAACCAAATCTTAAAAACACTTTCCAGTCACCCATCCCTCATTTCCAGACTTCACTTCTGAATTCCCTACCTTGTCCACTGCAGCAGCACAGGGGGATGGGGAAGAGGGGTTGCAGTCGGTTCATCACACGTTGTCTCCACTGCTCCTTTCTTCTCAGGGGGAGGACTTTTAACACTCCTCCCCTGCTCCAGCATGAGTTCCCTCTCACAGGAGACAGTTCTCCATGAACTTCTCCAATGCAAATTCTTCCCACAGTCGCAGTTTTTCAAGAACTGCTCCAGTGTGGATCACCCATGGGGTCACAAGTCCTGCTGTCAAACCTGTTCCAGTGTGGGCTTGTCTCTCAAAGGGGTCACAGATCCTGCCAGGAGCCTGCTCCAGCATGGCCTTCCCGTGGGATCACAGCCTTCTTCAGGTGCATCCACCTGCTCCAGCATGCAGTGGATGTTTGCTTCCCTTTGGACCTCCATAGGCTGTAGAGGGAACAGCCTGCATCACCATAGTCTTCCAGATGTGCTCCAGCCCCTGGAGCACCACTCCCCCTCCTTTTTCACTTACCTTGGTGTCTGCAAAACTGTTTCTCTCACATATTCTCACTCCTCTCTCCAGCTACATTTGCACAGGTTTTTTACCCTTGTTCTCAAATCCATTATCACCTTCACCAGTGGGCTTGGCCTTGGCCAGTGATGGGTCCTTCTTGGAGGTGGCTGGCATTGGTTCAGTTGGACATGACGAAAGCTTCTAGCAGCTTCTCATAGAAGCCACTTCTATAGACCACACCCACTAAGATGATCTGGCCATGCAAACAAAATAAAACTTCTAACACTTCTCTTTTCAGAATGAAAATATTACCTTAATAGAGAACTGTTGGCTACAACAGAACTGTCTTTTGAAGCAAAGGTCTAGAAACAAGCAGCTGAGTACATAGAGACTGACTGACAAAATAATTTTGAAAAACAACTATTTCAGCAAAACAGTAGAAGAAAAGCTGACTGTATATATTGACACTAATGAAGAGAAGCAGAAAGTAGAGACTGCCGTTAAATTTAAAGATTTACCAATGAAATACCAGGTAGGTGACATCTGAGAGAACAGAACTTTCAAAGGAACTAGCAGAAGCTGAAAGGACTCTGGGAAATTGTTACTTGTCCATTCTATCCTCTCCCAAGTGCCAGATAATTCCCTGACTAACTTATCATCTGTATTTTACTTTTTCTTCAAAAATACTTTTGTTTCTCAGGTAGAGCTTAGTATCCTGCTGCAATTATTCCTGGCAAAGGGAAACTCATGCACTGTTTTCTATTCTTTTCTCTGCTTATAATGCAGGTACAAAGAGAAAAACAACTATGTCAGAAAAAAAGCACAAAAAACCTTATTTTGTAATCTAAATGGGTATTATTTCCTGAAAATATTTCAGACTTACTTTTTTTTTGCAATTGTCCTCTGGTTTTTGCACCTTTATTGATTAGGATAAAATAAATGGTTGCATCTCAAAGTCTCTATCTCTAGAGTACTGTTTTGGAATACAAATTGTAAAAGATTTCTCTGTTTAGAGTATACATGCAAGTATGTCTATGAAAATTCCAAGTATATTCATAGGAAAATTTACACATGCATTTAAAGAAGAAAATGCAATTGAGTGAAACTTTCCTGAATATAAGGACAAAAATACAATCAAAATCTCATAGTTCCATTTGGAAAGCTAAAAATATTTTCTAAATCTGTTTTGCTTAGTTGAGATAGTTATTAATTTTTTTATACCAGTTGTGAAGTGTTTAGTAAATGAAAAAGATCTTTCATTTATAAAATCATGAAATACTTTGGGCTTTAGGACTTCTTAGTCACTAGAATGGTCATCTGGCACATGGTATCAAGCAAGATGAAAAATAAGTTAAATATTTGAGTATTTAAGACAGTTTATAAGGAAATTTATAAGGAAATACACTACTCATTTTACTTCCATTTTGTTGTCATATTCTTATTATTTTATTTTATTTTATTTTATTTGCTATGATTGAAGCCAGACTAATAAAATTAGAAGAAATTATTTGTTAATTTGGAAATTTTTTTCAGGAATTTAACTTTTTGCTTGAGTTCTTTCTGGAAGGAACAAAATGGTCTTATGTTTTGTGAATCAGTAGTAAGTAAAAGCTTACTCTGATGATGACTTAACACTCTGGAAGAATAAACAGTTGATAAATGCAGAGATTTGATGACACGTATTTTCAGAGAAGCAATCCCATTCTCCTCCAAGCAAGACTTACAATAATCTTTCGCTTTTTCTTTGGACAGTTATTTCCCCAGTTTTTCAACAGTGTAGTTGCAGTGGGAGATCTACCATCCATGGGGAAATTCAAAGTGATGCACCCAGCTGAATAGAAGCTATTATTTTACATTTGATAATGACCTTGCTTAATTACAACTGAAAGCACAACCTGACTTCACGGAGCAAGCTGGTAAAAAAGCAAAATATCAGCTGTCTACCACACCACCTGGTATCCTAAATCCTTCTAAGGCAGTTCTTTAATCTGGGGAATAGTAGAGAGTAAGTGCTTGCTGCTTTAGCTCCTAACTTCCTTCTATCCAGAAACAGCTAAGTGTGTCATTTCTTATAATACCAAATTTCCCTGTGGTACTTGGTGCAGCAAAACAACTAATGCTTCTGTCCTGCCTTCCAGAGATGACAAGGACAAATTAACATTCCCGTCCAGTCAAGCTGAACTCAGAGAGCTGTTGCCAAGGAAATGTCCTCTTATAGTTAATACCTGCACATCTGGAGGAGGATGGGGCTCAGTCTCACTCGCAACCTAGTCCAAAGGCATAGGAAGCCGATGGCGGAAATGGGTAATGCCAGCAGGCAAGACTGAGCGGTCCACATCCATTCTGTTAAGCGTAAATAGCACCACCTTGTGTTCTCAGCCTTCCCATTTGTAAGATGGCCCTACTGTAAATCATTCCTTTACACTCTTTTCTATAGTAATTAAAACAATGCTCTTTGCTGTGCCCCTGGGTTAATATAATTTGTTTTATTCACAGCCTAAGTCATTTGCCTCCCTGCAGCACATTGCTATATTGTGTCTATCCAGCAGTGTTGAGGGAGCAAGTAGAGTACATTCCAAGGTGTACATAAATCCCGTTCAGGTTATTTCAAATGAAATAATAAGGTAAGTGCTTATGCTCAACTCCTGTGGGGAAAACTCACAGGAAGATAAAGAAGGATTCAGGAAAATCAAAGCATTGCCTCAGATTCCTTCATTTAAAAATGTGAGAAAAGGGAGAAATACAAAGATGAGTGTAAAGAACTAGTCACTCTGAAAATGTCATAACGGACAGAGCCATGACCACCATGGAAATACCACCCCCTGTTTTGAAGGTGGGTACCAGTATTATACCCTTCTCTCCAAGTCACAAATTCCAGTTATTAACACTGACACTTAAGAAAATCAGAGGAAAATTTTAAAGAACTGTAAAAGAGTCTACCTTAGAAACTAAACATTATAGAAAAAGCCACAAACCAACTAGTCCAGTTCATCTAGAGAAGGATAAGAACAGAGCAAGTATATATAATAGTAATGTCCTCCCAGCCTCTGATAATTTTCCATTTAGAGGCATTCCTGTGTATTTTGTTGCTCAAATATATATATAACAGATTTTAGAAGTATTTCAAGTAGTATACAGATCTTCCTGTGAAAATTAATGCCATCTCTTGGTTTCGGACTTGGCTTTCACTGAGGTAATTTGATAGTGACTTGATTTTTAGTGAAAGAGGGAGGAAGTAATCACTCCCTATCATCCTCCTTCATGTCACTGATGATTTTTTGTAGAATTCCTAGTGACCTCTTTCTTGAGCTGAAAAGTTCCAGGTTCGTTCATTGCCCACCATAAAGAAATTGTCACTGAAGACCTTTGATCAACTTTGTTGATCATGAATTTACACATCTGCATAGTAATCTTTTCTGGTTAGTTCTCTATTCCTTTCCTAACAATTTGATTTTTTGAATGCTGCCAAGAACTGGGCTATTTTCATGCAGTCATTTGTCATGACTCTAAACACTTTGTGTTTGTCAGCATAGAGTTCATTACTTTATATAAAAAATAGGATTGTTTCTTCCCACACCTGCAACTTTACATGTACTTACATTGAATACCATTGACAAGTCATTCAGTCTGCGAAGGTCCTTATGAAATATTTCACAGGTATCTCTCAACCTAAGCACATTGAGAAATCCTGTTTATTCTGATTTAATTTGGGTAAAATAAGTTTTTGTGCGAACTTTTAAGAAATGGAGTTTAGAGGGGATGCTGAAGTCAGTAGGGAAGATGAACCAAATACAAATGAGATCTGTTGTAGTCATTAGCCACTGAAACTATTGCAAAAGACAGTCTTGGGAACTGAGAAGGTACAGCTTGTACCTTTTGTTTGATTCACTCTATGTTCCAACAAACCATACTCTTCAGTTAACAAAATATTTAAGTGGTAATCTGTACCTTGGGAATGACTTGCTAGACTATTGTCTGGATATTGACAAGAGCTTAGAAACAGCACTGCAATGGACTCATATTTGTCTCAGTAAGATCAAGAACCTCAGACCTTTGGTCAGCAGGAAGCAAAAAGTACCTTTAACGTGAGATCCATTCTGAGAAGAGGAAAAAAAGTAATAATTTGATGAAGATTCCATGCATTCTGCATATTCCTTGAATTCTCCCAGTGGTTTAATTTGAGCTATTTTGGGGTGAAATACTGCCCCATGGTAATATATCCTATAAATAGAATCCCATGATTACAAGTACGGGAAGAGATGTCTGAATCTTTCAATTTGATCTATCATTTTTGCAGTATTGAACTGTTTTATTTTTCTATTTTCAATCTGTAAATAGTCTTTGTAACCCTGCTCATTTGTGAGCAGGATAATGATAGTTATAAAATAATTTACTTTATGATGAACTAGTATATTCCCTGTTGTTTGTTTATGAAGAAAAAAACATTTAAGGAAGTGATTAAACAGATGTTTATTGACATGAGTTGTACCACTTTGGAGGAATGTGAATAATGAGGTTTAACTTAAGAGAGTATTCACAAACAGTAATAGAAAGTTACATATCTAGATCAACAGGGACCTAGAAGCTTTAAGAGCAAGTGTTTCATTGTACTTACCTTGTCTGCATTTATTTAGTGAAAAAAAGTCTGTACTAAAGGGACAGTGTCACCTTAGCACCTCAAAAAATGATGGAAAACAAGCACAACTAACATCAAGAAAACATTTCTTCTCAGGTAGCATAAGGAGAATTACCTGTCACCTATGACTCGTCATTTGCTGTATCTTTTCAAACACATCCTCTTTGTTATTGACTAATTGGAAGAACAATAGTGGGTATACGAAATATTCCAAGAAAGATAATGAAAACCCTGGATTCTTACTGTTCTATTAAAAATGTAGCAATTCATCACTTAACATCATTAGTGGCTGATAACTGGAATTGTGTCTATAATACCCATTTGAGGTTTTATTGTGTTTCAGTCAACATAAAGCATACCATAGTAGCTGTCTGTATTAAAATTTAGATGCTGCCTGTTGAAAATGGATAGTAATTTGGTGATTATTCATATTTTTAAACATTCTGAATTACACTAATTTATTATGCAAAATTAAATTGGAGTGCATAGAGCATATGGATTTTTTCCATTTTTTTATTCTTATTTGTGGCAGTGATGAATGGCAGATAATTTATAACACTGAAGTTTAATAATTAAAATTACTTTTATTATTCTGTTTACTAGTTTCTTCTTTCTGCAGTTTCTTGTAATTTTGCCACATGATTAGCAACAAATTTTGCACAGCAGCACCTTCTAATAGAACACAGCATGGATAATTTTCCATGCAGATTCAATCTCCGTCTATATTCCACTAATCCCTTGATTGTTCCTGGTGAAAATAATCAGATCCCTGTTGTGTTCCTGATGCACTGAGCATTTGTAAAGATAATAACAAGATTCAGTGCATCAAAGGACTCAGAACATGCATCTGCTCTTTGGCCTAACTGAAAAGGGCCACACAAGGAGCCTGGTCGATTATTCACTGAAGATTAATTAATACAGCTTCATTTGTAGACTGTATCTACTTGCAGTGGAAATATGGTGTTGCGGGGGGTTAATCTTACCCAGCTCACAGGTGGCCACCATGCTACTCTTTCACACTCTATCCTCAGTATAGCATGGGGATAAAATAAGATGAAAAATCTTGTGGGTTGAGGCAAGGACAGGGAGATTGCTCAACAACTGCGATCATGGGCAAAACAGTCTTGACTTGGGAAAGATTCGTTTAATCTATTGCCTATTGGTAACAAAGTAAGAAAGTGAAAAATAAAACCAAAACTAAATATATTTTTCCCCAGACTCCCTTTTTCCCAGGGTCAGCTTCCATCTTGACCCTTCTACCTCCTCCACTCCAGGTGGTGCAGGGGGACAGGGAATGGTTGTTGTGCTCAGTTCATAATGCTTAGTCTTTGTCACTCCTGTCTCTTCATGCTATTTCCCTTGTCCAGCATAGTTCCTTCCCATGAGCTGCAGTTCCTCAAGAAATGTTCCAGCATGGGTCCTTCTCACAGGGTGCAGTCCTTCAGAAGCAGCCTGCTTCAGCTTGGGTTCCCCATGGGCTGCAGTTCCTGTCAGAAAGTCTGTTCCAGCATGTGCTCTCCAAGGGCTGCAGCTTTCTCCAAGTCACATCGACCTATTTCAGCACATGGTCCTCCATGGGCTGAGGTGTGGGTATCTATTCCACCATGGGCTCCCATGGGCCATAGTGGGGACCCATGGTCTTCTGCATGGGCTGTGGGAGAATCTCTGCTCTGGCTCCTGGAGCACCTCCTCTCACTCCTTACCTGATCTTGGTGTCCTCAGGGCACATTTTCTCGCTCCTCTTAGAGTTGTTATGCAGCACTTTTTACCCTTTCTTAAATAGGTTATCATGGAGACACCACTGGTGTTTGATTCAACTTTGGGCAGTGCTGCATCCCTTTCAGAGCCATCTGGAACTGTTTCTGTTCAACATGGGGGCAGCTCCCTGTCTCTTCTCCAAGAAGCTATCTATGCTGCCATAGTCTTGCCACGTAAACCCAGTGCAGGTGTTAAACTAGCCAGCTAACCAGGAGACTTTTCAATTGAAAAGGAACTGATGCCTTTTTACAGCCTGCTCACTTGACAGTCAGTGGGACCCAGATGATCTCTCAGCAGACAGAGCTTAATAACAAGCCAAATAAAGAGCCCAGGCAGTGTAATGTTCTTTATGAATTCCTAATACTACACAACACTATTATGAAAGCCCTATCCAAGTTTACATGGTTTACTACAGTTCAAGTTTGTGGTTATCTATAGCTGCCATCATAGAAAATAAGCACTTGACTAGGTGTGTCCCATTTGGTTTGGCTGACAAATTAAACTAGATTATAAGGATTTATCTGTTCAGCTGGGTACAGCTACAGGCAAAAGTCCACAGCAAGGTGCATGCTCCTTGGTCTTGCTCTGAAACTAAATACATAAACTATCCTGTTTCTGTGACTCTTATAGAGATGATCATAACCTTAAATTTAAACATACATTTTCAGACTCTTTCAGAACTGGATTTTTCAGAGTAGTAATTTCAGCTTGTATTAACCTAAAAATATGGAGTCTCTGTGGATCAGAGGTTCATTTATCTTAAGCTTCCTTTTTACTGTGCAATCTAACATGGTGATACAGAACAAGGGAATTAAAAAAACTTGTAAATTATATTTTTATATTATATTATATTTAAAGGCCTTTTGCGTTGCTAGCATCATAGAAAGAGACGTCGGTGTAAACAATATTCTGCTTTGTCGTGTTTCTCATCTTACATAGAAAAATAGCTACAGAATAGGTTTTGAAAAACTTTTAGAGATGAATTCTTTCTGTTTGTGCTGATAGAACTTTCACTGACATCAATAAAACATAGACAAGGACAGTGCAGAAGATTTGAAAATGCCTTCTAAGTGCTACAATATGGGATTTTGCATTTAATTACGCAAAAGCGTCCCTTGAAATTCTTACATTTGAAATACTATCTTCCCTTAGGGGAAAATTAAAAAAATTAGTATGACATGTTTTCCATAGTCAAAGAACAGCAGAAACATGGATCAAGTGAAGAATTAAAAAATAGTAATTGAATTGTTCAGTAGGCAACATATTTATTGATCTCAGAAAGCTTTTCTGCTGGAGAATAAAATACACATCTATAGCCTCATTCATTACCACTTTAAATTATTACGGATATTTCAAGTGTTGCAGCAAGTGTTCATGAAACCAACTGTGAATGTAAACTTTATATATCTGATTCTTCCTTTCTGGAACAACCATTTGTATTCAATTTTTTGGGAGGTTTGAGGGCTAAGTAATTTGGCTCCTGATCTTAAATGTCAGCTAAACCTTACACAGCTGTCTCCTACTGCATGGCTACTCTGAGTGTATAACTAGGAGTAGATCTAATATTTCTTCTACATTGGAGCACCACAGTGTCTCTCTTACTTCATAACCAGTCTCATGTTGTCAATAATTCAAAAGAGTTCAAGGAAGGATTGAAAGATTTAAGCACTAAATTTTAAATACTGCTTACCCTTGTGCCCCTTTGTTTCTCCATCCCAGGACCCTGTACTCACAGGGATCCCAATGAGCCAGCATCTCCTCTGGCATCAGTATAGCAATAAAACTTTAATTCTGTTGTAGTAACTCCACAAACCAGAGACAGCCCTTGATATCTGATGATATTTTGTTGTCTTCACCAAAAAAAATAGTATTCTGATATTAGCCCTCTTTATGATCTGCGTATAGCATAAAAAGAGCAATATCTCTGAGGTAATGATCTATCTGCCATGAACCACTTCAATGTTTCATTTCAGTCACCCAAAAAAATTATTAATTTGAAACATAAAATTTGTTTTATTTTTCTGTCTTCAAAAATTGACAGCTTCCTCCCTCTCTTTTAAGTGTTGCAGATGGTACAAGCATACAAAAGATTGATGTACTACAGACTTGCATGATTCTGCTAAAGGTATTTTACATATATCTGCTTGTTAAATTAAAAGTAAATTGCAGTGTTGAAATATTGGATTTTATTTTACAGTATAATTAAACCCAGATATCAAATATTTGTAGGGAGGATATTAGAAAGACAAGTAGAAATTGAAATGTGTAACATTCCTTATAAAATATCTTACCAAAATGTGCTTTGCAAGCTATCAGTATTTTAAATAACTGCAAATAAAGTAGTCTTTTTCTCTTCTGGAAAATTAGGTTTTGTCTTGACAATAAAAAATAAAATAAAATAAATGGAAAATTCCAGCTGGATATACAATAAAGGCAAATTACAAATAACTATCTTTTCCAAAGAAAGGTGAAATAATAATATATTTCTGTACTGTGATAGGGGTTTTTTGTGTATCAAGATGCTAAATCACAGTGACTAAAAACACACAGGAAATTTAAAAATATTGTTTTAGCTAATCTTCAAGCATGCAAGTAATGCATGGCTAATTTAAAATATAAATTTAGATGTACTATCATTTTTTTTCCTGTATGTATGAATCTTACGTGGAGAAAAGTGCTTAGGATCTGAAATTTAAAATGTCCTATTACATATCCTGAGGAAAACCTTCCTTGATTTAGAAAGACCTATATTGGTATGTCAGCTTCATTTAAATACAGTGTGAAAAAGTAGCATATGAAATGTGTACTTGGAGAAAGATTGTTGATGTCAGCATTTTAGTTTTATTACAAAGAGCAGCTCAGTAATAGCAGTAATACCACTCAGAAGTTGAAGGTATTTTGTGATCAACTTTTTGTAATATTGAATTTTCATGAAAAATGTGACACTAGCAAGTAAAAGAAAGGTGACTTTGCATGCTATCTCTTGCATAAACTAGAATATCAATTATCTCTACTTTGCTTCGTTGTGGATTCACTGAGCATGTACATTACATTAAGTTTTGTTCACAAAATTTTTTTCCTAATGTGACTCCTTGTCCCAGCATTCATGTTTTTAGTATATTAAAATAACATCAGGATAAAGAAGGAAGTCCCGGTGCTTTTTAAAAACAAAATGCTGAGTTTCAAATCTTTATGATTAATTACAATAAAACACATATATTATGTTCCTTTAAGGATTCCAAATACACATTAAAAGGAGCAAATCTCACACAATTTTGAGGTCTACTGCAGTAAGTTTGGTGGAGTTCTAATTAAGTATGAGGAACTCAACTAGTGCTGCTATAATGAACCTATACAAAGGTGGGTTGAAACATATGGCAAATACAGAAAATATGGAAGATAATGAAAAAGAAATTCTTTGTCTGAAACTTCTGAATGTACCTAATACTAGAGCAAATGGAAACTCGGAGTGAAAAATCTTAGGTCAGAATATAACCATGCATCTTCCAGAGAAATGGTTCAATAACATACTGAGCATCATACACACTATATGCTGCCATGGCCACTTATTCTATGTATTTTCTCAAAATAGCAATACAGTTTACTATGGAAAACCAGGGGTTTAGCTCCTCCTAAACAATCTTTTTACTAGTTCAAAAAGGCGGAGACTAAAACGGGTACAGTGTTGGTTGCTCACATAGATATGTGTCTAATTGTTTGTACTTGTGGCTTGAAAAGAAAAAAAAACATGAAAATACGTAGCAGATTTTACCCATATACACAGATGAGTATATTCTAGCTTTTGACAGTTGGTCAGGACATAGCATCCTATGGTAATATACCACATGGGCTAATACGGACACTTTACTCTGGGGTCATATTTTGGTCTTAATTCTTTAAAAAAAATCCACAAAACCCCATTCACTCTATATTTTGAACTGGAATGAGATATATTTTCAAAGATTAAAG
The DNA here is from genome assembly GCF_025592945.1 of Manacus candei. Lineage (NCBI taxonomy): Eukaryota > Metazoa > Chordata > Aves > Passeriformes > Pipridae > Manacus > Manacus candei. The sequence goes on along the minus strand of NW_026138059.1, from coordinate 28,120,984 downwards.
ATCAAAGAATATGCATTTCTTTTCGTGTCAGTATCAATAAAACTTTGTCAAACATCTGATAAAGCTGCCAATAAATCAACTTTTCTAAAATTTGTTAGGCAATGGACAGGTGCTAATATGAATGTTAGATATCTATAAGTGTTATATTTTGCTATTAGTAATATTTTTGCATCTGACACCTTTATTAAGCACAAACCCATAATCTAAGTTATTTTCATTTTAAAGAGCAATGGAGGCTGTGAAAGGTATTCCATTGGAAGCAACTGCAACCATTCACAAGGCTGGAGCAGGATATCTTGGGCTAGACTGCCTTTTTGTACTGCTATGTCATTCATATCCTAAAAAGTCAAATTACTTCCATCTTCAGTTGATTTTTCGGTGTTTTTTATGAACAAATACACAGACATTTATGATTTTAATAATTAAGTTTAGAACTGTCTCTGAAATCTTTCAATAGTAGTGATTTTTCTTTCTGGCAAAAAATGTCAGCACTTGTAGCTATACAGATTCAGCATTGGCTTTTGTAGGCTTCTTTTCTTCGTGGTTAAGTTATCAGGTGCTGGAGCGGAGTCTCCTGTGTTCTTCAGCTAGTATCAAGGAAAAAGCTCCTTAAACATCAGACCATCTTGGGAATTGCTTAGAACGCAATATAAGTTAGTGATATGTTAAAACACTGCTCTGAACTAAGAGCACAAATGCATTAGGAACTAGGCAAATAGGGTATACATCTATTTTACAATACTTTGACATGATTCTGAAAAAAAATTAAGCAATATTTTATCATACAATGACATGAATTAGGGTATAAAATATACCAATATTAATAAATAATAGAGCACTTGGAGGATATATGGCAGTGATAACATTGAGATCTGTGAGATGGCTTAAAATACCTTTCTTGTATTAGTTACCATAAGATCACATGCAGAAAACACTTTTTTTGTGTGAGAGATGAGTAATTTTCTGTTGAAATATACAATATTTTGTCATTAGATAGTCCCAGAACACCCATAAGGAAAGGGAATGTTGTTTCCTCCTTCTGAAAAAAAAGCAGTATGAAAAGAAAAGAGAGGCAAACAGAAACTTGAATTATGATATCTGAGTAGAGGAAAATGGGAATTGTACAACATCAGTTTTCAATCAGTGCAAATCCAGAATTCTATTTCTGTTCACTCTATTCCTTTGGGCTTAATTTTTAAAATCTTGGTTGAGAACTACATTTTAAACACTATATTGAGATAATTTTTTTTCAGATATACCGCACTGAAGAATTCCCAAAATGCACAGTACAACACTGGGAAATAAAAGCAGAGAAAGATAAATATGAGAATTGTCTGAGGAAATAATGACACACTGTATGAACATTTTAGCTCTGTGGTAGCCTGAAGATCAGCTATAGAGTACAGTAGGTATTACTGTACATACAGCAGCGTAGGGCAGGCAGCCATTCATTAGATGTGTGGCATATTCAATCTTCGCTCCAAAAAGGGTTGTACATTAGATCATACATGTGGTTATTTGTTCACTCTAAAACAGTTTGTCTTGCATGTGATGTGGTGTATCAGTATATAACTCAAAAACCTCTTGTTTTGTAGCATAAGGAAAATATGTCTTGCTGAGAAAAGTAGACGGTCTTGTTCAGAAGCAACTATCACTATTGAAGAGGAAATAAACATAGTGGGGGTTGTTGTTTCCTGATGGCTGAAGTGTGTCCAATGTATTTGTAAAATGGCATTTTTGCTATTACCTAACTTGTCCATGAGGCTCTGTGATAAATTATAATGCCATATCTTTCAGAAAAGAATGTTAACAAATGCCAAGAAATTATCTTTGTTCATTGATCTCACAAATCAAGTACAGGATTGCTCACATTTTTTAAGTGCCACAGGACCTCCAGAGCAAGTATCCAGCCCCAACTGGACAATTCAGGTTGAATGTATTAGGTGTCTATGCTGCTTTTTCAATAAATAGAGCTATACAATCAACAATGCATACATGACAACTGAAGAACTACCTAAAGAGAAAAAAAAGATATACTCACAGTACAAAAAAATAAATATTACCTATTTCTATCTAGAACTTTACTGTGTGATTCTAGACTGTATATTAAGGTATCGTTGCTCATTTAATTTTCAGAATCTGAGGTTTTGGTTGTTGTAGCTGTTTCTTTCCTGAATGTAGCATTTAATAAAGTAGTGATTTTCCTTTAAAGACTCATAGAGACAGGCTGTTCACAAAGTGAGAAATCTAAGTTCCCAAACCCTTTTTTACCTGAGTTTACAATTTTTTCACTTTCCTAAATGATGGCAAACATATTAACCAAGGCAGACTTGCCTTTTTTTGTGTAAATAACATACATAAAGTAAGATCATACATTTTGCTAATACTTAAATAAAAGGACAGTCTAATAAATATTGCTTTGCACAAGTCGTGTTTCTGAATTCTGTGATTTTGCTTGTACCACGTATCTCCTAATTTAGGGATGTAAGAAAAGCTGAAGATGACTATCACATAACTGAATAGGTCATCAGTTTTTGTAGATAAATAAAGCTTCAGGCAGTCACATACTGATTTGGAGACCATTCAGAAGATTCTGTTGTATGCATTAAGCAAGTAATTGCCAGGGAGTAGTAGATATTTTCTTTTATATATTTCAGTAATAAAGCTGAGCAGCTATAATTCATATCATCAGCCACCCGCAAATAACAAATAAATCTGATGCCAGAGAATAACATCTACTTCCGAAAAATCCAAAGGAGACATGTAATATGCTGCACCTACTCAGATACCTTCCTGAAATCAGGTGACAAGTGAGGTCACTTGATAACAGCAGAACAGAGCAAGCATTTCTCATACAAGATAAAGGAGGCCAATAGACTCCCTTTCAGGAAAATGCTCATTCTGCTTGAAGTGATCAAGAAGCAGCATAGCCTATTTTAACAATCACGTGCTAGTTTCTGCCTCCCCTGCTTTCCTAAGGAAAGCACTTTTGTGTAATCATGTTCAGTGCAAGGCTTTGTCTGCCTATCTGTTTTCCTGTAGTAACATTTTAGCCTTCTAGTTCAAGAGAAATAGGAGATGCAGAGATAGCAACATCCTACGGGAAGCCAACGAAGCATGTTGCCTGGGAATTGCATTCTTTGGTCCTCCAGGCACCAGGATACGACATGTTCTTCTTGTCTCACTGTAGTGGGGGGAAACAGTTCTCCCCCTGCAGTTATAAAATGGTAAAACCCCAGGGGGTAGTGACCCTGGAAGTTTGAAGTTTCACCCAGTGAGCTCTTCTGCGAAATATAAACATACCACAAGCAAATGGAAGAGAAAGTTAGTTGTAGTTTGGTGGTAGAAGTGGTAGCCATGTTCTGAGGCCCCGAGAAAAAGGGCTCAAAGCCCCTTGGTGCCTCTGGGGCCACCCAGCCCCTTGCTGGGGGGGGCTGCGGGGACTTGGAACAGCGTAATGCTGGGCTAAGTACCTGTGGCTCAAAGCTAAAAAAGTTTTCTCCACCGTGAGTGAGCAGAGACAGAGCAGCAGCAGAAGCAGCAGCAGAACAACACTGGCCAGAGCGGTGGCAGAGAGCCAAGAGAGATAAGACTGAGCAGCGACAACAACATGCAGCTGAGTAAGGAAGACACAGAGATGTCTAATGAAGGGAGAGGGAGAGAGAGAGTAGGACTGAGCTCTACATAGAGTTTGGGGGTAAGAACTGAACCAGACCCCCCAAACCCCTTTTGAGACCCCTCTTAAGTTGGGGTGGTGGACTCCTACTGGATGGAAGTCCTAAAATGCAACATGCAGCACCAGAGAGAGAAGAGCTAAAAAGTTCAGAGAAAGAATGCAGAGGGGGGTGACCTTGGCCCCCCTGCTGCTTGAGGCAGAGCACAGGAGCTCTGCAAAGGGGCTTGAATCCCCTGGAGATAAGGACTGTCACAGAGACCCCTGAGCTTCGTGATATGATGTAGTGAAGTGACCCTTGTCCTGGTGAACACAGTCTATGAAAGAAGACCCTCACTTGAAAGATGAGTGGTCAAGGGGGCTTGGATTCCCCCCTCGTGTGTGCTGGCAGAAATCCAGTTATCAGCTGCTGCATGAGAAGAGGATAGATGACTGCTGCCCTAGAGAAACTGCTCCTCTGAGACTGGAAAGGATCTTTCCTTCTTCCCTCCTGGACTTTTATTTGGAGGGGAGAAGAGATCTGATCCATTGTAAATACTGATCTATCATAGTAGAGATACTTGAGATCATGTGTGTAATGTATTATAATATTTATGTGTACAGTCATTGTAATATATTCCCTTTCCCCATTTTAAGTCTCTTGTAGTTGTCTGGAAAAAACCTTCTCACATTGAGTTGAGATGTGGGAGGGGGTTTGAAGATAGGGAATTAAATTTTTGGGGGCTCTCAAACCACGACACTCACATAGCGAGCAAGAAGATGCAATGATACACAAAGCAGACCATGCATGTTTGCCAACAACTCAAAATCTGTATTTCCAAACCAACTGTAGCGGGTTTGTGTAGTAAAATAACACTCCCTCTTTCCAGGAGGAACAGGATATTCTATATCATGTTATGTCAGTCCGACTATAAGAGGGAAGGGAGAATTAGCTTGACCCTTCTTCTTTCTTCTGGGATGGTCCTGTAGGCAACTACGTCTGTCCAAGACACCGTTCTGTGGGGGAGGTAGAATGTTTTTACTGTTAGTTTCCTTTGCCTGTGTGTTTGTAGCGTTACTAGTCTCTTCTTTTTTTTTTTTTTTCTCTCTGTGTAAATATAAACTTTCTTCCTTGGTAAGCCCAGGTTTTTCACATTTTTTCTACTTTTGCCTCCCCTTTTTGGGGGGGGGGGGTGGAATCTGCGCAGGCTCGGTGGACACCTGATGTTCAACCAAAGTAAACAACTACAAATTTTGGTGCATTGGCCGGGAAAACTGCCAAGGGAAGATTGTTTATATAATAACTGCCTCATCTATTTGTTTTGCTAACCTAGGAACATATAACAAAAACAGGGCAATTCACCCAGTTCTAGTGGATATTCCTGTAATTTTACTAAGAGTTTTGATAGGATGTGGGACTTATCCCTTAAAAGTCACAGAGGGGAAAGAAATCAATTTTTTTTCTCTTCTTAATTTTGACATAGAGGGCCTGATAATGAAAGCACCCACAATCCTTACTAATCCTTACTTGAGTTGTCTGACTATATTGCTGCTCATAACCAATGCTCTTAAAACATTATAGGGAGTGGGGAAGGTAGTGTTGTTTTTGTTGCCTTGTGCCAGGACAAAATCAACTTCCAGAGAGAATTTACTGGGATGTTCTCTAAAGGGGACAGTTCCTGGGTGGCAAGGGATGTGGATGAATTTAGGCAGGTTCTTAGGGCATCTAACACCCCCTGTTGCCTCGGACTTCACACCAGAAGCAGGAGATTGCACACACCGTGGCACTTGGACCAGTCAGGACAGAACCAAATGTGAAAAAACTACTTTATTCCGTAGCCGGGGATAATGGTCCCTCCTGGAGCCTTTGGCAAAAAGTACCTGGTGAGACCCAAGGCCAACCACTTGGTTTCTGGAGCTGAACCTACAGAGGATCTGAAGCCCAATACACCCCCACGGAGAAGGAAATCTTAGTGACTTATGAAGGAATACAAGCAGCCTCAGAGCTGATTGGCACAGAAACACAGCTTTTCCTGGCACCCTGACTACCGGTGCTGAGCTGGATGTTCAAAGAAAAGGTGACCCCTTTACATGTCCAGAAAGCATGCCACTGATGCTACATGGATTGCTTTGATTACACAGTGTGCCCAAATTGGAAACTCAAATCACCCTGGAATCCTAGAAATCATAACGAATTGGCCTGAAGGTGGAAACTTCAGTCTGGCTGATGAGGAGGAAAAAGAACAAGTGAATCGGGCTGAAGAAGCTCCACCATACAAGCAGTTACCTGAAGAAGAAACACATTATGCCCTTTTCACTGATGGTTCTTGTTGTATTGTAGGGAAGAACCGGAACTGGAAAGCAGCTGTCTGGAGTCACACCCGACAAGTGGCAGAACCTACTGATGGGGAAGGTGAATCGAACCAATTTGCAGAACTCAAAGCCATTCAATTGGCCCTGGACATTGCTGAATGAGAGAAATGGCCAAGGCTTTATCATGGATGATAGCAAATGCTCTGTCGGGGTGGCTGGATCAGTGGAAGAAGATTAATTGGAAGTGTGAAGGAAAACCTATCTGGGCTGCTGATTTATGACAAGACATTGCCACTTGGGTTGAGAAGCTGACTGTGAGAGACTGCCATGTAGATGCCCATGTACCCAAAAATTGAGCTAATGAAGAACATCAAACCAACAAACAAGCAGACCGAGCTGCACAAGTCAAAGTGTCGCACGTAGATCTAGATTGGTAGCATAAGGGACAACTGTTCTTAGCTCGATGGGCATATGATGCTTCAGGCCATCAGGGTAGAGATACCACTTACAGATGGGCACAAGATCAAGAGGTGGATCTAACTTTGGACACTATTTCCCAAGTTTTCCATGATTGTGAGACATGCACTGCCACTAAACAAAGACAGTGAAACCCCTGTGGTATGGTGGACATTGGGAGAATGTGGTAGTTTAGTCTAGGCCTTCCTTGGTGACCAGTTTGTAACCAAGGAAGTGCCCAGATTTTTACGTAAGCTGGGGTATAAGAAGAAAGGAGGAAAGGTCTTCGGCCCTCTTTCCTTCCGGCAGCTTTGGAGGTGTGGGTTTTCCCTGTTGTTGAGTCTGTCGTGTTGGGGAGTGAGGCCTGGTAAGGCCTTGCCGACCCTGGGAGACAGAGGTTGCCGGTGGTCGTTCCAGCGCAACTTTCTGTTGTCCCAAAGAGAGTAGTAAGATATTCTTTTGCTAACTCTTTTAGTTGCTAGATCTTGGGCTATTGATTGTGGATATTTTATTTTGGTTTTGTTCCTTTTTTTTCCTTCCCCCTTCCCTTTCCCTTTTCCTTGTGAAATTGTATATATATTTCAATTGTATATAACTGTAATATAAGTGTAAATATATATATATATATATTGCTTTAGCTGCCTCTCTCTCTCGTTTCGGTTCTCTTGGTTTTTTTTCCCTCTTCTCCCTTGGGTTTGGGGGGGAGTTCTTGTGGTGAGGTTTGAAGACTTGGCAGGGAACCAGCTTCAAACCACATCAGATAAGTATAGATATGGGGAGGCCTGGCGGGTTGACCATATCACACTGCCGCAGATCCACCAAGGTAAACGCTATGTTCTCACCACGGTGGAAGCAACCACTGGATGGTCAGAGACTTATCCGGTGCCTCATGCAACTGCCCAAAATACCATTCTGGGTCTTGAAAAGCAAGTACTGTGGAGACTTGGCACCCCAGAGCTCATTGAGTCAGACAATGGGACTCATTGCAAAAACAGTTTAGTTTCTACTTGAACCAGGGAACATGGCATTGAATGGGTGTATCATATCCCATATCATGCACCAGCCACTGGAAAAGTTGAGTGATGCAATGGATTGCTGAAAACTACTTTGAAGGCATAGGGTAGGGGGACTTTCAAAAATTGGGATCAGCATCTAGGAAAGGCTACTTGGCTAGTCAACGCTAGAAGCTCCGTCAATCGAGCCAGCCCTGCCTAAACAGAGTCCCTCCCCACTGTGGATGGAGACAAAGTCCAGTAATTCACTTGAGAGGTATGTTAGGTAAAGCAGTTTAGGTTAACCCTCCCTTGAGCAAAGGCAAACCCATCCGTGGGATTGTCTTTACTCAAGGACCTGGATACACTTGGTGGATAATGACAGAAGATGGGGAAACCCAATGCGTGCCTCAAGGAGATTTAACCTTGGGAAAAAAATAATTTGTATTCTGAGTTGTATGTTGCAGGAAAAGTCATCAGATGAGGAACACCCAAACTAAGCTGATACTGGTGTTCAACGATGAGACCACCATAGAAGACAAGACCTGTACAAGTGCAGGATATAGGCGAATAATGGGATATGGGTGCGACGTAAAATGGTATGGAATAAGGGGTGGAGATTGTAGTGGGTTTGTGTAGTAAAATAACACTTCCTCTTTCCGGGAGGAACAGGATATTCTATATCATGTTACATCAGTCTGACTATAAGAGGGAAGGGAGAATTAGCTTGGCTCCTCTTCTTTCTTCCGGGATGGTCCTGTAGGCAGCTACGCCTGTCCGAGATGCCGTTCCATGGGGGAGGTAGAATTTTTTTACTGTTAGTTTCCTTTACCTGTGTGTTTGTAACACTACTAGTCTCTTCTTTTTTTTTTTTTTTCTCTCTGTGTAAATATAAACTTTCTTCCTTGGTAAGCCCAGGTTTTTCACGTTTTTTTTCCTTTCGTCTTCCCTTTTTTTGGAGGGGGGGAATCTACGCAGGCTTGGTGGATACCTAGAGTTCAGCCAAAGTAAACAACTACAGCAACCATCCCATGACTGATTACACATCCACCAGAATTTCAAAATTGTTGAAGAAAAAAAAAAGAAAAGAGTGATCTGGGAATATCTCAGTGAGAGTGCTTGTAGTAGATATGTATTTTTAATGTTATATCAGTTATTGATTATATGATGATAGGGAGGAAACAAATGCATTGCTATTTTACTGCAGACAAAAAGTCAAAGAATGTACATTTTGCTAATTACAGGAGTATTTAACTGTTCTCGTGGCTGTGACAGATTTGCACACCTCTGCCTACAGCATGATCACAAAATGTTCATAAGAAGCAGCTTTGTACAATGACTCAGCTGCAGATCTCAGTCTTGATACTGCAAGTGAGGGGATATTTCACTGATCATTCCTCCTCAAAGAATCCCCCAAAAGTCTAGCTCAGATATGGTGCCAAAGGAATGACATCCCAGACTAAGGCCATGTCACACTTCGGAGAGTGTGTATTGTACTGTGGCACGGAGGACATTCCTGGAGAGGTTCAAAATTATGCCAGATAACTTAGGCTGTAGAGTGGTACAAATCAGAAGAGTTTAATGTTACCTCTTCTTGCTGTCTTCTGATTTGTCTGCAAATTCTGTGCTGTGCATACCACAAAACCGCAACCCCAGTACCAAGATTTATCAAAACTGTTTATTTGCAAGCTGGAGTCAGGATCCTGATCTAAATTATTCAAATACAATAATGATACTTGAGGTTATTTAAAATGTTACGTGCTGATTTGTTACTTTTAGGATTAGTACAAAAACATCCCACAACAGCATGCAAATGAAGTTAGAGTATCTTGCAGGGAGATATCATGTCCAGAGGACCTCACCTTTGAACAAAATGAAGGGAAATTTTGCTGTTCAGAGCCCCTCCTCTCCCATTCCCCCACAATAGAAGGAGTGATACCAGAAAGGACAGGAGAGACTGAGCTTAGCAAATAGACAGATGGGTATCAGGCTGACATAAGGCCTGGAATATGCAAGTATTGTTCAGGCAGTCCCAGGGGATTTACAATGGCACATTTTTTGACATTGAGGAAGTTACAGTGAGCTCAATGACTTATTTTTAATCTTCATTGCATACATCTCTGCTATGCTGTATTCATATTGTAATTTGAACCAGATCGCACCCTTTGGTAAAACAAAGGAGAAAAAAAAAACAAAACCAAAAAACATGGAATGGGGATGAGAGATTTTGTTCACACTGAATATGTAGCCTTGCTATGTGGTAAAATGTTATGAGCAGATGTTGGTATGAGGAGAAGCAAATCAGGAAGATCAAAATGATTACAGCATGGTTGAGAGGTTGAATTTAAGTCTCTTTAATAAAATAAAAGATCATTGGCTGTCAAATAAAAATGGGAGTTTATAAAAAACATATGAATACACGAACAAGAAAAATATAGAAAAGTTGAGCTTGAATCAGGATAGATAAATCTTTTAGAATTTATTATCTGGTCCAACAATAAACAAATACTTTACAGTTTGTTGTAAATTTTAAGACTGATAGAAAACTGTTCGTTGATATTCAGACTGGAAAAATACAACAAACTTGCAGCCCAAGGGATGTGCAACATCCATAGGTTTCAAACCTGAGAGAATAGTTGGAAATATTAATATAACTCTTCAGGTTCTGCTTCCAAATCCAAAATCTTTTCAATAACAAAATATTTATGAGACACTTTGAATATTTTTTCATTAATATATTTCTGCATTTAATTCCAAGTGTATTTATATTCTGATTGAATTAACAAAGATGTAAATCCAAAGCAACTCTACTGAAGTCGTAGGAAATAAATTAAGGTAATATTGGTTATTAAGCAGGTTGAGACTCAAGCTATTAATACTGTTTAAAATTCTGTGCCTTCCACATACTTCAAGATAGCATGAGGCCTGTTATGTTTCCTCCTCCTTCCTACTCTATTTTTTCTCACTGTACAGAGAGCAGCAAAATCTGTGTGTTCTTTTCAGGTGACATTTCATATTAAGGGCCAGGTCATGCCATCAATTTTTAAACACAACTACCCACTGAGATCAATACAAAGTGCTACTTAAAACTGACAGTAGGGTGTGACCCTATAATGCCAAGAAATACCTCTTTACTTGACTAAAAACCTGGTTCTAGTCACAACAGCCACCTACGAACATTAAATACTGCATTTGTAGCATTCCAGTGTTGATGTGCTATATCCTACTGTGTTTTCAAATGTGATCATTGCTTATACTTTTCAGCTATCTAAACTTCATTCTAGTTCATAATAATAAGAATAAAAACACCCAACTGCAGCAACACCATAGTTTTAGCATTGAGTAAAGAACTGCTGAGGGTGTAGGTCCAGACCAACATATACATTATGCATACATGCATCCTTGTGCTCTACAAGGCTTTATTGGTCTCTGCAGGATCTCAGGATAATAGTCATAGAACCACAGAATGGTTTGGGTTAGAAGGGACGTCAAAAATCATCTAGTTGTAACCCCCTGCTGTGGTCAAGGATGCCACTCACTATATCAGGGCCCCATCCAACCTGGCCTTGAACACTTCCAGGAATAGGGAATCTGTAACTTTTCTAGGCAACCTATGTAGGTGCTTCAACACCCTCTGAGAAAATAATTTCTTCCTTTTACCCAATCTAAACCTGCCGAGGATGTGGTTGACCTTCTGGGCTGTGAGTGCACAGACTTCTGTCCTGTCCTTTAATCAAAGATATCCTAAAAGATTGATGTACATCTTTAGCCACACAGTAAATACTGTAATGAGGGCAAAGAGGGGTATTCAGAAGTCAGAGCGTGAAGCAAATGGATAAGGTCTTTGCAAAACTGAAGTCACCAACTTGTTTTCAGATTTTTACTCTCTTCTTTGCAGCTGTCATGCATCCTGCAAAAAATAATGATAGTTTTTTAATGGGAATAATATTCCAGCATAAATTTCCACATTTTCATGTTCCAGCATAAGTGATTTCAGGTGAGATGAGTATTAGAGAGGTATTACACAAAAAAACAGGTAAAATATTACAGCTACAACTGTAGCTAGATCATTACAGATAAACTATGCCAGCAACTATTCATCCTCTGCATTTTAAAAACTCATTTTGATTTTACCAAGCCAGTCAAAAGAATTAATGACCTAATATTCATTCCACTCCTCTGCCTTGTCCTCATGTATTTATTTCCACACATAGACCTTACTCTATACAGGTAAAAAAAGTTTTGATTCATTTCGTAGTACAGGCATGTCATTGCCTTTCCATGAAAGAACAGATGAAAAATGTTTGCTTAGGTATTGCTTTAGTATGGAGGGAATGAGCAAGGGAATGTACTCCAGGCATGCATTGAAAGCTTCTAACTCCCATAGTTTAGAAGTACCCTTACAACTGTGACATTTTCAAAAAGGATTTAAAACCAGCTTTTCCAAGGGGCTTAAAGATTGCATTAAGTACAGGATGTGATTTTTAAAAGGGCAGAAACAGATGACATGTAACTTCCAAGTTGCTTTCAAAGGAAGGCTGAGTTATTAAATGCTAAAGTCACCTCTAAAATGTGATTTAGGCTGTTAAATCAGGTAATGGTTTTTGAAAAATTTACCTTCCCTTAATAGAAGGATAGGGTTCTGTGTGAAAGAGGATATTTTTTTTGACACCATTTCATAAATTCCAACTCTTTTTGACATAAGAAGACTTGATCAGGCAACTAAAATTTTCAGGGAATTAATAATGGTTTTTGAATCCTCATCTTGCAAAATTCAGCCTTGGGAACTTCTTCCACCAAAGAATAAGTGAAATTCCCTAGAGTTTAGGAACTCCCTACCTTTAGTGAGTGTGAATCTTATCCTGTGATTACACTGCAGAAAGTACCATGTTCTCACTGTAAAAAGCATTATGGACAGTTATAGGAAAATATGATATCTGTTCCAATTACCTTAAGCATCTTTCATTAAGCCGAGTTCAAACTGCATCATGATGGTGACCCTTCATAGTAAAAATACTTACAATACAAAAATGGGTTGGGTGGTTGTGGTTTTGGTTTTGGTGGGTTTTTTGGTATATAAAAGACTACAAAAATTCATGTCTTAGATGATGGTATTTCTAAAGCCAACTGCTTCAGGAAAAAAAAGCATTATTGTCACAGTCAGAGCTCAGATCTGCCCTGATTTCTCAGGATGCAAAATACGTGTTTTTACAAAGTATCACAAGTGTTGCTGTCTTTAATGTGACATAAATTGAGGCATACACATAGGAATAATTGTAGAATTCATTCAGTTTCTGCTGCATATTTTTGATGTTCCATTTATAACCCTGAAAATGACAAACATACCGACAGAAGGATACAAATAACACCATAATAGAAGCTTGTGGAATACATTATGCCAGTCAGCTTTCCATACAACACTATATCAGCTTTGCTTTCTACTTGGTAGCAGAACTCCAGTTTGTAAAATATAAGAGATATTATATCTTCTCTATTGCCTGTGACACTACAAAATACTTCCATCAGTTACTGTTAACGTACTGAAAGTTACCTAAATTACATATCAAGGTCAGAGCTCCACAGTACCACCTAGCTCATAATGCAATTGCATAGTTTGGCTTTTTAAAGCTACACATATTGCAGGACCCAGACACCCGTAATTTACTGTGACATGGAATTAGATGAGGTGCAATCTGACACCGTGCAATTACCAACTTGTGATACAGCACTCTGGTTTCAGAGGCCACACAATATGCAACAGGGGAACTGTCTGCAGAATTAGGTCTAAAGCAGATCATATACATAGTAAGGGCCCTTCAAAGGAAGACCAAAGCATTCTTTCATTGTATTGTTATTTGTGATATTGGACATCATTCACCTATTTGTAAGCGTTTTCGTCTAGATTGTTGTTGCCAAAAATGTGTTTTCATTAGGAGTGAATAACTTTGATTACCCTCTCTTGTTCTTGCTTACAACAGGGATGTCATAGCACAGAAAAAACCCAAGCATTCCTATGCTGAGAAGTGCAGGTATTTTGAAGGCTGAAATTTCTTCCTTTTTTAAAAAGCACAGTCTCGAATTTCTGCTTCATTAAAGTGCTAAGAAATTAATCCACTTAGGACACTGATTGTTCTTCATTCTCTCTGAATTTTGTGAAGAAGAATCTCACAAAGATAAAAGATAAAAGATAAAAGATAAAAAGACCTCTTTTTAATCATTGTTTTTTCCTATGATGTGAATTAAATAATTATATCAGCTTCTGGCCCATATAATAATGTCACCTGCTATATTTATTCTCTGTGGCTGCAATGAGTTTGGAGAACACCTGAAATGTGCACAACAGTTGGAGAACCTCTGTATCTAAGTTATATCTGTACATTTACACTTGCTGCTGTTCTACATAAAATTCTTCAAGTGGTAGCACAGACAAAAGAAAAGTGTTTTCAGAAAGATTCACTTAGTGTAAAGCAGACTTGATGGGAGGAAGTCTTCCCAAATGCCTTTAGCTATCAACTCTATCACATAATCCACTTTTAGAACTAATGAGAAACTAACCTTAGAAAGATAAAGAACATTTTTCATCTGAGTGCACCATAGTCTGCAGTTAAGGGATTGTGCAGTGGTGGCTATCAAGAATGGCACTGCCAGTAATGGGTGAAAGAATCGCAAGTCAGTCAAAATACTTGTAACGTGTAAAAAGGTAGCATTAATATGTTCTTTTGAGGAGTCAGACGTTTCACAGGTTTCAGAAGAGCACTTGCACACGCGTGCACGCGCGCACGCAAAAATCCTTTTAAACTACTGAGTCTGCTCATTTGAGTAATCGCTCAAAGGTGAGTAAAGGATCGTGTCATTGCCCTTTGGGACAAGTTTTCATGAAAAACCTACTGAGTATTTCAATAACATTAACATGTACAGTGTATAAAAAGCCTTCAATATGAGCTTACTTCAATTACCTGGAAGTTTTTATACTTGCACATGCTGCATAGCTAGACATTTCCCTCTCCTTCTTGCTTCTTCTTATCTTCTACTCCTTTTTCCTGCCATATGCCACTAATGTAACCAGAGGCCATTAGGGCAACTCACTCCCAGGCTCAGATATTGGAAAGTACAGTAAATGATCAAAGCTCAGGGTCAGTGTGAGCACCTGGTTGGCTTTGATCACCATCATTAGTTATGACAAGCAGGAATCCCTCTTGTCCTCTCAGAAAAGTGTTCATGCTGGTGGTGTATTTATTTTGATCTCATACTGAGAATAAAAGTAGCCTTGTGATTAAAACCTGCAGCATTCTGCTGGAAAGCAAAGTTACCTCAAAGTGATGGGGATGGATTGCATGTACCTTAAAAATGAAAAATATAGTATGATGCTTTTAGTCCACAATGTCCTTGTCAAAAAGACTGTTCAGAACAAATATGTCTAGCTGTCTGCAAGGAGGATAAAATGCAAGAGTTTTAAAAAGAAAGAAAATAGACAACTCAGTCTCTTTTTCAATCCTGTTGTCCTGTTAGCTCATAGTTCTTTTTGTGGTTAGAAACATCTTCTCATGTTCCTCTAAATTTATTTTTCATAAATGTAAAATAAAATTATACTCCATTACAGACTGATTTTTAAATTGGTAATTTCTCCTGAGTTTCATCTGTGATACATTGGCTCATTCCCTGCAGAGTGAGTATGTAATTTTCTTCAAAATGCATTTTGAAAGTCTGGTTATCCTGTGTTTATTCCATGTGAGTGTCTTCATTAGTTTAGATTGCAATCTTTTTGTTTGAATGTAGTCTTGTATCAATTATTTTCATAGGTTAATTGTTATGACAGGAGGAAAGTAGAAATCACTGAGCAACTTTATTTCTGGCTTTTAATTTTAATTTACTCTTTCTTGTTCTGTCTAAAAGGATGGGAAAGAAGTGCCTTGTAGTTTTTGACATCCACTTGCTCATTTGAATTTTCTTTCTTTGATTGTAATTTATTTTCCTCTCTCTAATGCTTTATGTTCCAAATTCAATTGTATGCAATTGCATGAAAATAACAAACAGTATGGAAATAAGGAATAGTAGATAATAAGAGGAAAACTCACAATAAGCCTAGGTGGTAAATTAGCCATGAACAATAAAAAAAATTGACTGTTCTGGTCTAGTGATTTTCTATCAGTTGTCTGATATTCTGTGGAATACTTACATGATTTTAGGAACCCACTAAATAGGTGTTCTGAATTAGCTTTTACAAGAATCTTCTTCTCTATTCCTCTCTCTCTCCTCCCTTCTCTCTCTGCATTTGGACACACACATGCACATAAACACACATACACATATATGTATATGTCATTGCAGGAGAAAACTAGTCTCCAGACTTAATAATTTCCAAAGAAGCTACTCTTGGTACACAGGCATATTGTCTTTGCATTCCAGCATCTAATTTTTAATATTTCAGGTGGAGGGTGTTCACCAACATGTTAGTTTCATGAAGAGTTTATCACACCTATGAACAATGTTTCACTGCTCTTCCCACTGATAACAAATACCTGTACAACTCTTGGCCAGCTCTGAAGGTCAGTTTGAAATTTAGACTCCTAA